>NC_137264.1:44599911-45215744 GCF_053477335.1 Acartia tonsa | reverse complement strand
ATACCCTGGTTGCCCGTATGTGCAGTGGATATAAATCGGGTTCGAATCTATACTTGAAATTCTATTATCTGCATTTTTTTTAAATGGCCAGAAATAGTCTATTTATGATACAAAACAAAGTATTCCTCTAAGAGTAATAATTCCTCTATAAATTTAAATCCCAAGTTGGCCTATATATACTTATTACTTACTGACTTCACCACTTTAATTTTCCTTTCACTGCAATAAATAAATTAAAAGCCTCCCAAGCTACTTCATGATCAAGTTAACTTCCTTCATAAGAATGGTTATATACACACAACACACATTAACTTCAAGGATCAAAAGGGATAAGACAATAGCTGATAAATTCATGTACATCCCAAATGATGATACACAAAATGACCCCTTATGAAGAATACAATTGGTGGTTGAAATGTTTGGAAATCCAACTTAATGAATCAACCAATAAAAATTTACTATAGTCCCCAAAGTTTTTAAGCCAACGAATAAGAGTATGTTATTCTAAGACTTTGGGGACTAGTGTAATAAGCATCCCAATGTCCTCCCTTCCTGTATTAAATTGACCTAAAAGCTGCTTGTACAATTACTGTATACTAATAATTGTATTAAGCTTCTTGTTTATAATCCATGTACTTATCCCTGACTACCTGACAATAAGGTATAACATTATAAGATGGTTATTATTATTATTTTGATAAGTAGTCAACTTACCAAGGTCAAGTTTAATCGTATATAGGTAATAATGATGTTCCAGCAGTATAGCCAAATTGTCATAGGAATCATTTTTCAAGAATTACAAATATCTAAATAATCTACAAAGAAAACCCAAAAGTAAAATTGCAATGTATTTTTGACAAAAAGTGGGTTTCTTAGATGTTTTCTTATTGTCGTAATGCGATGTAATAAGATAATTAAAAATATTTCCAGTATGGCTTCGAAACCGATTAGAACCAGTTCACAGACATACTGAAAAATCATGTATAGCATCGTATTACAAACAATTTCCCGCGAATATCAAAATACCAATCAAAAGATCAATACCAGTTTTGTTAATCCGGGCCTTCGGAAGGGCAGGGATAACAAAACTGGTTTTAATATTTTATTTTTAATATCCGCGGAAAGCTGTCTATAATACGATAAGATAAGTAGCTATTTTGCTACAATGAATGCATACCAATAATAGCAATTATTTAATATAGCATTAACCTAGACTCAACGGTTAGCAATGTACATAGCAACCCTGATCTATACTTCCTACTTTGTCTGTTTGTAGCTTCTGATATAGCTAGAATCAAAAATAATCGTACCGATTATAATTATATTAATATATCTATTTTAGAAATAGGTATGGCAATTAATTAGTTAGGTTACCATAAAAAGGGGCTTACTCAACTTTAGTATAATTAATTTTTAACCAATTAACATTACCAGGGCTAACAAAACTGGTTTTAATCTTTTGATTTTTTCTTTTAATATCCGCGGAAAGCTTTTTATAATACGTGATGATAAATAATAGTTTTCATTTAAAAAATACTTTTTCTTAATTAATATTTACAATTAGATTCGCTTCCTTGAATTTGATTTAAACTTGTTTGAATTAAAGTATGCTTAATCTTAATGTGCATAGTGGCTTGGCTTTATATGTCATCATGAGAGAGAGAGAGAGACAGAGAGACAGAGGCAGAGACAGAGATAGAGAGAAAATACAGACAGACAGAGACAGAGATAGAGAGAGAGAGACAGAGTTAGACAGAGAAAGACAGAGAGAGACAGAGATAGAGAGAAAGACAGAGACAGATAGAGACAAACAGAGACAGAGAGAGAAAGACAGAGACAGACAGAGACAGAGAGAGAAAGACAAAGAGAGACAGAGGCAGAGACAGACAGAGACAGAGGTAGACAGAGATAGACAGAGATAGACAGAGATAGACAGAGATAGACAGAGATAGACAGACAGAGAGACAGAGAGACAGAGACAGACAGAGAAAGACAGAGAATGACAGAGAAAGACAGAGAAGGACAGAGAAAGACAGAGAAAGACAGAGACAGATGCAGAGACAGAGATAGAGAGAGAGACAGACAGACAGAGAAGGACAGAGACAGACAGAGACAGACAGAGACAGACAGAAAGAGACAGACAGAGACAGACAGAGACAGACAGAGACAGACAGAGACAGAGAGACAGAGACAGACAGAGAGAGAGACAGACAGAGACAGAGAGAGAAATAAAGAGTAAGATAGTTAGAAACCGTTCATGAACATTAACATGTAAAACTTTTAATCTGTTTTATGTTTTAACAAATAATTTTTTTGTTTATTTATATTTTTTATTGTACCCATCCTATTATACTTATCCTTAAACAGATTGGGGGGGGGGGGGGGAATAATCCTCATAATATTATAAGGATCGATTTAATTATATGAATACCATTCCCTCTCTAAATAATTAAAGTGTGTTTGATTTGCAATATTATTATGAATTGTTGTTGGTTTCAACGGCTTTAAACCACTTGGATAGTAAAATCTAGGAGGGAGGTGACATTGGGCTGCTTATTACACTAGTCCCCAAAGTTTTATAATAAAGTTTTCTTTTTTGTTGGCTTAAAAACTATTGGGACTTTGATTCTTTGATTTAGTTTAGTGTCCAAACGTTTCAACCACCTATTGTAATCTACAGAAGGAGTAATTTCGTGTGTCTAAATTTGCAGTGTACACCATTTAATCGACCATTGTCTAATCCCTTTAGATCCCTGCATTTTATATCTTAAATTGGTTATAACTTGATAAAAAAAAAAGTCTTTTGATAAGTTTTTATAATGTTGATGTTAGGTATTAATAATGGTACTATAAATTACAAAAAGGTGCTAAATAATTATATTTTTCAAGCGAAGCATTTCTATAATTAGAGATAATTTGACCTCGACTACTCTAAAGCTATGCGTCGTCAGTATTTGGCGATTTCTGAGGTAAATTCTTACAAAAAATTTGCCCCACTAAAAACAGTGAGGCAAACTAAAAATTTAGAGGGGATAATTTTGCCTCACTAAAATTTTAGTGGGGCAAACTGATTTTAGTGGGGCAAAAGTTTTTTTTAAAGAATTCACCTCTGTATAAAATAAAAGATGCGTTTAAACAATTGAAAAGCTACTCCTTAACTAACATTGTCTGTCTGTCTGATCGTCCACTAATATAACCTTACTATAGCACTACTAAAGTCCTTGTAACAAATAAAGCCTGTCCTAATAAACAAAATGTTGTGCTAATGTCATGTTATATCTTTATGACGATAATACGTTGGTAATGACCATTTTGTATTAACCCTTAACGGTCGGGGGGGGGGGGGGCGTTGAACGCCCCCCCATCCGGTTTTTTCATTCTCATTTTCTGTGTGTGAAAGATAAAGAGCCCAAACTGCTTGACTTTTTAAGTGTGGGTATGAGACAAAACTGGGAGTTGAAATTTTTTGAATATCATACATAATGTACTAAAATTTCATAAAGATCCGCTGCCGTTTTCCCGCCGACCGCCGACTGCGGCAGCTGCCAAGTACAGCTGCGGCCGCTGAAATTATATTTTGATATTTCAAATATAAAATTTACATAAAGATAAACATTTTCTGCAAAAAAAATTTTATTCTAGCTTCAAAAATAAAAAAATTACAGCCGTTTGAAATTTATAAGTAAAAAAGGACCTATAAACAAAGGTTGTTAAATAAAAGGGTGAAGGAAGCGAAAATTGACCTTGACTTACTTAAGGTCGAAAATTCATGATAACACAGGGGACTTGCCCTCTAGCTCTAATAGGAACTGAGATAATAGGGGGGGGGGCGTTGAACGCCCCCCCCCCCCCGACTGATTAAGGTGCGGCAAGGGGCCCGACTGTAAGGGGTTAAAGCAATATAGTCGTTATAAGCGATTCCAACGACATGATCTGAAGAATAGCATGTCGATATTATGTCAGCCATTTTCATCATTTTCTAAAGTAGTATAGTCGAAGTTAAATATTGACAAAAAGCTACTAGTTTTGACAGTGTACTTAAAATAGGTGTAAATTATAAGTGGATATTAGGACAGGAAACGACCAAGCTAATATTGCTTGATTCACTTCTACAAGAGACAAAATGAATTGAAAATGATTGCTAAATTCGAAATATATCTTCATGTCTTAGAATAGTGTATTTTTTCAAAAATACACTATTCTAAAACATACTAACTTTAATATAAAATAGGGGGAAAATTGTCGTCAATTTAGCTTGCTCAGGTGAAACCACTTTTTTGGTCAGTCGTTAATCCATTAAGGGGGGGGGGGGATAAAGGCGGTGTAAGGTGAAAATCGTTATTTTAGCCCGCGTGTGTTTTATGTTGTTAGTTAACATGAAAATCTGATTCTGACTAATCCAAGATCCAAGTAATAATATATCCATTGTACTTAAAGATATTTACATTATGTTATTACTGTATCAGTTTACTGTTCTTTCTAATCCGCAATATTATATGCAAAGCCACTTATGGACAAAGCTATACTTGGTAAATATTTCTTGTGATAACCATTTTAAACCTTTCTGCGAATCTGCTAGATTAATGGATTTATTATTACTTCACTGTAAGACCTGATTTTTATGTTCTCTAATAAAATAAAACATGCACCTCCATTTACCACACCCCTCCCCTCCTTCTGGATGAACGAACTGACCAATAAACGAGTTCCATAATAGCAAGCGAAATTGACAATAATTTTTCCCCTGTCATAATATCCACGTATATTATACATCCATTGCTAAATTTTACAATTTATTTTTGAAATATGGTAAATATTTAACAGAAGGTGTTAAAATGGTTTTATTTGTTTTAGTTGAAAGCTTTTTATCATATTTCTAACCAACTAACTAACCAATAAATAACTGATTTCATTGTGTCGAGATACTGTGACAGACAAGGATCTAAATGGATAAGACAATGGCCGATAAATTTATGTACATCCCATATGATGATACACCAAATTACCCTTTCTGAAGGTTAAAATTAGTGTATAAAACATTTGAGCGCTCAACATAATGAAGCAACCAATTTAAATTCAATCAAAGTCCCCAAAGCCAACGAATAAGAAAACGTTATTATAAAACTTTGGGGGCTAGTGTAATAAACAGCCCAATGTCCCCTCTCAATGGATGATTAGTATATTGATCGCATCGTTTTATTAGACAGCTTTCCGCAGACATTAAAATGAAAAATTAAAGAGTAAAACCTGATTTGTTAGCCCCAATGAACCGAAGGACCAAAAAAATGGTTGTTATTATAAGATTTTTATTTCAATTTTCGTGGTAATTTTGTGTATCCTCATTGGGGATATACATCAAATTATCGTCCATTGTCTTATCCCTTTAGATCTCTGTAAAAATTTACATTTTTTGGTAAGAAATTAAATATGTTTATAGTTCTATTTAAAGACTCAAAATTGTTTGCTTTCTGATTGTAGCTTTACTCATGGATTTAGGTGACGGTAAATTAATCTAATTAACTTCAATTTAGAATAATATGCTTAAGCTAAAACTTTAATTAATCATATATTTACTTTTGGTTTCACAAAAAGTTGTTCGCGGATACGTCATAGATAAATTGCCAATTAATTAAAACTCTAGGTACTTTTCTTAAATATTAAAACCTTTGAATCTATAGAATGGGTAATTTTGTTTATCACTATTGGGGAATTACATCAATTTATTATTCATTGTCTTATCCCTTTAACTCCCTGAAAATTACCGAAACTAGTTATTTCTCGCATCGTATTATAAACGGCTTACAATTATGAGATTAAAACTAGTTTTTTAGCCCCGAGGTGCCGAAGGCACCGGCTAAAAAAAACTGGTTTTAATCTTATGATTGTACATTTTTATATTCGTAGAAAGCTGGATATAATACGATGCTAGACGTTGTTTTTTCGTATGGATGAGAACCGGTTCCTATCCACCGGATTTGGATGAATACGAGAAAAGGTTTTCCTATCCTTTTTTGCCTGTATCAGTTTGACCCTAAGAAAAGTAAGGTTACACCTTTCATTTATTATTACAAACTCATATACGTAACTGTTCACGTCAATAGTTCAGTTATAGCACCCAAGGTTTTAGACAAAGTTTAACTATAATCCTTCTAATAAAGTAACAGGGTCTGTGTCTGTCTGTCTGTAACAAACGAAATTGCTATCGCCGAACCGATATGATTCTTCTTTGAAATGTAACTTCTCATAGGTCCTGGTAATGTAATTTTATAAAGCTTGAACAAATATTGTTTAAAACTGCAACTCTTCATAGGACCTTGATTTAAAAATAAGTAAAACTTCTTGCAAATTACCAGTAATTTTGATCAATATTTTGTATATACAAATTGTTAATTCAACGACGTCAAAATGTAAGATAAAAAGATAGTACACCACCTAACCTACCCCGCCCTAAAAAGCATGTGTATATTAAGAAAAAAATTCATTATTTAAAAAAGATAGAGTTTTAGCACCTTTTTGCGATAGTTTATTCGCCCTTAAAGTAACATAAACATTTCATTGTACACAGTTTTTCACAACATAGAGAAGCAAAGGAAACCCCTAAAAAAGAGAGGGGTTATAGACATAATTTTATGACGTCATACATGATACTTTCCAGCGCCAAATATTTCATAAGATTCAACCCATCAAAACTTTTTTATTATAAAATGTATGTAATAACATAAATTTACAAAATATTGTCCTATAATTCCTCTCTATGAATTACTCTTACTTACGACACATACATATTTTTGAAATGTGTAATATATCAAATTCAACCCCCCTTGTCTTTTTATCCGTTTCATTTAGCGATAGTGGACAAAATAATGCTATTTCTCGCGGTCATGCGTCATGTTGGAAGGGTGACGCAAATTTCAGATCCCAGACTTTGCGATTTGAGAAAAAATTTTATCTTTATATTATAGCGAATTAAACAATCTTGCAAGCATCTTATAGAGAAAAATAGGAAATCAAATATCGAAAACTTAGACCTGAAATTTGCGTCAGCCTTCCAATCATGACGGCGTATGACCGCGAGAAAAAGGCATTATTTGGTCCACTATCTCTTCAAGCCATTTAAATCTAAAAATAGAATAGTAAAAATAAAAATATTATATACACCCCATTCATAATATCCTCCTCCCCCCCCCCCCCACAAATTCATGTTAACCCTTTGTTTATATTTGTGTGTAATATAACCCTGGCACGTCAAGATTAGGTCAAATTAACCCTAACTGATCGGAGTAAGGGATCTGAAGGGATAAGACAATGGCCGATAAATTGATGTTCATTCTTTATGATGACACATATATGACTACTTCTGTAAATTACAGTAAGTCATTGAAAAGTTTCGACAATCAACTTAGTGAACCAACCAAATTTACATGATGTACATTTTTTATGATGATATATATATGACTACTTCTGTAAATTACAGTAAATTGTTGAAAAGTTTGGACACTCAACTTAATGAACCAATCAAATTTACTAAAAGTCCCCAAAGTTGTTAAGCCAACACATAAGATAACGTTAATAAAATACTTTGGGGACTATTGTAATATAAAGCCCAATATCCCCTTTCTTCCTGGATCGGAGCCGTACAAATGACCTCATATCGCCAGGGATGGAAGGTACAATGATTGTTGATAAATATTTTTTTCTTTCTTACTTGAAATTTAGGGAATAGTCCCTTTCGTAGCAACGCACTTTAAGGGGCGATTCGTCAAATTTTAAAATAGCTTTTGATAGGTTATTTTAGGTTAGGTTAGGTTATATTGGGTTAGGTGATTGCCCCACAGGGTTGGGAAATTGGCCCTGCAGGGTTAGAGCCCCCCGCAGGGGCTATAAATAGGAGAAAAGCTACTGTGAAAAAAAAAACCAAGAATCGCCCCTTAAAGAGCGTTGCCACAAAAGAAACTATAACTGAAATTTATTAGGACATCTTAAACATAATGATTTAAAAGAAGAAAATATTTTCTTAAATTGAACTAATTGACCCATCCCCGGATCCCTGCAAATAGCTGGAAATATACGCAACATCTTTCCCCAATTTCCCAGCAGGGATTCAAACTTGCTTGCTTGGGTCCAACAACTTTTGCTCAAATATTCAAATGTTTTCTGTTTTATAAAGTTTATGTCAGTTTTCGATTTTTTCTATTAGGAGCAATGGTTCATCCCGACTTTTCCAGACAACCAACCAATTTGTTCTTACTTCGTTTAATAATTATGTCATGCATCTGACTTACACACTGCAGATACAGGGAGGGAGGTGACATTGGACTGTAAATTATGCAAGTACCTAAAGTTTTATAAATACATTTTCTCATTCTTTTTAGGACTTTTATCAAATCTGGATATGTAGAAACTAGCAGTCGCCAAAATTTTCCATTTATAGATTTAATCTAAAGAAGGGGTAATTTTGTTTATCATTAGTGATGATGTGTTTCTAAGAGTAGCCCATTGTCTTTTCCCTTAAGATTCCTGGGTAGATAAGACGTTTTTTTCCGAGATTCGACCTTAAATCTTAAAATTATAGATCAAGATAAACTTTTAAAAAATTTCAATTTAGTGCAAATGCATAAAGGAAAAATGTAGCTACCCCTATGCACATTTGTTAGCTTGGGTTACGGGTTGACCAGCTTTAAATACCCGTTGGAGGCAGGGTTCAAAAGGGATATGACAATGGCTGATAAATTAATGCACATTCCCAATTATGATACACATAATTAATTATTATATAGATTACAATTATTGATTGAAACGTTTGGACAACCAACTTAATGACCCAAGAAAACGTTATTGTAAAACTTTGGGAACTCGTATAATAAACAGCCCAATGTCCCTTTCCTCCCTGTTTGATAACTGTGTCAAGTTTATATGTCTATATTTTTAAAAGCGAAGCTTTTCTATAATTAGGGTCGGTCCGTCCGTAACGGATAGCTTTTTCCGTTAATTTAGGCATGTTAGAATTGTCCTATCGATTTCAAATTTTGCATGGTGATTTTTTTACTTTTTTAACAACAAATTTTTATGTGATCAAATCATCGGATTGATCTGATTTTTTGTATATTGATTCCTGGGTCAACAAAGTATAATGTAATAAGCGAAGCAACTCTATAATCAAGCCCTAAAAATGTAAGTATGTCCATAAAAATTCTCCTGTATCAAGCAGTTTTACAACAAATTTACTTACAATTTTGCTTTGACTCTTATAAATTTATATTATGATAATTAAGTTCTAACACTATACAAGTGTTAATGTCCGTTTGTCCTACCGTTTCAGTGCTTCGCTTTTATGGATGTTGTCATCCTTGTTTTTATGTCAAGTACGTATTTTATGTCACTCAAAATAAAAAAGAATCAGAAATACTAGGATAAGTAACAGGTCTATAGTATAGATGTATGTACTGATAACTACCTCTCCCCCTTTTTTAATGAACTCGTTTTGTCTGCTACTTGGCTGTGTTAACATTCCCTTTACCATTGGTTTATTTTCAAAGAATCAATTGAAAGTCGGCACAAGGTTTTTTTTTGAAAACATGGTGGTTTTTCTTAAAGAGCCTAGTTCAGCACAGAAGAAACCCACATTATTTTGATATAAATTGATTATGAAGAAGGGGGTGTTAATTTTTTTCTGGTCTCCAATCTTTTATTCTCCACTACCCAATTATTTTTTTGGCTTATATGAAGTAGGCTAGCCTCCTTTACCCTACACATTTTTAGGTTAGTGTTCTTCACCCTTTAAATTTAATAGATCTAGAGTTTTGGGAGGATTAGAATCACACTAAGATCATTTATAAATTAATAAATCATTCTTTCAAATGACAGAATTAAGGCCCGGTAGTGATAGAGCGCCTTTAATTTTTTTTTTTTTTTTTTGGGGGGGGGGGTTGGGGATTCATTGATATATTGGTTGGGTTGAAGGATTCTAACAAATAATGTATATTATGCATCCCTTTTAACGCTCTCTATTCGCCTGAATATTGCTGCTGACACATTTAAAGAATTGTAATTTGATCAAGACTGAAATAACTAATTACAAACCACACTCACGTCTGAATATACCCTTTCCCTAAAATTAACATATTCAGTGAATTAAGTCGTCAATCATTGTTTTTTTTAAGCTTTTCTTTGATTTGGGTCAGTCCGTCCGTCCGTAACGTTGAGCTCTTTATAGTACCGGTTAGCTCTTTTTATTAATTTAGACATGTAAGAATTTTCCTAATAATTTCAAACTTTGCAGGATGATTTTTATAACAATTAAGTACGATTTAGGGAGCGTAGCAACTCTATAATCGTTTACAGAAAGTCAGTAAGTTCATTTAAAGCATGCTGATTTTTACCTTTTTGTCAACAAAATTTTTATGATATAATTATCCTATCATTAAATATTGATTGGTTGATTTAAATAAGAAGTTTTTAAACTTTTCAAGAAATAATTGTAACTCACAGAAGGTTAATACTTATTTTTTTATTATTATCGGGATGTACATTTATTTATCTTATATTGTCTTATCCCCTTGGTTGGAAATACAATGGAATGACCTAAAAAAACATTACCAAACACTCAGGGATCTCAAGGGATAAAACAATTACCGATAAATTGATGTACATCCCCAATGTTTATAAACAAAAACAGCCCCCTTCTGTAGTTTAAAATTATTGGTTGAAACGTTTGGAGACTCAACTAGATAAACCAACCAATCAAGATTCAATGAAAGTCCCCATGCTAACGAATAAGAAAATTTATTATAGAACATTGAGGACTAGTGTAATAAACAGCCCAATGTCCCCTCCTTCCATGCGGACGCGGAAGGTTGAAATACATAACAAACAAAAATTATTCAAAATACCTATTAATTATTGACTGATCAAAACAATTTTATTTAACTTTAGTTTATTTATTACTATGGAGCCCTCTAGAATCACTTTAGGAAAAGAGGAGGGATAAGTCGAACCTCTAATTTCAATATCAGTTTTCTCTTGATTTGTCCTCTAGATTCTAGATTTTTCTTGGAATTAGTTCGGTCCAATGCAGTGGTTAGCGAAATCCTCCACTACAAGCAGACCAAACTTCTTTTACATATATATTGGCGCTAAAGATAACTAAAATGATTTGCGTGACATTAGAAGTATAAGTGATGTAAATAGGGGCTAGTTGAAGGGTAATTGTCAAATTGATACGTGGAAGTTACAGATATAATTTCTACTGCGCATTGTCAGGCGCGAGGCCTCCAAATAAAGATCATGCAATTAAAAGTTTGATAGTCTATATAAATACTTTGTCTAACAAGGATACGGAAATGGGAAGGAAATTGTAAAAATAAAATGTTTGGACCTGACCTTGAGGTTTCCAGTATTTGTCTGGAAGCATTTCCGCTTCCCTACAGGATAACATTACATAATCAGGACCAGATATAGGCGTTGGAAAATAAAATAGTAATAAGGTTTTTTTGGCTTTAGCAAAAAAATTCAATAAATACAAGACCGATTGAGTTCTCCATTTTAGAAAGCTTCAAATGCACTATCCTATTTATTTTTTTAAATCTTGGAATGGTTTAAGGCTATTTTTCTGCTTTCCCTAACCCATTCTCGAGGCGCAACCTCTATATTTTTTATGATACAAGTTTCACTTTATTAGATATCATGATGATCTGGTGTAAGATCCATGTAATAATAAATCCATTACTACATTGCATTATTCATATAGTTTGATTCCTACAAATTATTTTGTAAAATATTTGTCTGTGTTAATAGAATTTCTAGGTGTAATATTGCATAACAAAATGATCATTATGTTTATCTTTATGTGGGATGCAATTCCCAGGGTATAAGAAAACAGGCATCGCCAGCCGCTAGCTGCATTTTACAATAGGTAGAATTTCAAATATTATAAACCGGTTCCCCTCACCTCGAAAATGGACCGAAACCGAACCCAATATAGTTTAGGTAAAAATGTGTCCGCATGTCTAGAACCCTATAGGAATTAAGCCTCAGAGGATGTAGTCTCCCGCAGGGGCTAGAAATAAGTCTTTTTCCAAAAATTAAAATTAAGGTTGTAGGTTTTCAATTCAAATATTCTCGCTTTTCATAAAAATTTTGTAGAAAAAAGGAGCATAAAATGGATTGGATAATTTTAACATGTCCAAATTTACCAAAAGTGCTAACTGTTAAGGATGTACGGACAGACCAAACCAAATTATAGAAAAGCTTCGCTTTTAAAATTTATTTTTGGTAACTTTAAAATTGTCGGACTAATGCGGCTGTTGAACCTTACTACAAATGGGCAAAATAAAATAGCCATAGATTGAAGTAAATGAAAGGAAAAGGGTCCTATTACACTTCCTATTATGTTGATTTTGTTTTCTTACGTTGACCTATACTCTCATATGTTTAATTATTATAACAAGGATGACAACATCAATAAAAGCGAAGCGCTGAAACGGTAGGACAAACGGACATTAACACTTGTATAATGTCAGAACTGAATAATCAGAATATAAATGTATGAGAGTCGATGCAAAATTGTAAGTAAATTTGTTGAAAAACTGCTTGATATAGAATAATGTTTATGGACATATTTACATTTTTAGGACTTAATTATAGAGTTGCTTTGCTTATAAAAATGTACTTTGTTGTCCCAGGAATCAGCATACAAAAAATCAGATCAATCGGATAATTAGATCATATAAAAATTTGTTGTTAAAAAAGTAAAAAAATCAACATGTTTAAAATGGACGTACGGACATTTTAGTAATGATTATAGAGTTGCTTCGCTTTCTAAATCGTACCTAATTACTGCAGGAATCACCATACAAAGTTTTAAATCGATAGGACAATTCTAACATGCCTAAATTAACGAAAAAAGCTATCGGTTACGGACGGACGGGCGGACGGACCGACCAACCCTGATTATATAAAAGCTTCGCTTTAAAAAAGGGTTACCTACAGGGATTTACAGGGATAAGACAATGGCCAATAAATTGATATACATTGCAATGATTATACAAAAAGTTATCCCTTCTGTATATTACAATTAGTAATTGAAATGTTTGGTCACTCAACTTAATGAACCAACCAATTAAAATTCAATAAGAAACCCCAAAGCTGTTGAAGCAACAAATAAGGAAACTTTATTATAGAACTTTGGGGACTAGTGTAATAACAGCCGAATATAGTTTTATGAACTTCAATGCAGTTTTTTTCCTAATAATTTAGAATATCTGATTCTGAATCATGGAAAGAAAATGTAGTAGCGGTTTCGTCGTATTTTCACAGTAGCTTTTATCCTATTTTTATCTTCTGCGGGGGGCTTAAACCCTGCGGGGCAATCGTTATCATTTGTCTAACCTAACCTATCAAAAGCTACTTTGAAAATACGACAAAACCCGCTACTTCGTTTTCTTTCCATTATCCAAATATCTTTAATTAATCCAATATTTCTTCGATTAATGTCTTTTGTTATCAAAAGAGCTTAAAACATTTATTTTGCAAAATCTCTGTGTGTATTTAAAGGATATAAATAGACTTTGGAAATTTTTAAAAGGTAGAGGTAGGTTGTGCTAAAATTGCGGTAATGTGCGAGTTTTAAGAATGTAAAATAGAAGTAGAACTCTAAAATTTGGCATGGCAGTTGCTTTAATGGGGTATAAGGTGGATATCTATAATACAAAGTAGAACGATGTCTGTCTGTCTGTCTGTCTGTTTGTTTGTCTGTTTGTTTGTAGCGAAGGATCTCGCTAACCACTGAACCGATCGGGTTCTCCTTTACATGGTAGCTTTTCATAGTTCCCTGGAAGGTTTATAACTATTTTCTTGGGGGGTGGGACACCCCCAACCCCCCAAAAATGAAACCCCCCCCCCAAAAAAAAAAAAATTAAATTACGAAAAGTTGATCAAACCTCTTGGGGCAAAGCCCCTAGAGGCTAGGGGCGAAGCCGCTAGTTTACTATATTGTACTACATATATTAAAGCATCTGCCATACAAAATTTAGAGTTCTACTTCTATTTTAAATTCTTCAAACTCACACATTTACGTAATTTAAGAACAACTTACCTCCTCCTTTGTCAAATCTTATTATCAAGAAGATCCTAAGAAATTGGCCAGTGGAACCAGTGGAAAGGAAGATATGGGAATCTAGTAGTAATCCTTATATAAAATTAACAGGAACTGTGTCTGTCTGTCTATACCGTCTATGTCTCTGTAATCGCTGAACCTATATGGTTCTCCTTTTCCTCTAGTGGCGAAGCTGCTAGTATTTAATAAGGTACTAAATAGAAAAGACATTTGACTTTAAATTATACTGAAATTATACAGGTGCCCAAAGTTTTATAAACATCATATTCTCCCATTCGTCGAATAACCCCCCCAACCTTCTTGAGGCCTCTAGGGGCGTCGCCACTAGAAAACTATTCAAGAATGAAGAAATTATTGAAATCGAATGACATCTAACTTGTCTTTAACGGCGAATGGATTTCTTATTTAATAATTTATTCCTTTAAGAACAAACTATACATAATTAAATCACTGGATAATCTTCTTAATATTCAGGGAGGTAAAGGACATTGGGCTGTTTATTACACTAGTCCCCAAAGTTTTATAATAACGTTTCGTTATTTATTGACTTAACAACGTTGGGGACTTTTATTGAACTTTGCTTGGTTAAACTGAGTGTCCAAATGTTTCAACCACAAAGTTTAATCTAGATAACAGAGAATTTTGTGTATAATCAGTGGGGATGTACATTAATTTATCGGACATTTAGATCCCTATCAATTTTGCTCATTTTAAGTGATAATTTTTTTAATCCGCCGCCGTCAGAAACAAATCTTATTTTTTGAAGCGAGGCCACTCTACAATTCTGTGTTATTGGTCTGTTAGTGGTCTCTAGGTTATATCATTAAAATATTTGTGACGTGATTTTAATTATTATATTTTTTTAACGATAATCCTATTATAAAGTATTACTTTTTTTTCTTTGTCAGCTAAGATCTCGCGAACCGATTTAGTTCCCAATTTTAGGGAAGCTTTATATATGAACAGTGATAGTTTTAATTCCAGTAATGGTATGGTTTAAGGCAATTATTTGCCCTATCTTTGTCATACACTTCATAAAAAAATTATTAAAAATCCGATTTCATGAATCATTATCGTTTTGGTTTGGTTAGAAACGTGTTGTCATAATTGAATTTGTAACAATCTTATCAAAGAAAGATTTTGAGTATTTTTAAGATTGACATTTCCTAAATCTAAACAAGTTGTTATCGTCGCATCTCAAGGATTTAAAGGGATAAGATAATGGAAGATAAATTGATGTACATCCCTTGTGATGTTGCACAAAATTACCCCTTTTGTAGATTACAATTATTAGTTGAAACGTTTTGACACTCAACCTAATGAACCAACCTATAAATCTCCAACAAAATTCCCCAGTTGTTGAGTGATCGAATCAGAAGACATTATATAAAACTTTGGGGACTAGTGTACTAAACAACCCAATGTCCCCTCCATCCCTGGTCGCATCTACTCAATATTATACTTTGTAATTTTTATTTCAGTATGATTAAGATCATTCGAAGGGTTGGAACCAGCAATACCTAAAATCATGCATAGCATCGAATTACAAACAGTTTTCCACGAACATTGAAATAAAAGTCATAAAATTAATACCAGTTTTGTTAGTTCGGCCCGGCGGCAAAAGGAAATTGGCCCAACGCCTATACAAAGCTTCCTTGAAAAAAGTTGCTTTATGGATTTAGTCGTTTTATAATATGTCTTTTATAATACTAGCAGCTTCGCCCCTAGCATTTAGAGGTTCTGTATTCGAAGGGATATGGAAGGGCAGAAAAATAGCAAAAAACCTTACATCGACTTATATGCAAAAAAAATAAAGCAGCCTAAAAACATACATATAAGGACCTATAAGAAGCTTCACTATAAAGGAGAGCCATATCGGTTCAGCGGTTAGCGAGATCCTTCGCTACAGACAAAAAAAACTTACTACGTTATATAATAGAATACAGAAGTAACATCTAACTGATTTAGGAATATTGAAATTTTAAAAACAGCTAAATTTTAAATAAGAGGATAATTAAATTTTTGAACATATTTATATTTTTGGGTTTCAGAGACCACCATTTGTGATAAATACAAAAACATATTTTAAAAAAATCCAATTAATGAAATTATTTTTAAATCCCCCAAATAAATTTCCGAAACTGAATTTAGTAATAGAATTAATTATTATGTACGTAATTTTAACATATTATGTTTTTAGTTGGGAGCAAAGCTGCTATACAATTTGCTGGGTGGTTGATCTGTTAAACAGAGTCTTTTTTACTCTTAGACAAATTGCTTTTTTGACAAATTTTGAAAATGTGCTTCTAAAATGATAGTGGTAAATTTTAGTTCCGAGCTGACAAAATTAGTATTCATATTATGATTTTTATATCAATATTAGTGGAAAATTGTCTGTAATACGATGATGTACATAATTTTTCAGTACGGCTGAGAACCGGTTCTAATCCAGCGGATATTAATCGGCTTGGAAGCCGTACTGGAAATGAATACAATATACGGCAAAATTGCAAAATGTCCTAAATTTTTAAAATCTAATAATAAATGTTAAAGCTGCGCAATGAGCATCATAATTGTCCTTGTTATTTAATATCTGGGAAAATTTAACATATTTTGTAAAACCTAAAGTCGGATATGTCCGACACATAATAACAGGGATCTGAAGGGATAAGACAATGGCTGATAAATTCAAGTACATCCCCAATGATGATAAACAAAATTGCCCTTCTGTAGATTATAATTAGTGGTTTAAACGTTTGGACACTCAACTTAATAAACCAACTTTTTGCAATACCATTTAATCTATAAATCTTCAAAAATAAGGCCTTTGTAAAAACAGGTTTTAAGGCATAATTTGTTGAAATAATCATTTTTGGATATTTGAATTGTAACAGGTTTTCTATGCATAATTAAGTTTTTAGAAATAACGTATCTCTTGAAACGCACTGTATTATACTATGCGATAAATAACTATTCTTCACTTGTGGTTTTTAACTTTCTAATGACGATATATTTTAAAATGATAATAACAAACAAATTTACCCTTTCTGTTTAATAAAATTTGGAGAGAAAATTTTGGATGCTAATTGTAATTTACAGTGATTTTCTATACTCAATGATACTACGTAAATAAATTTATCGGCCATTGTCTTATCCATTTAACTCCCTGTCCTATTCAGTAATTTGACCAACATAAAAAACATTACCATCCTAGCGGTGTATATATATACTAGCGGCTTCGCCCCTAGCCTCTAGGGGCTTTGCCCCAAGAGGTTTAATCAAACCAATTTTTCATATTTTAGATTTAAAGAAAAAAAATTTTAAAAATTTTGTGGGGGGGGAAGAAATTTTTTTTTTTTGGGGGGGGGTGGGGTAGTCGAACCCACTTTTTTAATTTTAGTTTTAAAAAGAAAAAAAAAATTTTGAGGGGGGGTATTTTTAATTTTTTGGGGGGTCCGGGGTGTCCCACCCCCCAAGAAAATAGTTATAAACCTTCCCGGGACCTATGAGAAGCTACCCTGTAAAGGAAAACCCGATCGATTCAGCGGTTAGCGAGATCCTTCGCTACAAACAAACAGACACACAGACAAACACACAGACAGACAGACATCGTTCTACTATGTATTATAGATATATACAGGGGATTTTAATCAACCAATTTTAAAAACAAGAATGACAACATTCATAGCTTCCTTTTTTTTATTTATGCCAATACATACATACAGAAGTACAATTTAGAAAGAAAAAAAACAATTTGAAATAATAGCATATTTTTTGGTTAAGTATATAGTACTTTTGAAACTAATTTAAGTATAATTTATTTAGAAATAGCGGCTACGCCCCTAGAGGCCTCTAGGTACAATTTCTCTTGCTAGGTTAGAGATGCCCTCCCCCAAATAATTATAAACCTTCCCAGGACCTATTAGAAGCTACATTGTAAAGGAGAACTATATCGGTTCAGTGGCTAGTGAGATCCTTCGGTATCTACAGACATACAGACAAACATGGAGCCTGTTACTTTATCATAAGGATAAAATATGCAAATTTAAACAGTTATATTTAAAAGAGAAAGAAAAAGGTCACCAAAATTAAACTTTAGAAAAGCAGCGCTTTATGAAAAAAAAATATTTGATGAAAGTCCACCCCCCCCCCCCTCAAATAATGGAGGGTTAATTTAGGGGTCCTATTTTGTACATAAGTGTTTAGTCGAGTTTTATAAACACTTTTTTAATAATTTTATTTACTTAAATGAACAAAATAAAACCTAAAATCAATCAAACTTATTAAAATGGAATCTTATTGGTTATTTTCTCTTGTACATTATAACAGGTGTACATTCTCAGACTACTTGGTGTGTACCATCCCCCAATATACAATTAAATATTATTTATAATTGTTGCGGTGTTATTGAGTCACAGAGCTTCCCATATTTACCAGGAATAATTATCTATAGAGTTTATATTTCATCAGGGATCTAAAGTGATAAGACAATGGTTCTATAAATTGATGTACATCCCCAATAATGAGACACAAAATTACCCCTTCTGTAGATCACAATTGGAGGTTAAAACGTTTGGACAAAAAACTAAATGATTCAACCAATCAAAATTCAAGAAAAGTCCTCAAAGTTGTTAAGCCAATTAATAAGAAAACGTTTGTCCTTAAAGATCTCGCGAACCACTGAACTAATTGAGATCTTCATTTTAAGGCGTTGGTTTCGGGTGGTTTCAGAATGTTTCATTTTTAAATTTAATTCGTGGGATAGTTTTAGGCCCTTTTACTGTCCTCCCTTCCATATATAAAGATGTAGACATGTTTATCATTTTGCGTAGCAACTTCATAATTTGAAATGTCCGTCTGAATAGGTAGACGGCTTAAACTTCTAGTCAACATTCCCATCAATATGGAGCATTATTAAATATAAAACATCTATGGCGGCCAGACTGCTTTTAGGCAGGTTTTCAGCTACTTTTATTACGTTTAAAAATTTATATTGAAATATCTATATTTAAAATATCTATGGCAGGTTGACCGCAAATGAAATATGTGTGTTGAAAGAAAGGTAGAAACAAAGAGAGGTGGGTGTTGGTGGGAGGGGGGGGGGGGATTTAAAGGTAAAAAACGTGAAAAAGACAAATTAGATCATAGAGCTTGGATAATAACCATCCTTTCATGGTCCCCACAGGGGGTACAAACCAAGGAGGGAGGCCGGGACATTGGGCTGTTTATTACACTAGTCCCCAAAGTTTTATAATAATTTTCTATTCGTTGCAGAAAAACTTTGGGAACTTGAATTTTAATTGGTTGGTTTATTAAGTTGAGTGTCTAAACTTTAAACAATTAATTGTAATACAGAAGGGGTAATTTTGTTCATAATCATTGGGGATGTACATCAATTTATTGGCCATTGTCTTATCCCTTTAGATCCCTGGATCCAAACATATACAGTTACTGGATAGGCATAGAGAATGGATGGGCAGCCTTGCATTTTGTTGGATGTTAAATTAATATAGAAAAAAATAGAATAATTATATAAACCAAATTTATAGAGATTCACAAGAAAATTTGGCTTGATATATTTTTTTGTTTACAAAAATGGATTTATTATTACTTGGGTCTTAAACCAGATAATCATGTACATTAAAAAAGTAAAACTTGTAGCTGGCTAAAATAACGGTCCCTAGTCACTGACACTGTAATGTATTATCTAAAGTCCTATATTACAGAAGAATATACTTCTAGCTATTGTCACCGATACAATCATTCAATAAATGCCATAAATAACATACTTCTATATTTAGTAGCAAAACTACTTTGCATTGTACATGTTTGTCAGTTTGTCCTTTGGTCTGTAATTATATATCATATTCATTACAACACAGTAGTCCTATTTTTAAATTACATTGGTATCCAATGTTTTATAACCCCGTTATCTTATTCGTTGGCTTATAAATTTTGGGTTCTTTTATTGAAATTTCATCAGATAGGTTCAAACTAATATTGTCCAAACCTTTCAACCAATAATTTTATTTTACAAACGGGGTAATTTTGTTTTACATAAATGGGGAAATATATCAATTTACCGTCCATTTTCTTATCCCTTATGATCCATGGTTGTTCAAAAGGTTACTGTTCTATTGCAATCTAAAGCATGTTTATTTTGTAATTTTTGTATTACTTAAGGAGAAATTTGTTCTTGTTTTCAATAATGAAATTAGGGTTTGGTGCTTTTTTAAAATTTATGGAAGGAATTTTAATTTATCTTATAACATAATCGATCACATCCTTGAATAATATGATTTAAAATACAATATTTTTAGATTTCTAAAATCTAAGGCGATTTCCCTCAAAGTGCCCAGTCGAGCACTGTAACCTTCAATCCCCCAACCTATTTTATTTTAAAATATATCGAATACAAAAAGTGTGTGGGAGGTTTTTTGTGTGTGTGTTATTTTAGGTTAGGTTATGATGAGTAAAGGATATAACCCACAGGTATCAGACATGGGTAATTTTCTCAAAGTTAATTGTTGCTAAGCACTTTGTGGGAAAGCATCAATTTATACGGACTAGCAGAAAGAAAGTCTGCAAACTTACATGCACAAGATGGTTAAATTGTTGCTTTGCTAATAATAAGCTTAAGCAATACTGAAAGAATGTGTTTTGAAAATAGCAGTCATACAGGAATGGATATACAATATGAGTGGATATTATGACAGGGCAAGAAAAGTCGTCAATCATTGCTAACATGAAACTCCTGTATTGGTTAGTTGGTTCATCCAGTAGGAAGGTAGGGGATGGGCAAAGAGGGATGAAGTGGAGAATCGTAATTCTAGCCCGCTGCGTGTTTCACTTTCTCAGAGAACATTAGAATCTGGTGCAACATCCAAGTAGTAATAAATCCATTGGTACAGGGAAAAAACAAAGTATTAAAATGTTGAAATATAGGGATAGGAAAATGAAAAAAAAATATTTTTTTATTTATCTTCAATTTTATTTAAACAAAAACAGAATTGTTGAGACAATGGGGGAGAAATAGATTTTGCTTTTCATTCTAAAGGTTGAAATATTAATCTATCTTTAATTTACCAATCCATTTTCCCTGTTCAAAAAAAAACGAATAAGATATTAAAAAGGGGGAGGGGTGTAGGTGTCAATAATAAAGGTACTAAGAAAGAGAGGGAATGTCTGATTGAGCCAATAGGAGAATCGCATCGGAATTTACATTGGATCTCATTGGTTGAAATTATGTACACATTTTCCTACGAAGGCATGTTTTTTTTCATTTCATACATACATAAAAGTCAGCTGTTAACAGTATATTTTCTTAGTAGAAAGCTTTGCGGAATCAGAATTAATTGCCCAAAAATTTCGTTTACAATTTGAAAGCTTGAAACAAAGTTGGATTCTTAAAAAAAAAGTTAGGCTGGCAACTCGCTGGTGAGGCAAAATTATTTTTGTGAAAAATCCTCCAAAATCGAATAAAAAAATTTACAAAAATGAAATAAAATCTTAAGAGGGTTTATTAACATATGATTTTGTTTAATTTTTGTAGATTTTTAATGTGCTTTTGGATGATTTTTCACAAAAATAATTTTGCCTCACTATCGAATAGCGAGTCTATCATTTTTTAAGAATCCACATCAGCTTGAGTCGAAAGTAAACAATACTTTTGTCTGCTAGGAATGTTCTCTCTTAGATTTGACGAAAAAAGGGTTCAGAATATTCTTCTACTCTTCTATTTCTATTGTGTCAATGGTTTGTAATTATTTGTTGTTACTTGATTATCATTCTTTTCATCTCATCGGAGTTTTTACATTTAAGCAAGGTTGGAAAACATTAGATTAATGAAAATATAAACAATTTTTAAAAGCAGTGCTTTTTGTATTTAAGATTTACTTTAATATACACTAGCGGCTTCGTCTCTTGAGGGTGTTGAATCCGACAAAAACTTCAACTGTAAGTTAATCGTGTTTTTTAATTCGATAGCTAAATTCTAACATGTTTTAATTTAAACTCAAGATAAAAATGTAGTAGATTTTCGACTGAAAATAATTGCTAGAATGTATGAAACAATTATAATTCAGGTGTTGTCATATGTTTGGTATAAACTGACCGGCTAGGCTTGGTCATTCATTCATCCATTATCATAACAGTTGGGCGGTTTAACATATTTGCACTCTCTTGACAAATTATCTGAAATAATTTGATTTTAGTTCAAGGTGAACAATTATTAAGCTTTTTATAGTGACTAAAAATGAAGTTAAAATGTATACTGGCCGATCATTGGTAATTTTTATTGTAGGAAGTCATTTTTTATAGGCACTATAAACAGCGTTCTCTTAATCTCATTAAAAATTTAAATACTAAAATATTCAGTACTTGCCCAAAACCTTAAAAAAAAACTATATTACAAAAAATATTTTATAGGTTGAAATAGTAATTCTAATAGTAATAATATAAAAAATGAAATGCGTGCTCACATGAATTTCCAATTTTAAGATCATTCCCATAACAACTTCAAAAGTTTTAACAGAATAGAAAGGTTAGACTTTTTAATCAGGGGACATTGGGCAGTTTATTACACTAGTTTTATATTAACGTTTTCTTATTCGTTAGCTGGACTCGGAGACTTCATTGAATTTTGATTGGTTGGTATATTAATTTCAACCACGTGTTGTAATTTACAGTAAGTGGTAATTTTGTGTGTCATAAGGGATTGTCTTTTCCCTGCATTTTAAGATATGAAAAATATTTTCAACCTTTCAAGTTTATCATTATTATTATTTCATTCTGCATAAATACATCATTCATTCTATAAAAGCATGAATACAAAAATTAAAAATACAAAAAGCAAAAATAGAGGAATAAGAAAGATTGTTGGAAATTTGGTTTTAATTTATTCAACGCCGTAAATAGATCATGACAGTATCCTGTTTTAAAAAGTAGTAAGGTTTTTTTGTCTGTAGCAAAGGATCTCGTTAACCGCTGGAACGATATGGTTCTCCTTTACAATATAGCTCCTCATAGATGAAGTGAAGGTTTATAACTATTTTGGGAAAAGTACCACAAACATCCTCCCATGAGAAATCGGTCCTAATTTTTAACTAGCCACTAGTTAAGAATTATCTATCTAATTCTTTTTCTCTGTGCATTGCTAACTATAAATTAACACAGGTATTTTATATTATTGGTATGCTAGCATTTCCGTAAATTGTCATAATAGCATTTCTGGATACTGTCATATTTACAAAGTATTTCAAAAAATCATATAAGCATAGAAAAATAGAGGGATTGTTTTCTGTTCATGGCGAAGGATCTGTTTGTGCTGTAATAATAATTTTCAGCGATTTAGAATCCGAAATAAGGTATGACCAACAAGCGAAATAAATCTAAAATGTTATTTGGGGGACAGATGTAATGGTCATCAACTCTACTTTGTGTTGGCCTCCAACGACAGCTAAAATCACGTACAGGTTTCAAATTCATTTCATTGTTGGTATAAGCTGATTTAGAATGTATTTATTTTGCATTTTTGACGTAGTGGTGAAGTAGATGACACAGCATAATAATTTTATTTGTATGTTGTATGTTGTTATGATATTATAATCTCATTCATCAAATCAAAGGTAGCAAATATTTATTAATGCCTAAATAAAGGAAATCAATGATGTTAGAAGACAGGGGGGAGGAAGGAGACATTGGACAGTTTATTACACTAGTCCCCTAAGTTTTATGATAACGTTTCTTATTTGCTTATAACATTGTACCGGGTTGTATTAGGAATCAGTATTACAAAAATCAAATAAATAGGATTAACATATTACATAAAAAGTTATCAAAAAATGTAAAAAAAACATAATTTACGTAACGATTTTCTGGTAACGATTACAGTTGCTACGCTACCTTAATCGTACCTAATTAATAACCATGCCATGTTTGAAGCGTTAGGGCAAAAATCAACGATAAGAGCTATCCTGTAAGGACGTACGGACCTACACTTCTTATGGATAAGCTTCGCTTTTAAAAATATCTTGAATTATTTTTTGCATCTGTTGATTTTCAAATAAATGAAATGAAAATATTTTATATCCCATTTAATTATTTAATTACTTGACACGAAAATACAAAGAAAGACATGATATGATAATAATTGCCCCAATCATTAGCGTACAAAATTTTAATTTTTATCAAGAACATTTTTGTCCTAAGGTAGCGCAGCAATTACAATCTAATTATATTTTGGGTAAGGAACAAGGATACAGTTGTTAAAATAGTTATTCATCGCATCGTATTATAGACAGCTTTCCGCGGATATTAAAATGATAAATTAAGTGATTATAAAACATGTTTCTTAGTCCTTCGGGGCCGAGGGCCAAGCCTACAAAATTGATAATAATTTTATGATTTTTATTTTAATATTCTAAGAATATAATCCGTAATACGATGAGAACCGGTTCTAATCCAGCGGATATTAATCTGTTTTAGGCCAGACTGGAAATTGTATTACAAAAGTATCTTTACAGCAAGTGAATTTTTAGGTGTATGTGCGTTTTATATTTAATTGCTCATTATTTGATGGGGATTAAAACATTGAGTAGAGACTTTTAACATTCCGAAACTGACGGACAAATAGATCGACAGACAGATTTATCCAAATTAAAGAGTAGCTGCGCATTACGTAAATATAACCACCAAAATTTGTACAAAGAAAAATAATAAATGAATTAAAGCCGTTAACATTCCTTCTATTTTAGGAAATCAATCTGAACATTTTGGGGTGCTCGTTCACATCCACCAAAACTGGTACCCAAAGTTTTTATTCTTTCTTCTCTTTATTCATTCTTTGGATTACTTTTCCATTGAAAATTTAAATTCCAGAAGAGGTTAATTGTTTATCATCATTGGGGGTGTACAATAACATTAATTATTGCCCCATTATTGTCTTATCCCCTTAGATCCACGTTTATAGTTAAAATTGCGATGTTGCCTGTAGGTATTAGGATAAGTAACAACCAACAGACAACTCTTAATAAAACTGTTTGGAAGTCCTGATGATACACAAAATTAACCCTTCTGAAGATTAAAAAATACTGGTTAAAACTTTTGTACACTCAACTTAATGAACGAACCAGTCAAAATTCACTGAAGTCCTAAAAGTTGTTAAGCAACGAATAAGAGAACGTTATTATATAAAACTTTGGGGACTAGTGTAATTAACATCCCATCGTCTCCTCTCTCTATGGAATTACTTGCTGTTATGCATTTTTGCGGTTTATGCTAATATGATTTTTGCAGAATAGGCATATGCAAATTTGTCTCTTTTGTGTAAATGATAAAACACCGCAATCATGCACCAAGAAATTTATTTAAATGGCCAAAAACAAAGAAACTAAAGATTGGGGGTGATTTGTATAACAAGAACGACAACTTGCATGTAAAAGGGGCCGTAAAAACAAACTCAAAAATGCTAATTTGAGGTTGAGAATATGTATTGATCGCATTGTATTACAGATTCCAGTTTTGTTTTCCCCGGTATAAATTTTATGCTTTTATTTATTATTCGTGGAAAACTGTTTGTGGTACGATGCTAAACATGATTAACATATACTATACATGATTTTTCAGTATATCTGAGAACCGGTTTTAATCCTGCGGAATGGATATTAATCAGTTTCGAGGCAATACTGGAAAATATTTTTTGGTTGATAAATTTATAAATTTTGAGTTAAAATGGCTGGCAAACAGTACAATAAATAGACACAACAGAGCAATGTCGTGTAATTAAAGAGTTTGTTGTCTCCCAAATTAATACAAAATATGAGTTCGACCTCAAAAATTTAATGAAAAAACGTCGACGGTCAAAAACATTTATAGAGCAACAATGACTCTTTAACTGACGATAGAAAGGAGCGACAGACAGACGTACACAAAATAAAGAGTAGCGCCTCTTTAAGAAAAAAACGAGGAGGAGCAAGGTATGAATAAAATGAATAAAGGTGGAAAAGCTGCATATTAATCCTCTCTCAGGGGGTAATAAAATCCCCTCCCCCCCCCCTTCCTTCAATATGACCTCTTCTATACTTTATTTAAGGTCCTCATAATTAAGGGAGGAAGGGGACATTGAGCGGTTTATTACGCTAGTCCCCAAAGTTTTCTTACTCGTTGGCTTTGAAATTGACTTCAATGAATTTTGATTTCCTTGTTTATAAAGTTGAGTGTTCAAATGTTTTAACCACTAAATGTAATCTACACAAGGGGTTTTTGTGTGCCATCAATGGGGAAGTATATAAATTTATCGGCAATTGTCTAATCCCTTTAGATCCCTGCCTCAAAATACACCTTGCGGGGGGGGGGAGGGGGGGCAGATATTGGGGTTTAATTGGGGACAAGGGAAAGTTTTTTAGGGGATTTAAAAAGGGAAAATATATTTTCCAGTATGGCTTCGAAACCGATTAATATCCGCTGGATTAGAACCACTGCCATACTGAAAACTTATTTATAGCATTAAATTACATGAATATTAAAATAAAAATCATCAAATTAATACCTTTGGCCCCTTGGATCTAACAAAACTTGTCTTAATCTAATAATTTTTTTATTTGGTATCCGCGGACAGCTGTCTATAATACGATGTGGTAAATAACCTTAAATTTCTATTTATAGAAGGCTGAAGGTACAGTTAGAATAATTATCAGATTATTTACCCAGGATAAAACCCTGCTGGATTTCTCCTTAAAAAATTTAATTTTTTTTATAAAAAATTAGTTGCTGCGCTCCTAGCCTCTAGGGGAGGGAAGATTTGTCAGAAAATACCCTAAAACCACTCCAATGAATATACAAAATTTATCAACCATTTTCGAGAAATTTAGCTCCAGACAAAAAATACCTTACAACTTTTTATTAGTTGAGTCAAAAATAGCATAAAAGGCCTATACAAAGATTCTTTCATATTAAAGGCATATATTCTTTGTTTGTAAAGCATTACACATAAACCAACCCATAGATTGAACAAATCTTTATCTCCAAGTTCCACCTGCTTATGGTAATTAGTTGATTGGTTATAGATAGGCCTAGAAATCATACTATACACTTACTAATACAGTCACTTGTCTGATATAGCATCATAATACAGGGATCTAAAGGGATAAGACAACTTCCGAGAAATTTATGTACATCCCCCCACTTATGATACACAAAATTCCCCTTCAGTAGATTACAATAAGTGGATGAAAATGTTTGGACACTTATTGAAACAACCAATCAAAATTCAATGAAAGTCCCCAAAGTTGTTAAGCCAAAGAATGTTAAAAGTTAATATAAAACCTTGGGGACTAGGGTAATAAACAGCCCAATGTCCCCTGCCTCCATGATCATAATAACTTATCACACACATATATCAAATAGGCTTACATGTACAATTTTTCGTCCAGGGATGTATCCTTGCCACCCTAGGAGCCTACACTTTATAAACAGATACAAGATCAAAATATAAAAAAAATCTATGATATCTAATTTCATGAGATCTAGATATTAAATGACAATATAGCATACGTCTATCAGTTAGGTACCAGAATGGACCTAAGTAGAGCGTAATTGTTTTTAAAAATCGGTTACTGCACTCCTAGGCAGTTGAAGGAAGATCATGAACCCCCAAAAAATAGCATTAAACCATCCAGGATTCCCTAAAATAAAGAACTTACTCGGTTCAGTGGTTAGCGAGATCTTAAAGGAAAAACAAATAACCAAAATATTTATCTTACCGGACAGAAATAGAAGTATTGTTGTCTAATATAGGTATAATTTTTCACTAATTTCATATGGTCTAAAAAAATATGATTATTTATTTACTAGAATGTCATTAGCATAAAACACAGTAGTCTATTCACGTATCAAACTGTTTCTGTATTTTGATTTTGTCAAAAATATGAATTTGATACATGAAACACTACTACTACCATTCTTATTACCTTTTCTCATTTGACAGTTTTATAAATAAATAAACATCAAAAATATCTTTTAAATCAAACATTTTTTCCAGTATGGAATCGAAACTAATTGATATACTCTGGATTAGAACTGGTACTGAGCCATTTTCCGTTTAAATAGCTGTAAAGCTGTATATAATAGGATGCGATAAATAACTATTGCAAGTTTCTGTAATATAAAATCAAACTTTTTGTAGATTACAAATTTTGTTGGTAAATTTCATTTTTTTCTGTAGATTACAATTTTTTTTGTATATTTCAATTTTTACAAATTTCTTTTTTTTATTACATTTTTTTTGTAGATTACAATTTTGTTTGTATATTACATTTTTTGTATATTCCAAAATTTTTTTTTAGATTACAAATTTTTTTTGTACATATATTCAATTTTTTTTGTAGATTACAATTTTTTTATATATGAATTGTTTTTCCATTGACTAGTGTAAACAATAAGCATTAAAATTGTGTAAAGATTTTAAAGACTTATAATTGTACATTCTATATCCGCGGAAAGCTGTTTATAATACGATGCGATAAATAACTGTTCTTTATTTTTTCTTCGGAAGCTTTATTTGGGTTCTTAGTCAGATATTAATTTTGAAAGTGGTGAAATATTCCTACAAAAAAAAATCAGTTTAAACCATATTAATCCCATTCCACATATTTGTTCTAAAAATAAATAAAATAAGGGGGTGGAGATTTAAATTCACATTTCGGGTTATCATCACGGATGGAGGGATTGAAAGAAAAAATCAAAAGTTCATAAAAAAAATGTCAAAGATTTTTTCTAATATTATTTAAATAATTATTAACATATTAATTTGGGAAAAGATTATTTCTAGTATGACTTCTAAACCGATTAATATCCGCCGGATTATAACTGGTTCTAAGGCATGCTGAAAAATCATGTATCGTATCG
Organism: Acartia tonsa; assembly: GCF_053477335.1. Lineage (NCBI taxonomy): Eukaryota > Metazoa > Arthropoda > Copepoda > Calanoida > Acartiidae > Acartia > Acartia tonsa. Next base: position 45,186,727 of record NC_137264.1, on the reverse strand, counting down.
TATTATATCCAGTTTTGTACGAATATAAGAATTTACAATAAAAACTTGTTTTCATTTTATAATTGTACATTTTTATAGCCGCGGAAAGCTGTTTATAATATGATGCGATAAATAACTCTTATGTTTGATCATTAAGGAGTTGATTAAGGAGATTTCTTATCTTGTACTGAACTATCCCCTGTTTCCCTGAATTTATACATTCTCTTCTTCTTGGTATTATTTCACAGGGATCTAAAGGGATAAGACAATGGCCGATATGTTGATGGTACCCAAAATTACCCTTTCTGTATACTGCAATCAGTGGTTGAAACGTTTGGACACTGTACTCAATGAAATAATTGATGCTAATTCAATAAAAGTCCCCAAAGTTGATAAGAAAACATTATTATAAAACTTTGGGGACTGGTGTAGCAAACAGCCCAATGTCCCCTCCCTCCCTGATTATTTTATCTATTTTTAGAATCTTTGATCTGACACTACTCACTAGCTAGCATGTGGTGCCAACCCCCCCCCCCTCTCCCCTGTTTATTTTCTTTTTTTTTACATTGCTCATATATGTTCATCCAAGAGCTTCTAATTATAGAACGGAATATTTTGGAAAGGGGCCATATCTAGGATTTATTTAGGATAAATGTTAATAAATAAATACCTATAATATTCAACCTGAGCTGGATCTTTAAATGATTTAAAGATCCAGCTCTGTTAAGAAATTAAAATGATGTCTGTATGTTTGTTTGTCTCTACTGAAGGATCTCGCTAACCATTGAACCAATAAGGTTTTCCTTTAGATTACAGCTTCTCATAGGTCCTGGAAAATTTTATAATTATTTTGGGAGAAGGTAACACCGCTCTTCCAGAAAAAAAAAGTACCTACCCCCCCCCCAAGAAAAAAAATATTATCCTTAAAAAATCCACCATAATAAAATTCCAAAAATCTTCCACTAATTAGAATTTTATATTCTTGGAAGCTGGATTAAGGAAACGAGGATTTTCTTGGTTCGGCGTGTTTTATTAATAAACGCTATTTTTATCATTTTGCTCATGAATTTTGCTCTTAGCTTCAGGTGCCTTCATTTTCTTTTTTTTATGCTCTTTTCTCATACTCGGTATGTGAGATTTTAAAGTCAACTGAGTTCTATTTTAGAGCATAAATATTCAAATGGCTTGATGCTAGTTTTTTTGTAGGGATATAAAGGGATAAGACAATTCCGATAAATTGATGTACATCTCCAATGTTAAATACACAAAGTTACCCCTTCTTTAGATTACAATTAGTGGTTTGTATGTTAGGACACTTAACTTAATAAACCAGCCAATCAAAATTCATGAAATGTTACCAAATCCAACGAATAAGAAAACGTTATTGTAAAACTTTTGGGACTAGTGTAAAAAATAGCCCATTGTTCCCTCTCTCTCTCTTTGATTTTTGAGTTTTTTGAATGAAATAAATTCAGGAAGGGAGGTATCATAGTGCCCAAGTTTTTATGATCATGTTTACTTGTACGTTGGCTTCAAAACTTTAAATAAATTCTCATTGGGTTGTTGTACAAACAGCAGTTAACAAACTGATTTTATTCTAATACAGGGGATAATTTTGGTTATAATAATTGGGTGTATGTGTACATTAATTCATCGTCCATTGTCTTATTCCCAAGTTTTTTGCATTGTCCGTCATTCAATGGTCATTTATAAAAAAAAAATATTTTCTAGTTTACAGGCGGGTTTAGGCGGGTTTTAGGTGGGTTTTCAAAGAGTAAAAAAATTTTTGAAAAATTAAAATGAGCTACTTAACGATATCGAATACAGTAATTTATTAACATTAAATAACAAAATTTGTGCAAAAACCTAGATTTTTTTTAGGCTAGCCTAAAACTTAGGTCGTAAATATTCCTTTATATAGCTATTAGTGGCTACGCCCCTAGAGGCCTCTGGGACACGTAAAATTGTTTCTTTTCTATCTATTTTAAGATAAGCTATTTACCAAAAAAATTTTGCCGCTAAATCGTGTTAGTTATGATTTTAGCTAATTGCAAAAATGTCCTTAGGACGGCGTTTTTTTTTAATTTTTCTATTTTTATTGATTTTTCTGGGGAGGGTGGTGGTACCCTCCTCCAAAATAGTTATAAACCTTACAAGGACCAATTAGAAGCTACACTGTAACGGAGAACTCTATCGGTTCAGCGGTTAGCGAGAATCTTCGGTACATACAGACACATAGACAAACAAACAAACATCCTGTTACTTTATTATAAGAGCTAAATCTTTAAATCAATTTAGTGGTGAGCCAGATCGGGGTGAGCCAACTTTCCACCAATGAGAGCACAGCATTTTATGAAATGCCGCGCTTTGATTGGCTAAAATTCGGCTCACCCCGATCTGGCTCACCACTAAAATGATTTAAAGATCCAGCTCTGGATTTAGGGCTAAGGAAACCCTAACTCATATCTACTAATATATTAAATTTTAAATGATTTTACCTATTTTTATAAAGTTGTTGTAATGTCATTCATTTATCAATAACCCTCCCCTCAACTAGCCATAAACCTTCCCAGGACCTATTTGAAGCTAAACTGGAAAGGAGAACTATCGGTTAAGCGGTTACCAAGATCCTTCTGTACAAACAGACAGACACATAGACAGATATCCTTTTACTTTATTATAAGGATCATCAGCTATAATCCATTTGGTTATTGAATTTTGAATGTGACTGTTTTGAGTTGATTATCACGTGATTAACATTGGGCTGTTTAATATTTATTAGATCAGTTCCCAATGTTTTATAATAACGTTTTCTTATTCGTTTGGGGACTTTTTTGAACTTTCATTTGCTGTTTCATTAAGTTGTGCATACTTCTTAAATACTAATTGTTATTTACAGAAGGGGTAATTTTGTCTGTTATCATTAGGGATGTATTTCAATTTATCGGCGATTGTCTTATCCCTCGATGTTTTTTTTTACATTTAACTGTTTTGAGTTGCTTATCTAGTAATTAATAAAAACTACAGGTGCAAAATAAACCTTATTTTTATGCTTTTCTATCTATAATACAAAGTAGAACGATGTCTGTTTGTTTGTCTGTCTGTTTGACACCCCCAACCCCCCCAAAAAATGAAATTTACCCCCCCCCCTAAAAAAACAATTTTTTTTTTAATAAAATTAAAATAGTGTAGTAGTCGACTACCCCCTCCCCCCCCCCCCAACAAAAAATTTCCCCTCCCCCCAAAATTTTTTTTTAATTTTTCTTTTAAATCTAAAATATGAAAAATTGGTTTCATTAAACCTCTTCGGGCAAAGCCCCTAGAGGCTAGGGGCGAAACCGCTAGTTTATGATAAAATACAAAGTGTAACTAGACAGGGAAGGAAGGAGACAATGGGCTGTTAATTAGGTTTTATAATAAAGTCTTCTCATTAGTTGGCTCTACAAATTTGGGGACTTTTGATTGGCCTTTTCATAAAGTTGAGTGTCCAAACGTTTCAACCGTTAACTTTATCTTCAGAACGGGTAGTTTTTTTGTATCAAAATTGGTGATGAGCATCAATCGGCCATTGTCTTATCCCTTTATATCTATGGTAAATGGATGCGCTGGATTGGATGGATAATTATAATGGAACAGGTGCTGATACTCTCTTTACATGGGATAGGGACAATCAATGTATAAATATAGATGTATAACCAGACAACTACCTGGATCCTCCTGTTAGGGACCTTTTTTTTTGTCTGCTAGCAAATTGTTTTCTACTCTTTTGTAACGACTTGGCTGTGTTAATATTCCCGACGCTGATATTCAAAGACACAATCAAAAGTCGGCATAGGGTCCTCAGGGTTGGTACAGTCATACAGTTATACAACCCCTTCCCCTTTTTACTCTAATATAGGGACAGCAATTATATCAACATTTTTGGTACTCACATACAAGTGCGGGTGGTACACGCGACCCCCCCCCCCCCACCTTAAAAATAGTTTTACTTTTTTTATTTTTACTATGTTTCTTAACCCTATCGGAAAGACCTAACCCTGAGCGGCCTATACCTGCGGTGCACTTATCCTGCAGGGTTACCCAGCACCCTGTATAACCTAATCTGAAAAGAACGGCATTTACTTAGCTGCTAATAAGATAGGCGTCTGATTTTTTAGCATAATGAATATTTGAGCATATTTTTAAAAATTATTATTGTTTTTTAATCATTAACATTTTTAAATTTTAAGAATTTTTATCCTTGTCAATGTTTCTGTTTTTTTTTATCAGAAGCTTAGGGGCGCAGGTTAATACCTAGTATGGGTATATACTTGAGGTCCTAAAGATTTTGCCATGTTGAAAAACAGAAACCAGACTAAAAAAAAAGATGCCTATCTGTCTATCTGTAGTGAGGTATCTTGCTAACCGCTCGACATATGTGGTTTTTCCTTTTCCATAAAGCTTATGAAAGGTCCAGTCCAGGTCAAAATCTTATTAGGAGTCGCCAGCCGCGGGATGTAACTGCTACTGAGGTTGGCTGCGGCTGAACTAAGATTTTGTGGCTGCGGCTAGGGGTGTCTTGAGCCAAGGGTTCCTTCACGAAAATAAGGATAAATGGGTGTACATCCTTATACTAAAGTAATGGATGTTTGTCTGTTTGTGTGTCTGTACCGAAGGATCTCGCTAACCGCTAAACCGATCGGGTTCTCCTTAACATGGTAGCTTATCATAAGTCCCGGGAAGGTTTATAACTATTTACTTGAGCGGTGGGACACCCCCAACCCCCCAAAAAATGAACCCCCCCCCCAAAAAAAAAAAAAAAAACATTTTTTACTTTTTCTTTTAAAATCTAAAATAAGAAATTTAGATTTCAAATTCGACTTCCCCCTCCTCAAGTGCCCCTAGAGGCCTCTAGGGGCGTAGCCGCTAGTCCTTATGATAAAGTAAAAGGATCTCTTTGTATCTGTCAGTGTCTATCGAAGGATAACACTGAAACGATATGGTTCTCCTTTACAGGGCAGCTTTGCATTGGTCCTGGAAGGATTTATAACTATTTTGGGGGAGGGTACCACGAACCTCTCAAGAAAAATCGCCATTATTTTCTTGTTTCTGTACTCCAACATGACAAAATCCAGAGGTACCCCAACACAGAAGTACCCAATATATCAGAGTCAATAAAAAAGAATTCTAAATTAGATTTAAATCCCCGAGTAGTAATATAATTATATTATTAATGTTGTTGTTTGGACCAACAACAATTATGCTCAGGGATCTAAAGGGATAAGACAATGGCCTATAAATTAATGCACAAAATTACCCCTTTAGTAGGTAACAATTAATGGTTGAAACATTTGGACACTCCTTAAGTTGTTAAGTCAACGAATAAGAAAACGTTATCAAAATACTTTGGGGACTAGTGTAAAAAACATCCCATTGTCCCCTTCCTTTCTGATTATTCTATGATAATAAGCAGGTAGGAAGGGGACATTAGTCTGTTTATTACAAAAGTACCCATAGTTTTATAATAACATTTTCTTATTCGTTGGCTCACAAACTTTGGGGACTTTTATTGATTTTTGATTGATTTCTTCATTATGTCGAGCGTTCAAACGTTTTAACCACTAACGGTTATCTTCAGAAGAGTTAATTTTGTGTGTCATCATTGGGGATTGTCTTATCCCTTTAGATCCCTGGGTATAATTAGACAAACTAATGGAAATCAACATGTGCAGGACCTTTAAATCTATTTATAGCACAGCTACACTCTACCATTAAAATAACGTTAATTTAAACAGGTTAGAATTGTCCTATTGATTCCAAACTTTGCATGATGATTCCTGTAGTAGTTAGGTACAATTTAGAAAGCGTAGCAACTCTATAATCAATACCAGAATGTCTGTACGTCCATTTGAAACATGTCGATTTTTAACTTTTTTGACAACAAATTTTTGTATGTTAAAATTATCCGATTCTTCTGATTTTTTAAAAACTGTTTCCTATTACAACAAGGTACAATGTTATAAGCAAAAAATCTCTTTTAACAAGTCCAAAAAATGTAAGTATGTCCTTAAACAGTATCATCTATTTATGCAGTTTTGCAACAAATTTACTTACAATATTGTTTGTACTGATGCATTAATATTCTGCTTATTTAGTTCTGACAATCTACAAGTGTTAATGTTCGTTTGTCTTTCCATTACAGAGCTTCACTTTTATGGATGTTGCCATCCTTGTTTTTAGTCCGTCTGTCCATTGGTCCGTAATTAATAAATTGGAGGAAACGTGATTTTCTCTTATTCAAGATAGACAGCCGCAATTTTTAGGGAAGATTCCCATGACATATACCCATCTAATCTTTTGAAAGATTTGATTCTATGAACGCATCAAACCCCTTAAATGTCAGGTGTCTGTCTGTAAAGGTCAGTTGAGTGTGAGAGCGAGTGGCTTTGCTCATTTAAAATCCTCAAATGCCCTCGGAGTTTCAAATCCATCCATTTGCTTTGAGTTTAGAACGCATCAAACACCTCAAATGTCAGGTGTCTGTCTGTTAGGTCAGTTGAGTGTGAGAGCGAGTGGCTTTGCTCATATAAAATCCTCAAATCCACTCTTCCTAGTGAAAGCTTTGATTCTATGAACGCATCAAACACCTCAAATGTCAGGTTAGGTCAGTTGAGTGTGAGAGCGAGTGGCTGTGCTCATAAAAAATCCTCAAATGCCTCAAATCCACTCATCCTAGTGAAAGCTTTGATTCTTATAACGTATCAAACACCTCAAATGTCAGGTGTCTGTCTGTTAGGTCAGTTGAGTGTGAGAGCGAGTGGCTTTGCTCATTTAAAATCCTCAAATGCCCCAAATCCACTCATCCTACTGAAAGCTTTGATTCTTTTAACGTATCAAACACCTCAAATGTCAGGTGTCTGTTGGGTCATTTGAGTGTGAGAGCGAGTGGCTTTGCTCATTTAAAATCCTCAAATCCACTCTTCCTAATGAAAGCTTTGATTCTATGAACGCATCAAACACCTCAAATGTCAGGTGTCTGTCTGTTGGGTCATTTGAGTGTGAGAGCGAGTGGCTTTGCTCATTTAAAATCCTCAAATGTCTTCGGAGTTTCAAATCCATCCATTTGCTTTGAGTTTAGAACGCATCAAACACCTGAAATGTAAGTCTATCTGTTAGGTCATTTAAGTGTGAGAGCGAGTGGCTTTGCTCCTATAAAATCCTCAGTTAGGTTTAAGTTAAGGAGAAAGTGCTTGTACCCAAAGTACCCAAACTAAACCCACCAATCAAAATTCATTAAAAGTCCCCAAAGTTGTTAAACCAACGAATAAGAAAACGTTATTATTAAACTTTGGGGACTAGTTTAATAAACAGCCTATTGTCCCCTCTCTCTCTCTCTCTCTCTGGGTGTAAAGGGATTTAGACAAGTAACAAGAATAACAACATCCATAAGAAGTGAAGCTCATAAAAATCATTGTTGGACAAGCGGACAAAGTAAGTTACAGCTGGTAAGTTTTCTAAAATAATCAAATCATGTAGAGAATCTTCGCCAAAAATTAATCATCTATCTTAAATAGACGCTTCAATTTCATTACAAACGTTTCTGATTGACATACGGACATTTTGAATTGTAGAGTAGCTTCGCTATTAAAAGGACAATCAGACAATATTTAAAGAAATCATAGCAACTTGATTTTCGATTTTAAACTTTGCGGCAAGCGTATTTCTAATTACTACTGGTATAATTGAAAAATTTTTCCCGCATGACTAAACTATACTTTACATAAACAATATAACACAAATAACGGACATACCTAGTTATAGAGTAGCTATGCTACGCTACTCATATTTGACACCTGTCCGTCTTAATGCAATTTAAACAGTTGGTCCTCCTAGTCAAAATACGTGGGAATTGAAACCAGTTGCAATATTGTTTTTTTTTTATTATAAACAAAAATGTCTTTTTGTAAACTTTAAAAAAAATCGTTTCTTTAGGATTACATTTTTCTGATTTTATTTTTTTGTGGTTAATTTTATACACAGAGGGTAAAACGGAATATATCTTATAAATCTTAGGATTTACCCCCTCCTAAGACGCCCTTTATTTTATATTATGTTATAATAAACAGGTTTTCTCGTATTCATTCGAATCCGGTGGATAGGAACCGGTTCTCATCCATACGAAAAAATATGTCTAGCATCGTATTATATCCAGCTTTCTACGAATATAAAAATGTACAATCATAAGATTAAAACTGATATACTGAAAAATCATGTATAGTATATGTTAATCATGTATAGCATCGTACCACAAACAGTTTTCCACGAATATTAAATAAAAGCATAAAATTTATACCGGGGAAAAGCCGTTTATAATACGATGCGAGAAATAACTATTCTCGTATTCCTTCGAATCCGGTGGATAGGAACCGGTTCTCATCCATACGAAAAAACTTTGTCTAGCATCGTATTATATCCAGCTTTCTACGAATATAAAAATGTACAATCATAAGATTAAAACCAGTTTTTTAGCCCGTGCCTTCGGCATCTCGGGGCTAAAAAACTGGTTTTAATCTTATGATTGTACATTCTATATCCGCGGAAAGCTGTTTATAATACGATGCGAGAAATAACTATTCTTTGTTTTCCGTTAAGATCTTCCTAACCTGCATTGTATAGGAATGCTTTACATAGGTCCTTTCAATCTTGGAATTAGGTTTAAACATTTTTAAATTTCAATCTTGGGATGGTTTTAGTCTTTTTTTCCTGCACCTTCTAAACTCCTTCCTATAAAGAACCACGAAGATGCTAGTGGCGAAGACTTTTATATGATAGTCTAGCTTTCTAACTTGTTATTTGAAGTTTATTTGCATTATTTTTTTTTATAATTACAACAAATTTACAAATTACTGGTAAATAAAATTTGTGTAAAGTTTCGAGTTAAATCAGAATTATGTTCCGATTAACCATTTCTTTTTGCTATGATCGAAACTACACTTATCGTTGCTGCGTTATCATTGAACGCCATTGTCCTTGTTTTAATTGAACAATGTACAATATTTCAAGAATAACAGAGACATAAAGGGATAAGGCAATGGCAGATTATGTTGATGTACATCCCCAATGATGATACACAAAATTTTATCCCTTCTGTAGATTACAATTAAGTGGTTGAGACGTTTGGACTTTTTACTAAATGAACCAACCAATCAAGCCAACGAATAAGAAAATGTTATTATAAAACTTTGGGGACTATAATGTTATAAACAGCCCAATGTCCCCTCCTTCCCTGCTTTTCAACGCCATCATTCTGTTCAATATGTACAGTATAGCTAGGACCTAAAGGGAGAAGACAACGGCCGATAAATTGATGTATTTCCCCAATGATGATTTACACAATTTTATCCCTTCTGTAGATTACAATTAAGTGGTTGAAACGTTTGGGCTTTTCACTAAATGAACCAACCAATCAAGCCAACGAATAAGAAAATGTTATTATAAAACTTTGGGGACTATAATGTTATAAACAGCCCAATGTCCCCTCCTTCCCTGCTTTTCAACGCCATCATTCTGTTCAATATGTACAGTATAGCTAGGACCTAAAGGGAGAAGACAACGGCCGATAAATTGAAGTATATCCCAAATGATGATTTACACAATTTTACCCCTTCTGTAGATTACAATAAGTGGTTGAAACGCTTGGACACTCAAATAAACTAACCAAAATTTAATAAAATTGTTAAGCCAACAAATAAAAAACAGTTATTATAAAACTTTGGGGACTAAATAAATAGCCCAATGTCTCCTCCCTCCATATTGGTTTAAATGGTATTGTTCATTATAATGTCCAGTACTATGTACGTAGGCTACTTTCACCAAATTTAAATGGACAATATATTTAAACTTTGGGAAATTTAAACTACCAAATGATGCAAACTAAAACTTTCTCTTAGATTTTTAAATGGGTATATTTTGGATCTTCGTGTTCTCTCTTGTAAAGTTAAACACGCAGCGGGCTAAAATAATGTTTTTCACCTTCCACCAACGTAATTACCCCATCCCATCCTAATGGATCAACAAAATGAACAATAAATAAGTTCTGTTTTGGCAAGGTAAATAGACGACAATATCCATATTAATTTATGATTAATTTATAGCTTATTTATTTTTATTAAAATGAAAGTGTAAGCATTAAAAAACACACTAGAAAATGGACGTTCTGTTTTTCTGTAAATATGAAGAATAAAGCATTTTTAAGTTGTATAGGTTGATTAGAAGCCCTAAAATCGAAATATCATAGCTAATAATATAAACTTTAACCAAAAAATTCGATTATTAACGTCCCCAAAGTCAAAATCTACCAATTGTTTCTTCACCTTATTTGAATTTAAAGGTATGACCTAACCAACGACAACCATACATAAATTGATGTGGAATTATGAGTCATAATCGTTTTAGCTGTAGGAAAGCAAAGTTGTCGTTATTTAAATTACGCGCTTCAGTTTGTTACTAACGCGAGATGTCAGGGGCGAAAATTAGCCTTTTTGGGAACTAAAATTTATTTAATTTACATGAACGTACTTTTGGCATTCAAAACGAATCCTTATTTTAATTATGTGTTTTTAGATTCCTTGCAAATTAAATATAATGTTAATTTTCGCCCCTTGTATCCTTTGCTCATAAAACTAAAATTTAATTTGAAACTGCCCGTTGGAAATGAGTCATGTGACCTAATATAAGCGTCTGTGATTGGTGGATTGGCCGGGCAAACAAAGGCTTCCCATTGGCTGATACATTTTACGCCGTGACGCGTCATAAATATTCTTATCGGAATGGCATGGCGGAAATATATCATTTGGAGTTGCCATTTCAAAATTAATTTAAATGGAATTTTAGAATATATACGAATGAAAAAAATATAATCAGTTAACGTTTTAAAGCCCAGATTTTAAAAAATTACAATTTTCGTTAATATTATAGCACATTATACTTGTCTTGAGCATTTTTTAAAAAGAAACTATTTTTTCTACAAAAATTCACATATTAGAAATAAATTTTTTATTGTAATTTTATAGATTGTCAGATAAATAAGAAGGGCAAGTTCCCAGTTGAGGAGTGAGATTCTACCCCATCTGAAAAAATAAACCCCCCCCCCCCGCCATCTATCAAATTAAACCCCCCCCCCCCCCGGCATCATGATATTTTTACCCCATCTTATGATTTTGTCCCCATCATGTTAATTTATCCCCATCTTCATATTTTGTATCTCTCCAAGAGAAACAAAATAATGTCAGAGAAGGGATAAATTATTGAACAGGGGACAAAAATGAAGGATGGGGTCTAAATAGGAACATGGGGCCAGGATTGGAAGGTGGGATCTGATTTGACAGATGGGGGAATGATTGGCAGAAGGGGAAATAAAATCTGGGTAGGGGGGAGGGGAGAGTCTGGAGGGGTTTGCGAGGTGAGCCTCGCGCGAAAGAATTTATATTAGGGTAGCATAAGCTACCATACTCCACTGTAATGAAGCTATGCCTTTCACTCTTCTATATTTTCCTATATTTTGAATAAAATTTGAAAATGCCTCTATTTATTTTTTTTATTTCTCTTTTAAGACTTTTTTTATACTAAATCACCAACATATTCTAATACTTTACTTTACCTAATATTTTAAGATAAAAATTTGGCTCCATTGAAGAAAAAAAAACAATAGTCTGTTTGAAATAGGAACATCTAGTGGCAGATTATTGAACTACATAATATACATTTTTCTGGATGTCAACAAACATGATGATTGGTTGAAAAACACAGATGGGGTAGCAACCAATGCTATGATATTAAAATTGAAGCAAGGGATTAAAACTCACACATGGTGGTCAAAAAATTAATATGGGGTCATTTTTTCATGATGGGGGTAGTTTCAAGTGCTTATATCTGGAGAACCGTAAGAGATAGAGGCCTAGTTGCTTGACTGTGGTAACTCAGATTTACATAAGGAAGCCATTTATGCACATGGGGGACCAAAACATGATATGGGGTATTTTTTTCATGATGGGGGTAGTTTCAAGTGCTTATAACTGGAGAACCGTAAGAGATAGAGGCCTAGTTGCTTGACTGTGGTAACTCAGATTTAAATAAGGAAGCCATTTATGCACATGGGGGACCAAAATATGATATGGGGTATTTTTTTCATGATGGGGGTAGTTTCAAGTGCTTATATCTGGAGAACCGTAAGAGATAGGGGCCTAGTTGCTTGACTGTGGTAACTCAGATTTACATAAGGAAGCCATTTATGCACATGGGGGACCAAAATATGATATGGGGTATTTAATTCATGATGGGGGTAGTTTCAAGTGCTTATATCTGGAGAACCGTAAGAGATAGAGGCCTAGTTGCTTGACTGTGGTAACTCAGATTTACATAAGGAAGCCATTTATGCACATGGGGGACCAAAATATGATATGGGGTATTTTTTTCATGATGGGGGTAATTTCAAGTGCTTATATCTGGAGAACCGTAAGAGATAGAGGCCTAGTTGCTTGACTGTGGTAACTCAGATTTACATAAGGAAGCCATTTATGTACATGGGGGACCAAAATTTGATATGGGGTATTTTTTCATGATAGGTGTAGTTTCAAGTGCTTATATCTGGAGAACGGTAAGAGATAGAGGCCTAGTTGCTTGACTGTGGTAACTCAGATTTACATAAGGAAGCCATTAATGAACATAGGGTACTAAAATTTGTTGGGGGTTTCTTTTTTCATGATGGTGGGTAAAAACTGAAAATAGGGGCCATTTGTTATGGTGGAGAGGGAATTAGGTTAAGTTAGGTTAGGTAATATTGAGGAGCCCTGCAAGGTTAGGGCCCCCCGGGGGCCCTAACCTTGCAGGGCTCCTCAATATTACCTAACCTGTGCAGGAGACCCTAACTCTGCAGGGCTACTCAATCTTAAACTAACCTAACTTAACCTAACCTAACCTAACCAATTTTAAACTAACATGAACCAACTAAACCTCAATATTGAAAATAGGGGCCATTTGTTATGGTGGAGAGGGAATTAGGTTAAGTTAGGTTAGGTAATATTGAGGAGCCCTGCAAGGTTAGGGCCCCCCGGGGGCCCTAACCTTGCAGGGCTCCTCAATATTACCTAACCTGTGCAGGAGACCCTAACTCTGCAAGGCTACTCAATATTTCCTAATCCCTTCATGAACATAGGGTACCAAAATTTGATGGGGTTGTTTTTTTTCATGATGGTGGGTAAAAATTGAATATAGGGGCCATTTGTTATGGTGGAGAGGGAATTAGGTTAAGTTAGGTTAGGTAATATTGAGGAGCCCTGCAAGGTTAGGCCCCCCCGGGGGCCCTAAAATTGCAGGGCTCCTCAATATTACCTAACCTGTGCAGGAGACCCTAACTCTGCAGGGCTACTCAATCTTAAACTAACCTAACTTAACCTAACCTAACCTAACCAATTTTAAACTAACATGAACCAACTAAACCTAATCTAACCCATTTTAATCTAACCTAACCCATCTTAACCTAACCTAACAAACTTAACCTAACCTAACCCATTTTAACCTAACCTAACCCATCTTAACCTAACCTAACCCATATTAACCTAACCTAACCCATTTTAACCTAACCTAACCTAACCTAACCTAACTTCACCTAACCTAACCTAATTTCAACCCCAAACCCCATCATAAAAAATTGGCCCCTATATTCAATTTTTACCCACCATCATAGAAAAATGACCCTCATATTAATTTATGTACCCCCATGTGCATAAATGGCTTCCTTACTTTAATCTGAGTTACCACAGTCAAGCAACTAGGCCTCTATCTCTTACGGTTCTCCAGATATAAGCACTTGTAAGTACCCCCATCATGAAAAAAATACCCCATATCAAATTTTGGTCACCCATGTGCATAAATGGCTTCCTTATGTAAATCTGAGTTACCACAGTCAAGCAACTAGGCCTCTATCTTTTAGGGTTCTCCAGATATAAGCACTTGAAACTACCCCCATCATGAAAAAAATACCCCATATCATGTTTTGGTCCCCCATGTGCACAAATGGCTTCCTTATTTAAATCTGAGTTACCACAGTCAAGCAACTAGGCCTCTATCTCTTACGGTTCTCCAGATATAAGCACTTGTAAGTACCCCCATCATGAAAAAAATACCCCATATCATGTTTTGGTCCCCCATGTGCATAAATGGCTTCCTTGTGTAAATCTGAGTTACCACAGTCAAGCAACTAGGTTTCTATCTCTTACGGTTCTCAAGATATAAGCACTTTAAACTACCCCCATCATGAAAAAAATACCCCATATCATATTTTGGTCCCCCATGTGCATAAATGGCTTCCTTATTTAAATCTGAGTTACCACAGTCAAGCAACTAGGCCTCTATCTCTTACGGTTCACCAGATATAAGCACTCAAACCTACCCCATCATGAAAAAAATACCCCATATCAAATTTTGACACCCCATCATGAAAAAAATACCCCATCTCAAATTTTGACACCCCATGTGCATAAATGGCTTTCTTGTGTAAATCTGAGTTACCACAGTCAAGCAACTAGGCCTCTATCTCTTACGGTTCTCCAGATATAAGCACTTAAAGCTACCCCATCATGAAAAAATGACCCCATATTAATTTTTGGACCTCCATGTGTGATTTTTGTTCCCCATATTTTATATACTTACCCCATATGTAATATTTTACCCCTATAACTCATAGTTTATTACCACCAAGCTTTGTTTTAAACATTGAAAATTACAGGGACCAAAATTTAAGATGGGGTACAAAATCAAATGATGCCGGGGGGGGGGGGGTTTATTTTGACAGATGGCGGGGGGGGGGGGTTTATTTTTTCGTATGGGGTAGAATCTCACTCCTCAACTGGGATGGTGCCATAAGAAGTCGGGCAAAATTCAAGAAATATTTTTTCACAGAAAAATTGTTTTATTTGAATTTGGCGACCGTTATATTGTTATAAGCCGTGTCAGTACAATAACAACAAGCCGTGTAGGGTCAACCCTAATTAATTGTGGAGGAAAGTTCATGTTCAAAACCGGTTCCATCCCCTTTCAAGCTTCCCCTAATTTCAGGAATAAAAAGAAAAATTATGTTTAATAACGGTATTCAATAATTAATTTTTTATAGATTTAAAGTAAGATAAAGCTTTGAAATCTATTGAACTCAATCCCAAAAATTTGTTTATTTTCCATTGTTATATTCCTTTACTCCTGGTGTCTACCAACCCTCGCTTCCCTCCTCCCTGCCTATACTCCTCTTGTCCAGCTCCTAATTTCACCTTCCCCCTTCCTTCCCCACCTACCCTTCTCCTCACATGAGCTTCTTTATTTTGTTCAGCAGAAAAAAATCAGTTATCTCTGTGAGTCTATTTAGTAAGGAAGTACGTTATTGTACGTTAAAAAAAAACATTAATAAAAACAGACTTAACATGTCTTTGTTAAAAAGCAGCCGTCGCAGGCTTCCAAAATTTACACCCGTCAACAAACGGCTAAATTTCGACCTCAACATAAGCCCTTCCCCGCCGCTAGAAAGCGGCTGTGTCGTTCTAACGGCCGGACTTGGACAGCTGCCGACATGTGATTCCACCCAGTTTGACATGGAGCTCGATGAATTGGAGGACATCCATTTAAACGGTGATAATAATAATCAAGTTACAAAATCCGGATCCTCTGATCTGGACACATTTAGTCCTTGCAGGACTCGATCCGGGTGCGTTTATGAATCCGGAATGAAAAAGCGGAAATTTAGAAACATTGGGGCTAAGAAAAAGATGAAGCGCAACGGCGGCCGGCAATCCGCGGACAACGGTGAACTGCGGGAGAGAAGCCGGGCGGCCAGTGGACAGAGCGGCACGGGTTCTGTCGCGGATTGTTCAGAAAACGGGTCTGAACATAGCGATGATAATGGTAAGTTTTTGTTTAAATCCTATTATATTTAAGTAGTAAGTTTTTTTTTGTCTAAAGCTTAAGATTAAACTACTAAACTTAATGAGTTTTCATCTATGGAAGTTTCTATGGTTCTAGGCTATTTATTTGTCTGTTAAGATCTCGTCAATCATTGATCCCATTATGTTTTTTTCTCTCAAATCTTTACATGGATGGTTTTAGGCTATTTAAATTATGATAATGTTATTTTCTTTCCTCCTCCATTTAGTTTAAAGGCCGATGCGCTTAATATTGATTAAAGAATGTTTAAATTCTCCTTTTTCTAAATGTGTCCTAAAATTTTTCATGAATTTTAATGAAAAATATTGATTTTTTTCTGTATTTGCAGGTGAAACAATCTGTGATAGACTAGGATTCGAACCTGCCGAGGGACCATACGGGGACAGGGGGCTACACTCACCACCTCCCCATCATGTCTACAACGAGTCGAACCGGTTTACCCTCGCCAGAGAGAGAAAACACCGCCACGACATCCCGTCATCGCCGATTCATAATCACCACGCCATGGAAAACGAGCTTTCTTCGCCAGTTATAAAGGTAACCCATTTTCCAAGATTTTAAGCTTCATGACTTATATTGTTTGATTTTTGTCCCTTTAAATTTCCATACAAAAAAAAATCAATATTTATTGATTTTAACATGTCCTTTCTTGTACATATATGTTAGCATTTATCCTTTTTATCCCCCCCTCCCTACATATGTTATTAGTTATTATATCCCCCCCCCCCCTCCCATTATCTTGCTTATAATATCCTTCATTTTGTACATTTACATGTACGTCTATGTTCTATTAGCAGCACAGCCGTATGAAATTCTACATATTTATAGAGACGGTTCGCTACCTGCTATTCTTATCATCTTATGTTTGACCGGATTTGACGTCAAAATATTTTTTCTATGACAAATTTAGTCCAATTCTCTTATCTTTAGGTATATTTTAAGGTCATTGTGCTTTGTTTATTTAACTTAATCATAATTATGATGAAAATTGACATTTTTTAATAAAAGATTTCGTGAATTTTTATTAATATTTTATTTCAGCGTTGGGACCCCCATCACATGGAACCTTTGTCGCCCACCCTTTCATTTTCCCCGCCCACCAACACGATGCGGGCGATGCGGCTGTTTGACGGCGGCCTTACCTCTCCCAACACGGCGTGCGCCGCCCTAACCTCGCCGAGATCCACACCCCGCCTCCAAACCTTGAAGTCTCGCCTGATATTCGGCGAGGATGGAGAACACAGAAGAGCTAGTCTACCAAACCCCCAGGTATTTATTTAAGTATTCACATGCACAGCAGTAAGAACTAAGGTGCGGATCATATTTCAGGGATAAAAAAACAAGAAGTAGACAATTTATGCAAAGAAATTCTATATAAACTGGGAGGGGGAAGATATTAGACTGTAAATTATTCTGGTACCCAAAGCTTTAGAAACACGTTCTCTTCTCATTCGTTGGCCTAAATCTTTACTGAATTGTCAAACTTGTACAGTGTACACCAATAATTTGAACCTACAGAAAAGGGTAATCTTGTTTATTATCATCTTGGGGAGAACATTTATTTATCGTCCATTGTTTATTTCCTTAAGATCCATGGATTAAAAAAGGTTTTATTATTTTTATTAAGATATTTGATTGTGATACAACCACCGGCATTGGGTCAACACGGAAGGCGGCCAACATCAACCCCTTCACCCCGGCAGCTATGCTGTTAGCCAGCAAGAAGCGCAGCAGAACGAAGCGCAGCATTGACTCGTAAGTATCTTTATCATGGTTACATTATTACTGCGCTACTTATGGATTAGATTATTCTTGTTTGAATATTCAGTTAGTGTCCGGGATGGAGGGGACATTGGGTTCAAACGTTTCAACCCTTGATTTTGACCTACAGTTTGGGTATTTTTTGGGTTATTATTGGGTATGTACATCAATTTAATGGCTATTGTCTTATCCCTTTAGATCTCCGAGTTATGGTGTAATATAACGTTTCTTAGCTAGGGGTCATGTTAGGCAATTATTTAAGTATGTATATATGCAGTTAGATTTGTAATGTTATGCAATTATTTATTAGTCAACAAGGCCAATTTTGTTCAAAAATAGCACAGCTCTATTATGTAGAATATTATGCTTTTAGTACATTAAATGCTTTAATAATGTTTAGCAAATTTTTATAGTTATTTATTGCATCGTATTATAGACACGTTTTGCGTATATGAAAATAAAAAAATATATTAGATTAAAACCAGTTTTGTTATTACTGAGGGGCTGAAGGCCTGGCTAAACAAAACTAGTATCTATGTAATGGTTTTTTATTTTAATATTTGTGGAAAATTGTCTATTTTCAATTTGGCTTAGAATCTGTTTTAATCCAGCGGATATTGATTGGTTTCAAGCCATACTGTAAAACCTAAATTCTAGAGCAGCTTCGCTAATTATAAGAATGCCGTTTTGACATAAGATCTTGATATATAAAAGATATAATATTACAAGTACAAGTTGTCAACGGCCGTTCATTACCAAATTTGGAATAATATCGTTGTCCAGATTTTTATTAGGTATTATTACTGATTGTATGCAGTGATAAAATTACAAACAGCTATACAGCTTCGCCCCTAGAGGCCTCTAGGGACACGTAAAATATTTCTATGCAATCTATGTTAAGATAAAAAAAATATCCGTTAGACAGCTTTTAATATATTTTTGGGGGGATTTCTCTTGGGATGATGGAGCTCTCCTAACCCAAATAGCTATGAACCTTTTTAGGACTTATGAGAAGCTACACCGTAAAGGAGAACCATATCGGTTCGGCGGCTAGCAAGATTTTTCAGTACAGAAACACAGACAAAGATCCTCATACTTTAAAAATCTCGTATTATTGGGTGGTTTTATCTGCGGTTTTTTTTATTATTGAAGCTTTCAATTTTTTAAAAAATAATAAAAACTTACTGCACATTTCATGTAGTACACCTAAAATCAAAATTAAAATAAAAGAGTTTTCCAACGGGTTATCTTCTATTTAACACCTGTTACATATGAGCATGCTTTAGGGATAACTTATAATTTCATTTCTATTAAGCATTAGACATAAGCAGTGTTCTGGAGCCGGAGCCGGGAGCCGGGAGCAGCAACATTTTTGGTGGAGCCGGAGCCGGATCCGGAGCCGTATTTTTCGTTAAAAACGGCTCCGGCTCCACAGTGCAGCAAAGCTGGACATTTCGAAATTTTTAACCATCGAATTTGAACCTTATCTTTTAATTAATATATAATATGGGCATAATGATGAAACTAGCAGTTGAAATTTTTAAAAAATATTTAAAATTGACTGAGTACCAGCTCGTTGAAGTTGGCTACCTAAACATGAAATTATCTCAATTCAAGGAATTTAAAAATTTCGACCTTATGTCGATTGAGCAATGTTTTAACATATAAATTAATTTTCTAGTCGCTTTTAATTGTTAAAATCAGTAATGGCAATGTTAGTACTAAATAAAAAACCCGAAAAAAGATATATTTTTTATATCATTATTATGAATTAAAGGCATTTTTTCTAAAATAATTGTTTTTTCATACGTTTCATTTTTACGTTTATTTTATGTTCTTTAGGTTATTTCTCAAAAAAAGCCGCTTGGGTAACCTTCCCACATAGATTTATAATTTAGAAAGGTTATAATAATGATAAAAAAGTGGGTCCAATGTTTACCCAAGAGGCTTTTTTTCGTATATTCACATTTTTATACAGTCCCTACTTAGTGAGAAAGTGTAATATTTGACTTTATCAAAGCATTCGTTAATTCATCTTAGCAGTTATATTTAGCTTAGGAAAGGAAAACCAACGTAAATAACCCTATTTCTTTATACAAGAACAATAAAAATACAAAAGGAAATATTTTTGTCCCCTTTATTGAAAGAGAAGGGTAATTAATATTATACCCGCAACGATTTGAAAAAAAAAGTTTGGTTTTCATTATAATAAAATCATTTACAATCTTATTAGCGAAGATAATCTTATAATTTCAAAAGTCAAATATTTTTCTTAGGTGCTATTTAAGATAGAAAATTGGTTTTTGTTTTAACATTTCCCATAACAATTATATAAGCATCATTTGTATATCTCACTTAGTCCGTCAAGAATGCTCAGAGTGTCATGGAAATTCTCTGTGAAAAATACTATTTCCTTGCTTCTTTAGATTTGATGTTTTATCATGGACATAAGGGTGAAATTGATCTCTTTAGTTGTTTATGTGTATAGATTGTAGAATTTTTTTATGATGAAACCTTGACTCTAACCTTTATGGCGCATCTACACTGTAACTCATTTGTTCGTCTGTTTGTCCAATTCTTTAATATTTTTATTGCTTCCTACATATGGAAATTTTCAATTTTTTTATCATTCTATTCGCCTAGAGAAGAGGGAATGTCACGACTTCTCCTTAGTTTTTGTTTTTAATTTAAAACCTTGGTAAAGGGTTATTTTTTCAAGGACTTTTTATCTTGGTAGAGTGAAGCAGTATACACATAATATTTTAAACTATAGCCTGACATTAAGAAGCTGCATGAGCATTTAGCGATCTCTCTTAATACAGGCAGGCAAACAGTTTTTTAACTTATTTATAAAGGGTTGTTAACATTTAATTTTAGATTTTTAAAATATATTTTAATGTATTGCATATTAATTAGCAAGAATGATAAAGTCTATAAGTACCAGACCAATAAAAGAAAGTCATTCCTTGGGAAGTTTATTAATAAATCAACAAGTTTGACACTTTATATAGAGATTTCCAAGATAATTTATTAAGCATTTAAAGATTTAAAATCTGTCATCAAACAACGAAGACCTACTGACAACTCCCAGTTGAATAGTTGTGGTACAAACCGCTAGACTAAACAATTTTGTTTTATTTATAGCTAGTAACTAGCGGTTATGTGGAACTTGAGATAGTGGGGGGGGGGGGGGTGATGAATTTGACCCAACCCATTCTTTTAGTTTTTAAAATTAAAATCTGAAGAAAAAAAATTTTGGGGGGATGAGTATTTTTTTTGTAGGGGCGATTTCTCTTGTGAGGGTGTTGGTCCCCCCCCCCCCCCAATAGTTATAAACCCCTTCCCAGGATCTGTGTGAAGCTACATTGTAAAGGATAATGATATCAGTTCAGCGTTTAGCGAGATCTGACAGTACACACTGACGCACACAGATCCTGTTACTTTATTAAAAGGGTAAACTTAAACAAAATTTTATAATTTATTTTAGGCTATGTTTTGACGTTGAAAAAATAATAAAATTCATAATTAGCTAATTCAAAAAATGGATCTACTGTTTTCTCATTGCATTGGCGATTCTAAATTGGTATTCTGCATTGATTTATCCTAAGAATTGATAGATTTATAAAGCTTTTAGTAAACATAGTTAAAATGTCCAAAAAAACGTACATTTGCTGCATTGTGGGCTCCGGACTAGCTAAAAATGATTTTTTAAAGTAATATTATAATTTGGCAACGGTCTATTTCCATATAATAAACTGAAAAACTATTGTTACTTAACAAATAGACACACATCCTTCTACTTTTATATAGCTTTAATCAAATAAAAGCAAAATATTTTATATTATTTATTTTATATTATCAAATTCAATAATGAAAAAAAATTTATATATTAATTTTAAGGTAGGAGCCGGAGCCGGGAGCCGTATTTCCAAATACGGATCCGCGGAGCCGGAGCCGGAGCCGCATCAAAATTATACGGCTCCGGCACCCTGGACATAAGGCATATATAGGCTTTTAAAATGTTCAACAAAATTGGTGAAAGTTAATAGAATTTTCCAGTATGGCTTCGAAACCGATTAATATCCGCTGGATTAGAAACGGTTCTCAGCTATACTGAAAAATCGTGTATAGCTTCGTAATAGAAGCTAATTTTCAACGAATATTAAAATAACAATCATGATCAATAAGTTTGGTTGTCCCGGGTCTTTGGAGCCTCTGTTCTTACAAAAATATAATTTCCGTGGATAGCTGTCTATAATACAATACGATAAATAACTCGAACACATCGTAGGGGGTTAATTGAATCAGAATTAACACATACAGAAGATAAGGCAATTTAATCTTGATTTGAAAGTCGGTATCAATCAAATTGAACTGTCCAATGGTGAGGCTAAGGTTATTTAAATTGAGATGGAGATTTTTTGGGTAATAAACCTGTCTATTTTCACCGTGAAAAGTTGGGAAAAGAACCCTTTTCTAGTTTTTTTTTTTTTTATTAGCGCGAAGCCCCTCTTTGAATTAAGATATTTTCGTACTTTTGGCTGTTTATTGAATAGCTTCTGATTTCTATACGTTAAACACATTACATTCAATATTATTATTATATTACTCTACTGTTCTTTTTTATCTCTAAATTGACGTTAATACTAAACAAAATTGTTCTTGTTTTATTGATCTTTGGACCGTTGTGATTATATGTTGTATAGGGGTTGTATATTGTAAACAAATAGTTAACAACCCTAACTTATTGGCTAGTATATGTCTTAGTTTATAATAATGGCTACGCCACCTAGATGCCTCTAGGGGCATATAAATGATTTCTTTTATTTGAAAAGATTAGCTGTTATTTTATTTTTAGCGATTTCTCGTGGGAGGGTGTTAAGACTTTCCCCCCAAATAGCTATAAACCTTTCCAGGACCTATAAGAAGCTACACTGTAAAGGAGAACCATATTTTGGTTCAGCGGTTAGCAAGATCCTTCGGTACATACCCACAGTCAAAGATCATGTTACTTTATTTTAAGAATAAGTGTTCACGTTTGAAAACCTTTCAATATTCCTTATTGCAAATGTTAAACAATTGTAAAAAATACAATTTAGTTTTTGTTAGTTTTTAATGTCCCAAAATGGGGAACTTTTGTTCTATTTTGTCATCTAATTATGGTCTAAAACCTACAAGCATGAAAATTATCTTTGTACCCTATCTATTTTTTGGGATGGTAATCACATAAATTTAAAAGTTGTTCAATTTTGGCTACCAATGTGTGCGAAGAAAATGAGTGCTTTTAACAGGAAGGGAGAGGACATTGGTCCCCAAAGTTTTTTTATTATTATTCGTTGACTTAACAACTTTGGGGAAATTCAATGTTAATATGATTGGTTTGTTCATTTTATAGAGTTAAATGTCTAAGGGGTAACTTTGCGTTTTATCATTGTATTATCCCTTTAGATCCATGTTTTTTTTGTGGGGTGGACTTTTTTTTAGGGTCTGTTGAGTAATAAGGTCAAATTGATTGGTTTTGCTTTTCTGGACATGGGAGGGGGATTTTTAGGCAGGGGAGAAATGTTACTTTTGGGGTTGTAAGTATTTTTATGTTTAATGTATGTACATATACACATATGTAAGTATGTTCTAATTTTACGTAGTACAGTATGCGTGCCCTAATTTCTAATGCCTAATGGATTTCTATTGGCAAAAGTCTTTTATATTTCTAATACCTATGACGTCATATTAAAATGACTCATTTAGGGTATTTTTATTCAAAAGGGAAAAGACACTGGCCGATATATTGATGTACTGTACATCCCAGATGATGAAACACAAATTACCTCCTCTGTAGGTTTCATATAGTGGTTGAAAAGTTTAGACACTCAACTTCATGATTCAACCAATTAAGACTCATCAAGTCCCCAAAGTCAACGAATAAGAAAACGTTAATATAAACTTTGGGGACTCTTGTAATAAGCAGCCCATTGTCCCCCCTCTCTCTCTGATTTTTATTGTTTATTTTAATTTAGCTAGTAAATAAAACAATTTTTCAGTTAAACATTAAAGGCTGATGAAAGGTTATATTTATCTTAAAGCTACTGATTTTTTTTAGCTATCTTATTTTTTCCCAAACACGCAATATTTTTGGCAAATTATAATCTTTGCAAAATGCTAACAATTCAATTTTCTAAATAAGTTTGCAAAAATTAAGGGTTCCTCTTTTTATCTCTATAGATGCCGTATAATCTTTTTTTTGAGAGATTCTTTTGTAATCTTTATTGTAAGTTGTAACCGTTTTGTGGATTTTGCTGCAGGGATCTAAAAGGATAAGACATGTGCCGAAAATTGATGTATATTTGTAATGATAATACACAAAATTATCCCTTCTGTAGATTACAATTAGTGGTTGAAACTTTGGTACACTCAACTAAATCAACAAACCTATCAAAATTCATTAAAAGTCCCCAAAGTTGTTAAGCCAACGAATAAGAAATCTCTGGGGACTATTGTAATAAAAACAGCCTATGTCCCCTTTCCCCCCTGATTTTGCTGCCTTTCATGCAATTCAAATCAACTAGGTAGTAGATTTATGCAAAAAAAAAGATAAAAAGAAGTATTTGGGTATTTTTTTTTTAAATCGCAGTAAAACGTGTTTTTAAAATGATAAATGGATTTTCTTAAAACTGATATTTCAACAAAACACATCATTAGCGTCCTAGTGAGGTAATCAAATATTTTTTTAACTAAAGAATATAGGGTAAAAAATGTAATAACAAAAAATACAAATAATTTTTCAAAAATAAGTTGTGCTTATACATAAAAAGGAGTTGTTAAAAAACGAAAATCTTATTTACATGTAAGCATCAAATAGGATTTCAAAAATTCGTTATTTTTTTATATTTTTTTGTGAAATATTACACCACTCTCAGTAAGACAAACAAATCTGAGTTTTTGCCTAAAACAAAAATATTGGTCGAGGCTTTTTGTTGAATTTTTCTTTAAAGAAAAGAATCGATAACTTTTTTGCCACGGGATAGTATCAGGGAGGTAGGGGACATTAGGCTGTTTATTTCACTAGTCCCTAAAACTTTTAAATATTGTTACCTTGAAAACATTGGAAACTTAAATTGATTTTGGATTGGTTGGTTCATGAAGTTAAGTGTCCAAACTTTTCAACCACTAATTGTAATCTAAAGAGGGGCATATTTTGCGTATCCTAATTGGGGTTGTTTATCAATTTATCGGCCATTGTCTTATCCCTTTACATTCCTGGAGAGTACCTATTCAAGATACATTTTTAGAAACAAAAACTGAATTATTTCAATTGTTTGTTTAAAATTCAATTTAGTTTTTTTGAACTATCTTCATTATTATAAAATTTTGGGGACTAGTTTAATAAACGGCCCATTGTGTCCTCTCTCTGAATTATTTAGTAGCTTCGCTACTATTAAGAAAATTTTGCTGGCAATGTTAAATATTGAAAAAGGTGTCAAATTTGGGACAAAAAGGTTTTTTAAGACTTTGCCATCTGCCCCTAGGCTAGTGGCCAGTCTCTATACATATACATTTTTTTCTTCATTACGTTTAGTAAAAGAAAAGTTTATCTATTAAACTTAAACCTTTTTTCTTTTAATAATCATATAGGATTTATAAATATGTATATGAATCATAATAACCGAAAAAAGCGCCCAAAACCATTTTTATTCGTTAAAAAAATCCAACTCAATTTCGTCATAATTTTTTTCCCAATCTACGCAATTCATTTGGTCTGAACCAGTGCTAAAAATCCGTTTGTATTTGTATAAAACTAAGCTAGCCATCTGCGTATTTTTAGGCCCTTTTTAACTGACGCATGTATTTTTGTAGAGTTTTGAATCATTTTTTTCCCGCCCTTACTTTAACAACAACATCAAGGCCATAAGAGGGTATTCATATTTTTAATCAACTAAAGTTAACATTATTTTTTTAAAATCTGTAAATACCGAATGCAAAAATGTATTAAAATTACTAAAAAATGTGAAATATATTTAATATTTGGTAAAAGTACAAAGAAGAAGATCTAGCCACGAGGTGGTATAAACCCACCCCCCCCCCTCCCCACACATCAATACCCTTTTCTAAAAAGTAAACCCTTACCCCTAAAGCTTTTGTATATATGTATAAAACTACACTAGTCCCCTTTTTTGGCTTTTACAATTTTACAGCTCTTACACGATTTTTTTCATACCAATTTTTGTGGAGATAGCTTTTAAAAAATATGAAAATTATTTCAAACCTAAATTGATATGTTTATTTATTATTTAGGCATTTATAGGTAGCTCAATTTTTTTTACAAAAATTTGAAGAAAAAAATTCGTGTATAACTCGAAAAGGATATTTGTACTATAGAAGCGATGGGGGGGGGGGGGATCTTCTACCCCCACCCTCGTTACACATATGGGAAACATATTTCAATGCGTATACCGCGGATTTTATACGCTTTTAGCAATATATATTCATACCCTCACCTCCTGCTAGGAATACTTTCAATTGAATAAAATATGTTCTCATAGTACTAATGAAATTCCACGTGGGGCGTACCAAAAATTTGCGTTAAAAAAAAGTAATTTCTTCTCACGATTTTATTACTTTTTATCATTTTTTTTTTGATTTTTCAAACTTTTTTTATCTACTTCTACGCAAGGAGGGAGGGATTATTGGGCTAATTGAGTGTCTAAATGTTTTAACCACTATTAATAAACAAAAGTGTTTATGCTGTGTATCATCATTGGAGATGTACGTCAAGATAACTGACTGAAACTTCTTGACAACAATCCCATCAATATGGACCATAATTAAGTATAGAACATCCAAGGCGGTCGGACTGCTTTTAGGCAGGTTTATAGCTACTTTTATACATTATATTTTATTTAGATCTGTTGGTTCTAGTCGTGAGGAGCTGCAGGCATCTCTGGATAGTCTGGAGGGGGAGGAGGATTCGGATAATGAATATAATAATGATATGGATACATCGCAAGCAAAAAGAATCAGGGTAGCGGATATAAACATTACTAGGTAACTATTTTTTAATATTTAGAAAATGCGTAAGAAAATAATCTTTTTGTGCTTTACAGTTGTCAGATGAACTTACTCTAGATATTAAGAACCTGCGCTACTTAAAGGGAGTTGTTCTTTTTAAAAACTTGACATTTTACTTTTGAGTAGGTCTGTTTTTTCTCTGTGTTAAATGGAACAGAGATAAGGTTTCAGGGGTGTATATTCTGCACGAGATTCACTTTTTTTCTGCAAAAAAAATTTGATTTTCCATCATTTTAAGGGATTTTTGTGTCTGTAGATGAGAGGACAAGTAGCTTTTAATGATTTTTCAATGGTTTTTTTAGTATTTTTGGTCAATGTTTCTTGATTATAGTATAAGTTTCAGTAAACTTTATTTTTTTTCAACCCCGCACCCCCCCCCCCCTTAGCCGAGGATCCAATGCAGAATATGGTTTATAAAGATATTTCTCATATTCAATTCGTCACCTCGGGGCTAAAAAAACTGGAAAAGCGGTTTATAATACGATGAAAGAAATAACTATTTTCAAATTCTATTATCTCTCAAATTTGGGAATGTTTTTGGATAATAATTTTCTGTGTCCATGATATTAATACGCAACTTGATGTATAATATTCGTTGGCGGAGAAAAAAAAGACGATAAAACCGTTGGTAAACATGTTAAGAAAATGGTCGTAATAAAGAGGGAAAAAAAACGTTGGTTTTATATCATTGTCTGTTACGTATTGTTTTGATTATTTTGAAATATTAAAGGGATGTGGAAATTACTGTCTCTTTAAAGTAAATAAACGTTTTTGAACATTAATTCATTATTTAAATGATAATTTATCGCATCGTATTATTTACAGCTTTCCGCGGATATAAAAATGTACAATCATAAGAATATAATCCGGCGGTTATTAATCGGTTTCGAACCCATACTGAGAAAAAATCTTTATTCTCATTGGTAATTGATGATTTTTCTTTTTTAGATACGAATTGGAATTTTTGGAGCTGGGCGAGATCGCCACCGGCCAATTTGGCGTGGTGAAGAAATCCCGCCACTGTCTTGACGGTATCGTGTACGCCATCAAGATCAGCAAGAAACCGTTGCGCAACAACAGCCACGACGAGAAGATGGCGATGAACGAGGTGTTTGCGCACGCCGCCATGATGAAGCACAAGCACGTTGTCAGATATTATAACAGCTGGGTGGAGAGAGGACAGGTACCTATTTATTGTAATACTATTGGTCACGCCCCTAGAGGCCTTTTTTCCTGGGAGGCTGGTGGTACCCTCCCCCCAAAAAGCTATAAACCTTCCCAGGATCTATGAGAAGCTACACTTTAAAGGAGAATATACGGATTGCTTTATTTGCTAAGCTAGTAATGAAACTTGGGGCTGCTCCCCAAACAAGTTAGTTCTTTTTAAGCGAATGGACAGAAAATTAGCCTAAAAACAACCTGGAACCTATGTAGAGCTTTTCTGAAATGGAAA
This sequence comes from Acartia tonsa, assembly GCF_053477335.1. Classification (NCBI taxonomy): domain Eukaryota; kingdom Metazoa; phylum Arthropoda; class Copepoda; order Calanoida; family Acartiidae; genus Acartia; species Acartia tonsa. Next base: position 45,158,502 of record NC_137264.1, on the reverse strand, counting down.
ATTAAGTTTAATAGTTACTGAAATCTTAAGCTACATACAAAAAAATGTTTAATAGGATTAAGTTTTCTTGTTATATTAAACTTATGTTAACAAAATACTTACCGTTAAATACCTTGTTTTGTTTAATGATGGCACCCAAAATGTGTGTCTGTCTGTTAGTTACTCTTAATAGATACATTAAACTACTTTAAAATAATCTAGAGACACGCTCTCTAAATCAGCCAATAAGAAGCTATAATTCCCTTCTAAAATTATATTTTCATCTAGGTTTTCATCCAGAACGAGTACTGTGAAGGAGGTTGTTTGAGTGATAAAATCGAGGAGTTCAGACAGTCAGGGGGAAAATTCTCAGAACAGGAGCTCAAGAAAATCATCATGCAGATATGTAAGGTACGTAACAGCTGTTTTATTCACGGATTTTCTAAAAAAATAAATTAAAACAATAATTATGTTCAAAACAATCTCGGAAATAACTAGCTATATATTAGGGATCTATAAGGATAAAACAATGGCCGATAAATTAATGTACATTTCCAATGGTGATACACAACATTCCCTCTTCTGTAGATTACTATTAGTGGTTGAAACGTTTGGACTCTTAATTAAATGAAGGGTTCCAAAGTTGTTAGGCCAACTAATAAGAAAACATAATTTTAAATCTTTGGGGACAAGTGTAATAAACAGCCCACTTATTATAAACAAAATTAACCCTTTTTATATATTCAGGGTTTACAGTACATCCACAGTAAGCAGCTAGTCCATCTCGATATTAAACCTGGAAATATTTTCATATCCCTGGAATATGCAGCTCCTTCTCCAAATTCAAAGTGAGTAAATTTTTTTTTCAGTGCGGGCTTTTTATTTTAATATTCGCGGAAAGCTGTCTATAATACCACGTGATAAGTAACTAGTATCTTTTAGCAGTTACTAAAATTTTGAATTTCAATTACTACTTTAAATTATCAAACCATAGAGTTTCATTATTTAATTCTAACAAATCATCAGTTGATTTAGAAATATAGACATTTTATTTGAATGAGTACAAAAAATATATACAGATAATTGAAGCAAAAGATGTAATATCTGATTTTAAAACTGTAAATAATTATTATTATTTTTTTTAGGTCCGACAACCACAGCACCGATTCTGGGGCTGCTAGCGGCGACTACAGTCCCCTGCCATCCTCCAGAATCCTTGAGGATGAGGAGGGTGTGTCTCCAGGTAGCAATGGCGACGAGAAGGTCCACTACAAGATCGGGGACCTGGGCCACGTGGCCAGCGTGTGGGGCGGGTTCATGGCCCCCGAGGAGGGAGATTGTAGGTACATGGCGCCTGAATTGCTGCAGATGGAGCCGGAAAGGAATATGCTGCCCAAGGCGGATATCTACAGCCTGGGACTTACAATTTTCGAGGCTGCCTCGCTGCAGTATTTGCCACGTAATTCTGGCGATGGGCCTTTGTACGAGAGATTAAAAAACGGAGATCTTCCCTACCTGGAGGGATACTCCCGTGAATTCAACAACCTGCTGAAATCCATGATCCACCCGGATCCAGTGGCCCGGCCCGCCGCCTCCAAAATCCTGACCAACTCGACGCTGAACCCGTCGATGAACAAGAGCCGCAGTCAGCTGTACAAGGAGCTGAAGGAGTACAAAGAGAAGGTGGCCATGTTGGAGCTGCAGTTGGCAACCTCCTCCAGTGGCACCTCAGGTCACATGATCACAAATGCTCGACCTGCTACTAGGTAAACATAATTTTTCTCGTTGTTCTTTGAACCAGGGATCAAAAGGGATAAGACAATGGCCAATAAATTAATGTAGATCCCAATAATGATACACAAAATTACGCAATCTTTAAATTAAAATTTAATGGTTGAAACGATTGTACATTTAAACTAACAATCTGACAAATTAAAATTCACTGAAATCTTCTAAGTTGTTAAACCAAAATAAGAAAACGTTATGATAAACTTAGGGGACTAGTGTAATAAACAGCCTTATTTTCCCTACATTCTGTATAATTAAAATGTTTACATGTTCATTTATTTTCAGATATACTCGGATAGGGATGGACAAAGAGAACGACGAGCCACCCAGCTGTGCAATACTCCAGGCTAAACGGTTGGTCGGTAGGGGTGCCACCAGATCAACATCATGTCTTATGTGACTTTCTCCTTACACCCTTTAAAAAGACATAAATACACAACAAAAAACTATTATTTATATTTAAACCTTTTGGCATTTTGGTCAGTTCATTAATTTTGTGATTTTTATAATCTTTGAAGGAAGCATTTGAGCCTATTAATAATGAAAATTAGTCCTACATATCTCAGTTTCAAATGGTCCGGATGAGTTTTGTGAAAGTGACCCATTTTTTTATATTATTAATTTTATATATTTTTGAGCTATCAGTACCTGAGCTTTATAATATGTTATTATTATTATTTTTTATTAATTTCTGTATTTTTAATATTTTGACATTATTCTGAAATTCATATTATTAAAATATGTTGCTATTATATTATTATAATTATTTAAAAATGACGCCAAAAAATAACCTAAAATGTAACAGTCTTCCGAAAATAATAATTTTTGACTTGATGGTTCTTAACCATACATCCATCATTTATTTTATTTATTAAGAATGGCAATAACAAAATATTTAAATGTTAATATTTCCCTTTTTTGCATGTTCCAAATTATTTGTTAATCCATTAAGATTCCTAGATTATAGTTTTTATCGTATCGTATTACAGACATTTTTTCGCGGATAGAAAATGTAAATTGATTTATTCCAGTTTTGTTGCCCTCCGTTGGGTTTGAAGACCTGCACCAACAAAAGAGGGATTCAAATTTTTTAAATTTACTATCTGCGGAAAAGTCTCTGAAGTACGTTACAATACATGATTTTTCAGTATGGCTCTGAACCAGTTTTAATTCAGCGGATATAAATTGGAGTCATACTTTTAAAGAAATACATGATAACTTTTTAGATTTCTTTACTTCTTACCAGGGAGGGAGAGGACATTGGGCTGATTATTACACTAGTTCCCATTAGTTTTATATTAACATATTCTTATTCGTTAGCTTAATAACTTTTGATTGGTTGGTTCATCGAATTTCGTGTCCTTACACTTCAACTTGTAATTGTAACCTCCAAAAGGGGTAATTTTTATGTATCTTCATTTGTGATATACATTAATTAATCGGACAATGTCTTATCCCTCTAGATCCCTGGTGTCTTATTAAATTTCCACAATAATTGTATTTCTATTTATCCTGTGTTATTAGTTCTATTTAGTCTGAATAATCATTTAATTTAACGTAATTAAAACATATAAAATGAAATCCTTCCTATATTATTTTAGATTAATTTTTCTCCTTATTTATTAACCATTTTGAATTAAATGTTAGTTGTTAGTACGCCTTCTTATATGAAATTTTGTTGTATTTTGTATATTATAGTGTAACTGTGCTACATTATATTATAGAAAAAAAACCTATATATGTGATTTGTTTACTTGATATATTTTGGATAATAATATGATAAATCTGTGCTAAATTAATATAAATCTTAAATTATCAGTGAATTATTGTGTTATTTAATTTGGATAGTTTTTTGAAAAATGACTTCTCTTGTAATTAAGTCATTATGTTTAGATTCGACCTAGGACGTCCACATTTTTTGTTTGATGTATAAGATTTTGTTGACAACTTGGATTTTATTTTATAGGGAAGTTTCTCATAGATCTCGGGATGGTTTTAGGCCATTTTTATGCTCTTTCCTTACCCTTTCCTTACCCCTGTAAATACAGAGCTCCACGTATTTTGAAGGTGGACGTTTTCATTTTTTGAGTGTTAGGAGTGCCCCACCTCCCAAGAAAATAGCTTAAAGCCATCACAGGACCAGTGGATATATTCCCTGAAGAGTAGAGCCCAATCGGTTCAGTGGTTACTGAGAAAAAAGCTTCAGACAGACATCGTTCTACTATAGACTAGCGGATTCTCCCATAGCCTCTACGGGCTTTACCCCAAGAGGTTTAATCAACCTATTTTTGTGTTTAGATTTAAAAAAAAATTTAGGAGGGTAATTATTTTTTTTTTTTTTTGGGGGGGGGTTAGTCGAACTTTTATCTTATATGTAATTTAGTTTGATCATCATCATCATACAAAATAAAACAAGGTTTCGGGTTTATTTTCTCCAATAAATCTATTCTTGATTTTAATAAATACCCTTTAAATCTACTTGTACGTATTCCCATCTACGATTATCTATTCTTCGCTACTTATGGATGTTGTCATCCTTGTTTTTAAAGCGAAGCAATTAGGTTTCTTCTGGAACCGTTAAATCTTTACGTTAATTTAGACATGGTATAATTGTCCTATCGATTTCAAACTTTGGTTGATGATTTCTATAACAGTTAGGTACAATTTAGAAAATGTATCAACTTTATAATTGATATCAGAAAGTCCGTACATCCTGTTAAAATGTTGCTTTTTCACAAAAATATTTGATGTGATGTAGATTTCGTATTCATTTAATTTATCCTATTATAAAAAGGCACAATGTTATAAGCGAAGAATCTCTATATTCAAGTCATAATAGTATCCTGTATTTAAGGCGTTTTGCAACAAATTTACTTTTGATTCTATTTTTTACATCTAAAGTTCTGACACTACAATAGTTAACTTTTGCTTGTCTTACTGTTTCAGAGCTATGCTTTTATGGATGTTGTCATTCTTGGTTACATATTATATATGTATATTTCTGTTAGTTAATCATATCAATTTACAAATTTTCATTTCCATAAAATATCAGGAAAGAGATACTTTTTATTAAGGAAATTAAAAAGATATAATTTCACCAAAAATTATTTTATTTGTGTAATTAATTAAAAGAATGAATAATATTTTGTAGGGTTGTACCAATTTAAAAAGTATTTATCTATTACATACTGGGTAGCCTGCGAATAACAAGTTATCTACAAAGTAGAACAATGTCTGTTTGTTTGTACCAAAGGATCTAGCTAACCGCTAAACCGATCGGGTTCTCCTTAACAGGGCAGCTTCTCATAGGTCTCGGGAAGGTTTATAACTATTTCGGGAGAGGGTACCACCACCCTCCCAAGAGATATCGCCCCTTGAAAAATTACCCCCCACAAAATAAAAACAAATTTAATACTAAAATAAAAAATGGGATGGGGGGGTGACACTAAATTTAAAAAAACGGGTTTTGGGTGTCAACTCCCCCCTCCCCAATTGCCCCTAAAGGCCTCTAGGGGCGAAGCCGCTAGTATAATAAAATGTGCTACAATTTTTTAGATATGGCAGGCTTTTATAGCGATGCTACTCTATAATTCACTTTGTCTATCCGTCCGTCAATCAGTCCTTTTATCTCGCTGCTATTTATGACAGTCTGCTGTGATTCTCAGTAAAGATTCCTATGGACTGTGAACATCTAGCAAGTCTATACATTGATTTGTCTATTTATGCTTTAAAAGACAAAAAAACTTTTTTTATATAGGTTCCGTGAATACAAATTTTCTGTTAAATAATCTCTCTTTTGACATCTGAGGTGAATTCTTAAAAAAAACTTTTGCCCCACTAAAATCAGTGAGGCAAAATTATTCCCTCTAAAATTTTAGTTTCCCCCACTGAATTTAGTGGGGTAAAAGTTTTTTTAAGAATCCACCTCTGCTTTATGACTAAGTTTGTCTGTTTATCCATTCAAGATTTCTTTGTGCGTCGCTGCTTATAAATGTTGCCTTTTTCGTTGCATTGTTTCTGTAAAAACAAATTTTTCTTCAATATCTACAATATCCAATTGTTGAGAAATATATCTATTTAGGTTACGAGACATCATAGGAGAGCTCCGCAGGGTTAGAGCTATACATAGATTAAATTAAACCTCTACAATCATACCTCGTATTTTCAATAAACAAGGATGACAACATCCATAAAAGCGAAGCACTGAAACGGTAGGACAAACGGAAATTAACACTGTATACTGTCTGAACTGAATAATCAGAATATAAAAGTATCGAAAGAGTCGAATCAAAATTGTAAGTAAATTTGTTGAAAAACTGCTTGATACATGATAATGTTTTGGACATACTGCCATTTTTAGGACTTGATTATGCTTATACTATTGCTCTTTGTTGTCCCAGGAATCAATATACCAAAAATCAGATCAAACGGATAATTAGATCACATAAAAATTTGTTGTTAAAAAAGTAGAAAAATCAACATGTTTAAAATGGACATACGGACATTCTGGTAATGATTATAGAGTTGCTACGCTTTCTAAATCGTACCTAACTACTACAGGAATCATCATGCAAAGTTTGAAATCGATAGGACAATTCTAACATGCCTAAATTAACGAATAAAAGCTATCTATCTTGGACGGACGGACGGACGGACCGACCCTAATTATAGAAAAGCTTCGCTTTTAATAATTAGTATTCAATGTTTTTAAAAGTTTTCCAAGAAGCTCTACAAAGTGTCCGAAAAAATGAGCAATGTGACCTCAGTAGATCCATCTCTTTTTGTGGGGTTTCCTTTCAGACTTCTCCTCTCATCCCTCATTTTTATGACGTCACACGGCTCATTTTTTTTCAGACACTTTGTAGAGCTGTTTTTCTGTGTTTTCAAACACATAGAGAGAAAATTTTTCGAACTGTAAAACATTGGAGAAAATTTTTTTTTTTTGTATATTAAATTTGCCACATCCCTATTCAACCCCCCCCCCCCCGCAGTAAAAATATAGTATATAAAAGAAGAGAGATAGGGAAAAGTTCTGGTATGAAACAATAAGTTCATGAGGAGACTCAGTCCATGGACATTTCAAGGTACGGGTAGATTGGTCGTCGGGCAGGTTATAGGTTTGAATCTTGTTAAAAACGTTAAAAATGGTTTCTACTGCTGCTATATCAAGTTCTTGACAGTTTTAGTTGGAGTAGAGGGAATGCCTAGGCCCAAAACACGTGCAACTATAAACATGCACAGTTGGGACAAACATATTTATTTTGGGCATTAAAATTTAAACAGAGTCATAAAATCAAAAAAAAATATAAGATACAAATACAATTGCAATTCTATAACAATAAAAACCTAAATCCTAATCAGTTCAGCTTGGGTAACCATGAATCGATCACTATGGATCTGTCTACTTTTCCTAAAATATATTTAAAAAGGTATTCTGGATCCTTTTAAACTTATAGAACCTAGGAAGTATTGCCAAGAGTTATAGCCAAATACTTGTAATGTTATGATCAAAAATATATGGGCTTATAAAGGAACTGTTTCAGTATATTAGGTCAAAAAGTCTGTTTTCTAAGCATTTTAGACAGAGTTGTGGCCAAATACATGTAATGTTTTGATCAAAAATATATGGGCTTGTAAAGAAACTATTTCAGTATATTAGTTCAATAAAAGATCTGTTTTCTAATCATTTTTGATAGATTTATGGCCAAATGCATGTAATGTTGTGATAAAACTTATATGGGCTTGTAATGAAACTGTTTCAGTATCTTAGTTCGGAAAAGGTCTGTTTTCTTAGCATTTATGACAGATTTACAGCTAATTACATGTAAAGTTATGATCAAGCATACAAAAAAAAATCAGACTTTCTTATCCATACGAAAAAAATATATCTAGCCTTTGCCAAAAATTTTCTTGTTTGAGCTTTAATAATGAAGAAATATTATGTAAAAATACAAAAATTTGTTGATTTTTGGGTATTTCAAGGCATATTTGCATGTTTAACCCACTATTGACGGAAGTTGATAATCAATATTTTATTTTCTTCTTTGAAGGGGGAAATTTTATATCAGATAAAAACATTTAATGATTTTCAACAAATTATTTCTTAAAAACCGGTTTTCCAAAGTGCTTAATTTTTGAAGATTAATGGAGCATAACCAATTTAAAATGTATGCAAAAATGTGTAATTTTTTAAAATTCAAATTGCGCGGCTTGTGTTAATAGCAGAAAAAGTTATACATACCCTTATAACTGTCATAAGCTCTAGTTTTTGGATATATAAGTACCATTCCTGTGCCACGTATAGTTTAGGAACTACGTGTTAAAAAGTTCCAAGTGACTTAAAACTTTTTAATCTTTTTAACATTTTTCAACGTAGCTCCTAAACTACAAATAGCACAAAAATGGTACTTATATTTCCAAAAACAAAGGCTTATGACGATTCTAATGGTATTCATAACGTTGTTCTACTATAAACACAAGCCGAGCAATTTGAATTTTAGAATGAACACATTTTTTTAACACTCATTAAATAGTTCATGATCCATAAGTCTTCAAAAAAAGGCACTTTGGAAAAACCGGTTTTTTAAGGCACAATTTGTTGAAAACATTAAATGTTTTTTCCTGATATAAAACTCCCCACTTCAATGAAGAAAATGAGATATTGATTATTAACGTCTGTCAATTTTAAGTGGGTTAAATAAAGCAATACATTTATTCCATTAAACACCCTGTAATACGAGGCGAGAAATGACTATTAATAATTTAGTCCTGCTTGTTGTACTGGTGGTAATCTGCCTGACATCTAGCAGACCAGGATGCCTACATGGGGACTCGGAGGACCCGTGTGTCAGGTGACAAAAAATAAACTAGTAGAAGCATGTCTGTCTGTCTTTTTGTTAATCCGTCTGTCTGTCTGCCCGGCTGAATGCTGTCTGATGCAGGGAAAGGTATTCTGACAAACAATTCTAAAGAAAAATTTCCCCACAACCCCTTTCCCCTTTTCCTCCCCCTTCTTACCCACCCCTCTGTAGTTACTTAGAAAACAAGATTTACCTCTACCTTACTTTTAAAGGTTTCGTGATTTCTTGTAGAATGGATTGTTAGGATAGCCTGGATTGATGAAGTTAAATCATCTTTGTTACGACTTTACTTTTTGGGCTTAAAAATATACAATACATCCTTGACTATGAAAAATACTGTTAGTAACAGTGTTATTTAAAAGTAGCAGGGTGTCTGGATGTTTGTCTGTCTGCCTGTAGCTTAATATCTCGCTAACCGTTCACTGTTGCAGTGAATCTTCTTATAGGCTGAGGGAAGTTTCATAACTATTTTTGGGGAGGATATCGACCCTGAAAAAGTTTTGTTTTTTCAAAAATGTACATAATTGCAAGTTGAAAATTGACTTAACTACCCCCCCCCCCCCCTCCCCCTCCTATCCCTAAAGGCCTCTAGTGGCGTAACCGCTAGTGTATGAAATCAAAGCTTGATTATTTATTTAAATTTCCACATATATGCATTTTAGGTGGTTTATTTCCAGGATATTGGGCAGAGGATACATGTTTAAAAGATGTAAGTATATTAATAGTAATTTATCATTCATCATAGTCAGCTTTCCGCAGCTATTAAAATGAATAATTATTTAATTAAAGCTAGTTTTGTTAGCCCGAGGGGACGAATATCCAGGCTGACAAAACTGGTATAATTTAAATATTCTTGGAAAATTGTCTGTAATACGATGCTATACATGATTTTTCAGTATTGCGCTGAGAACCAGTTCTAATCCAGCGGATATTAATCAGTTTTAAAGCCACACTGGAAAAAATATATTTCAACTGTATCTATCCCCTTCTAAATAAAAAGAAAAAAATATCAAGCTTAAAATCCTGAAAAGTTTTAACCCAAAACTATTATTCTGAAACCATAATTTAGAGGGGGTACAATTCTCAAAAATCAAAACAAATGTCGTCTTCGAAACCTTATTATTATTATTATTTCAGCCTTACCAATACCAGGAGGGATAAGAATATGCCCCCAAATGGAGAAAAGAATGCCCCCCTCTCAATATGAGACCCCGGTACTTAATCAAGCCCAGAAGGATGACTGCATGAAAAGGCATAAAATCTTACCTATGAATCAATTAGATCCATTCCTAAATTTTTATGGATTAAATGAATTAACATTTTACATATTTCCACAAAGTTTCACTAAGATTTGCTTGTTGGTTGAGGTGCTAGATCGATTCCTAAATTTTCATGTTATTAATTTTAGAAGGTTTCGTGATTTATTTGAGTTTAATTTTTATTGTTTTTGATCTTCGCTACTTATGGATGTTGTCATCCTTGTTTTGTTGCGTTTCAGTACCTTAAAACCAACAAACTCAAATTACTTCAAAAAAAAGGCCTAACAAAAAAAAAACGATTGCATATCTAAATTCTATTGATCATTTTACATCTACTAATTACTAAAAGCACCGACTAACTATTTTTAAAAAATCACAAAAGTTAGAAAGTGCAAAAAATCACGAATAGAACACGAAAATGGAGATTTAAATGTCATTTGTTAAAGTAATATAATTTTTTGGAGAGAAAATCAACACAGCACTCAAAGATTTAAAAAAATATGAAAATAGCCAAAAACCTGCTCAAAAGCAGTCTGACAACCATGCATGTCTTATAGTTATTTAACATCCATAATAAAGAGAATGAGCCATCTATCTGAAACAGGAGCCGAGAAAATCCCCCACTTTGTTTCTTACGGACGGACATATGGACACTTGGAATTATAGAGTAGTTTTGCTACTAAATTATATCATATTTGTTTGTATCTACATAATAAACAATGATGACAACATCCATAAGTAGCAAAGCACAAAATATATTATCAAATAGACAATCCGACAAAGTGAGTTATAGAGCAGATTATCTGTTATCATAATAAAAAAAGAAAGAGAGAAAACATGCAAAAACTAAAAATCACGAAACCTTAAAAAATAGGGTATGTGAAAGTTGAAAAAAGAAAAGCTGTAAAAAAACCGGCTTAAAAGTAGTCCGATCGCTATGGATGTTTTATACTTAATTATGCTCCATACTAATTAGAATGTTCGCAAGAAGTTTCAACCTTCTATCTTTTATAGGATTCGAGAAAATTACGTTTTCCCAAAAACGTTTCAGACAGACATACTTTCAGACGGACATTTCAAATTATAGAGTGGGTTCGTTACTAAAAAGTAAGATTTTTATTCTTAAACTACAGAGGTGTGAAGCGGTATTTGAAACCGTATCTGTTCTACGATCATGATGTAAAGGTAGGTTAATGTTGTTAGGTTGGAAGGGGGGGGGGGTGTAGAGGGGTTCTAACATCCCTCTCAAATACTAAAAATTAATGGGCAAGCATTCCCCTTTTCCGATCGCCCCTTCAAAAGGTTTTACTAGGGATCTAAAGGGATAAGACAATGGCCGATAAATTGATGTACATCCTCAATAATGATACACAGAATTTCCCATTCTTTAAATAAGATTAGTGAAACATTTGGACAATTAACAAAATAACCAACCAATAAAAATTCAAACAGTTTTAAGATGTCAGGGGGTGGAAGTTCATCTAGAGAAGCCAAGAGCACATTAGTATAGTAAATCAATTAAGGGGCGTCGTAGCTCAGTAGTAACGCACTGAGTTAAGATGGTGAGAATTCGAGTTCAAGTCCCCAAGTGGCAACTCGAATTTCTCAGTCGCAATTCATTCACGCAACTTCCCCTTGGTTGTGTAAGAAGGGTGATTGGGTAGTTTGGATACTTAATAGTCAAGTACATAATATCAGTACAACCCTTACTCAAGCTCCTCTGTAGATAGCGTCATTCATTACGGTGACTTAATTTGGGACACCTGCCATACTCGGCGAGGGTGAGGTAATAAATAGTAGGTCCCTTGAGACAGCAAGTCAAGTACTTGTACTTGAGCGTGGACCTTGAGCTGGCACTGGTGATAGCATACAAAAGTGTCTCGTCCTACTCCATGACTACTTAGGTCCAAACACTTAAAAACTGTGGCTACACACACACACAGTAAATCATATTAAGGAACTTTCAACTGACAAACAACCCTTTGATTTTATGATCTTTGTCTGGAAGTGCTAACTGTGCATGATGTTAAGTTGAGCCCTTTTGTGGGCCAAGGCAAATCCCCTTACTCTTACTATTAATGTCACACACCTTACACATCATGTGTCAATTTTAACATCTTTAGTGTGGTTTAGACTCAAACCCGACACCAATAATTTGCGCTATAATTTGGTAATGCCGCGGGTTTTTCTCGGATAAAGATAATCAGACTATGAATAAATAGAATTTTTTCTCCAAATATTGAAATTAAAAACTTTCCAGTATGACTTTGAAACCGATTAATATCCGGTGGATTAGAACAGTTTCTCAGCCATGCTGAAAAAAAACTATATATATCATCATATTATATCCAGTTTTCTACGCATATCAAAATATACAATCATAAGATCAAAACCATTTTTTGGTGCTTGCTTACATGTGAAGACCGGAGCACCGAAAACCCCCCCCCCCCCGCTTAGTTTTGACAAAAATCAAAAATAAGGGGGGGGTAGTTTTTTAACCCCCCGCTTAGTTTTGACAAAAATCAAAAATAAGGGGGGGGGGGGTAGTTTTTAACCCCCCCCTTAATTTTGAAGAAAATCAAAAATAAGGGGGGGGTAGCTTTTTCACTGTACAACACGCCAGAAAGTTGAGTGAGGTAAATCAAGTAAATCCAGTATACCAGAGGGGAAACCTTATTACAGGGATATTCATGTTTTGGGGCATAATTTCCTTATTTATTGACTTTGGCCAGTAAAAGGTTTTAATTTTGCGCAAAATTAAAACCTTTTACTGGCCAAAGTCAATAAATAAGGAAATTATGCCCCAAAACATGAATATCCCTGTAATAAGGTTTCCCCTCTGGTATACTGGATTTTCTTGATTTACCTCACTCAACTTTCTGGCGTGTGTACAGTGAAAAAACTACCCCCCCCCTTATTTTTGATTTTCTTCAAAGTTAAGGGGGGGGATAAGTCTTTGCCTTGCTGAGCTTTTTTCCTCCTTGCCGTTTTCCAGACATTAAAAAACTACCCCCCCCCCCCCCCCTTATTTTTGATTTTTGTCAAAACTAAGCGGGGGGGGGGGGGTTTTCGGTGCTCCAGTCTACCACATGTAAGCAAGTACCCATTTTTTTAGCCCATGCCATCGACATCTGAAAAAACTGGGCTGAAAAAACTGGTTTGAATCTTATAATTGTACATTTTATATCCGCGGAAAGCTGTTTATAGAACGATGCAATAGATAACTATTCTAGATAACAACACCTGTGGATGCCAGGTTAGCCAGCCATGACTCTATTCCATTGTCCGTTGTTCCAAGATATTCTGAATCTTCACAAGATACAGATGATAATGGCATGAATACAAGATCAACTGATGATAATACAGATGATAATGGCATGAATACAAGATCAGTTGATGATTATCAATCCTCATGGAATGAAAACAGGATGAAAGGTGACTCCAGTTATTTTCAAAATAATAAATCCTAATAATAAGATAACAGGATTTCTGTCTGTCTGTATGTTTGTATGCACCACAGGATCTTGCTAAACGCTGAACTGATATGGTTCTCCCTTACAGGGTAACTTGTTACAGGTCCTGGAAAGGTTTACAACTATTACAACGAAGAGAAATTGCCCTTAAAAAATTCCTGTCAAATTTTGTTTTGATTAAATTTTTTTATTGCTTTTTCCTTATAAATCTTACAGAAAAAAAGGATTATTACATTTAATTGCCCCTTTCTTAAGTGCCCCTAGAGGTTTCAAGACCGCTAGTTGAAAATAAAGGGGTGGAGGGGGTTCACTGTGTACACAATAAAACCTAACCTAAGGTAAAACACTAACACACAAAAAAAACATTTTATTTCAAAATTAGGGGGCGAGGGAAACCCTGCAAATACTCTATTAATTAAAAGTAACATGAAAGGAATGATTAGTAATTTATTGACATTACCTGCTAAAATTTTATTCTTTTTATTACTGTGCTAATTTTATACCTGATAGGCATATTTAATTTTAGTTTTGGACTCTCAAAGAAAGTTGACTTCATCTTCAGTAGAGAAATCCCCAACAACTTATCTAAATTCCTTGGAATCATCATTGATCCCATACCTGACCAGAGACCAACCTCAGTCTATCCCACATTCCATCTCATCCTCCCTGCTAGCAGCTCTAGCAAAATCTCCCTCGTTTCTAAACTCCCAATCAAGTTCATTTTACAAGAAATCATTACCATTAAAATTAACTGAGGGCTTGGAATCTTTTGAACATCATTTTCAACCACTAGCTGATGATTCTCATAAACAAGTTGATGTTAATGAGACAGAGTATGAAAATGATCATGATGAAAATAACTTTAAAGCTTACGATGAGAATTTGCCACCAAAGTTGATGACTAAAAAGGAAATGTTACCATCAGAAAGGTCTAGAAATCCAAACATGTATTCTCTGCTCTATGATATGTACAACAATGCCGAAAGGTAGGAGAGGAATATCTTCTTTGTATATATGATACATCTCTGCCTTTTTACTTTTTAGCATTTTTGAGTTTAAATATTTTCTATTGATCTAGGTTAAAGTTACCAGAATGATTTGCCCAAAGTATTACTGATGATCATAGTTACCAGAATGACATAGCTGAAGGTCTATCTAATCATAATGTAAATATTTAGTAGAGATAGTAGGAGTATAACAGATGATCATGGTTACCAGAATGACAGGGCTATGGGTCTATCTAATCATAATACATATATTTAGTAGAGAGAGTAGGAGTATAACAGATGATCATGGTTACCAGAATGACATGGCTATGGGTCTATCTAATCATAATACATATATTTAGTAGAGAGAGTAGGAGTATAACAGATGACCATGGTTACCAGAATGACATGGCTATGGGTCTATCTAGTCATAATACATATATTTAGTAGGGAGAGTAGGAGTATAACAGATGACAATGGTTACCAGAATGACATGGCTATGGGTCTATCTAATCATAATACATATATTTAGTAGGGAGAGTAGGAGTATAACAGATGACCATGGTTACCAGAATGACATGGCTATGGGTCTATCTAGTCATAATACATATATTTAGTAGGGAGAGTAGGAGTATAACAGATGATCATGGTTACCAGAATTACATGGCCAAAGGTCTATCTAATCATGATACATATATTTAGGAGAGATAGTAGGAGTATAACAGATGACCATGGTTACCAGAATGACATGGCTATGGGTCTATCTAGTCATAATACATATTTTTAGTAGGGAGAGTAGGAGTATAACAGATGACCATGGTTACCAGAATGACATGGCTATGGGTCTATCTAGTCATAATACATATTTTTAGTAGGGAGAGTAGGAGTATAACAGATGACCATGGTTACCAGAATGACATGGCCAAAGGTCTATCTAATCATGATACATATATTTAGGAGAGATAGTAGGAGTATAACAGATGACCATGGTTACCAGAATGACATGGCTATGGGTCTATCTAGTCATAATACATATTTTTAGTAGGGAGAGTAGGAGTATAACAGATGACCATGGTTACCAGAATGACATGGCCAAAGGTCTGTTTTTGCACTTGCTACAGAGGTCCCAGCTGGTTAACAAACAAAATGATCAGGAACATGCTTATTTGTAATTTATGTTGTTTTGATCTCATAAAAGCATTTGATAATGTCAAATGTATAAAACTACAGGGTGTTTCAATAGAAATGTCTTTTTAAAAATCTTAATTATGCATAGAAAATAAAAAAATTATACAAAATGCTTTATATATCTGGAAAACCTATTCTGGGACATTCATGTTTCAAATATTTAAATATGACTTTTTCAACAAATTATGCCTTAAAAACCGGTTTTTCCAAAGGCCTTATTTTTGAAGATTTACGGATTTAAAGATTGTGAAAAAAATGCGCACGTTTTTAAAATTCAAATTGCGCGTCTTGTATTAATAGTAGAAAAACGTTATGCATGCCGTTAGAATCGTCATAAACTCTAGTTTTTGGATATGTAAAAACCATTCCAGTGCTACGTATATTATAGGAGCTACGTGGTAAAATGTCCCAACTTACTTAAAACTTTTCAACCATTCTCCCATTTTTCAACGTAGCTCCTAAACTACAAATAGCATAAAAATAGTACTTATATTTCCAAAAACTAGAGTTTATGACGATTCTAACGGCATGCATAACGTTTTTCTACTATTAAAGGGAGTGTGAACGTAAAAATTTCTCATCTGATTATCAAATCTTAACATTTACTAAGCACATTTCACTACACTGATCAACCAAAAATGTCCTATTCACAAAAATGTCCAGAAATAATGCCTTGATTTTATGGTATTTTGAGAGGGAAAAAGGAAAAAACAGGGAAAATCTGAACGTTTTTGTTTCTTATAATGTTTGTAGGGATATTTAACTTGTCATATATAGTTGAAACAATTTACTTACTGTTAAGGATTTATTTTATGCTATAAAATTGCCAATTCGTTTTTTTATAACATAGTAATTAGGTAATAAAGACATATTTTAAATTCGTATTATTGACAAAAAAATACCTCACTGTCTACAAAGGGTTGAATCTCATAGGTTATATAAGATAATAATATCCTTTTTTATTGTGTTGAACAATAAATAACCCACTTTGGAGAATTAGTTTACACTCTTATCAGACTGTTTATAAAGAAATATTGCGTCTTTATTATTTACAAATTTGTAATTAAAGGTGGGCGAGAGATGGGCCATTTAAAGTTAATTGGATACTAATAAAAAACCTGTTTCTGGCTTTGTTATTGTATTTGGTTTTCAATAAAAAAATATTGCTTATTTTATCAATTTCTAAGTAACTATACATTGGATTAAAGCAAGGATTATGTTAAAAGTCAGCTTAACTGTTAGGAAAAATCTAGAACTATGTGAAAAAGTTTAATTTTAGCTATAATGGGAGAAAAAAGCAATTTAATGCACATTTTATATAATACGGAAAATTTCTTCCTTTCCCCGTACCTTATAAAAATCGTTGAAAAAAGCCGTTTTTTAAGCAAACAAAAGTGCGTTTTGCTCTATCTGTGAGATATTATGAATGAGATAATGTTAAGATTTGATATAAAGATGAGAAAAATTTACGTTCACAGTCCCTTTAATACAAGCGGCGCAATTCGAATTTTAAAAACGTGCACATTTTTCCACAATCTTTAAATCTGTAAATCTTTTAAAATAAGGACTTTTGAAAACCGGTTTATAAGGCATAATTTGTTGAAAAAAATCATTTTTGAATATTTGAAACATAAATGTCTCAGAATAGGTTTTCCAGATATATAAAGCACTTTTTATAATTGTTTTATTTTCTATGCATAATTAAGATTTAAAAAAAAAGTTTCTATTGAAACACCCTGTATAGAGTATTTTTTTTAAAAAACAACCCTGAAATTCAAGTATAATCCTTTGGGAAAGGGTTGGCTAAATATTTTTAATTTCGCCTAAATCACCCCCTCATCCAAAATGATGCATACAGAAGCAACCCATTACCATGCACAGTTTTGACTTTAAAGTCAAATGTTGTGCAATCAAAGGGTTGGTTGTCTATAGAGCAAATGGATGCTTTACACCGCAATTGTAAGACACAGGAGTATGATTCAAGATGCGTCTAGAGGTCGTCTAGAATCCAAAGCGATACCACGACCCATAGAGGTCATCATCTAGCTAGCAAATATAGAATAAACATGGTGTCGAAAAGGAAACATTTGAAGACATAATCAAGGATATTGCTGATGCGTTCTACAGCACATTTATGCGTCCAGTCCCAAAATATTCAGCAATTATGATGAAGAAACAACTACTCCAGGAATGACAATACTGCACTGATGGGTATGTTTAACCAAAATCTGTCTGTGAAGACTGATATTATGTTCCTGAGAAGTGCTTTTCCAGTATGGCCTCAAAAACCGTTTCATATCTGCTGGATACTGAAAAATCATGCATGTCATCGTATTACAGACATTTTTCCACAGATATTAAAAATAAAAATCATAAAATTAATACCAGTTTTGTTAGTCCAGGACTTAGGACTTTGTGGAATGCTGCTTAAAATACAATGCGATAAATAACTATTCTTATTCCATACGCATGGTTCCTAACCGTATCTAATAGCCAACATGTGTTAGATTTTCAATTATTAATTCAAAATCTAAATCCTTAGAAAATGTTATTAGATTGTCATTCAAAATATTGTAGCATCCAATGGACTGCTGTGACAATGAGCGGCTGAAACAACTATCAGCTGTGTGTGCATTAAACTGTATGCCCATGAAGGTATTCTGCTCTTTTTTTTTTGTAGCGAAGCGACTCTATAATTCCAAACTTACACCGAAAGAGGGAAACATGATTTTCTCGGCTCCTATTTAAGATAGACAGCTGAAATTTTTAGGAGGTAAATAAGTACACATTCTACAGATTTCAACCAACTTTCATTAAGATTTGCCCAATAATTGGGGTGCTAGATCGATTCCTAGATATTGAAGTTTTTGTGATTTTTTTAACTAGAGAGCTGAAACTTAATTAAATTTACATTCTTCATATTTACACCAAATTTCATTAAGATTTGTCTATTAATTCGGGTGCTAGATTGATTCCTAGAATTGTAGGTTTTCATCATTTACTCGACTTCTGTTCAAGATAGACAGCTGAAAAATTCAGGGTGTAAATAAGTTCAAATTCTACAAATTTTTTCATAATTTCATTGAGATTTTTTATTAATTGCGGTGCTAGATTTTTAAGTTTTCATGATTTTAAAGGTTTCTTGATTTTTAATTAAGTAAAAATGTTTACCCTGCTCTATAGTTTATTTTTTCCCCAATATCCATTAATAATTTTTGAACTTCGCTTCTTATAGATGTTGTCAACCTTGCTTGCAATTCAGATTCTTACCAGTTGATCAATGTTTTTTTTTTGTAGATTGCTCTACTTTTGTCTTTTAGATTATTAGGTTATAATTATGAAGCTCTTTATATTGCCTATAAAAATGACGTCATACAGTACAAATTACCAATGATAGGCCAATGCAAAGACTAAATTACCTATGGCAGGCCAGTATACATTTATATTGACCAATGGTCGGCTAGTATGACGTCATTTTAACTTCAAACAAGTTGGAAACCGAATTGATATATATCAATTAAACCTTGTTACTTCAGGGAAGCTCTAGCAGTTATGGCCGTGGCGACAAGTTGACCGATCAGTTTCTTGATTATTTGCCCTATCCATTCTCCTGGGGACTAGGGCCCGCCCTACAGTACAGGAACAAAAAATCTCAAGTACAAGAGGCCTCGGAAGGTAATAATGAACAAATCCATTAAATTTTCCAAGAGTCAGGGGGTTTCTGAAGTCCTAATGTTCCAATATTTCTACACGAGGCAAAGGAAACCCTAACTCCAAGGCAAGCCTAAGCACCTTTATAGGTTTTGGCAAACATACAAATACTAACCAATATTATTTATGAAAGGACAGGAGTGCATGCTCAATGATGAAATAATAAAATAGTTGAATCAAGAAATACTGGATTATTCCCTTTTAAAATTGTTTTTTGTGAAATACTTTAAAATATTCTAAGCTAAAGGGGTAATTGCACGTAATGCATTTAAACTTGAATTTAGTGAACTGCTTATTCTTTCCTGTTTAATGGTTTAAACGATATTAATAGAGAATATATTTGAAAGAATTTAAATTTTCTACCATTTAGTTAAAAAAATATCAGTACTTAAAAATCATATTCTTGTGATAAATGCAACTCATATAGCTGGCTTATTTTGACAAAAACAGCTTGACGACTAATTTAGTGATGTCTAATTTGTTTGTTATTTATTGTAATACAATATTATATACTAGCGGCTACGCCCCTAGAGGCCTCTAGGGGTACTTGAGGAGGGGAGAGTCAAATCTAATAACCCAATTTCTTATTTTAGATTTTAAAAGAAAAAGCTAAAAAAAATTGGGAAGAGGGTGAAATTTTTTTTTGGAGGGGGGGGGGGGTGGGGTGCCCCCCATTTTAAATTTTAGTTAACAGAATTCAAATTCAAAATTATTTTTATTGGGGGGGGGGGATTAGTTGCGATTTATCTTGGGAGGATGGTGGTACCCTCCCCTAAAATAGTTATAAACCTTCCCTGGACCTATGAGAAGCTACCCTGTTAAGGAAAACCCGATCATTTTTAGCGGTTAGCGAGATCCTTTGGTACAAACATACAGACAAACACACAGACAAACATCCTGTTACTTTATTATAAGGATGTTTAATAGTATACTTGTAACTTCTGCTTGAAATAGGTTTTCTGAAATGCTCTTCATGCAACTATCCCTTTGATTATTTTGACCTAAAACTATATTTCTAAGAAATAAATTTTCCATTTCTTATTTGTTATTTATCTTCTAGATTCAGACAAGCCAGATCCCCAAGAAGCAAGAAAAAAACTCAGGTAGAAAGAGCAACAACAAACACAGTGCGTAAGAAGGTGCTTTGACTTTTGTGTCAGAACCTAAATTGGGACATAGTGCATTTCATTACCCTAGGTTAGGTAACTCAATTCCACTTTTTAATAAAATCTAAAATGCAGCCGTTTTTGAGAAAATTAGATTTGAAATTTTCAAGTTCAATTCTTATCCCCTAGGAGTAACAGCATAATCATGACAAGAAAAGCAAAGATTATTTATTTAAAATTTTTAACAAGTTTGCTTTTATAAAGTTCTTCATAAAACCACTCCTGAGGTGAGTTGATTCATGGCCATTTTTATCAATTGCTTTGCTAAGATCACGGAAATTCAGCCTTCAATAAATCATATACAGAGATGTTTTATGAAAGACTTCATAAAAGCAAACTTGTTCAAAAATTTAATTTAAATAATCTTTGCTTTTCTTGTCATGAAAATGCGGTAACTCCTAGGGGATGAAAATTGAACTTGAAAAATTCAAATCTAATTTTCTCAAAAACGGCTGCATTTTAGATTTTATTAAAAAGTGAAATGAAGTTACCTAACCTAGGGTAATGAAATGCACTATGTCCCAATTTAGGTTCTGACACAAAAGTCAAAGCACCATTGAACGCACTGTTTAAATCAGGGCTCCTCCACAGCTGTTTAGATCAGAAGTTTATCCCCCAAAAAATTGTTGGCCGCTAGATTGGGTTAGTTTTATTTTTTTTAGGATTTCTCTTGGAAGGGGGGTTTTACCCTCCCGCAAAATAGCTATTAACCTTCATAGGACCTCTGCAAAGCTTCACTGGAAGTTTGCGAGATCCTTCAGTACAGATAGACAGACAAACAGACCGGTTTTAGTTTACTGTAAGGATTATCCAAGTTTTAATTATTGTTTTTGTGCTAATTATGGCCATAATTGTTAATGTTTCAGGGAGTATCTCAAGAAAATGTATAGCATATTGAAAGAAAAGGTAAAGGGACCCGGCGGGAAAATTCGGCCTCCCCCAGCGGGACAAATCATGTCCGGGACAGTCCGCATTACCCGCTAGGTATACACACACTGACCAGTTTTAAAACAAGGATGACTACATCCATAAAAGCGAAGCTTTAAAACAGTAGAACAAATGAACATTAACACTTGTAGAGTGTTATAATCCTAATCCCCTAGGTATAAAATGCCTAAATTACAAAAGGCCTAATTACAAGGATGACAACAATAAAAAATCTGACCCTAACAAAGCCTGCAGAATTACATAACCTAACTTAAAAACACATTAGGTGAACAATATGAACACTTGTAGAGTTAATTAACTTGCAAACTAATATTCTGCTTATTAAGTTTTGCAGCTTTTACCAAAAACGAAATTAATTCGAAATAATTATAAAAACTATACATGGTTTTCAGCTGTCGTTGGGGTGCAACACTTAGTAGAATTGACGACCTTTTTATCTGCCTCCAAAATAGTATTTTAGATTTTTTTTCGCTTTTATTTATATCCTTGTATCTGTGTTTTATTTTATTTAGGCACTTTGTAGGATTAGGTCTCTTGTAATTAAGGTCTCTGTGATTTGGTCTTTTGTAGCAACGCCCGTAAAACTATAAATGTTAGCTATTGATCTTCTAGCTTTTATTACAATTAAATTTAATAAAAATCATACTTCAACAGAATTTGACACAAGCACATACAATATGTAATGTTGGTTTATTATTGCTTGGATCTTACACCAGATTTTCATGTTCTCTAATAAAGTAAACATGTAGCGGGCTAAAATAACGATCTCCCCCCCCATCCTCTACAGGATGAACGGCTCGACCAATAAATGACAGGGGAAAAAGCAAGATAAAATTGAAAATTTTCCCCTGTAATAATATCCACGTATATTCTTTATCCAATTATGTAATTACTAGAGTGGGTATAAATTGAAGACATACAACAGCACACAAGAATCTCAAGAGAAGCTTTCCTCCCTGACCTCTGCCCTGCTCACCACAATACAGTCTCATAGAAGGGGAGAACCTGACCAGCAGCAAAGCGATGATCAAATGGTCAGAAATAATCGGATACCCAGACATTTTATGTTCTCCAAACTTCAAAGGGTTTACTAATCTATGGGAGAGAACTTATTTTTTTGATAAAAGCTTATCTTAATTAATTTGTAATGTATATTATATGATAAACCTCGTAATTATGCATTAAAATAGATTGAGGCTGGAAATTTTAATCTATTTATAATGCTTTACTTTTGATTTTTTTTAGAGGAGGGCATCTTTTTAAGATGTTAGAAAAATCAAAAGTATTTGTTATTTAATATATTTATATTTACCTATATTTAACCATATAAATGTATATAGATCCTTTATTAGAATATTTTAACTTGTTAAGAATAATAAGAGGCTGGTATGGTTATCGTATTATAGACAGTTTTCCGCGGATATTAAGAAAAAAAATTATATGATTATTTTTTTATTGTTCGTAGAAAATTGTCGATCATACAATGATGTACATTATTGTTAAATATGGCTGAGAAACGGTTCTAACCCACTGGACATTAATCGGTTTCTAAGCCACAATTGACAATTAAATTAACCTGTTAAAATATTCTAATTATAAGTCTTTCATCCTGGCGCTGAATCAAAATTATAATAACCGGTTCAGAGCCGTGATGAAAAAACATGTGGTTATAGTTTGGTTTTATTAAACTTGTTCGCCTGGGACATTGGCCAAATAGCTTATTGTCGAATCCGCGGCCAACCGTTTCATGAAACCAGACTTATTTTGAAAACTATGTTAGTTTGTAAGGGATTTGTCGATTAGACATTTATAACATATTTAAAATATAGATGTAGCAACATTTAGTTTTATTTTTAGTAGCCAAACTGCTCTGTAATTAACTTTGTTTGTCCGTCCGTCGTAACGCTTTGGGGGAAATGTGATTTTCTTGGCCGCTATTTAATAATAAGCATAATCCAGAGCTGGATCTTTCAATCATTTTAGTGGTGAGCCAGATCGGGGTTAGCCGAATTTCAGCCAATCACAGCGCGGCATTTCATAAAATGCTGTGATCTCATTGGTGGAAAGTTGGCTCACCCCGATCTGGCTCACCACTAAAATGATTTAAAGATCCAGCTCAGACAAATAACTAGCTCAAGTGGCATAGACCCCTTTATGTAAAGATACTCTATCAGGAATAAGGTATAACCAACAAGCGAAATAAATCTAAAATATTTGGGGGCATAAATAGAGGTCGTCAATTTTTCTATGTATCGACCCCCAACGACAGCTGAAATTACGTATATATCTTGAGTATACAACATAAGAATTTAAAACTTTAAAATTATTGTTTTAGCCATTTCACGGTTGGTTTTTTATTTAATGAATAAGTTAGGGTACAATGTTTGGCACTTTCGATATAAGTAAATGATAATAAAAAACCCATAGAATGCGATAATAACTTCAGAAAAATCGAAGAAAATAGTTTTCATACTTAATTAACGTTTTTAAGTTTTTCTTCAAAAAGTTTAGATAAGATGCCTTTAAAAGTCGTCTATGATTTTGTCAGGGATAAAAATGTAACTTTAAAATAAGAATTACAACATATTTTTTCAATTAGTACAAAGTAAAATTTTGAACATTTTATTGATCAGTATATTTTTTAAAATGTGAAGTAGAAACCTGAATATTTTATCATGAAAATTGTGTTATGATTTGATTGTCTGCTAGATTACAAGAAAAAAGATACTGACAGTACTTGTTGGTTCTTTAAAAAAAATTAGGTAGATTACTTCCAGAACCCCTCTTTTTGCAATGTTATTTCAATAGAACAGAGCCGTAGTCTTAGTGTACTCAATATCTAGACAGCCAACCATTGTTTTAGAATTGTTCAATTTTTTTGACTTCTGATAAAAACAGAATTAATGGTATTTTTGTAAATATTATACCTCCAAGAAATGGCTATACTTCCCAATCATATGTTGTGTGATATTTAAGAGGAATTATTTTGATATAATGTCATTAAAATATTCGTTGAAAAAAGTGCTATTCTAGCTTATACTTTACATTTTAATGTGTATGATAATTCAAATAAAAGATAATGAAGATTTATATTATATTTAATTGTTATAATTATAAAGAAAAACCTGGAAACAGTAAAAAACTGACTTTATTTTATTGACGTAGGGAAAATTTTGTCAAATATTTGAATAAAAAAACAATATAAAACAAAATAAATTATTTTTAATATAGTCACAAAAAGGCTTAATGAGTTTAGAAAATATTTCATTCACTAATCATGTCATTTAAACTCTATTACACAGAATACAGTGTAAAAAGATGTTCTCGTTTTAATTTTAAGTAATTTCAAATGCATTTTAATACCTTTTAATGATTTATTTTTTGAAACATCTTTTTATAAAATGTTATTGATTTTTGAAGTTATATGTTAAAATGTTTTAAATTTTGTTAACATTTTGTTTTAAATGTAGAAAATTGGTAATTCTAAACATTCAAAAAATGATTTTATTAAATTTTCATCACTTAAATTGCATGTTTGATGAAATTTTCAACTGATAATTCAAGAAAAATCGTTTAAGTTTTATTATATTTTACTTTGAAATGCTAAAAAATATAATTATTGTCAAAAATGTGGAAGTTATACTTTCCTCAAAAAAAGACCTAAAACATGCAAATTAACACGTGTAATGAGATTTTTTTTCTTTCAGGTTTAATTTTAAGTAATTATTGATATTTTTTGTAAAAAGGATTTTATATAAAAAGTTTTAAAACTCGAGTTATGTAGTGGTTCTAAAAAAGGTTGCGAAATTATGCAATTTTCTTGCAAAAAAAATTTTCTAGGATTTTAAAAATAGCAAAGGGTGTTATTAGACGTACTTACAGATACAATTGCTAAGTCATTTTGGCCAAACACTAAAATAAAGTTTTTACATCTGAGGGTCCAACCGTGATTTGTATAAATCGCTTTTGTTGGTACGGCCTTCATAGAAGAAAAACAAATTATCTTCAATCCATTTTTGCAGCATATTAATAAATACATCTTTTTAGAGCTGAATTAGACATGGTACAAATGGCTAAAATAATAATTTTAAATTCTTGAGTTGTATACTCTGTATAACGATATCGTCAAAAAATGTCAAAAAAACGCGGCATTCTTTTTTAAGAACCCATCTTTGCTCTTTATATCAGTTTGTCCATATATCTATAATCCTTATATTCTTTGTAATTCAAATATTTTATTTTGCCGAAGCCACTCTAAAAATTATACAAATTATTCCTGCATACAAAGGTGGGAGGCGGATGTGCCACTTTTTGAAACCAAAAGCAAAACGTGCATGATCTCAGCCCAGAAAAGAGTTATAAATCTAAATTTTTTTTTACCTTTTTTCGCCAAATTAGACAGTACTCAATCATCTGAGATAAACTTTTTTTTTCATTAAAATTTCCCTTATATTTTTACGTGACACTTGTAATATTTCAAACATGTCAATATAAAAAAAAATTGCAAGTGTAAAATCTTAAAGTGAAATTTTTATGAAAAAAAGTTTATCTCAGATGATTGAAAATTGTCTATTATGGTGAGAAAAAACAAAAAAAAATTCGGCGGTTTCACCGCCGTTTCTTCACAGTTCCATATTGTTCACCACAAAAGCAACTGCTGTGCAGAATTTTAGAGCTGTAACTCTTTTATGGGCTGAGATCATGCAAGTTTTACTTTTGGTTTCAAAAAGTGGCACATCCGCCTCCCCCCTTATTAGGACTCTATTATAGAAACCAGTGTTCCGGAGCCGGGAGCAGCAACATTTTTGGTGGAGCCGGAGCCGTATTTTTAGTTAAAAACGGCTCAGGCTCCGGACTAGCTAAAAATGATTCTTTAAAGTAATATTATAATTTGGTAACGGTCTATTTCAATATAATAAACTGAAAAACTATTGTTACTTAACAAATAGACACACATCCTTCTACTTTTATATAGCTTTAATCGAATCAAATAAAAGCAAAATATTTTATATTATTTATTTTATTTTATCAAATTCAATAATGAAAAAAAATTGATATATTAATTTTCAGGTAGGAGCCGGAGCTGGAGCCGTATTTCCAAATACGTCTCCGCGGAGCCGGAGCCGCATCAAAATTATACGGCTCCGACACCCTGATAGAAACGCACCCTGCCAAGTTTGAAATCGATAGGACAATTCGAAGATGCCTACTTCAACGACAAGCTATCCCTTCTGGACGGAATGACTGACAATCAGACTAATTATAGCAAACCCTTCGCTTTAAAAATATATTTCTACATGTAATCATTTATTCTATTTAGTAATCATAATAAAATGTTACATTACAACATGACAAACAAAAACTAGAATACAATTCAGATCTTTCCAATCATAATAATAATAATAATACCTTTAGATTAAAATATGCACTATGCCTCTTGTCTTGCTATACTAGATAAAGGGTATTTTTTTTTGTAGTAATCACGTAATCAAGAAACAAGTATCGTAAGGAGCCAAAACTATTTGAAATGGTTGAAATGTTTGGACACCCAACTTATTAAAACAACAAATCAAAATTCAATAAAATTTCCCTAAGTTTTTAAACCGACCAAAAAGAAAACGTAAAGTAAACTTTAAGGGCTAGTGTATTAAAGAACCCATTGTCCCCTCCATCCCTGTGACTTCCCATCCCCTTTGTATTATTATCAAATAAGGGGGGGGGGGGTTTAATGCAACCATCTCGTAATCAATGATTAAATGGCACTTAGAATTCGAATTTCGATCTGAAATTAGAATTCTAAGTGCCATTTAATCATTGATTACGAGATGGTTGCATTAAACCCCCCCCCCCCTCTTTACTATATATTGATTACAAAATCTCTACAATAATAACCTTACCCATTTCTTAAGACACAATTTTCATAGTCCGCAGATATTAAAATAATGTGATGTATGGGATAAAATATTTGTAAAACAAGTCAAATGCATACTAATAATAAAACTAATAAAGTATTTTGGTTTTTGGGTCATGTGCAGTTCACGGTAAAAAGTTGCTGGTAACGAACATCTCCAGAAATCTATTAACTTCTAACGGCCTGGTGGTGGAACCTATAGATCATGCACAAATTTCAACCGATAAAAGACCTACAAATAATCTGGAATAGTCATTAATCAATAATACACATTATCTCGCAGTGCACATAAATGTGCAAAATAAACTTATTTTACGCGTTTTTTTTTCTTACTGTGAAGCTTTCCCCGTGTATCATTGGATCTTGGCTATTCCAGATTATTTGTAGGCCTTCTTATGCCGCTTAAAGCGGTGTGCAGGCTAGCAGCCTTTAAAGTTCATATATTTTAGGAGATGATCGTTACAAGAAACATTTTACTATGAACTGTACTTGATCCAAATAATAAAACTCTAGCCAATGACAAACATAATAGGAATGTTTAAGTAGGTCGCACAGATATTTTAAATTCGTTAGGTAAAACATCAAAATTTAAAATATTTATGCATTTATTAATTTTTTTATGGTTTAATATATTAACTTTTTACACAATAAAATGAATATATATCTAATAAAATATTGAACATAAAATTACAATAATAAAAAGACACGGCTAACAATAATACTTAAATTCTGACCAAATTAAGCAATTTTGACACTAAAATAAATAAAATAAGTACAATCTTTAAAATTTAAAATTAAATCTATAGTCATCACTAATTAAAAGCCAAATAAAATGTTTTTCCTTCCACAGGATATAAAAGGCTTTTTAGTCTCTAATAATGCTGACGACTTTTCTAATAATTGACTAAAATTAACTGAAAGTTCGGGACAAAAAGCTGAAGAAATTTTTAAAAACTTGTCATTTTCTCTCTC
Source organism: Acartia tonsa (assembly GCF_053477335.1). Classification (NCBI taxonomy): domain Eukaryota; kingdom Metazoa; phylum Arthropoda; class Copepoda; order Calanoida; family Acartiidae; genus Acartia; species Acartia tonsa. Next base: position 45,130,261 of record NC_137264.1, on the reverse strand, counting down.
TAACTAAAATTAACTGGTTGATTACATGTTTTAATATAATAAAAACTTCACATTGTTGACGCCACTGTAAAAAAAATATTCCTGTAATTAAAACCTTAATCATTAGAGAATAGCTTTCTTAGAGTTCGAGGTATGTATATCAAGTTAGGGAGGGGACATTGGACTGTAAATTACACTGGTACCCAAAGTTTTATAATACCTTTAATTTCTTCCGTTTTGGCTCAAAACCTTTGGGTACTATTGAATTAACTTTGATTCAAACTTTTAAATAAAAATAATATTCAGAAGCGGTAATTTGTTTATAATCATAGGGGATGTAAACAAACTTATCGTCCGTTGGCTTACCCCTGGAAAAATCTACTATAGAGCATATTACGAGGTTTTAAAAACAAGAATATATTTCTACAGCGGGTGAATAACTTTAGATAAATATTTTTATGTCACTATGACTCTTATTGCTACAGAAAAATAGAAAAAAATTTCATGGAAAACCACAGGCTTTCATCAGTTGGGAGTTCAGTTGCAATTATTAAAGGATCTGGTGCAGATCACGATTAAGAGTTCCTGGTAACGATTATCTCAAAAATCTATGAACAAAACAGGCTACTAGCTGCCAAACGGTTAAACGTACATGTCATGCCTGCACACCGTTGTAAGCGGTATAAAAAGGTCTATAAATATTCTTAGATAGCCAAGATGCAATGAAGCACAGGGAAAGCTTCACTGAAGAAAAACGGATAAACTAAGTAATGAGTAATGAGTAATTGAGTAATGACTATTCCAGATTATTTGTAGGTCTTATTTTATTTTTTTATACAAGCATAATCTATATGTTCCACCGTTTGGTAACTAGCAGGCATTAAAATTTATATAATTTTTTTGAGATAATCATTACCAATAACATTTCACCGTGAACTGCATTAAATCCTTATAAACAATACCTAGGTAAGTAACAACTTTCATTTAAAATTTTTTTTTATAAAATTATTCTAAAAAGCATTTTCTGGATAAATTACATTTTTGCTTAAAAAAAAACAGGTTTCTAGTTTACCAGCCAATTTACAATTTATAAACAACAAACTCAGCAATCTAGAACTTTTTTGTTGAACAATGTGTTATATCTACTAATTATTTATTAGGGTTGGGCCGGATATCCGGTTTGGCCGGTTATCCGGCCATTTTCAATATCCGGCCGGATACCGGAAATTAAAACTATCCGGTTACAGGATATCCGGCTGATTTTTTACGCCGGATATCCGATAAATTTGCCGGATATCGAACGTTGGCCAGATATCCGGCATCATAAATCAGCCGGATATCCGGTATCCGGCCAAAAAAGTATCCGGCCCAACCCTAATAATATTTATTATATGTTATTGTTTATGTGTTATATAAATTTTGTGTGAATTTATAAAAAAAAAAGATTTTGTAGTACATGATTATATATCTATAGTCTTTTGTTACTTTAATTTCATTAAGTAGTTACCATGCGATATACATTTTACAAAATGTCCTGTCCATCTTTCATTAGATCTATTATGGGTTGTAATCGAATGCTCTTATTAAGTCAGTGTTTTTAATGATCACCAAATGCATTTATGAATAGTCCATAATTAAGGACAGTTCGACTTAATAAGAGCATTTGACGCCAACCCAACATCCAACATTACGGAATTATTAAAAAAACATCAGCCTCTGTGTAATTACGTTTCTCGTATTCATTCGAATCCGGTGGATAGGAACCGGTTCTCATCCATACGAAAAAACTATGTCTATCATCGTATTATATCCAGCTTTCTACGAATATAGAAATGTACAATGATAAGATTAAAACCAGTTTTTTTTAGCCCGTGCCTTCGGCAACTCGGGGCTAAAAAAAACTAGTTTTAATCTTATCATTGTACATTCTAATCCGCGGAAAGCCGTTTATAATACGATGAAAGAAATAACTATTCCTTTACTTCAATTGAATGTGCATTACAAAATATTAAAATAATAATTATGTATATCTAGACGTGGTATGAAATTCTAACATAACAGTGACAACAATAATATTGCATTTCTTAGGGGGGATAAAATTTTACATTATACTTTTGTTATGGTTCATGTGATAAAATGGGGTATTTATTTCAAGGGTACAGCTTCGAAACCAATTAATATCCGCTGGTTTAGAACCGGTTCTTAGCCATACTGAAAAAGCATGTATAGCATCGTATTACACGCAATTTTCCACGAATCATAAAATTAATACTAGTTTTGTTATTCCGGGCCTGCGGCACTTCAGGGCTAACAAAACATCTATATTTTCATTTGAATAACCGAGGAAAAATGTCTATAATAGGATGCCATAAATAACTATTAAGTTCTTATTTTTATCAGAATCATCACAGAAAGTTACAGGGGCCTATTATCAAAAGAAAATATGAAATTAAAATTTATCTCAGATCTTATTAGTTACTCAATTAAACACCAGAGAGGGAGGCGGGGGGGGGGGGGGGCACAGCAACTTAGTTTGCATAATAATTTCTGTCATTTTAGCCTTATTACTGACTTTCATCATTATATATTAGGTTTTGCATAAAGAAACATATTAAGATAGCTCTTGTTAATAAATTCGTTGAAGCATCTAAAATGCACAATTTCACATTAATAAAAGATATTTTTTCATTCACTTAGAGCTGGTTTATTTTATTACTACCTAGCCTTTGTTTGTAACAATCTGTGTGCAGAGCTGAGTTTCTTTATAAAGTAGAGTTGAGGATTTTTATGGCTTTCTCGAGTTTTTACATGAAAGGGTGTGCCTAAATAAAAATAATTATTAAATTAAAATTGTAAAACATGTGGCGAAAAAGATTTCTTTGGAATGTATTTCTAACATGCAAAGTTTTTATTTCATAAATGGCATTGAACTATTGTTTGTGATCATGATTAAAAATAAAGCATATTCAATAGGATGTGGTCATACCCAAGAAGGGGGGGTTACATTGGGCTGTTTATTACACTAGTCCCCGAAGTTGTATAATAACGTTTTCTAATTATTTAGCTTAAGAGCTTTAAAGAAATAAATTCTTAATTGGATTGTATAAATTTTTCCACCAACAATTTTTCTCTACAGAAAGGGTAATTTTGTTTAATGTAATTTGGGATGTGCCAATTTATTAACAATTATCTTATCTCTTGAGATAATGTCAAAACAAGATAATTCTTTTGCCCTTTAAAATCATTTACTTATACAAGTAATCTTTGTTTTAAATCAAAAGACAGTACGATCACCAACATTAGTATGAATGCCATTATATAAGACCAAGAAAAAAATCTGAATTATTATTCCAACAGTTCTAATTATAAAATTTTAAGATCGAAAATAAGTATCTAAACAATTTAACTAAAAAAAAACAGTTTCCCATTTGTGACACATTTATATGTACAAAAACCATCTAAATTAAATCTAATCATGCAAATGAAAAAAATGAAACTAAGCTAAACTAAAATAATAATAAATAAAAGAAAAATTACCGCCAAATAAAATGCTAGAGAGAAAGAGTGATACATGCCGCGTGGTATGTTGAAAGAGAGGTGCTCCATGTAAAGATCACAATGTCGAATGTTCCAGAATTCATTACAATAAATCCGCAAACGGATCCAGCTTCGCTCCACCACCACCCCCAACCGCGGCCGTCATGGAGCTGCCAGGCGACTTAAAATCTGCAACAAACGGCTGGCCGCCAAAACCACCACCTGTTGTTGAAGTTGCAAAAGGTGAACCGCCAAAGGCGGCAGCCGCCGCATGCTTATCACCAATGTTATTATTGTTGTTAAAAAATAAATCTTGGCCGGAAAAAGGATTATTGCTGCTTGCTGTTGTTGTAGTGAAAGTATTCATTCCATTCGCAGGCGACATAACTCCAAAGGCACCGGATGTATTAAAACTCTTCTGGGTACTACCAGGCAGGCTTGTTATGCCAGGTATTCCATTTCCATAATTGCTTGGCGTGGTGGTTGAAAAATATTTAGCTCCTCCCATTCCACTGCCATTTGCAGCAGGGGTCGGAGTAAAGCTCAAGCCGCTCAGATCATTGGCTGCAGATGAAACGGCGGAAAATCCATTGCTGGAAGGAGAGGAATGAGTGGGGAAGAAAGAACTGGCCGACGTGGAGGACTGGAGGGAGGGCATCGAGGGGGAGGGAGGTAGCAGGTGGGCGGCGCTTGAGGAGGTGGGGTTAAAGGCGTTGCCAGAGGGGAAGGAGGAGAATGATTGTGAAGGGGGAAGTTGACCGCTGCTGCTAGTGTGGCTCCCACCAGAAAAATCACCAATCTGCCAAGTTACAATTTTAAGAGGTTTTAAACAAAGGAAAGAAAGTAAAATGCAGGTATTTGGAATATCTTAGGGAGGAGGGGTGGGGGAAAGTTTTATAAGCTGAACATTTTGTTACATGCCGTACCTATTTCAACTCCTTTATATAAACCTCCAAATACCTACATTAATAAATAAACAAGCAACTAAAAAGATAATTCTTGTATGAAACTAGACAAGATTTAAACATTGAATTTTCCAAATAAGCCCTGTAACATGCAAAGGGGTACTTCTTTCAATGTATAATGACGAGTTTAGTTACTTTAAATGCTGATAAAATAATCAATTTAGCAGCAAATAACAGCTATTACAGATATACTTTTCGTAAAAGAATAAACTAATTTTTTCCTGTAATATTAGCAATCTATAATACAAAGTAGAACGATGTCTGTTTGTAGCGAAGGATCTCGCTAACCGCTGAGCCGATCGGGTTCTCCTTTACAGGGTAGCTTCTCATAGGTCCCAGGAAGGTTTATTACTATTTTCTTGGGAGGTGGGACAACCCAACCCCCCCCAAAAAATGAAAATTAAACCCCCACCAAAAAAATTGTTTTTTAAAAATTTTTCTTTTAAATCTAAAATACGAAAAATTGGTGGGCGAAGACGCTAGTTTAGGAACTAAAAAAAATAACTGTAGTTTAAATATGCTCATCTTGGAAGTACCCCCTTCAAGAAGAATGTAAAAACAGATAGAATCATGCAATATGTAACAACGATAGATAATAAACCAGAAACTAAAATAAAAATATTTAAAAAAAGCTTGTAAAAGCATTGAAAAGTAAAATAGAAAATATGTAAAAGGAATAGCAGCTTTCGCAAAATTACGTAAAAATGTGAGTAAGATTCCAGTCAAATGTGCATATTGGGTCAAACTGTTTTTAAAATATACGCTTGAGACTTAATAAGCACATATGACTGGAAGCTTGCTCACAATTTTACGGAATATTGGGAAAGCTACCTTTATCAAATGATTTGATTTAAAACTAAAGGATAATAAACGTAGGGGAAATTAAGAAGAGCTCTCGTAATGAAAGGACTTAGGTCGGTTAAAAATTGCACTAGAGCTCATTGATTTGACAAATAAAAAGGAGACATGATATTTTTGATTTCATGTAAGCTTCCCGTAACAAACATGCATTATAAAATTGACTTACCATTGGCTGTGACTGCATTGCATTAAGGCCTGCCATTGGTGGGCCCCGGGGCTGCGGAACTAATCCTCCCCTATAAAAAATATAATTTTAGTTTGAAGGATTGATAATTTATATACTACTTGGTCAGTTTTGACACTATAAGTGTTCATGTTCGTTTGTTCTACTGTTTCAAAGCTTTGCTTTTATGGATGTTGACATCCTTGTTTATTAATGCTTACCTCTTCTGATTGCCAAAATTGAGATTTGAAGCCAGATTCGCCAGTGAGGAATCTAGGTCTCCGGTTATTATCTAAATTAAAAACAAGGAATTAATTGAATAAATACCTATATCTATCAAATTAAAGCACACAAAAAAAAAACACACAAACACCGAGAAACTTTTTTGGTACTTATATTTTTGGGTACCTCACGGCCGGCCATAGAAATGACTAGAACATTGAATTTTTTTTGATCTTGTGGAAGAACCGAACACTAAAGGACTTTTATTGTGACAGTCGCTTTAAAGAGGTAAAATGTAGAACGGTGAAGAAAAGTTAATGAAACTGCCGTTTCCCGACAAAAAAAACAAAAACAATCTGAATCGGCGATAGCGGCGGTCCCGCCGCCGTTTCTACACAGTTATAAAATTGTACCTCTTTAAGGCAACTGTCATACCAAATTTCAGTGCTGTAACTCTTTTTTTTAGTTGAGTTCCTTTGATTTTTAGTTTTGGCGCCAAAAAGTGTCACAGCCGCCTCCGCCATTTGAGATTATAAGGATGACAGGATAAAAGTAATGAGTACCTTGTCTTTATTTGTATTGTTTGAACTTCCCTGAGGCTGCAGTACAGCAGTTGCACTCGTTCCATTCGTACCTGCAAAAAAGGGGGGTCATTTTTTCTCGTATTCATTCGAAACCGATCAATATCCGGTGGATTAGAACCGGTTCTCATCCATACGAAAAAAAATATGTCCAGCATCCAGTTTTCTACGAATTTAAAATTGTACAATCATAAGATTAAAACCAGTTTTTTGACCCGCGCCTTCGGTATCTCGGGGCTAAAATAACAGGGTTTAATCTTACATTTGAACATTTAATATCCGCGGAAAGCTGTATATAATACGATGCGAGAAATAACTATTCTCGTATTTTCCGTCAAGTTGAATGACATATGGTTATAATTAAGAACAGTTTGACTTAATAAAAATGACCCCCATTTAATTGTTGTATTTTATGTTTTTTCGTCAAGTAATAAGGGGGGGGGGGGGCTGGGAGTATCAAGAATACATGAAACTCAAGTAATTAGGTATATATCGATTCATATGTTGAATTCTTTATTTTATATGAAAAATCTTTAATCTAATCTGAAAAAAAAATCTTCTAACCAAATAATTTTTTTTAATGAAAAGAAACTTACCAAAAATGTTATTAAATGCATTTTCATTTGTAAATTGTCCTGGTTGGCTGGGTAAACTTGGGAAACCTTAAAAATATACAAAATATTGATAATCAAATTATAGCATTATCAGGGATAAAGGATAGGGCTAAGAAACATAATTAGGAGGGGCATTTTTTTCGCGTATTTTTAATAAAATTGGGTGTTGGGTTGTAGTCAAACTGTACTTAATTTGAACAAACGAATACAACAGTTTGACCTAACAAGTGCCTTTGACTAGAGCTTGCAATAAATTTTACGGATTATTGCGAAAAAAATGACTCTTTAAATCCATCATTGCCCACTTTCTCCCTGATTATAGAGCAACTACTACATTTTAACATTAGATATCTAAACTTGATAAAAAAGACTAAAAAAGAATTATTTTTCCAGTATGGCTTCGGTAGCGAATAATATCCGCTGGATAAGAACCAGTTCTCAGCCATACTGAAAAAAATTATAAACAGCATCGTATTACAGACAGTTTTCACTAATATTAAAATAAAAATCATAAAATTAATACCTTCGGCCCCTTGTGGCTAACAAAACTGGTTTTAATCTTTTTCCTTATTATTAATTGAATATCCACGGAAAGATGTCTATAATACGATGTATTAAATAAATATTAAACCATTATTTGGAACTTTATGTTTCGTTGTACAAGAAAACGAAATGAAAATGTTTTGGTGTTCAAAAAAACAACATTTAGAAGATAAATTAGATTATGTAAAAAAATGCAGTTTAAATGTAAAAAAAAGATACTAATATAAATTCAATTTTAAAACACCTTTGAATCATTTTGCTGATGATAGGCTAATAGCTTTTAAAAATATTGAAAAAGAAAATACAAAATATTGATTAATGTTTCAAAGAATGAAAAACTTGTTGGATAATAATTAAAGTTTAGATGACTCCATTAATCTTTCTCAGTGATCTAAGGGATAAGACTATGACCTATAAATTGACGTACTTCCCCAATAATGATGCACAAAATTATCCCTTCTGTAGATTAAAATTAATGGTTGAACCGTTTTCTCAACTGAATGAACCAGCCAATCAAAATTCAGTTATAGTCCCCAAGGTTGTTAAGCCAACAGGTAAGAAAACATTAGTATATGACTTTGGGAACTAGAGTAATAATCAGCCCAATGTCCCCTCCCTGGATTTTGGTAGAAAATATTTATAACAAGAACAGTTTTTAAGAAAACTGATGTCTTTTTTAAAAGAAAAAAAAAGATTACTGTTCATTCCTGTAAAGACATAAAAACATTAAACATACCTATTAAAAGGGGGGGGGGGGTTTAATGCAACCATCTCGTAATCAGTGAGCAAATGACACTTAGAATTCGAATTTCGATCTGAACTTTTGACTGAGTAATCCTTGGTAGGTCTATTTTCCCTAAATTGAACAAAAAGTTGGAAAAGTAACGGCTAGCGGCTCAGCCGTTCAGCCGTTTTTAGCCTATTTTCAGGGTAAATCCATCATCAATTACGTAGGAATCAACTTTTAAAAACATATTTTTGGTTTAATTCATGTTAAACGATAGCAATAACCATTTTTAAAACTTCTATCACCAACAGCTACCGTGTAGAACCGTTTGATAGCGTTTTGGAGTAGAAAAGAGTATTATGTTGAGAGGTTTCGTGACTAATTTGCAATATAGATATAAAAAAAATGACAAAACAGCTGAGCCGCCAGCCGTTAGCCGTTGCTTTTCCAACTTTTTGTTCGATTTAGGGAAAATAGACCTACCAAGGATTACTCATGCAAAATTTCAGATGGAAATTCGAATTCTAAGTGCCATTTGCTCACTGATTACGAGATGGTTGCATTAAACCCCCCCCCCCCCTTATATTGCATACAGAATGACATCATGGACATAATTTTATCGGTCATTGTCATATCCCTTTGGATCCCTTATTTTTACATATTAAAAGTACACATGCAAAAAAAAACTTTGTGCTTAAAGGATAAATCATCTCGGCTACTACAGTTTTATTAATCTAATACAATAACAACAAATAAGGATTTACGATTAATTAAAAATGTTTGAATAGCTGTTTAGAATGTCTAATACTATTTAGTTTTTATCTAAACTACAAGGATTTAATTTAAATTAGGTACAACATATTAATTTAGGTTTTTTTAAGACAAGGGCCGTGATTCAGCAATACCCTTATAAAAAATACTTTAAGCCCCATTTGTTTAGGATGGCATAATATTATTGTGTATCGTATGGGTATAAAAAATATAAGATATGAGAAAAAAAAGGGGGGGAGGGGGGGCACTTTATAAAAAACTAAAAGTTAAAGGAACTCAACTAAAACAATAGCGGTAGCTATTAAGAGTTATAATGTGGAACTGTGAAGAAACGCCAGTGGAACTACCGCTCTCGCTGAAAACGTCAGTTTTCCACTGATAGTTTTTTGCCTTTTTTAACCAAATGAGACAATTTTGAATCATCTGAGACTAACTTTTTTTTAGTTGAGTACTTTAATTTTTGTTTTTTTAAAAGTGTCACATTCGCACACCCCCCTCCCTCTGAATATTTTTTTTTTTTAAATCAATGCTTTTGTCTACATTAAACATTGAGAAGTTAAAAACAAGTATAATTTAGAAAGTGAAGGTAAATCTCTCAAATCAATTTATTGCAAGGGTCTTCAGGGGTCAAGCCACTGGACGATAAATCAATGTTAACTCCCAATTATGGCCCATTTTGTTCATTACCCCCCCCCCCCCCCCCCCACGGGGCTAACAAATGTCTTTTCATTTTACTATCCGAGGATAGATGGTTATAATAAAATGCAATAGATAATTATTCTCTTACTATGCTTTGTTAGGAATTATGCAAAAGGACGTCCAAGCTTTTTTATTTGGGAATGTGGTAAATTTTTTGAAGGGGGTGAGAGGGGTAATTTCTAATTGGGAGGAGGGAGGGTAATACGGCGCGCCGCAAATTTTTTACACCCCCAAACCCCCGAAAATATTCGAGGGTTGGGGACAACCCCCTCCCATATGGTTAGGAGAGCCATAGGAACCCCTAAGGTAACTCTTATATGGCACGGTTGAGGGGGGGGGGGGTGTAAAATAAATAAATTTATAAAAATTCGTTTGGGGGAAGGAAAAACTGACTAATTTAACGAGAAAAAAAACAACCTACACGGTAAAGAAATTTCCTTCCCCCTCTATTGATGAATACAAATTAAATCACTTTCTCTATGTTAATATTTGGTATTCGGCTTAAATCATGCATTCAAATTCTTTTTCATAAAAATAAATTAAAAAATAAAATAATTAGGCATATCAAAAGGCATAGAATTTAATTTTATATATCCATCTATATATCACATAACAGCTAGGTTTATGTTTAGAATATACATTTTTACTATACTAAGTTTAAATAGTACAGTTAGGTACATAAATGGATCATCGTGTATAGAAAATGATAATGTACTGTTCTTTTTAAATTTTATCTTGGTAATTAGAGGATTTTAAAATGTAAGTTATTGAAAAAAGCATTTAATTAGAATTGCTTGAATTGTCAAAAAATGATTCAATGATCACTCGGGAGGGATATGAAATTGGACTATAAATTTTACTGGTACCAAAGTCTTATAAACAGGTTCTCTCATCAGCTCAATTTCAGCATTGATCAGTAAATTAATATACAATCCCCCTTAAGATAAACAAAATTAACCAGTAATAACCATTAATCAGTAGAACAGTTTTGACAATATTAGTTTGGAACCAACCAATAAAAATCAATAATTTTTTTTCTCGTATTCATTCGAATCCGGTGGATAGGAACCGGTTATCATCCATACGAAAAAACTATGTCTAGCATCGTATTATATCCAGATTTCTACGAATATAGAAATGTACAATCATAAGATTAAAACCAGTTTTTTTAGCCGATGCCTTCGGCACCTCGGGGCTAAAAAAAACTAGCTTTAATCTCATAATTGTACTTTCTATATCCGCGGAAAGCCGTTTATAATACAATGCGAGAAATAACTATTAATGTGGTTATAAAACTTTGGATCCCAGAGTAATTTACTGAAAATGTCCCCTCCCTCCATGTCAAAGTACAACAGTACATTAGCTCTCCCAAAACAGAGTCATCCATTCATATAACCGACTATGATACAGACAGTATAAAGTTGATTACAGCATCATATATTACCTTAACTAAAATATATAGTAGTACTACTATAATAATGGTAGAAAGAAGGAGAGAGAGAGAAAGTGAGAGCACAGTTAATGTTTTAATAACAGGCTACACACACACACACACTCATTTAATATCTGCTCGTATCAGGGTTTAGGGATGTTTATCATATTATTGGTCAAAAATTTTAAACATTAATCCTATAATATAAAGTTGTAAGGTTTTTATTCTGTAGCTTAAGATTTCTTTACCTACGGAACCGCTTGTGTTATTTTAGGGAAGCTTCACAAAAGCCATGTGAAGGTTTTAGGCTATTTTGTATTTTAAATTCAAGTCTTTGGTTAGTTTTAGGCAATTCTTCTACCCTTCCTTTTAGTTCCTAAAGGTGCTGCCGCTAGCTATTTATGTAATTTAAACAAAACTTAAACCTAATATCCTTCATTGAGCTATCAGTATCACTTTTATTTTAGTTTAAATATGTATGTGTGGTATGCGGCAGCTCTGGACCATGCAGAAACCAAGACATTATAGTGATGCTACGCACCTAGCTAAATCCTGTTATTCTACAATTGTAAAGCCACCTGAAAATATGTCAGATAACGGTACTGATTTCATCTCTCAGTTGTCCTGCAAATGGAGGGAGGGGTGTTACCCCTCCCTCTCCCATCTTAAGCACCGGAACCTTCCCCTTCAACCACCAAGTTATCAGCACCACCTCAACCCTGAGGATAAAGGATCTAAACCTGCCCTCACCTGATAGAATCACCCCCACACAGACTGTTGTTGTCACAAGTAATCATCAAACCTTCCCTCTTTAGTACCCAGACCTACCACTCAACCCCTCTATGCTTATCTACCTATTGTGCTGCTCCATGGGCTATCCTGCCTGCCCCAGACAGGGATAGCCATCTACCTAACCATTGCAATTATCTATGTTTTACTGTATGATTTATCTTTAACTATCTTTATTCCTAATCCATATGTATTTATATTATGGTTAACTGTATTCTAATTCCCCCCACCCCTTCCAGGGATGGGGGATCATGATTGCCCAAACTGACTATTGCATATGTATTATAATGCTTTTATGTTATGATTATTTATTCCTATCCATGTAGTTATTGTTTGTTGTATATAGCTTTAGTATCCTTTAAACCTTCAATAAAGTGACAACTGAAATAGATGTTGATTATTGTCTAGTGAATGCTAGAGAAGCGTAGCTTCTCTATAGTAAGGTGTCCACGTCTGTTCACACTGCCGTAGTCTTTATTCGAACTCTGGTGTCTGCCATTTACCCTAGGCGGATACCACATATGTATGTAGGTAAATCTTTGCTTATTATAATATAAAATTCCTAAGATTGCAAGTTTTGGATGTAAAAAAATGGATAAACATCCCTAAACATTGGATAAATTAAGCAAAAGGATTGATGGTCTGATCTGTACTGTTACCTGTAGTAGCCGAGAATGATAAGGTGCATAACAAAATATTATTAACAATGCTTTACATTATATAAAAAAAACAAGAACGTCCAAGGTCATAGAAATTTCATCAAATATAACCCCACCCCCCTCCCCCTCAAGGATGGAAGGAGACAATGGGCTGTTTATTAACACCAGTCCCCAAAGTTTTTAATAACGTTTCTTATTCGTTGACTTAGCAACTTTGGGGACTTTTAATGAATTTAGATTGGTTGAGTTGAGTGTTCAAACGTTTCAACCAATAATTGTAAAGTACAGAAACGAAAATTTTGTGCATCATCTTTGGGGATGTACATCAATGTAACAGCCATTGTCTTATTCCTTTGTATCTCTGTACCCCCCCCCCCCCCCCGAAAAAAAGCTTGGACGTCCTTGAATAACAAAGCATATAACATAACTAAACAAAAGTTTTGGAATTAACATAAAAATGAAAATGATATCAATAAATAACGCAGCAATTTCAAACTGTATTAAAATATTTTTAGGGGGATTTACTTTGTGTTTTTATATTCCGTAAATAAACAAGGAAGTTTTCGGACGCACGCACATGTACTTGTCATAGTGTAGCTACTCTACTAATAACTGCATTATTTTTCAGGGTTAGGACAATGGACAATAAATTAATCTTTCCCCAATTCTTTTGAGTAAATGTATGGAGGATTTAAGGGGTGAAGATTAAATAATCTGCCAAAGCCATCTCCCTTCTTAATTTGAACATGGAAAAGCTAAAGCATGGGTGGGAATTGAACTAGTGTGTAAAATATTCTGCAAGGAAAAAAGTATTTTTCAGCATTTCATTGGATATAAACTAATCTTTTTGTCAAATGTTCGGTCAGTTTAAGTTTCAAACAACCATACTTTTTTATTTTTATTCTCAAGCAGTATATTATATAAATGTAATATCTTTTAGACCAAGGTTCTTAAAAGAATTAAAGAATTTTGCAATTATTATGGTTGTCCGACACGAAAGGGGACTATGCACGAACGGGAGCAAGTAATATAAAGCACTTTCCAGCAGTGATGTAATACATATTTTTGGTCTTATTAGTAGATTTTGTTGTCCTGTCCTTTCAGAATCAGGCGTAAAATCCGTGTGGTTAAAATGCATTATAAAAAGTGCTGGAAGGTACTTACACCATTTGCTCTCGTTAGTTCACACTCCCCTTAACCATACAATGAACAATCCTAACCCTTTTAACCCAAAATAAATTTTTGCCAGTATGGTTTCGAAACCGATAAATATCTGCTGGATTAGAACCGGTTCTAAGCCATACTAAATATCATGTATTATATCCAGTTTTCTACGAATACAGAAATGCACAATTATAATATTAAAACCAGCTTTGTTAGCAGGTGCCTTTGGCATAACTGTTTTAATCTTGTAATTGTACATTTTACTATCCGCGGGAAGCTGTTTATAATGCTATTCCGGGGTACTCACCAGATCCAGATGTATTGAATGCAGAAGCAGGTGAATAATTGACAGGCTGACCGCTTCCAGCAGCTGCAAATTAATAAGATTAATTAAACAAAGGGATCTAATGGGACAAGACAGTGACCGATGAATTGATGTACTATTGTATATCCCCAGAGTGATGATATACAAAATTCCCTCTTCTGTAGATTTCAATTAGTGGCTGAAACGTTTAGACACTCAGCTTAATAAACCAACCAATCAAAATTCAGTGAAAGTACCCAAAGTTGATAAGCGAATAAGAAAATGTTATTACAAAACTTTGGGGACTAGATTAATATCCCCCTACCTCCCTAAATTGAACTCCGGTTTTCATAGCTCATCATTTTAGTTAAAATAATTAGGAATGTGAAAAAGCATTTCAAAAATCTAAAAATCTCCTACTTGAAAATAACTTTTCATTTAGACAAAAGAAATAAAATCTAGAAAGAATTATCAATTTTTACCACGTAGTTTTCAAGCTGAAAATATACATTTACGACATTTGCAGCTTCTGAATGTGTCATATTATGAGGTAGCTTGATATTTTTTATCTAATTCGTTTAAATGAAGGTTGATTCTCTTGACATTAAATTTTAAAAGTTAGTTTCATAGTTGGAACTTTTCGTTTTAAGTTATGTAAAAAAAATGAAATGCTTATATCTCTTAATAATCCATGAAACCACTCTTGATTTTAAACTAGATTATTTTTAGTGCAGTTTAGTGTCTCTGTTAGCGTAACGGACAAATTTTGGTAACTAACACACACACACATTCACCGACAATCTTTTTGGGTACCTATACAAAATAAGTCCCCGAGGCCATAGAATTGACGAGAAAGATGCATTTTTTCATAAGGCAAAAAGAACCCCACTCACCGTTCAGCATGTTTGCAAAAGGGTTTCCAGACAGCTGTAGGAGGTCATCTGAAGCCTTTGTTGATGCGGCTGATGTGAAGTCCAGCGGAGCAGCTGCTGGGGCAGCTGATACAGGAGCAGGAGCAGAGTTTGCTGGCGCCGGCACTCCTAAAGAAGGAAGTAATTTGTTCGCGTAGTTTCCGGAAAAATGAAAAAAAAATATAGTTCTCTTTATTTTTTTCCCTCTCCCACATATTTTTATTTATCCCCCCCCCCCCTCCCCCACTTTGCTGGGGATCCCATACAGAATATGCACTCCTGAAAACTTACCAAAAAGATCTAGAATATTTGGTGTTTCTTCCGGTTCTGGGGCTGGTGGCGCAGCAAAAGGATTAGAAGCAGATGCAGTAGATCTAAACTTCTCCATGGCTGCCTCCTAAATAGATTATTAAATAGATTGATTGATAGATGGATAGATTTATTAGATAGATATTAGATTAGAAGCAGATGCAGTGGATCTAAACTTCTCCATGGCTACCTCCTAAATAGATTGATTTATAGATGGATAGATTGATAGTTAGATAGATAAATTGATAGTTAGATGGATAGATTGATAGTTAGATGTTTAGATTAGTAGTTAAATGGATAGATTGATAAGATAGATTGATAGTTAGATGGATAGATTGATAGTTAGATGGATAGATTGATAGTTAGATGGATAGATTGATAGTTAGATGGATAGATTGATAGTCAAATGGATAGATTGATAGTTAGATGGATAGATTGATAGTTAAATGGATAGATTGATATTAGATTTGAAGTAGATGCAGAGGATCTAAACTTTTCCATGGCTACCTCCTAAGATAGATTGATTGTTGGAAAGATTTATTTTAGATTAGAAGAAGATGCTATCGACATAAACTTCTCAATGGCTGCCTCCTAAATAGATTGATTGATAGATGGATAGATTGTTTGAATTCGACCGCCCCATTGAAAAAGTTAAAAAGGAAAGTAAAGAGAATTTTTTTTGCGGGGTTAGTTTTTTTTAAGGGGGTAATTTTTCTAGGGGTGATTCCCCAAATTAGTTATCAATCTTCCCAGGACCTTTAACATAGACAGAAAATTAAAAGGATAGTTGGAAAAATAATGTTACCTCTTCTTGTAGCAGTCTAGCAGCTGTTTTCTCATCAATAACATCTCCAGAGGCCGCGCCAAAAGCACTGCAGGAAAAATCAGTTCATAATTTTTATCATTTTTAAGTCAAATAAAATAAATCAAATAAAATGTGCAAAATAAAAACTTAAAAAGTGTAGGTATTAAGCATACAAGCAAAAAAAATGTGTAAAAATGTTAAATAAAAAAAAACAAAGGTCTAACAGATTTTACATAAGGCAATTAGCAATTTGAGTTTTTCTTGATTTTAGGTAAGATCAGGAGCCAGATCCGGAACTGAAACAAAATCAAACAGCTCCGCATCACTGATATTGCGCCTTTAATATCGTAAAATCCGTCAAATCTTTGAACAAAAAAAACATGCAAAATAATAAAATAATCAAAAAAAAAACTAAATCATACTTAGAAGCATTGGCTAGAGAGTTGACTACGGCAGCAACATTCATTCTATACACAACACACCAAAATTAGTATAAAAAACTAGCACAAAACATTATTCTACAATAGGTCTTATGTAATATTATATATGGTTTCATGAAAAAATCAAAAAAATCATGACCAAAAAAATTATGTTTATTGTAAAATTAACAAAAATGTATAGAAATCATGCAATGTTTTTAAATCAAATCAAATAAATAAGTATATAAAAACTTTAAAAGGGTTGTCAGCTAACTAACTATCATTAAACGTTTAAAATATCATAGCATCTGTCTTTAATGTGCTTGAAACTTAAGGAGATTAAAAAGGTTGTTTTCAAAGATTGAGGATATCTAATATCCAACAGATAAGAGAACGTGGCACTCAATTGAACACTAACAAACATTTCTGGCTGTTTTTCATCAATATAAATGAGAGCACTATTATCAGATAGGGATCTTAGGGGATAAGACAATGGAGTAGGTATGGACGATAATTTTTTTTACGTTCTTAATAATAAGAAATGTTTATACACTGCTAATTTGAATCAAGAATAAACCAATATGCCTAAAGTTTTTAAGCTACAAAAGAGAGTGCATCTTAAAAAAAACTTTAGGTACCAGTATAATTTACAGTTCAATGACATCTCCCTCACTGATTATCAACAAAACTATACCTGGCATTTCCAGTTGGTGTGGTGCCTCCAGATCCAGGTTTCCTTCCCTCCAGGCTGGCCAGGTGAGCCTCCAGGGCCTCCAGAAGACTACTTGGAGCCTAATCACAACAGATTTATTATGTTTTGTTATTTATCACATCGTATTATAAACAGTTTTGTTAGGCCCGAAGGACCGAAAAGCAGGTAAAATAAAACTGGTATCAAATTTATTATTTTTATTTTTAATATTCGTGGAAAATTGTCTGTAATACGATGCTTTACATTATTTTTTTTAAAGTTTGGCTGAGATCCTGTTCTAATCCAGCGGCTATTAATCTGTTTCGTAGCCATACTGGAAAAGATTTTATAAATTTGCTGTACAGGAACTTACCTTGTAAACTTATTAATATTAATGCATGAAAAAAATACCTATTATATAGGGATTTTTTCATTTACTTTAAAAATATAAATACATTAATACATAAAAAAAGAAAAAAACAAATACAGTATTTGACTTAGTAACTATTTCTTGTGGTTAAAAATAAACAAAGATAAGTTTTGTTGAAAATTTTCATTCTTCTTATTAGGGATGGCAATCCATCAAATTTTTGGACCGGATTCGGATTCTTACAAGAATCCGTCCAAAAAAATTGGCGGATTCCCGCGGATTCCGGATTCTTATTTTTAGCGGATTCCGCATTCGGATTCCGGATTCTAGCAATATTTTAAAAGGCCTTTTTTTAAATTTAAGTGCTACATATGTCCTTAAAATTAATGTTCTTGGTGTCCTCTATAATTCACTTCCGAGAATCGAACCAGATTTTAAAAGATGTTATATTTAATGATGATAATCTTTGCCTTCAAAAAGGAGGAGTTGAAATAAAAAAAAACTGAAGACGCTAATTTTAGCCTACATATTAAGAATCCGAATCCGCTATTAAAAAACGGATTCCGGATACGGATTTCAAAATTGACGAAAAATTGGGCGGATTCCGGATTCGGATTGCCAACCCTACTACTTATTCTATATCAGAATTTAATTAAATTAATGGAAGGTGTCATTAATGTAGATATCTAAAATTCATTGTTTTTTTTATCTTCGCTAGCAAAGCATTTAAAGGTAAACGAAAACCGTGGAAAGGTGAGTTCAAGTTATCTCCAAAAATCAAACCTCCCTTTTTATTCTAACTTCTGAACTGAAAATTTGGATCATGGAAAGAAAACGAAGAAACGGATTTCGTCATATTTTAACAGTAGCTTTTAATAGGTTATTTTAGGTTAATGATATGTTAGGTAAATGATAACGAATGCCCCGCAGGGTTAGGAAATTGACCCCGCAGGAGCTAGAAATAGGAGAAAAGCTACTGTGAAAATACGAAGAAACCCACTAATTCGTTTTCTTTTCATGATCTGAATATTTTATGTACAAAAAATAACTAAATAAAAATAAAAAATAAAATAACTAACCCTCGTTAAATCAGGTATATCTCCCTTATCTATTCCTACATTCTAAAAAAATAAAACAAAAAAAATAAAAAAAATGTTTACGAAACATTAACATGCAGATTAAAAAAATGATAATTTTACAGAATAATTTTAATTCGGTGTAGGGAAAACTAAAAAGTTGAAAAATGCGTGAATACTATGTAAAATTATCATTCTATCTAGATTGGAATAGGGTTGCAGTAATATGAAACTGTTTGTCTGTTTTTCTATTAGCTTAAAATGACATCATAAAATTATGACAAATAAAATTTCAAGTAATTTTCTTAGAATTCAAGTTTATATTAACTTCTAAAGGAAAAAACTTGGCATGACTTTTTTCCTTTTAAAATTAGCCAACAAACAAGAAAGTAAAAGCCTTTTTTTAGACAGACATAACTTCCAAATACATGCATCACCTTATTCCAAACATTTGATCAAGTGCAGTTCACGGACAAATCTTGGCTATTCCAGATATTTATAGGCCTTCTTATGTCGCTTAACACGGTGGCGTGAAGGCATGGCATGTACGTTCAGCGGTTTGGTATCCAGCAGCCATTAAAAATCCCAAACTTTTGAATATAATCGTTACCATGAACATTTTACCGTGAACTGCATTAGATCCTAAACATTTAACACTTTACTACAGGTCTAAGGTACCTTTGCCAAATCCGGTATCTCACTCTTATCTATTCCGAATCGCTGCATGAAAAAGTTGAAAATTTTGAGTAATTTTATTTTACGGACTATTTTAATATTTTTACGTTGTTAGGTATGTAACTGTACTTTTTAAACAAAAGACCGATGAACGCTTTTTTTCAACGCTTCTCTTGTAGTCTTTTTCTAGAAGTTTCACAAACAAAGCATCATTCGCTAGTGATGGAATGCGATACTTTAACATCCAAGGATATTAGGTCAAGTAAAATCAAACAGACCCTTTGATTGCACGACCTTTGTCTGAGAAGTCCCTAACTGAGTATGGTAATGAGCTACGCCTGTTAATAGACCAAGGCATCCTCCCTACTCTTAACAATTTACGTTGCGCACCTGACAAAGCAGCAATAGGAACCGTTTTTAACTTCTTTAATTATGACACAGTGTCGGGCCGAGATTGTAACCTATTACCTCCTCGACAACAAGCGGATGCGCTTCGTATTTAGCAACGGTCGCGGGTTCCTATAGTTATGTAAATCCCCAATGATGACACACAAAATTACCTCCGCAACCTTCAAGAATTCTCCGACTCTGTCCATACACAACAAAAATTTCTTATAAATATCAAGGGCTTCGCGGGCCTAAAATAAATAATAGTTACTAGTGATAGCAATCCGTCGAATTTTTGGGCCGGATCCGGATTCGGATTCTTAAAAGAATCCGTCAAAAAAAGTGGCTGATTCCTGATTTCAACATTTATCCTAATATATAAAGTAGTAAAGTTTTTTGACTAAAGCACAAGATTTCAATAACTACTAAACTGATTCGAATTTCTCTTTATGGGAAAGCTCAACATAGGTCATGGGATAGTTTTGGGTTATTTTCAGTTCCAAAAAATTACCTGTTTTTTATGCATCTCAAAGTATTTCTCTAGAAGGTTAATAATTCCATCGTTATAGCAAGCAAACAATCTAAACAAGAATAAAAACTTTGGAAAATGTACAGTACATATTGAATTTTCTCCAGTTTTAAAGATAGTTTATACTGTTATGTATAGTAAGCTTTTTTTGTCTGTAGTAACCATTGAACCGATATGGTTCTCATTTACAGTGTAGCTTTTTATAGGTCCCGGGAAGGTGTCCTATGCTTAATATTATTGCTTAAGCCCTGTGTGTTTACCCATCCCATTATAACAGTACTAAACCTACGAACAAAAAGCTAACAAATGAAAACATACTACCTAACCAGGGGCGTCCAAGCTTTTTTATTTGGGGAGGGGGGGGGGGGGGGTAAAATTTTGAAGAAAAAAAATTTTGGGGGTGCCTGCCTACGGCACCCTCAAGCTCATTTTTTTTTGAGGGGGGGGGGGGTAATATTTATTTTATAGAGGCATTTTTTTATTTGAGGAGGGGCAAAAATTGAAAATCCTAATAATTCATTGGGGGGGGGGGGGGGGGGGGGTAATCACCCATTTACCCCCCCCCCTTGGACGTCTATGTAACTAACTACTTTTTTTTTTTAATTTGAAATAAGGGAGGGGTTCCTATGCTCGACTAAGCTTTTTAAGGGAAACCACCGCAGTCTTTATAGACATACCTGATAAGATCTCTGAAGAGAAGCATGAAGCAGGCGTTGATAACTCCATTATTCAAATCCTGAACAAGTATTATTGGATAATTTTTAGGTACCTATGTAGAAATTTTTAATTTGATAGTGTTATTGAATTGTTAAAGAATTGTCAAGCTTTTTTGCTATAAATTACATTTAAGAAAAACTAATTATGCCTTGTTACTTCTTCTGTAGAATTAGATTACAATTAGTGGTTTGGACACTCAACTTAATGAACCAACCAATAACAATTCAATAAAGTCCCAAAAGTTGTTAATCCAACGAATAAGAAAATATTATTAACAAACTTTGAGGAGTAATGAAATAAAAAGTCCCCTTCCTCACTGCTCTGATACTAACCTGAGCTGAACAGTCGAATTCTAGTAGAGAATCTATCTGGGCCTGGAGGTGGGGCAAGGTTTTCAACAATTTCTCTCCGGTCATTTGTCTCAGGGTTCCACCGTCTTTCCTGTAATATAAGTAATTGAAATAAGTTTAGATGTATAACCGAGACAACTACCTGGATGCCAGCAAACTGCTTTCGGCTCTATTGTAGTTTCATGGCTGTGTTGATATTTACAACACTAATGGCTGATATTCAAAGACCCAATTAGTCGGCACAGGGTTTGCCAGGTGGGCACATACAGCTATTTAACCCATTCCCCTCTATTGTTTTACTATAATATAAAAATCACTTAACCTTCACAATAGGTATAGTTCCATAACGGTTTCTTTTCTAATTTAGGTAGGTATCTATTTAAATTATTTTCTAAAAATGGCTAAACCGTGCATTAAATTAAGGAATCTACTGTTGCTTATTCAGGCGCTAATGCCTTAGGTCCAAAAAAGGCATAATTCGCTGTCATAAACAATTATGGCTAACAGAAAAGAGTTAGGCAATCTAAGGAGAAGTTGTCCATTGCCAAATATTCCAGCACTAAATCCAGCAAGATTTGTATGAGACTATTGTAACATAAACGATATACCAACAGACCAAATGTGTCATGTATTAACAAAAAACAACAACATTAATCTTAAATTAATAGCTACTTTTTACCCTGTTAGATTTCAATAAAAATGTGTTTTCTACTTACCCGCGTTTAACTTTGCAGAAATCGAAGGCGACATTTCTGTAGCTCTTTGATTTCTCCGACATGTAGTTGGCATAGCGGCGTATAAAAGGAGACATGTCATAACCTGAATAATAAAAACAATTAAAAACGACGTAAAAATAGTTTAATCTTGTTATAGGATTGTGTTTACTGTGCAGAATTTTGCAGGGATCTAAAGGGATAAGACAAACGCCGATAAATTGATTACATTCCCCCCTACCCCAATGGTGATGCATAAAAATTCCTCTTCTGTAGATTACAATTAGAGGTTGTAACGTTTGGACAATCCACTTAATGAGCCAACCAATCAAAATTCAATAAAGACTATAGGGACTAACAGCCCAGTGTCCCCTCTCTCCCTGAGAATTTTGTATTATTCAACCCATTTACTATTTACACAATTTCTGCTTTTAACTTTAGCTGATTTTCCAAAACCCATCCAAACTGAATTACTTAAACATTTATTACAATAAATTAAATTCTAATTTTAAAATCAAGAAAATAAACAAAAACAAAATTTAAGCATAGAGGGTGAAGCCAAAGTGTCATGCTTTGAAAAAACTTATTTATTGCTCTTTCAATTTAATATCATTTATAACGTGTGCTGATTTTTTTTGTGATTTTATGTTTTTTTTAAGGGGGGGGGGAAGTTTTGACACATTTGCGTAAACCTGGCACCTAGGCTTTATCTTTGGACTGAGAGGATAGGTCATTAATGAAAAAATCATTCTTATATGATGAATTTCACGAAGTTTTAATATTTTTTGGATAGGCCTCCAGGTTCCGGAGCTCCAGGCCTCCAGGTGGTCTCTGTACAGGTAAAAATGAAAATTTTTTTTTTTTTTTTAAGTTACAGGTCAACTTATAAAACAAGATATGCATCTTTTTTAATATTATCCTTATATTTGAAGAAAAAAGATGCATTTTTGTTTTATAAGTTGATTTGTAACTTAAAATTTTTTATTTTTTTTTTTCATTTTTACCTATCCTCTCAGTCCAAAGATAAAGCCTAGGTGCCAGGTCTACGCAAATGTGTCAAAACTTCCCCCCCCCCCCCTTGATTGATTTAGCTTGGAAGGTGATTTTTGAAGCAGGGAAAGCACATTTCACCAAAATAAATAAGGGTTAAGACAATGGATGATAAAGTTATGTACATCGCCCAGTTACAATATACATATTATTCCTTCTATTAATTGAAAAAAAATGGTGAAAAAGTTTGAACACTTTACGTTTAACCCAACCCAATCATGAATGAAAGTCTCTTCTTTATAAAACTTTGGGGACCAGCTTAATTAACAGTACAATGTCTCCTTCACTAACTGGTATTAAGCAAAACAACAGTATTAAAAAATGTTTGAACAAATGATGGTTTTATGATGTGTAAATGGTACCACATTGGATTTAAAAGTGTACAAAAAGCGAAACCACTTTCTAGTCACCATAATTTTACATGCTTTTATATTATCTTACCTCTTAGTGGTCCAGCTAAAATATAAAAAAAATATTTATTAGTACGATTATTCGTCGTATTAGTGTACATTACAATGCTGAGCTGGATCTTTAAATCATTTTAGTGGTGAGCCAGATCGAGGTGAGCCGAATTTCAGCCAATCACAGCGCGGCATTTCATAAAATGCTGTGCTCTCATTGGTGGAAAATTGGCTCACCCAGATCTGGCTCACCACTAAAATGATTTAAAGATCCAGCTCTGTATTAATGAAGTAAAAGGATCTCTGCCTATCTGTTTGTTTGTACCGAAGGATCTTGCTAACCGCTTTTCAGTGTAGCTTTTCATAGATCCTGGGAAGGTTTATAGCTCTTTGGTACTACTACCCTCCCAAGAAAAATCGCCAATGGCGGATTTTTTAAAAAAGTAAACAGCTGATCTTAACAACATAGATAGAAAAAAAACTTTTTCGTCCTCCTAGAGGTCTCTAGGGGCATAGGCACTAGTTTAGCATGAAATGTCAATAAATGATTAAAATAATCTTCTTAGTAACATAAGAAGCAGCAAAAGTTAATTTTTACAAAAATAGCAAAAAATACGCAAATCTCATTAGGCTTATGAAAAAAATCACAAAAATCATTTCGGATTTCAGACACAAGTAAATTCTGTAAGAAACTGAAGAAAATAAGATTCATCAAAAGTCACAATTTTTTTGCTATTTTATTAAGAATGCTGTAATGTACGAACATTGTATTAATCCAGGGATCTAAAGGGATAAGACAATGGCCGATAAATTGTTGTACATTCTCAATGATAAAACACATAATAAACCCTTCTGTAACTTACAATTAGTGGTTGAAACGTTTGGACACTCAACTTGATGAATCAACCAATCAAAATTCAATAAAAGTCCCCAAGATTGTGGCCAACAAATGAGAAAACGTAATTATAAAACTTTGGGGACTAAATCTGTTCAATATAGTAACCAAAGTCGCCTCCCTCCCTGGTATTAATCTATTTCATGAAACATGATTCCTTCCATACTGATATGGGGATTTATATTACATACAACATTAATAGTAGCGCACCAACTATCAAGTCAGGGAATGTCCGTTAGTCTTAGCGTCTAAATAACTAGAAATGCACGAAAAGTCTCTAAAATGCTACAAATTGCAAAATCTTTACTTGATATTGCCTAAATAATATCCTTTTTTAATAGATTATCTTTTTATTACTGTATGACAGTATACTGTTCTCTGCTACGCTAAAAAGGAACAAAATTGTCATCGTTAAGACATTAATATTGGACATTATTTACAATTTTCTTGTAACAAACTAAGATAGGTATTTTTAACTATTAGCGAAGATTTGATTTAATAAATAATGGCAATTACTTTTATTTTATTATTCTTGGACCTTACACCAGATTTATATGTTTATAAGTGAAACACGCAGCAAGCTAAAATAACGATTCCTCCTATCCACCCCGTTACCCCATCCCCTCAACTTCTACCTGATGAATGAACTGACCAATAAACGCGTTTCATGTTAGCAACCTAAATTGACGACAATTTCCCCCTCATCATAATATCCACGTATATTCTACATCCATTATATACACCCAAAAAATTATAGTGGAGCTTCGCTACTAAAAAAGCTGAAGTTGTAAAAAAAACAATGTTTTCCTAAACGATGTGATGATACATAGCAATGAGTAAGAAATGTAAGTATCGAATTACAAGAAATATTTATTTTTCTTATCTTATGCTTAATAAGGCCTGAGTGATTATATCATTTCATCGTAATTACAGGCCATCAAATTTTTAAACTCATTTTAATCTTAATGTATGTATTTAGCCTTGATTCTCTGAAGTTAGGATTCAGATGCACAAGAAGATTGGAGGTGAGAATCTTTTGGACAATCATAGATTAGTAAGCTTTGCAGGTGTTCCATATTAAGCCACCCTAATTAATGGCACTCTCATATGAATGAGGAGCATGGATGAGGGAAAGCACGATTAAAGTTGCTTAATAGGTAGGATCATAACTCCATACAAATCTTCCTCCTTACAACATAAGGGCATCTCAGGGAAGGTTGCGTGATTATAGTCTGCAAATTGCAACAACATTTGTCGTCCAAGTGTAATGTCTATGAGGGGACTTGAACTCGGATTTTCCAAACCAGAGCGTAGTCACTAACCACTACTCTATAAGTATGGGACACCCTACTTTTAATCTTAATAAGGAGGGATCTCGTAAAGCCTAGTGTTAAGAACTTTTAGTTACATCTTAGATAGTTTAAATTAAAACCTATAAATCTTCATATAAAGGATTAGGAAAAATTATTGTATAGGTATTTGGTTCATTTACTTAAAAATAAGAATCATATTTTTCATCTATTTGGAAGCTAAACATAATACCTATATATATTAAGCATTTTAGGATTTTTTAAAATGTAGATATTTGATTTTAAAAATTTCTCATTAGTTTCTCTCCTACTTATATCTTAAGAAGTTCCACGTAAATTTAAATCTAAACGCACAGACTTAACATTGACATTTATAGAGTTGCTACGCATTTCGGATAGTTATTTATAGCATCGTATCATAGACAGCTTTCCGCGGATATCAAAATGAAAAATTTTAAAACAGAGGGGTCGAAGGCCAGGGCGAACAAAACTGGCTTTAAATTTTTTCACATGATTTTTAAGTTTAAACAAAAACCGGTTCTAATATAACGTATATTAATCGGTTTGAAAGCCAAAATACGTACCTTGCACTCCTCCTTTGTCTAGGAAAGCGCTGAGTTGAAAGTTACTGCTACTTGACGCCAAATATTGCGTAAATCTCTGGAAAAAAAACAAATAGATATAAAAGTTCTAGATCCCTAGTCACTAGGGTTGGCAATCCGTATCCGAATCCGGAGTCCGTTTTTTAAGAGCGGATTCGGATTCTTAATTGGTAGGCTAAAATTAGCGTCTTGAGTTTGTTATTTCAACTCCCGCTTTTTGAAGTCAAAGATTATCATCATTATATATAATATCTTTTTAAATCTGGTTCTATTCTCGGAAGTGAATTATAGAGAACACCAAGAACATTAATTTTTAGGACATATGTAGCCCTTAAAGGGGGAGGCGGATGTGCCACTTTTTGAAACCAAAAGAAGAACGTGCATGATCTCAGCCCATTAAAGAGTTATAACTCTAAAATTCTACACAGCAGTTGCTTTTGCGGAGAACAATATGGAATTGTCTATTATGGTGAGAAAAGGCAAAAAAAAACGGAGGGGAAAAAATGTTTTCAGTGACCCCCCCCCCCCCAAATCTAATCTAGCCAGAGATCTCATTCAAAATAATACACTTTTGTCTTTTCCTTCATTGCCTAGGTATACATTTTAAAAACTTCGCCTTTTATATTTATATTAGAAAATATTAAACTCTCCCCCATAAAAGGTTTAAAAACCCACCAGCAACATATTAAAAAGCTCTTTTGTAGAGGGAGAGCCATAGCGTTTCCGTGATTAACGAGATCTTTCGGCACCACACAGACGGACATCCTGTTATTTTTTAAAAGAAGAACTATTATTTACCTCGTTTCCATAGCACATGAGGTGGTGGGTAGTGATGAGGGACTTGAACACGACCACCCAGTTCGGGTTCTGTGTCCGCTCAATCAGGAGGTTTGCCAGGGTCGGGATGGACACATTCGGCTCGTTCGTGCAGTGCAACAGATCTATAAATTAACAAGGATGACAACATCCATAAAAAGCGAAGTACAAAAAATGGGGGGGGGGGGGGTTATAGCTGGGTGTTCATTGCTATACAGAAGCTACTCTTTAGATAATTTTGTCTGTCCATCAGCCAGTTCATAACGCTATGGAGGAAATCCGATTTTCTCAACTATTATCAAGATAGAGGGCTGAATTTATTTGTAAAGATTCTCTATACCATTGTCCATTGTCTATGAGCATCCAGTCGGTCTGTCAGTCATGCTCTTTAAATTTCCTTGTCCGTATTGTCCACCATGATTTTTTGTGCTTCGCTACCTATGGATGTTGTCCTCCTTGTTCTATTATTTTTAAAATGACCGAACTAAAGACTGTAATCATATGGTCCCATTTTATATATTTCGTACTGTTTAATTAGGTAACTAATAATAATAATTGTAAAAAGTTTTTAATTATTGAGTACAAAACTTTCCAGGGATCTTAAGGGATGAGACAATGGACGATTAATTGCTGTACATCCCAATTAATGATAAACAAAATTACCACTTCTGTTGATTACACTTAGTGGTTGAAACGTTTGGACACTCAACTTAAAGAACCAACCAATCAAAATCAATTAAAAGACCCAAAAGTTGTTAGGCTAACGAATAAGAAAACGTTATTCTAAAACTTTGGAGACTAGCATAATTATCCGTCTAATGTCTCTTCCTTCCTGAAGCTTTCACATATATGTTGAAGAAAACATAGTAATTTAGTTTTAATTACAACAATTTATTTTGCTACAAGATATTAAGTACCTATTTGATAGAAAAACGTGCTTTTGACATCCATATCGGGATAGACCAATGACGAAAAGGTATAATTTACAGTCCAATGTCCCCTCCCTCCTGTGAAAATGAGATTCACGAATATCTGAATTAACGGTTATTAAATTTTAAAAATACTTACAATCTAAATGTTTCTTTTTAGGGCCAATAATTTCTTCTGTAGTTGCCTTGCATACTGCTTTTGCCAAGCCCTGAAAAAAAAAATTATTTTCATAAAATAAGATTTAATAAGTCATAGGAATGTCTATCGTAAACTATATGAATCCAGGGATGTAATGGGATAAGACAATGGCCGATAAATTGATGTTATGTACATACATCCCCAATAAAGATGCACAAAATTACCCCTTCTTTAGATTATAATTATAGGTTGAAACGTTTGGACACTTGACTAAATGAAACAACCAATCAAAATTCAATTTAAGTCCCCAAAAATGTAAAGCCAACAAATAAGAAAATACAAAATATAAAACTTTTGGGACTAACGTCATAAACCGCTTAATGTCACCTCCCTCCCTGATATGAATCCATTAGACGGTCGGTTAGTCTGTGAGGCTTGAACTGAACAACCAATGCATATCTTATCTACCCTATGACACATATAGTTTATTTAAATTGTGTTTTCTCAGCTGTCATCACAGATAGAAATTTCCAATGAGCACTGAGCAAGAGCATCTACACTCCACAACTCTATATGTCAACCTGACTTTAATATTTATTCTGTTAGGTAGGTATGTGTAAATCTTATACTAAAAACTAATAGCATTAACGTTGTCAGAAATAAAACCCTAGAGAACTGAAACTTTTTGGAAACTAGGTAACTAGGTATCGTTTTATAGGTAATTCAATTGGATAATTGCAAATGACTAGAAAGCTTTAAAAATTTGGATTGAGATTAGAGGGAAAAAGCAAAAAATAATGTCAAGGTAACTGTACCTTCCAGCATGGCAATGCTATGCTTGGCCGCGAGGTTCCTGTCGTGGTCCGACTTTCAGACCAAAATATGTCATAGAAGGGGTGATCTGACAAAAATCTGTCGAAGTAACAAATATAACTAAGGACACAAAAAGCAACAACTTTAATTTCCATGACTTAGCACATCGTTAAAAATGGTTTTAAAAATCACGATAACTGTACCTGTCCAGCAATGCTATGCCTGGCTGCGAGGATCCTGTCGTTGAATGTTTGGCCCTGGGCTGTCATCTTCCAAGCTTGCCTAGCTGTTCTTTAGTTCTTCAAAAGTGATGGTTTATTTTCACTAAATTTTCAAAATATTCATACAATATTTTAAAACTATTATCATCACTTTTTAACCAAGCTCGAGGGGCCATAGATTCAAGTAAAACAATAGAGGGGGAAGGGGTTAAATAACTGTATGTCTCCACCCCGTTGAACCTGTGCCAACTTAAAATTGGGTCTTTGAATATCAGCCAATAGCGTCGGGATTATCAACACAGCCAAGTCGCTACGAGAGAGCAGAAATCAATTTGCTAGCGGACGAAAAAGGTCCTCAACTCTGGATTCCAGGTAGTTGTCTGGGTTATACATAATACATTTATTGGCATTACAAGATGCAATTAAATCCTATGATCTGTAGGTAATCTGGGTTTTAGCTTTCAGAATTCTTAGATATAATGCTCAGGTTGGTTTTATGCTATTTTTTCTGTGTATGTGTATGAATATTTACCCAGCAGTGCAGTGACTCTACACAACAACTCTCAAAGGAGGGAGTGCTTACACGCACACGCGCTCTGTCTGAAAAATAAATACAAATTTTCACAAGTTTACTAAGAACTTAATTTTTTAAGTATCATTTTCACTATACCTACTAAACCTCTATTTTTAATTTATACAAAAATAAAATATATTGCTACAAAATCTTGTAAGGGGGTTGCAAGGATCTAAAGGGATAAGACAATGGCTGGTAAATTGATGCAAATCCCCAATGTTGATACACAATGATGAAACACTGTAGATTACAATTAGTATGTGAAAAATTAATCAAAGAAACAATGAATAAGAAAACGTTAACATAAAACTTGAACTATTGTAATATTCAGCCAAAAATATTAAATAATAGAATGTTTAAATTACGAAAGAACTGAACTTATACCACCAAAATGATCGGTATAAAAGATACCTAACGTTTTTATATTAAAGGGATGTTTATCGAGAACATAACTTTTTTGTCAAGGGTTTTAAATATAAGCCTCATCTTTCCTAATTGAAAAAAAGTATTTTTGTGAACGAAAGTTTAAATATATAATTTAAAACCTTTAAATGTGATTAAGAAAAATTATATTCATCAAGGGGCTTTATATTCGAAGGAAAAAAGGCTGTCTTTATTGAAGTTTTAGAGAATGTTCAGAAAATGGGGAAGGGGAAACTTATATACCAATGTGGCTTCGAAACTGATTAATATCCGCAGGATCGATTAGAACCAGTTCTCAGCCATGCTAAAAAATAAAGTACAGCATCGTATCATAGTCAATTTTCCACGAAAAGTAAAATGAATATATAATCATAATATTTATACCACAGTTTGGTAGCCTATGCCTCTCGGGTCTATTGGGTCTAACAAAACTGGTTTAAATATTTTGATTTTTCATTTTAAATGTCAGTGGAAATCTGTCTATAATACGATGCGATAAATAACTACCTATTAAAATTATTCATAGACAATTGAAATTTTCTTTTTCTAAATCATAATTTTTAAGTCACAAGTTCGTAGCAGACGAAAATTAACCATAAAAAATCACATTTATACTTATTTATTATAGAAAAACACACAAATTAACTACTTTTCTATAATAAAATAAAAACACTTGATTTTGTAGCAATTATAATCATTATTTATTTGATTATGTCAAAACTAAAAGTGCAGTTATAACTTGTAAGTAGCAACATAAAAAAAAGAGGGAGGAAGAGAGATTTTTCAAAGTAAAGAAGTTACAAGTTGAAGGGGGGTCATGCAATTGTACATAAATGGGAATGGTGAACTGTCAATAAACTGGGGTTGGGGGCAAGCGGAGAGGGGGGGAGGGGGGGTATCAGGTGATTTCTTCCGAGGCAATAATTCTATTGATTTTTAGGTGGCCAAGATTTTTCCAAAAAATTTATAGTAGGTGCCAAAGTTTTAAAGAAAATTTTAATATTCGTTGGCTCAACAACGTTAGAGACTTTTGTTGAATTTTGATTGGTTGGTTAATTAAGTAAAATGTCCTAACGTTTCAGCCACTAATTGGAATTTGTACAGAAGGGGTAATTTTGTGTATCATCATTCGGGATGTACATTAATTTACCGGCCATTGTCTTATCCCTTTAGATACCTAAGTTCTATATGAAAGTTCGGACTGAATAAATGAAATAAAAATCATACAGTATTTTTCCCAATTTTTTTCTGCTGATTTTTATTACTTGGACACTATATATGACTTCATAAGAATTGACGCATGCGTTTATTGAACTAACAGACAATTAACGCATGCGCAAAACATGCGCAGACTCCCAATTCAATGCCGCGAGACGTTATGAAAACTTGATAAGA
This sequence comes from Acartia tonsa, assembly GCF_053477335.1. Classification (NCBI taxonomy): domain Eukaryota; kingdom Metazoa; phylum Arthropoda; class Copepoda; order Calanoida; family Acartiidae; genus Acartia; species Acartia tonsa. Next base: position 45,098,731 of record NC_137264.1, on the reverse strand, counting down.
TATAAAGGGCCAAAAGTACAAATAAGATTGGTGAAACCAGTTCTCACCCACTCTGAAAAATCATGTATAGCATCGTATTACATACAATATTCCACGAATTAAATGATAAGATTGTTACAAATTTTGTTATCTTTGGCCTTGGGCGCGCACCTCGGGGATAAAACTTGTCTTACATTATATTATATTTTTTAAAAATATCTAGGGAAAGCTGTCTATAATACGATGCGATAAATAAACCTAATACTACTTTTAATCCATTCAATTCTCTTAACATTATGCTAATGTTATCTTGTAATGTTTTATTTAATGACATATTGTCCTCTCCCTCCCTGAAATTTATAAAACTAAAATGTGCAACTTTGTATTTTATAAAAATGTATCTTGAAAAGTATCCTGTATCTACGAAGATTTGCAACAAATTTACTTATAATATTCTGCTCAATCAGTTCTGACAATCTACAAGTGTAAATGCTCGTTTGTCTTACAATTTCAGAGCTTTGCTTTTATATCGTTGTTATCATCATTGATTTCTGTAAAAAAGAAAAAATAACCATAATTGTTTATTTAAAAGTTAATGCAACACATAATTTATTTATCTTTAATGTCAACAGTATCTTGTTTTTTAGCAGTTTCATTTTTTCTTCTTTTGGAACTTTTTGCCCGCGCCTTCTTTTTCTTGTCCTTATCATCATCCGCCCCAACCTAAAAACAAGGACGACAATATTATCAGAGATCTAAAGGGATATTTAAGACAATAGCAGATAAATTGATATACATCCTCAATAATGATACACAAAATTACCCTTTCTGAAGATTACCATTAGTTGAACACTCAATATAATAAACTAACCAATCAAAAATTAGTAAAGTTTTTAGGCCTACGAATAAGAAAGCTATATAATAAAACTTTGGGGACTTCGGGGTGTAATATTTACCTTCATGCTTGGTTCATTATTCTCAGCGTCTTTTGCTAATCTCTAGAATAAAAGATTGAACATATACATTTATTATTTAAACTAACTATTATATGTGGAAAAATATCCTTAAACCTACTAAAAAGCAGTCCGACCGCCATGTATGTGTTGATTATGCTCCATAATAATGGGAACATAGACAAGAAGTTTCTGCCGTCTATCTTGGATAGGAGCCAAGAAAATCACGATACCCTCAAATGTCGCATATGGACAGACGAACGAACATTTGGAGTTATAGAAAATCGTCGCTTCTAAAAATGAACCTGATAAGAATCATATTGAAAAACAACACAGGTCCCGCTGCAAAATTCTTCGCTGCATTCATTACACACCTCAAATATAACAAATTGCTATTTTATTTTTGCCTTTGAAACCCATAACATTTATTATTTTATTTTTTTTTTCTAAACCAAAAGCACTAGCCAATGGAGTGTTTTTGTTAGGCTTTTGCGCGGCTGCCGAGCCCTTATATAAAAGTAACAGGCTCTGACGTATCTGTGAGTTTGAGTACCTTAAGTTTATAGCTATTTTGGGGGAGGGTACCACCACCCTCACAAGAGAAATCGCCCCTAGAGAAAAATGACTCCTCTATTTTTTTACCTTTTCTTTTTAATACTAAAATTTAAGGTAGGGGTACTGCAGACTCCCCCCCCCCCGGGCCCCCCCTTCAGTTGCCCTAGAGAAGAACCCCAATGAGTATTAATTTATCGCATTGTATTAGAGACAGCTTTTGCGGATCTTAATAGGAAAAAAATATTTACGCCAGTTTTGTTAGCCCTAAGGGGCCGAAGGTCCAGACTAAAAAATTTATAATAAATTTTTATTTTTTAAAATACCCGTGACAAATTGTCTATATTACGGTCCTATATATAATTTTTACTATGGCTGAGAACCGGTTCTAATCCAACGGATATTGATAGGTTTGGAAGCCATAGATGTATAAGTTGTACTTACTGTTACAAATTTTTCCATGACTCCCCCTCTGCTTGAACTAGGATTTCTAAAAAAAAACTTTGAAGTTTTTAGTAGCGAAGCTACCTTCTAAATCACTTTAACTATAACAAGTCTGTCAGTCCGTTCAGTCTGTTAGTTGGGGACATGTGATTTTCTTGGCTGCTATTTAAAATAGTGAAGATACATTTTACCAAAAAGCAAAAGTATATATTATTTGGACACCGCGTTTTACATAGGGATGTAAAGGGACAAGACAATGGCCGATAAATTGATATACATTCCCAATAATTAAACACATAATTACCCTCTGTAGATTATAATTATTAAATTAAACGTTTGACACTCAACTTAATGAATAACCCAATCAAAATTCAAGAAATGTTCCCAAAGTAGTTAAGCCAACGAATAGGAAAACGTTATTAATAAACTTTGGGGACTAGTGCAATATTCAGTCTCTCCGGGTAAAGAATCCGCGGATTACCTGATTACAACAAAAGGATCCACCCCCGCATCTGAAATAAATTTCTCCTCCTCTTTCCGCGTGGCTAGCCGCAGCTTTTCTAACTCAACCAGCCTAAATAAATACAACGAATCACCTTTTATTTCCAATTACAAAAGTAACCAGCGGCAGCTTCGACCATAGCCTATAGGGGCTTTGCTCCAAGAGGTAATTAAAAAAAATTAGGTACCACATTTTAAGATAGCTTCCTAAAAAAATTGAGGGGAATTTTTTTTTTTTTTTTTTTTTGGAGGGGGGGGGGGAAGTTTGTGGGTATCCCACCCCCCAAGAAAAAAGCTTAAAACCACCACAGGACCAGTAGATATATTCCCTTAAGAGTAGAAAACAATCGGTTCTGTGGTTCCCGAGATCTTAAGCTTCAGACGGACAGAAGGACGGACGGATAGACATCAAGCTAGTTTGTATTATGGACGTTGTCATCCTTATTTACACTAAAGCTTCTTCTAGTTCCAAGGAAGGGTTTTAATTATCTGTGGAAATGTTATTTGCCAATAAGTACCTTTTCTTTTTAAAACTCAAATTGATCCATTCGTCCCCATATCTCTTTAATGTTCGTAGAGGCTTCTAGGGACGTAGCTGCTAGTAAAGATAATATTAGCTGCGCCCCTAGTTTATAAAGATGTGCAACTTTAACTTGGGGGAAAAAAAAATAACAAAAAAAACAAGAGAGACAAGAGTGTTTTTAACAGACAGATTAATCACAAAAGTAAAAAATAGCTACCATTTCTTCCTCTGTTGTTTGATTTCTTCCAATTGACAAAATATGCCAAAGAATCAGGGCTCGGCAGCCGCGCCTTAGCTGCCAGTAAGCCTCAAGGAAATAAATCTTATACAATTTTAAAAATCAGCCCGAGGTCTAAGCCTGACCAAAACATGCCAATCCCTGTTTAAAAACCTAATTAACCCCTTACAGTCGGGCTCCTTGCCGCACCTTAATCAGTCGTGGGGGGGGGGGGGGGGGCGTTCAACGCCCCCCCATGTTATCTCAGTTCCTATTAGAGCTAGAGGGCTAAAATTTTTTGTGTAAGTCCCCTTTGTTATGATAAATTTCCGACCTTAAGTGAGTCAAGGTCAATTTTCGCTTCCTTCACCCTTTTTTTTAACAACCTTTGTTTTTAGGTCCTTTTTTACTTAAAAATTTCAAACGGCTGTAATTTTTTTATTTTTAAAGCTAGAATAAAAATTTTTTTGCAGAAAATGTTAATCTTTATGTAAATTTTATATTTCAAATGTCAAAATATAAATTTCAGCGGCCGCAGCTGTACTTGGCAGCTGCCAGCCGCCGCAGTCGGCGGTCGGCGGGAAAACGGCGGCGGATCTTTATGAAATTTTAATACGTTATGTAGACATGTAAGAAAAGCTTAAGTTTAAAATTTGAAATCTCTAAGTCAAAAATTGCGGCCACAGGAGCCATTTAAAGATTTCTGGAGACCTAGAGGATCAGGACCTGCAGGATCATACCTGGAACCTGAAATTGACTTGAACACCTGTATTTAATATGAGGATGTACTACTAGAGGATATTTTAGTATTTTGGTAAGATAAAATGTTTTTTTTTAAGTCAAAAAAATATTTTTGCTCTTTACCTGGATGACCCTGCCAGGTTTGCTGGCATCCTGTGCCCGCCAGGATGGAGATATTCAAAAAATTCCAACTCTCGGTTATGTGTCATACCCAAACTTAAAAAGTCACGCAGTTTGGGCTCTTTATCTTTCACACACAGTAAATGAGATAGAAAAAAACGGATGGGGGGGCGTTCAACGCCCCCCCCCCCCCCCCCCCCGACCGTTCAGGGTTAAGAGCATCCAAACGGGATTAAATTTGAGGCCTAGTCGCTGCTAATGCGTGGCTGCCAAGCCCTGCAAAGAATGTATAACGTTTTTTGTTTAATACTTACACAATACTCCTTGACGCTAAAATTCAAATACTTGTTTTAAAATGTAAATAAATATATATATATGCACAGCTTCTTATATTTAAACTACAAAATTATAATTGAGAAAATCAAAATATTAATTTAAAAGTATTTTTTATATTATTTCATGTTAATTTAAAACTTAAGAAGTGAATTTTAATAATTTTTTTTTACTTTTTAGTTGATTTAATTCCCTCTATTTACAATTTTATGAACTAAAATCATTAAATATTACAATATATATTTGTAGTATATACTCTAAGAGATAAGAGTTTTGTTGAAATAAATAAAGATAAAACAAATTAGGACAATTATATTCATATGTATCTTAAATGATAACTTTTATTATCTTTATTTAGACTAAAAGCAAAGATTGTCTTAATTTGAAAGAAAAGAGGTTTCAAATATATTTGCCTATAATTATGTTTTATGAAAAAATAAAATAAAATTTTGACATTCACTGAACCTAATTATTTTCGCCCCAAGAATAGAGAGTTGGGGGAACCTCTTGCTACATTTATGGGGGGTGGATGATTTTTTCCAGGGCCTCAAATTTTGTTTGTATGGACCAACTAAACTTCCCAGAAGATTTTGGAACGATGACCATAGCAGTACACGAGACTTTGCTGGACCGATATGACTTTTCTAGCTTCTTATGGATAACTTTTAAGGGTGTTACTTCCACCCTCCCAAAGAAATCGCCTCTGATAATATTCCTCTACCCTCCCCCCCCCCCCCAAAAAAAATGTTATTTTTTCTTTTTGAAACCAAAATTTAAGGTTATGGGTTAACTTCCCCTCTGTTTTTCAATTGTGCCTAAAGGGCCTCTAGAATTTATACATTATTAATACAATTGCAATGTTTTTATTTTCATCAAAAATGTGTTGGTTTTGTTATTTTGTCTTAATTCATTGCCATGAGTTCTGTCTCGACCAGTAAATAAAATATCTATAATACAAAGTAAAATGATGTCTGTCTGTCCGTCAGTCTGTCCGTCTGTCTGCCTGTCCGTCCCTTCAGATCCTGGTAACCACTGAACCGATCAGATTCTACTCTTCAGGGAATATATCTACTGGTTCTGTGGTGATTTTAGGCTATTTTCTTGGGGAGTGGGACACCCCCATCCCCCCTAAAAATGAAAAAATCCCTCTATTTTTTTTAAATTTGAAATTAGTGGCATCTCCAGAAGTACTTAATTTTTTTAAAATTACCTCTTGGGGCAAAGCCCCTAGAAGCTAGGGACGAAGCCGCTAGTATTTCTATAAAACAGTAATAATATAAAATATTTTTTATATAAAACTTCATTTGTAATTTAGACAAGTTGCTTTGCCCCAGGGATCTAAAGGGACAAGACACTGCTCGATACATTGAAGTACTGTTCATCCCCAATGATGATACATAAAATTGACCCTTTTTTAGATTACAATGAATGGTTGAAACGTTTGGACACTCAAATAAATGATCCAACCAATAAATTTACTAAAAGTCCCCAAAGTTGTTAAGCCAACGAATAAGAAAACGCCATTGTAAAACTTTGGGAACTAGTGCAGTAAACAGCCTTTTGTCCTCTCTCTCTCTTTCTGGTTCTCCTTAACATTTAAGTTTTGCTTTAGATTAAAAAACATAGGATGGAGGTTAATATTTTTTCAGAGGCTATTTCTATTCGATTGGTAGGTCTACCCTCCCTTAAATAAAATCAGTAAATTAATGTAAAACAAGAATCAAATTAATTAATATCTTATTTTTTTTGTAAAAAACTTTTTTGTAAAAAAAACTTTTACTTTTTACTTTTGAAAAGAATTATTTAGAAAAACAAAAAAATTCTTGCGAGTTTTTTAGACTTGAGAAAATTACAAGAATTATGTAATTAGAAATATATTTTAATGTTCTAAAAGTAAAAGATCTAAATTGTTCATTGGTGATGGGAATCTTCAATAGATATTTAGGACGTCTATCTTTAATATCAGTCTTTTTAATCAGATTTTAAACCCATGGCTGGACGGACAAATTGAGTTAAAGACAAGATGTCCAAATCCTCATGGCAGTCTTTTGAGATAGACTGAAGTGTGACGTCATAAAAATCCATCTCTTTTTTGTGGGTTTCCTTTCCCACTTCTCCTCTTATCCTTCCTTTTAAGACGTATTTTTTTGACGTCACACATCACACTTTCTCAATCTTTTAGACCTCTTTCATATCAGCAGAGAAAATATGTTACTCCAAACTTTCCTATCCTACGGACAGCGGTATATTTGAAATTATAGAGTAGCCTCGCAACTAAGGAGAATTAATGAAACTGTGTTTTGTGAAAAAATGTGAGGTTTGACATAATTTGATTTGGCTGGGATATCAGAAAATATTAGGTTTGTCTGCTACATACAGGGAGGGAGGGAGGGGACATTGGGCTGTTCATTACACTAATCCACAAAATTTTATAATAAGGTTTTTTTTTATTCGTTGGCTTAACAACTTTTAATGAATTTTGGTTGGTTCTTTAAGTTAAGTTTCCAAATGTTTCAACCTCAATGGTAATCTAGAGAAAATAATTTTGTGTATCATCATAAGGAATGTAGCTAAAATTATCCGCCATTGCCTTATCCCTTTAGATCCATGGCTTACAGCAATAGTAAAAACACTTTCATGTCAAAACATGGTCAGGTCACGTTTTTAGCAGAAAACCATCTGTTTTGCCCAAACTTTTTCGCCATTCAAAAATAATAGTTTCCCGTAAATTATTATTGTTTAAAAAAAACGCATTACAGCCAAATTGTGTGCATTGGCTCATAAAAATAAAACATTTTGTTTGAAGTATGATCATATTTGACTTGCAGAAAATTCAAAATATAAGTTTTATATTAATCTATTTAAAAGTTCAATTACTAGGTATTTCTTAAAATTTCATATAACTGCTTGACAACAAAGAAACAAGGATGACAACATCCATAAACATTGGATAAATGATAGGACAAACGAACATTAACATTTGTAGAGTGTCAGAACTGAGTAAGCAGAATATGAATGTAAAAGTAACGATTAAGAGTTGCTACGCTTCTTAAATCATACCTTATTGTTAAAGGAATCATCATACTAAGCTTGAACTGGATAGGACAATTGTAACATGTCTCAATAAACTATATGAGCTAACCGTGCCGGATAGACGGACGATTGTACATACGGACAGACCGACCATAATTATGGAAAAGCTTTGCTTTAAAAACAATTCATTCCAATATCTATTTTTAGTTGGATAAATGTAATTTAAACAAAAAGCAACCTATTACAAATTTCTTCAAATAATTGCAACAAATTCAAAGTTTTTATTCTGCTTTGCTAATAAGTTTTGCAAATTTATTGTTCAATTTTCACAATTTGCACTGTAGATCAAACTTTTTAGAAGCGAAGTTAATTTAAAATTTACTTTGTCTGTCCGTCCGACCGACCTTCGTCCATTAGTTTGTCAGTCCGTAACGCTATTGTGGAAATGTGATTTTTTGGATGCTATTCAAGATACTTTTGCATGACCACTTAACATCTACTCTATAACTCACTTTGATCGTTTGTTAATCCAAGATTTATCTATAGTACTTCGCTACTTATGGATGTTGTCATCTTTGTTTTTTAAACAATTTCAGTAGAGAATATGCTTCCCAGTACTGCTTTGAATCTGACTAATATCCGCTGGATTAGAACTGATTCTCAGCCATACTGAAAATTCACGTATAGCATCGTATTAAAGACTATTTTCTACTAAAAGTAAAATAAAAAAATGATATTTTAATACCAGTTTTATGCGCCCGGGTCCTCGACCCCTCATGGCTAACAAAACTTGTTTTAGTCTTACAATTTTTGATTTTGATATACGCGGAAAGCTGTCTATAAAACGATGCGATTAATAACTATTACACAGTTTTAACCCATTGTGTCATGAATTCTATTTTTAGAAGTTAACAGAGGCACAACTATTATAAAACTTAATTATATTTTTGGTACAATTTAGGCTTAATTCTTAATGTTAACGGTACTTAAAACTAGCTTAAAACCACCCTAAAGCATTTATAAAGCTTCCCAGAAAAGTACAACCAATTCGCACCAGCATTTTCTGAGATCTTTACCTTCAGACAAAAAAAATCTTACTTTTTTTATCCATGAATAGTCAAAAAAAATTAAATCCTGATAATAAAATAACAGGATGTCTGTTTGTCTGTATCGAAGGATCTCGCAGGGTAGCTTCTCCCGGGAAGTTTTTAAACAATTTTGGGGGAGTGTACCACCACCCTCTCAAAAGAAATCGCACCTAGAAAAAAATTACCATCCCCCTAAAAAGATTTCTTTTTTAAATCTTAAATAAAAAAATGTGTTTTTGGATTCAACTCACTCCTCCTCAAGTACCCCTAGAAACCTCTATAAGCATTTAAGAAAACTATAAGATACATACAGATTAACTAAAGATAAGATTAAGCTTATCTTTATAGATTACACTTTGCATGTAAACCAATACCCAATACCAATTTAAAGAGTCCCCGACAAATTTTAAACTTTTTTTTATTTTTGCAATTAGTACAAATTTATCTGTGCAATAAATGACCAATTTAGCAAGTTCTTAAGAATTTCAAATAAAAATACAAATGTCATTAAAGAATTGAATTTATTGTCAAAAAGTGCAATCAAGCAGGGATCTAAAGGGATAAGACAATGGACGGTAAATTATTGTACGCCCGCAATGATGATAAAAACAAATTACAACTTCTGTTGATTACAATTAGTGATCGAAACGTTTGGAAATATAAATTAATGAACCAACCAATCAAAATTCAATAATTCCCCAAAGTTGTTAAAAAAAAATTAGGGGACTTGTGTAATAAACAGTCCAATGTCCCCTCCCTTTGTTAACGATGGCTATTCTATATCTTTGTAGAATAGTAACAGTCTGTCTGTGTGTCTGTCTCTTTGTACCAAGGAATCTTGCTTACCAAGTATGCCTGTCTGTGTGTCTGTCTCTTTGTACCAAGGAATCTTGCTTACCAAGTATGCCTGTCTGTGTGTCTGTCTCTTTGTACCAAGGAATCTTGCTTACCAAGTATGCCTGTCTGTGTGTCTGTCTCTTTGTACCAAGGAATCTTGCTTACCAAGTATGCCTGTCTGTGTGTCTGTCTCTTTGTACCAAGGAATCTTGCTTACCAAGTATGCCAGTCTGTGTGTCTGTCTCTTTGTACCAAGGAATCTTGCTTACCGCTGAACTGGTATAGTTCTCAGTTAAAGTGACAATTTTTATCTATTTTAGGTGAGGGTGGATAAAAATATCAAAAAAATTTATTATTAGAATTTTAATTCAAATATGCCAATTTATAGTTAAACCCTTACAATCAAAATTCCAAAAAATGCAATCTTTGCTTGACAGAAAGCTTCGAAATAATGAAAGCTTTCAAATCTAACATACAAACTTTAAACACCAGAAATTAAATCTTCAGCAAGTGTCCACACAGAGAAAAGTTCCTTCTTTCAAAGTGCATAACGTGAAACATATTCAAAGCAGTATTTTTTTTATATAATATGTATTAATTTGTAAAACTGCAAATGACAAAATATGACCTATTTTTTTCTCTTTAAACATTCTCTTTAAACACCTCCCCCGTTTTATATAAAGATGCTAATTCCCCCCAACCCCAAGAGGATATAAGCAGTAAAAAACCCCGCAGGGGGTATAATTTTCTAACACTTCTTTCTTATTTAGTCTTTTAAAAGGATTCAAAATGCAAGGACATATATTTTTTTAACTCTTATTTTATACATCTTAATTGGAACTGATGATCTATTTTCATAGAGAAACATATGTCTTCCATCATAAAACAAGGATGACAACATCCATAAAAGCGAAGCACTGAAACGGTAGGACAAATGGACATTAACACTTGTATAGTATCTGAACTGAAAAATCGGAACATAAATTTATAAATGTCGAATCAAAAATTGTAGGTAAATTTGTTGAAAAACTGCTTAAAAACAGGATAATGTGTATGGACATACTTACATTTTTGGACTTGATTATAGAGTTGCTTCGCTTATAATATTGTTCTTTGTTGTCCCAGGAATCAATATACCAAAAATCAGATTAAACGGATAATTAAAACACCTGAAAATTTGTTGTTAAAAAAGTAGAAAAATCAACATGTTTAAAATGGACGTACGGACATTCTGGTAATGATTATAGAGTTGCTACGCTTTCTAAATCGTACCCAACTACTACAGGAATCATCATGCAAAGTTTGAAATCGATAGGACAATTCTAACATGCCTAAATTAACGAATAAAAGCTATCTATCTCGGACGGACGGACGTACGGACGGACGGACGGACGGACGGACGGACCGACCCTAATTATAGAAAAGCTTCGCTTTTAAAAAGTTAAAAAATTAAACTGTGTTTATACATATAATAATAAATTTTAAAATCATGGAATGTAATATTAGAAAGGAGAATCCTAGACTGATTAAGACAAGATGATTAGTTAAGAATTACTTATAAACTCCTTAAATAGCATTTAGCAATAATAACACATCTTTACGTAGCGCAGGGGGGGGGGGGTGGTGGTACCAACACCCAAAATAGTTATAAACACCTTCCCCGAACCTATAAGAAGCTACACTGTAAAGCAGAGAAATGTCTGTTCAGTGGTTAGCGAGATCATTCGGTACAAACACACAGAGATCCTGCTACTTCATTGTTAGGACTAGCGGCTTCGCAACTAGCCTCTAGGGGCTGTGCTCCAAGAGGAAATTAAAAAAAATAAGTACTACTGGAGATCCCACCACCAAAAAAAAATTTTGGGGGGGGGATTTTTTTGTTTTAGAGTTGGGTTGGGAATGTCCTACCCCCCAAGAAAATAGCTTAAACCCACCACAGGACCAGTAAATATATTCCCTGAAGAGTAGAATTCAATTGGTGCAGTGGTTACTGAGATCTCATTCTTCAGACAGACAGACAGACGGTCGGACAGACGGACGGACAGACATCACTCTACTTTGTATTATAGATATCATGAGACATTACAATGAGTTTTCAAAACAATTATAATGAACACCTTGAATTCAACAAAACATTTGACAACAAAAACAGTATTTATAAGACATTAGTTTGTAACTTGCCCTTGCTCAACCGAATTTGAACCTACCTCCACTTTTAATTTTAGTTTTAAAGAGAACAAAGAGCAAGGTTCTTTGCTACACACACAGAGAACAGTTATGAAAGTATATACTTGTGTTACAAATCAAATACGATCTTTTTTTAAAATTTAAATCTTCTGGCCGAAAAATCCCAAATGACGTCAATAATGACGTGATTCAGAATACTTTGGCCAAAAAATAGCCTCTTTTATATAGGTACTATAAAGAGCATCTGACTTACTTGGAGAATATGTTTTCATCATTAAGGCTTGTCGGTCTTGCCAGGGTTAACATCTTCCAATTAATATTCACAGATGATAGCTCAGCTGAAATAAATATTTCTTAGCAATAAATGTAATAAGTATAGATGTATAACCCATACAACTACCTGGCCCGTGTCTTGGAGACCTATTTTTTTTACTAGCAATTGATTTCTGCTTTTTTGATAAGACTTGGCTATGTTAATTTTTACTATGCTATTAGCTGATATTCAAAGACCCAAATGTTTGGACACTCAATTAATGAACCAACCAATCAAAATTTAATAAAAGTCTCCAAAGTTGGTAAGCAAACTCATATGAAAAAGTTAATATAAAACTTTGGGGACTTGGGCAATAAACAGTCCGATGTCCCCTCCCTCGCTGGTGGAGTAGCCAGGTTTGTTTCACGAGGTAATAAAAAATACAATTTTATTGCATTGACGTAGAATGCAAATTTTCAGGAAAATAAAAACAAAAATTCAGTCAGACGCTATCTGACAGGCATTAGCATACAATAGACAAAAGAAAAGGTTTGATTAGAATAGTTGTTTGAAATTCTAAAATATTTTCGGCATTCATTTCCAAAAAAACATGAATTTACCATTAAAACAAGGATGACAACATCCATAAAAGCGAGGATCTGAAATGGTAGGACAAACGAACAATAACACTTGTAGATTGCCATAACTGAAAAATCAGAATATAAATGTATAAAGTTAGAAACAAAATTTAAGCAAATTTGTTGAAAAATTGCGCTAATACAGGATAATATTTAAGGACATACTTACATTTTTAGGACTTGAGTGTAGAGATGCTTTGCATATAACATTGTACTTTGTTGTCCTAGGAATCAGTATTCCAAAAATCAGATCAATGAAATAATTATATCATATAAAAATTAGCTGTTAAAAGTTAAAAATCAAAATGTTTAAAATGGACGTACGGACATTCTGGTAACGATTATTGCTACGCTTTCTAAATTGTACCTAACTACTACAGGAATCAACATGCAAAGTTTGAAATCGATAGGACAACTGTAAAATGCATAAATTAACGATTAGAGCTAACCGTTACGGACGGACGGACGGACCGACCCTAATTATAGAAAAGCTTCGCTTTTAAAAAACATGTATAAGTTTATTTTAAAATTGAATTAGCTTAAAATACGCATCTTAGTATACTTAGAGAACTATTAAAAATTTTCATTTTTGTTATTTTTAGTCTAAAATATTTGAAATGAAAAACTATAATGCTTTAAGTTCTACTAGCGGCCTCTAGGGGCTTTTCCCCAAGAGGTTTGATTAACCTAATTTTTCGTATTTTAGATTTTAAAGAATAATAAACAATTTTTTTTTTTTTGGGGGGGGGGGGGTTGGGGGTGTCCCACCTCCCAAGAAAAATGTTATAAACCTCCCTGGGACCTATGAGAAGCTACCCTGTAAAGGAGAACCCGATCAGTTCAGTGGTTAGCGAGATACTTCGGTACAAACAAACAAACAGACAGACATCGTTCTACTTTGTATTATAGATATGTACATATGGACACATTGTATATACAAAAAAAACTTTATGGAAACCACGGTTTTAAAGGTTCATGGTGCTATGACGAGATTTTACAAGAAACAAGACTCCTACTTTTTTAAAAGCAAAGCTTTTCTATAATTAGGGTCGGTCCGTCCGTCCGTCCATCCGTACGTACGTCTGTAACGGATAGCTTTTTTTCGTTAATTTAGGCATGTTAGAATTGTCCTATCGATTTCAAACTTTACATGGTGATTCCTGTAGTAGTTAGGTACGATTTAGAAAGCGTAGCAACTCTATAATCGTTACTAGAAGGTCCGAACGTTCATTTTAAACATGTTGATTTTTAACTTTTTTAACAACAAAATTTGTATCAGATAAAATTATCCGATTGATCTAATTTTTTTTTAATACTGATTCCTAGGACAACAAAGTAAAATATTATAAACGAAGCATCTCTATAATCAAGTCCTAAAAATGTAAGTATGTCCATAAACATTATCCTGTATCTAGCAGATTTTTTTAACAAATTTACTTATAATTTTGCTTCGACTCTTATATAATTATATACTGATTATTCAATTCTGACACTATACAAGTGTTAATGTCCTACCGTTTCAGTTCTTTGCTTTATGGATGTTGTCATCCTTGTTTATAAGGAAAGATTCAATCTATATTAGCTCTATAATTTTCTTTCTGTGTTATGTAGGACACTATTGTAATATTGGAAAGCTAAGTATTGGTAAAGGATGTACAATATACATAGATATTATGACAGGGGGGAAAAATTTTGCTTGCTAACATGCAGCTCATTTATTTGTCAGTTCCTTAGTCCAGTAGGAGGGAGATATCATTATTTTAGCCCAATACAATTTTCACTTTATTAAAGACCATAAAAATCTGGTGTAAGATCCATTAATAATATATCCATTGTATTGGTAAAATCTTGTGACATGCCGATAGCACAGTCTCAATTGCATTTTAGCTTATGACTAAACCTATCTATCATTAGTGGAAAGATATTTTATCTATAATACAAAGTAGCTTGATGTCTGTCCGTCTGGCCGTCTGTCTGTCCCTTAAGATCTCGGTAACCACTGAACCAATCGGATTATACTCTTCAGAGAATATACCTACTGGTCCTGTGGTGGTTTTAGGCTATTTTCTTGGGGGGGGGGTGGGTGGGACACACCCAACCCCCCTAAAAACAAAAAAATCCCCCAATTTTTTTAAGAAGATTTCCTTGGTCCTTTTTTTTACGAATTTCACCGTATTTTTTTTATCACCTTTTTGGGCAAAGACCCCAGAACACTATTGAAATATGGAGAAGCTAAGTATTGGTGACATGTGACCCTGTAGCTGCTTTCAATTAGGTCTTTCAATATCAGCCAATAGTGTCACAAATATTAACACAGTCAAGTGTTTGGAGACGAAAAAGGTCTCCACCACTGGAACCAGGTATTTGTCTGGATTATACATCTATACTTATACATTTATTATGACACCACAGTATCAATTGCATTTTGCCTTTCACATCTGTTTTTAGTAGAAAAGATACTTTATAATTTTGTCTTATTAAGGACACTATTGTAATAATAAGTATTGGTAAAACATTGTGACATGACGACACTATTAAAGTAAAAAAATAGAGGAGACACGGGTTAAATAACATTTAACGACCCCGTACCTGCTTTCAATTGGGTCTTTGAAAATCAGCAAATTCCAAATTGACGCGGCTAAGTCGCTACAATGGAGCTTAAAGCAATTGTTAGCAGACAAAAAAGGTCTCCACCACTGGAACCAGGTATTTGTCTGGATTATACATCTATACTTATACATTTATTATAACACTACAGTATCAATTGCATTTTAGCTCATGACTTAACCTATCTATCGTTAGAAGCGAAAATACTTTATAATTTGGGTAGTACTTTCTAGGATAGTAACTTTAATGTTATTATCATAACGTCAGAGCTGGATCTTTAAATCATTTTAGTGATGAGCTAGATCGGGGTGAGCCAACCTTCCACCAATGAGAGCACAGCATTTTATGAAATGGCGCGCTGTGATTGGCTGAAATTCGGCTCACCCCGATCTGGCTCACCAATAATATGATTTAAAGATCCAGCTCAGTATGACTTAAATATAGAAAAAGAGCAAAGTGAGAGAGGACAATGGGCTGTTTATTGCACTAGTCCCCAAAATTTTATGATAACGCTTTCTTATCTATCGGCTTAACAACTTTGGATACTTTTACTGAATTTTGATTGGTTGGTTTAATAAGTTGAGTGTTCAAACGTTTCAGTCACTAATTTAAATCTCAGAAGGGGTAATTTTGTTTATCATCAATGAGGATGTACATAAATTTATCGGCCTTTGTCTTATCCCTTTAGATCCCTGGGGGAAGAGTATTCATTTCTGGACATGGTTAAAAGTGTCAGCAGGCAAAGAAAAGTCTGACAGTATGCAGGACATTTTTGATATCCCCTAGCTCTGCCTGGTAAATAATGCGCCTGTTAATGAGCTAAGGCATTCTCTTCTCTTACTATTGACGTAACGTGCCAGACATAGCAGCATTACAATTTATCTTAAAACTATTAATAATCAAATTTAAGGAGAACTGTAAAATTTGAATATTGTATTGAAATGTTTGTGATAGACTGGCCCCGACCTTGTCAAATATTATTATTCATCAAATTATTTCTAACCTAATCTACAAAATAACATAAAATACAGGGCTCGGCAGTCGCGCATCAGCCGCCATTAAGCATCAGTAAAATCAACCTTTTACAATTTTAAAAATTAGCTGAACGTCTTTACTTTACCCAAATATGGTTATCCGTCTTTTCAAAAAAAAAACAAAACATCTAGAAAGCTTAGTCGCGGCTGACGCGCGGCTGCCGAGCCCTGACAAAAACTATCAAATCTATAAATTTTGAAGAAAAACAATCAGTTATTGAAACAAAACACATGCAATGTTAGAATTCTCCACAGTAAATCACAGAGGGAGGGGAATTCGACTTTAAATTATTATGGAACCAAAAGTTTTATAATCTTGCTCTTTCTTTCGTTGGATTAAAACTTTATAAAAACTTGATTTCCAAACTTTTCAAAGAAAGATATTATTCTACAGAAGGGTTAATTTTACATCAATTTATCGTCTATTGTCTTATCCCTTGAGATCCCTGGTAATTCAAGGCTAAAATTTTGATAAATCCTTAATGTTTACACAATTTGAAATGACAAGGGTGACAGCATCCATAAAAGCGAAGCTCTAAAATCAGAGGACACACGAACAATAACTCCTGTAGAGTGTCAGAACTTAACAAGCAGTACATTCATTTGTAAGTCCAAACAAAATTGTACATAGATTTGTTGCCATATAAAAAAAACCAAGTTATCTTAACAATATCATGATCAGTGACGTGCACAGCAATTCACTTGGGGGGGGGGGGGTGTAAAACCATTAGGGGATGAAAAAAGGAGAAGACAGAATTGACGAAGCCCAATCAGTCCCACTGTGAGGAAGACGATTCCTATATGATGTCATATAAAGGGAAAAGAAAAAGGGAAGGGGGGGGGGAAGAAAATCGTCTTGCTCACAGGTGGGACAGTAGGGCTTCGTCGACAGAATTCCCATTTTCAATTTTAAGGTGGTTTTAGACAAACCCTGACCGCACGCCACTGATCGTAATCCTTATACTAAAGTAACAAGATATCTGTTTGTCTGTTTGTGTGTTTGTACCGAAGGATCTCGCTAACCGCTGAACCGATCGGGTTCTCCTTAACAGGGTAGATTCTCATAGGTCACGGGAAGGTTTATAACTATTTTGGGGGAGGTTACCACAGCCAATCCAAGAGAAATCACAAAAAAATTTAACGTTTCTCGATTTAACATTGAAAGTTCAACGAAACATAAACGTCAACCCAGGTTCTACGAAATACCAGAAAAAAAAATCGTTTTACCAGAAAAGTGGTAAAGCTGGTCAACCTGGTAAAATATACCAGTTTCGTGGTAAATTTTACCAGCAAAAATTTTAGCCAAAAAATTAGTCAAATTTTACCATTTTTTTTGTAAAATTTGACGAAACAAAAAAACCCGTTTTTTGTGTTTTAAATTAAAAACAGCTCTTCATAATCAGTTGTAGTACTTTAAAATAATGACTTCTATACAATGAAGCCTAAATTTAAATTTTTTTTCTTTTTTTAATTTTACCACTTTTGGAAGTTTTACCAAAAATGTGGTCAATTTTACAACTCTATTTTTCAGGTTAAGTCCGAATTTTCGGACTTAGACAAAAAAACGCAATTTGGTCAATTTTTACCAAAAAGTTAGTAAAATTTGACAAGGTATTTTTTTAGGCTAAGTCCAGATTTTTGGACTCTGACAAAAAAAATGAACTTGGTAAAATTTGACCAACTTTTTGGTAAAAATTGACAAGGTAAATTTTTAGGCTAAGTCCAGATTTTTGGACTTTGCCAAAAAAAAAAACTTGGTAAAATTTGACCAACTTTTTGGTAAAAATTGACAAGGTAAATTTTTAGGCTAAGTCCAGATTTTTGGACTTTGCCAAAAAAAAAAACTTGGTAAAATTTGACCAACTTTTTGGTAAAAATTGACAAGGTAAATTTTTAGGCTAAGTCCAGATTTTTCCAAACAAACATCCTTCTACTTAATGATAAAAATCGCAAATAAAATATAATGAGGAAATATTCAGACCTAATACTTTCCAAACAAACATCCTTTTACTCAGCACTATTTGCTTTCGTTATATGGAATATGAAATTAATAAAATATGATGATAATGATTTTATTTAGAATTTATTTCATATTATAACATAACAGGTCATATAGATATTATCCAGGTCAATACTGAAACTACAAAACTTACTAGTATCGTTTCTGTAAATAACATACCATACACCTGTCAAATGTGTAATAAAGTCAATATTTTTTAGAATTTTAGCTTGTGGAATGTTTGGAGCTCTCGAGTAGAACTTAATTAACTGACACAAATTTTCTCGGTTCTACATTGTTGTCATAATAAACACTGATTGGGCGGATTGTAATCAATACGCTTTATTTGTTAATAAAGTCAATATTTTTTAGAATTTTAGCTTGTGGAATGTTTGGTGTCAACATTGTCGTCATAATAAACACTGATTGTAATCAATACGCTTTATTTAAGTTAATTTTAACTGACTAACAAAATATTCTCGGTTCAACATTGTCGTCATAATAAAACTTATTAGTATCGTTCTGTAAATTATTTGTTAATTTTAACTGACTAACAAATTTTCTCGGTTCAACATTGTCGTCATAATAAATAATGAAATTTTTTGTATAATCTGTGACTGTTACATGTTGAGATGGAACTCAAGTTGTTCTCCATGGAACTGCAAAGCTCCACACTTCAAAACTGGTTCAACTCCAAAATCCTGAAAAAGAATATTCATTTTTAAATTAAGCAATTAAAGGATTAACAAATCAAAAAGGCCTTACAAAAAGGAAAGTTAACTGTTTTGGGAAAATTTCATGGAGAAAGTAGATGAAGCTTGTGTACGTGCCTGCTTATTAGAGAAAGTTTAATTCAGTTATCAATACATAACCAGACTGAGAGTAACTAAGAATGTCTTATAACGGGAATTTGGAGTTATGGTATGAATTAAATAGTCGTATGTTAGTTTTAAGAGAGAGTCTAGAGATTAGAGCCAGAACTGACAATGTCGAGATCCAGAGGGAGGTTTGTAAGAGGTTATATCAGCATGGATGGATTACTACACATCTTAATCGCTGCCGTCCTTCCCCTCTGCTGCCCGCCGCTGCCCAGGCTGCCGAACTGGCAGCTGTTCTTCACGAAGTAAACATGCACGAGGATGAATGTAATGCTGTTTAGATTTTAATAATATCCTGAATGTACTGTTTCAATAATATAAAGTAGTAAAATCTAATTTTAAATAGCTACCTATCTAGTACGTTATTTTTATGTATTAACTTTTGTCTAACCAGTTTAATATCTATCTAATAAATTTAATAATAGCTTAATTGTTAATATAATTTAGTATACAGTTTCATGAAGGTAGTTCGATGTGTGTCTGTGTATATTAACTTCATATTTGTTACGCTTGTATACATGGAAACTACCTTTTGGGGGCGAGGTGTTGCCGTAGTTGCGTGTAGGATTATTCCAACTATCTTTTATTACAAATAATTAAACACTTACTTTTAACGGATGAATTTCTGATGGCAACAGTTTCATGTTGGTGCAAGAAATGTTCCACGATCGAATTGCGGTCAGCTTATAATCAGAGAATACACCCAGCTGTGTGCGAAGCTAAACCTGAAAAAGAATATTAATTGAAATATAATTTATATATATTTTCAATATTATTTTACATAAAACACATCTTATAATATCTTTCTATTAAGGGTATAAAAATTCGTTACGCTTAAAACAATCATAAACCTTAAAGGGCGAATATAGGTTGGATATAATATGAGCTTATTTCAAAGGTGCTATTATATAGATTATAATAAATAATTTAAAGATAATGACATATCTAATTGTATTAGTCTGTTTACAGCTTATAAAACCTGTCTAACTCAAGATAATATTATGTAATTAGTGTGGTTCCCTAAGAACTCAAACACTCTACCATCACACAAGGCTTCGTAGCAAGGTTGAATTAAAAAGGTTTCGTTAAAGGATAGTCTTAATAACATGGCCTAAAATATCCATGTTCTTATTAAAATTATTTTAACACTTACTTCTATGTAAACCATTCACTAATTGCAGCGCCCATATCAGGGGCGTCCAAGCTTTTTTTTTTGGGGGGGGTAAAAAATTTTAGGGGGGGGGGTAATTCGTGTTTGGGGGGGGTAAAATGGCGCGCGAAGCGCGCCGAAATTTTTTTTTACCCCCCCCAAAATTTTTACCCCGGGGGTAAAATTTGATTGGGGGGGGTAATTACCCCCCCTAAAGTCTGTTGGGGGGGGTAAATACTCCCCCCAAATCTGTTGGGGGGGGTAATTACCCCCCCCAAACTAATTTACCCCGGGGGTAAAATTTTTGGGGGGGGTAATTTAATTATGTAAAAAAAGCACCTACCTAATCTATTAAGTTAATAAGTACTATCCTATAACATAAAGTAGTAAGTAAGGTTTATTTGACTATAGCTTCAGATTTCATTACTTTTAATACTGAGTTCTCCTTTTTAGGAAAGCTTCACATAGATCCCATGATGGTTCCACACTATTATAGGTCAATCCTTCGAGTGGTTTTAGGCTATTTTTCTCCTCCCTTTTTACCCTTTAGAAAACACGAGTTCTTAGATGCTAAGGGCGCCACTACTATTCAAATATATAGTAGTATCTCATTCTTTAGAACATAAAAATACAATAATTAACTCACTAACCAATGAACCAATATGATTATACTTTAAAGTGAAGCATCTTATAGGTCCTGGTAAGTTTTATAACTAGTTTTGAGACACCCTGACATCCTCCCAAAAGAAATCGCCTATAGAAATTCTTTTTCATTATTTAATGAAATATTTAATTTAGTTAGGTATCTATTTTATGGAATCTTCAGTGCTTTACAATTACATCATAGATCCCCGGGATGGTATTTACTCCCCCCCCCAAAAAATAAAATTTTCAGTAAAATTTTTTTTTTAAGAACATTCAATTTGGGGGGGGGGGGGTAAATACCCCCCCCCCCAAAAAATTTTTTTTTTAAGAACATTTATTTTGGGGGGGGTAATTACCCCCCCCAAAATGGTTTGGGTGGGGTAAATACCCCCCCCAAAATCGTTGGGGGTGCCTACGGCACCCCCAAGGTAGGGGTAATTTTTTTTTGGGGGGGGTATTGTTCACAAAATTTTGGGGGTGCCTACGGCACCCCCAAAATCGTTTGGGGGTGCCAAATGGCCCATTACCCCCCCCCTTGGACGCCTATGGCCCATATATTTTCTCACGAATCTGATTCCTGGTTAAGTCTGAAAAACAATATTAATTGAAATATAATTTGTTAATATTTCTATTATTATTTATATATATTAATAGTAGAATACTTTAAATATTAAGAATAGGATAAAAAGTCGTTCTTATATCATATATCAAAAAGGTTTAAAAAATTATAAAACAAACAGTTTATTGAAGCAGCTTAAAACCATGCGTAAGGTCCTAAATTATATTGATTTTTTTATTACATTATTTAAACACTTACTTCTATCTCGCCAATCTTTAATTGCAGCGCCCAAATAGTTATTTCTGATGAATCAGTGTTGCTGAACCTGAAAAACAATATTCAATTTAAATATAATTTATTAATATTTCTTTTACATTTATATATATTAAACCCCTTAAAGAATTATTTAATATTAAGAATAGGATAAAAAGTGTTTCTTAGATCAAATCAAAAAGGCTTAAAAAAGGCTTAAAACAATTATCCTATTATATAAATATATTAATATTGTTCTCTTTTACAACGAAGCTTTTTATTTATTTTAATCTATAGCTGAAACTCAAATTAAAAATAGGATGAGGCCTCGACTTTTCTCTTCCTACTTTAAGTGCCCCTAGAGGCTTCTAAGGGGCATAGCCGCTAGTAAAACTTAAACCGTTAATCGAAGGCAGCCTAAAACCGTACGCTCAAGGTCCTATATTATTAATGTTTTTATATTAAAATTATTTAAACACTTACTTTTACGCAAACCACTCTTTGATTGCAGGGTCCATATACTAACAGCCAAGACTGAAGGTGGACACGTACTTTTTTAAACTTCTGAATATCAGCTCTCTAGAATTCTTAAATGACATTCATATAAATCTTGTGAGATGGACCATCTCCTGTCAATCATACTTGGATATAACACGTATTTTCTCTAAGAGACTTGAAATATAACACTCATTGTTTACAATAGTTTTCAATCGGTATAGCGGCATTCATGCACATGCTCTGTACAGGTATACAACTTTATATTGAAAAATATTTCTTTTATATCCATTGCAATATATTTTTTTATATTTTATCGATGATATTTCATTTAAGTCATTGCAAAAATATATTACATTCACATTAAAAAAAATTTACATTAATTTAACTTTCGTAACCCTGTTTTCAGAAGATCAAATCAGCGTGCTCGACAAAGTTGCCAAACTTTAAAAAACACCTTATGTATATAATATCATTTTAATATTTTACCGGTTAATTAATTAAAACTGCATAACTTATATAATTCATGAAATGTTATTATTCGTTGCATTTTTACGATTAAAAATATAACTGTCTTGCAAAGTGTTTTGCCACCTATTCAATCTGTATGTTGGCAACCGTAACTTTCCATCGGCGCAATATTCAACTGCACTATATGACTACGGTGCATTTTTGTATTTTAGTAATCATTTTTAGTGAAATTACAGTGAATTTTTAAGTTAATATATGTAACATTCTGTTTTATAATTCAAATTTTATCATTAATTCTTGAGAATTCTTTGTAAAATATTCTTCGTATTCGTTTTTTCTCCCATTTTTGGGACTCTTTTTAGCTTACGTAATATACAGGACTTTTTAAAATGTAAAATTAATAAATATATTTCTTGCATCGTAGTATAAACGGATTTTCGCAAATATAGGAGTACAATTATAAGAATGAAACTACTTTTTTGCCCAGAGGTGCCGGAGGCACTGGCTAAAAATAACTGTTTTTAATCTTATGCTTTTAGATTTTTATATTCGTAGAAAACCATGGATATAATACGATATGCTAGTTACCTAGTTTTTTTGCGTATGAATGAGAACACCTGTTCCTATCCACCGGATTCGAATGAATACGAGCTAATTTTATTTTGTAATTTTTTATTTCTTAAATATTCTACCTTTTCAGATAGTTCTGAATAACAGGCTATTCAAGTCAATCACCTGGGTACGCGTACATCATAATAACAGGTATGGGTGTATATTAGCTGTATAAGATTTATTTTTTTTCTCCTGCTACAAAATTTGTTTTAAATAAATAAGGGGGGGGGGAAGTTTTGACACATTTGCGTAAACAGGGAGTATAGGCTTTATCTTTGGACTGAGAGTATAGGTTATTAGGGATAAAATCATTCTTATATGATGAATTTTCCCAAGTTTTAAGATTTTTTGGATAGGCCTCCAGGTTCCGGAGCTCCAGGCCTTCCCCCCCCCCCTTGTTTAAGGACAAATAAAATACCGGAAAGTTAAAAAACATTAATCACACCCCTCCCAAAAATAAACAAGACAAACAAAATAATCATTCCTCAAATTAGGATGAATCCATACGAATACCACGAGCTGCATGACAGATGGGACGCCCTCATGGTTAGGATGTTGAGACTCTTCTCCAAGCTAAATATTCGAGTTCAAGAAGAATCATGTGGCATTGATGACGCTGTTGAAATAGTAAAACTGTTTTACTATCACGGTTGGGTAGAGACACACTTAAAGAAGAATGAACCTATGCCCGAGAATCTCTACGAGAACGAGAGACCCCGCCTGGATGATACCGAGAGATATGTCATTGACCATGAAGCCGACTGTGCACCTTTCCTCACCAACGTCAGCCCTTTTTTCTAAATAAAACCCATAGTAACACATCTCTTTTCTTAATTTAGATTAACCTGCTCGGCCCTGATAATATTCAAGACCATGAGTTCTTCACATTCTGACGAGCAGGAAAGAATAAGGAAAGGTAAAAACTACGAAATTATTGCAGGGGTGTATATTCTGCTCCGGGGGGGGGGGGGGAGGGGGAAAAAAGAAATAAGTGGATCAATGATGGAAGTTGATTCAAATCACCTGCTCTTGTTCATGGCTAGTTGTCTTTTGTAGCAGGGGAAAAAATTGTTTTTAACCAAAAAATGTTTCAGAATTCTTTGAGTTTCTTCATTAAAAAACGCTTTAGTTTTCTCATTTTTAATTCAATGTTCTTTCCTTTCAGGGAAGAGAAAGGAGAAGCTAGGAGAAGCCGAGCTCGCCGCCGGCGATTTCATCCAGCCTCCGGATATCCATGCTGAAAGCGAATTTTAATTGTAATTTGTGGCGTTATCCTCTTAGAAAATTTTGTTTGTATTATTTAACTCCCCATCCCCCCCCCCCCCCCAAACTAAATTGCTGGGTTAGGTTAGGCTAGGTTAAGTTATACAGCTAGGTAGAGGCCAGGGGCCGTTTTTCTAGGGGGGGGGGGGGTATTTCCTAAGAGGATAACATCAATTTGTTCTTTCAGAACATTTACGTTAACCTCTCTTTGATTGCAGCGCCCATATATTTTATAATTAAGTACCCATGGTGACAGTGATCGAGCCCCACTGGTCGTGCAGATATATAATTTCCTGCATATAAACATTAATAAACATTATTTACCCCTAAAGCCGACGATTACGTATGCACGTGTACAGTTTTTTAAGCTTCTGGCTATAGCTCTCTAGGAGATCTTAATTGATATGTTTTATTTTTTGTTTTTGTTTTTTAATATTTTTGTTATGTTGTTTTCGTTGTTTTACATTATTTATTTTATAGCAAATTAACAAATTTTCTGGGTTCAACACTGTTGTTATAATAAAACTCCATGCAACTGCAGAATTCTGCAAAAGTCACGACCAGTGGGGCTCGATTATATATGCGTTCGTCGGCTTTTCAGGGAAGGCAGGAAATTTATATAGGTATTATCCAGGTCAGGACTGGAACAAACAAAATTTTATGTATATTGTATATAGTTATTTTTTTCAAAGTAAAAAAATGTCAGACCAACGCTGGATGACGTATGTATAATTGGATCACAATTTTGATAGGTAAGTTTAATTAATTTTATAGACAATCAAAGAATAAATAAGGGTATTTTCTTATGTTTGTAACTCTAACTCTTTATTTTGTGAGTTCCTTTGACATTTAATTTTGGTTTCAAAAAGTGTCACTCCCCCCCCCCCCCTTTTTTACTTTCTCCTTCTTTCGTTATATGTAAACAAGTAATAACCTTATTATTATAACCAGGGGTGTATATTCTGCACAAGATTTATTTTTTTTCCCCTGCTACAAAATTTTTTATTTTTTTTCCCCCCTAGATTTTTCTGAAAAAGTAGGGGGGGAAATAGAAAAATATTTAAAGAACTCTATATTTCATTTATTTTAGATTATAACATATACTTCTTATTTCAGGAGTTACCTATACACCCCTGTTAGACGTTATTGAAATGGGAGACAATTTGATTGGTACACTCTCTAAAGCTCTACTGAAGCGTATAAGAAGTGGAGATAAGAGGAAAAATGTACAGGTGACTTTTTACAACTAATTATTTCTACATATTTAAGATGAGACCTTACTTTTCATTACTGTACTTAAAGTATAATCTATGCTCGACTTTAATTTCTATTTTTCACTTGCAGTCAGCGCACTATAAACATGCTTGCTCTTACACCAGTATAGTCATATGTACTGTAATCAATTGACACGTGTAGCTTGCCCAAATAACGATCCATAACAACTCCCCTATATTATTTTAAATAAGTAATTCACTAATTATGTAATCTTTTTCCAGTTGCAGCATAAACTGAGGTCCATAAGAAAACTCTTCTGTAAGGCAACGAGAACCAGAAAATGGCGCAAGAAACATCAACAAAGTGAAGACAGTCAGCCATTACTAGAAGAAGAACAGCAGGAGGATTTGATGGATGTGGAATATGAGAACGAAACTGCATCGTCAAAAGGTAACCTACAATATCTGTAATATAAAGTAGAACGATGTCGGTCTGTCTGTTTGTTGTTTGTTTGTCCAAATTCCCACAAACATTGTCTCCCAATTTTTGTTTTTTATTTTCCTTTCAATCTAAATTTCAAACAATTGGTTTGATCAAACGTTAGTTAAGTTTGTCTCAAGATATCCTTGTTCCAGGGGTGTATATTCTACATGGGATCCCTTAACCTAACCCACCTTCACCCACTCTCTACATTTATCTACTTTTTCTGGAATTTTTAATTTTTTAACTTTCTAATTTGACTAGTTTTTCTTTACGGCATTATCCTTATACTAAAGTAACAGGATGTCTGTGTGTCTGTTCAAAAGGATCTTGCTAACCGCTGAACCGATTGGGTTCTCCTTTACAGGGTACCTTCACATAGGTCCCGGGAAGGTTTATAACTATAAAACATCATGTTTAACATCGTATTTTTTTAGGTAAAGTTTGTACAGGCTGCAATACCAACTTCACAAAGGAAACCGAAAGTATATGTTATCAATGCTACGCAAACCAAGTTTTGGAGCGATTAAATAACAATCCTGAAGAAACTACATTAATATTGTTGTAGACAATATTAACAACAATAATACCAACGATAATAATGATGCAGACAATGACAGCATTCAAGATGCCGAGGACTGGGAACACGTCGAATTGTTTGATATACCTGAAGATTATTTTGACCCAGATGATGACGATGACCCTGATGACAAACCTGATGGCGATCATGACGGGGATCCCTTCAAACATCTTACAGAACTTGAGAAAGAAATTGTTAATGATTTCAGAAGCGTTTGTGTTCTAGACAACCCCATCTCTCACAACAAAGTTAGAATCATCCTGGCGATTCTGAAACGCTTGTGTATTTTCAAATTTCCGTCATATAATACATTATTCAAACCCAAATACAAAGTTGAAATCAAAGAAAACAAATATAATCCTACAAATGCTCCTGGTTCACTGATTGAGTGCAGGTATGTTTATATACGATTTAGAAAGCGTAGCATTTCTATAATCATTACCAGAATTTCCGTACGTCCATTTTAAACATGTCGATTTTTCTCCTTTTTTAACAACAAACTTTCAAGTGTTCTAATTATCAGTTTGATCATTCTTTGGTATATTGCTTCCTGCGACAACTTGAGAACAATATTATAAGCGAAGCCACTCTATAATTAATTCCTTAAAATTTAAGTATGTGCATAAACCTTATCCTTCTTGAAGCATTTTTTTTTAACAAATTTACTTACATACAATTTTGGTTCGACTTTAATATTTTTAAATTCAGTTCAGATACTTCACAATTGTTAATGTCCGTTTGTCGTACCGTTTCAGTGCTTTGGTTTTTATGGATGTTGTCATCCTTGTTCCATTACTTTTCATCGTAATATTATTTGGAGCCCGATGGTGCAAAATTTCTTTGAATTATGCAAGTTTTAGTTAAAAATATATTTCTTTTTCCAGATTCCCTACCTATGAGATCCTCCAAGACGCCATCACAGACTTTAAACGGTTGAATGGACAACAGGCCGTTGATGATCATATAACTTTTGACATCTCGGGCGACGGAGTGAAAGCAGCTCAGGGATCTCATATCTCCTATTATACTGTCTGGATTAGGTAAGTAATTAATATATTGTGGATTTGAAAGGGTTGGGTTGGGATAAAGTTCTTTTCATATACAGCATGACCCTCGAAAAGGTATTTTTTAGGATTGGCAGCCTATATTTCAAAGGATATCAAAATATTTGTTTTACATCAATTGACAGCCCAGATTTTTAAAGCCAAAGTTTAGGAAACCATTCAATAAACAAATAAGAAAGAAAACTAAGTTTACAATTGATACTTTTTTCTATTGCATTCATATATAAAAATCTGTCTTACTGTATACCAGGACTTAATTAATACCATAAGTAAACCTAGTTTTTACCACTTTTACGGTAAAATTTTACCAGCCTTTACGTTTTATAAATCAGTGACTACAATTTTAAGTCTAAGGTATTAAATGCTATTATTATTAATTCTTCTTTATTATTTCAGGTTATTCTTCAACAAAGATTTCAGTGTTATATTGCCAGTCAGCATATTTGAGAAGACGAGGAAGCGTCCCTACAGTTACAACTTTCTGGATAATGTTACCCGATTCATCAACAAACTAATTCAAGAAGGATTACCTGGACATACCTTTCAATGTAGAACCATCATCCACGATGCCGTTGCCAGAGCCGATGTATTCGGCCTTCTTGGCCATGGATCAAAAAATGGATGCCCACACTGTGACCTTCCAGGGATGGCTTTTTCACAGACTTATCTCCGTCAAAAGAACTTGGTATTGTTCGAATCAATGAATGTATTTTACCCCAGTGACAGTCAAAATATGGGTACGCCGAGGTCTGACGAGAAATTCCGCAAGTTAGAGGAAAATAATCAGAACATGAAAACCAGTTTTTCTGACCTTGACCCGAGCTTGGATTTAATACAAGATTGCCCCAGTGATCCGATGCACGCGTTGCACCTGGGCTATGTAAAGAAAGTGATGACGTACCTGAAGAAAGGACGTAATAGTTATCCAGAATTGGAAGAAGAAGACTTAGTTCAAATGGAGAGAATTACAGGGATGTACTGCATTTGACTAAAGAAATGACGCGTAAAATAGGTGTTTTCTTCGCGCATTTCTCGGCACTGCGATAAAATTCTGCAGTTTTGGATTTATGTCTATTACACATTATTTGTACGCCTTGTTATGCCGCTTAAAAGAGTGTTAGTTTGAAAAGTTTAAAGAACTTAAATTTTGAAAATTTTCTCCTTATCACCCATATTTTACCATGAACTGCAGTAACTCCAATTATAGATGAAATCAACGATCAATTGAAGCTTGTTGGCGATTTTGATCGCGTTCCCCGTACGTCCATCATGCGCCTGACAGAGAAGAAGCTAGCCCTCAATTTGAAAAGTTCTGAATTCAAAGTACTGGGCTTCTACCATATGATATTTTATGCAGAGGTAGGTTTTTACCATATTATAATCTTTTTAGAATTTAAAGCTTATTTCAGTTTCATTATATTGTATAGCAATAACATTCTTTTTAAATTTGCGCACGTGTGCTATATTATATATATATATATATATTTCTATTGAGGAGGGTGGACTTCCAATAAGTATATAGGGCGAAGCCCCTAGAGGCTAGGGGCGAAACAGCTAGTTTTACCTTAAATTATTACAATGTTTTTATTTTCCAGTTGGCAAATCTTAAAGATGAACAACGTCTGATATGCAAGTTTTTATTCCACATATTGCGCAGTCTCGAAGAGCATATAACAACTGAACGTGTGGCTGAGTTCAAGACCATGATAATGGTCCTGAACTCAAAATTGGCGGAGATGTACGGCGAATCGTGCTTGAGTTACAATACTCACATGCTTTACCATATGCCGGAACATGTCCGCCGATTTGGACCATCCATGGCGTTCAGTTGTTATGCTTTCGAAAGTGCCAATCATGTGATATCAACTTACATCCGCGGCTATAATTTTGGCCTTAAAGAGGTTTCAAACAGGTAATACTATTTTTTTTTAGTTGAGTTCCTTTGACTTTTAGTTTTGGTTTCAAGAAGTGTCACTTCTCCCCCCCCCCACTCTTTACAAATTTTAATGTAATTTTTAAAAATGTAACATAACTTTCTTTCCGTGTATTGCTTCAAACACTTAAGCTATAACGATTTCACCAGCAACATACCTTTCCGTTTAACAGCCATTAATGACATAAATGACATATTTAGATTGTTGATATTTCACACAGTGAAACCGTACATAAATGAAAAGCTGGCTGTCAGGGGAACTAGGAATGCCAACAAACGAAAGTTCGAGAGTAATCAATTCTATACAGACTGCCAAGACCTCTACTTTGTCCCAGACTGCCGTCGTGATAAAACAGTATGGTTGGTCCACAAAGTGAGGACATTTTTTCCGGCATACACCTTTCCTGAAGATTCCAGAATAATAGGTAGGGGTGTATATTTTGCACATGATTAATTGTTGTATAGAAATATTTCATGAACTATACATTTCATCTAATTCCTTTTTAACCTACCACAATTTATTTGTAATTCTCTTATCATGCCAGGAGGAGAGTGTGGTAAAGGGGGGGTCTAGGAAATATGAATTAAGTTTTATGGTTTTAAACACTGAAAATATACACCCCTGGTATTAGGAGTAGGCAAGACTGACGATCCCGAAGACTATAGCCATCCTCCAACACAACTAGCCTCCAACCTACTGAAGTACAGAGTAGCATGTATCTCCGTACACCTGTTGCATCAAGATGTCTCCATCGTAATTCCTATCGGAATTTAATTTTGTACATTGAAAGCAGAGAAAGGGGGGGGGGGGGGGAAATGACACTTTTTAAAACCAAAACTAAAAGTTCCATATTGTACCCCTATAAAACAACTGCCATGCAAAATGTCAGATCTGTAACTGTTTCTTTAGTTCAGTTCCTTTGACTTTTAGTTTTGGTTTCAAAAAGTGTCACTTCCCCCCCCCCCCTTTTGTTATAATATGTATGTAAAATGTTGTAAAATTCAACTGAAGGCCCTTCCCTCTTTATTTGGAATTTATGTGAAATGTACTTTAAAATATTTTTTTCATTAAAATTATTTTTTATAGCTAATTTTAAAAAAGGCATTTCAACTTAATTTAGCAAAACCCTACCTTTTTGGCCATCGATGGGTATGAAGTTAAAGTGTTATAAGTCTAGTCTGTAATTTGAAAGAGTACATGTTTGCAATTTAATTTAATTTTACATAAAATTTTAATTTCTGTCTACACATTTCAGATTTAAAACTATGCAAATTGCCCATGCCAACGACCTGGATAGAACAGCGTAATTTCGACTGGCAATTGACCAAGCTAGATCCCAAAATGACGAGGACTGGAAAGAGTGCTAGTTCTGGAAAGGTAAAAATTATATTTAAGGCCTAATTTACTATTGTACAAATTGCTGCTACCCTTCGCTCTTAAAACTTATAAATTCGCATGTTACCGGATCGAAAGGAAAACCTTATCGGTTCATGCTTAACAGACCACAAAAGATTATTGACCAAGTATAATTATTTATTAATTTTCCACAGTGTGTTTAACATTTGATATTAGTAATTAAAATTCTAGGGGCGTAGCCACTGCTATCTAATATCTTATTATGCATTGTAAATACAACAATTATTTCTTGTTTTAGAACAACAAGCCTACTGGAGGTGGCAAACCTAATGGAAGTGCCAGAGGTGGAAGTGCCAAAGCTGCAAGTGCCAAACCTGGAAGTTCCAAACCTGGAAGTAACAAATCTACTGGAGGTGGCAAAGGTACAACAGCAAAGGTAGGATTTTAAGTTTTATTGTTATCGGTTTTTGGTTTGTTGGTGTTTTGTTGTTATACTAAACTTACTAACATGATGTCTGTTTGTGGGTTTGTACCAACAAATCTCGTTAACCGTTGAACAAATTGGGTCCCTCTAACCATATAACTTAACCTAGCCTAACCTAACACAGTCATTTTGTCGGGAGAGGGGGGGGGGAGGGTAAAGTTTTAAAAAATAGAAGAAAAAAATTCCTAACAGGATAATGCCGGTGTTGTTTAAAACTATAATCCTCGGTAAGTAATGCTTTACAATAATTATCTATATTATTTTTAGAACACAACTAGAACCACAACATCTCCAATAAGGATTACCCCACCTCCATCTCCACGGCCACGGCCCCCCTCCGCGAGTCAACGGACCGAGAGAGCTGTAGTTCCTCCTGCAACATCATCACGACCCCAGTCCCAGTCATCACGACCCCAGGGATCATCTGCCCCTTCTGGTAGAACCGTAGAGATGGAAGAAAGCGAGGTATTATTTTTATTTCATTTTGTCATCCAGAGGATACAAATTACAATTATTTAGGATATATATCGACTTAGCCTGGAAAAAATAAC
Source organism: Acartia tonsa (assembly GCF_053477335.1). NCBI lineage: Eukaryota > Metazoa > Arthropoda > Copepoda > Calanoida > Acartiidae > Acartia > Acartia tonsa. Next base: position 45,066,703 of record NC_137264.1, on the reverse strand, counting down.
TTGTAAGATTTGACTAAATTTTTGGTAAACATTGACCAATAAAAATTTACCTTGTAAATTTTTACAAAGAAGTTGGTCAAATTTTACCAAGTTGATTTTTTGGTCAAAGTCCAAAAATCTGGACTTAGCCTAAAAATTTACCTTGTCAATTTTTACCAAAAAGTTGGTCAAATTTTACCAAGTTTTTTTGTTTGTCAAAGTCCAAAAATGATGGAAGATGCTTAGGATCACTTGCTCTTGTTTGTGGATAGTCCTATTTTCTACCACGTAGTTTTTAAAATACCAAGACTTGAAAATATGTGGTTTAATATGTTTAATTTTAAGGATTTGTTGACCGGGGCCGTTATGAACCAAATTCAGAACCAATTTCAGCAGCTACGTACTTACTTCGCCTCACACATAAAAAATCAAATAGAGCCCATTAATGCGTCCATCAGAAACTTGGCAAACAAATCGTCGACAAACCATGAATTACTAAAGAATGACATCAAAGACCTGCAAGACAGTGTATCAAGAGATATGGCTGAAAATACTGTAACGCTGACAACAGAAATGAAGAAAACCGGAAAAATAGTGGAAACCTTGGTGACTGATCTAAGAAGACTGACCAATGTGGATGAGCAACTTGAGGAGGAGGCGAATAAAGGGCCTAGTGAGAATCAGGATGTTGTCGTGGACCGTATTTTCTCACCAGAATTTTACAAAGAAAGAATACAGAACCATGACCCCTTGAAAAAAGATGGTTATATGCGAAGAGAAGAAATTGTCTTTTTCATCCAAAATTTCGATGACCCACTGAAAGTGCATAAAGACTGGCAAACCTTACTGAAAGTATGCAGAGACACCATCACCTTCCTATATGTCGTGTTCGAGCAGTTCACCTTTGACGCCCGCATCACCGCTGCCTTTTGGACTGCTCCGGAACTTATTGATGACGAAACTGGTAAGTAAATATTATTTTGTAAATTTGACATGATGAGAAAACGTGTAAAACAGGGAGAAGGGAGGTGGGGGCAAGGGAAATAAACCAAATAAAAGGGGCATTCCTATTCTTGCTAGCAGGTGACCATGTACAATAATCTTTTTATATATATATTTTATTTGTGAAAATAAATCTTGTGCAGAATATACACCCCTGGTACAATAATAAACATGTACCTATGCATAGTTAATTCAAAATTTCATTATTATTTCAGTGGAACGTTTCTTGGATCATTGTAAGTTAGTGCTTAACCACACGTACCTACATGAAGCTATCCCACCAAATTTGTGGAGAACAGGAACCTATGTGTCTACAAGCGACCTTTTTCTAGTGAGGAACCACGTACAAGCTTGTAGGTAATTCAATTATTTATCGCATCTATTCCGCGTCTATTAAATGTGAAAGTGGTAGTTTCACAAAATGCATTTCAATGTTCTTTAGTTAAAAAAGTAGTTTCACGAAATGTTAACTGCATATTGTATTCTTGTTAAATTGTTAAACTACATTTCTATGGCATATGTTTCAAAGAATTTCAATTTTGTACCATGTATTTTTTTATGTGGCAAGACTTTTAGTTCATCTTTTCTTGATATATGTTATATATTGAGACTGTTTTGATATAAACCCTTTTTTTATCTAGGTTCAAGCGCAATTTCGAACACACTTTTACCAAGGACGCGAATGGTTTTTGTGAAAATATGAAGAGAGCCGAAGATTATATGATTGATAATGATGATCCTGTCATCTGGAGGTTATTTCGAGCGCTGGTAACGCGAAAACAAGAACGCGCATTGTCAACCCCCCTCTACAATTTCGAACAGGTTTTTGAACTCAAGCCAAGCAAGGAGACAAGCAAGAAGAAAGGCAAGAAAGACAAGAAAGACAAGAAGGAAAAGCCACAGAAACGATCAGCCTTAGAGATGTGTGGATTGTATCTGGCCCCTGCAGAGATACAAAGAATTAAGCGGCATATTAAACCGAAGACAATCACAACTTCAACACCAGGTGTTACAGCCGAAGACAAGAAATTTTACTACATGTTAGGTGGCTACTCAATGGGTTGCTTACCCCACGAAGTTCAAGGAAAGAACCAGATTTACTTGAAAAGAAACAATGACAGGTCGAGTACTGCATATCAGATCAAGAATTATGCAGACATTGGGAATGCAAAGAACCCCAAGCAATTTTTCAAGACAGTCCATAGTAATAAGAAGGTTATAGCAAGAGCTGTAATGTATTATACGTACGCCACACAAAATTTGAAACCAGAAATGAGTGAAGAACAGACAAAGATTCACAATGCCAGTGAGAAAGCAACAGTAATTTCCAGAAATAGAAAGATCGGAAGAATGAACACCACTGCTGATGAATCCACTGCTGATGATTCCACTGCTGATGATTCCACTGCTGATGAATCCACTGATGGTGAAGACAATGATGGTGAAGGCAATCATGGTGGAGGCAATGCTGTTGAAGACAATGATGCTGAAGGCAATGCTGTTGAAGAAAATGGTATGGAAAACATTGCTGATGAAGAAAGCAACAATGGTGAGCTTGTAATTGATGAAAGAGGCGACGACATTGAAATGAATTCAAATGATGATCAGATTGGGAATGAGTTTGGCATACCACCCGCGGAGAATCCAGCAGTAACTCCAGAACCAGTAAAGCAACCAGTAAAGCCACGTAGATTATATGATGATCCAATGGTCAACAGCCAGTCAAATAATAAATCCTTTGTAAATTTATTTGAAAACATCACAAGCTCCAAAAGGAAGAAGCATGGAAAAGGAAAGGGCTCGAAAAAGTCGAAGAAGATAATTATTTGTGAAACAGACGATGAGGCCCAAAATGTGGAAAATCTTGATGACACAGTGCCAATGGAAGATGATGAACCACCACCAAACTTGCCACCACTGCAAAGACAGAAAGAATTTTCTGGACGAAATAATTCAATCACAGGTACATATTTGTTGAACATTAATTATTATTTATGATTTTATCTTTCCTCGTATTGTGTATATACTGCACAAGATTTTTTTTCCTCTGCTACTAATTTTTTTAAAATTTTTCTTCCCCCCCCCCTAGTTTTTTTTCACCAAGTAGGGGGAAAATGGAAAAATATTTAAAGAACTCTATGATTTATTTATTCTATCCCTCCTACAACACATTTCCTTTTAAAATTTTTTTTTCACCAAGTAGGGGGGGTGGGGGGGGTGGAAAAAATGTTTTCAGTTTGCTTTTTGTTTGGAAACGTATAAAATTAATGTATAAATTAATTATTTACAGGCAACAGTAACGAGAGACAGGTGACTGGAAAGGCAACAAGTGTCGTGGAGGAAAGCAGCAGTGATGAGAATGATGAGGATGCCGAAGGTATTGTTATTTATAGTTTGAAAAACGTAGGAACTGTATCACCTAAATTTAAGTTTATTAATATTTTAGTTGAGAAGTAGTCTTAGATAAAAACCCTGTGCATTAATTTTGTTTTAAGGGAAACTTCGTACAGGCCCTGACAGGGTTTTAGGCTAAAATTTGTATGGGCGCAGCTGTTATCTATAATACTAAGTAGCTTAATGTCTGTCCGGCCGTCAGAAGCTTAAGATCTCAGTAACCACTGAATCGATCGAGGTTACGGTAAAATTTTACCACCTTTTAAATCGTATAGGCTGGTAAAATTTTACCATAAAAGTGGTAAAAACTAGGTTTTTTATGGTATTAATTGTGTCCTGGGGATCGGATTCTACTCTTCTGTGTATTGGTCCTGCGGTGATTTTAAGCTATTTTCTTGGAGGGGGGGGGGGGGGGGGGTGGGTAACATTTATACTATTTGAAATAATGACTATAATAATTATTTAGATGATGTGCCGATCATTCCAAAGAAGAACCGGGAGCGAAGGCAAACCGCATTGGAAGCCGAAGCAAAAACCAAGAGAAGTTTACAGCTGGACTCAAATGAACCATCATTCGAGGTGGATAACGAAGATGACAGAAACGAGAGTGACGAAATTTTGGAGGTTGAGGACATTGAGGGCAAGAATGACGGCAAAGCAAGTAAGGAAATTCGGATACATCCATGTGGAATAATATTACCCAAACTTGCCATTATAATTGAAAACCACCTGGGTCATTATGAGGTTGTTGCAGTAGGCTCAAATGTTTCTATACACAACCAAAGGGAAATTTTAGAACTCATCAACATTGTAGGTAAGTTACAGGTCTTAATGGAATAAATGGGGGGGGGGGGGGGGTGGGCGAAAGTGACACTTTTTGAAACCAAAACTAAAACCAGCCAAATTTTTTTGGGGCTTTTATTGGCGGTTCTCAGCGGTGGCGACGCCGTTTCTTCACAGTTCCATATTGTACCCCTATAAAGCAACTGCCAATGCAAAATTCCCCCTTTTATCTTTGATTGGCATATAAATATAGGGTAAAAAATATTGCTTGTTTTCATTTGAATCTGATTAATAGTAACTAATGTTCATATAGGTATGGAAATAATATTGAAGCTACAATTATGTACATTTGCTTTAACATTTTTTATTTCTTTGTAGGAGAAAAAGCATCGTGGAAAAAAGATGGAGAAGAAGGTGAATTAATTTCTGACATCAAAGAAGAAGCACCAGAAAGTGATGATACAGATCAAGGTCATCAATCAGACCCAGACACTGGAACTGGCAGTAGTAGTAGTAGTGAAGAAGAAGAAGTTGAACGCAGGCCAAAAGCAAAAGTGGCCCAAAAGCCAAAGCCTACCAAAGAAGTTCCTAAACGTCCCAGAAAACAAACAACATTTCCATCTGGGAATCAAATTGATGCGGTGTTGTACAGAAACCAGAGCAGAGCAAGCACGAGCAGAGCACAAAATTCAAGCCGGGATTATGCTGAAAGTTGCGCAGGCACATCAAATCCTGATGAAGACGTAAACCCAGAACCAGGTTGTAGTTATAGTCAACTCAGTCCAGAGCCAGGTTGTAGTTATAGTCAACTCAGTGAGCAACCTAACCAAATTAGGATGCAGCAAATGTTGAACAGAACAAATACACATTTGCCCGATTTCGGCCAGCGTGGTGAGGCTCGGACAAGAAGAGATGCCAACAAACGAGTAAAGGCCAACATGAAGCAGCAAAGATTGTGGGAACAGGGATATAGGCCTGAAGATGCTGAGTTAGAGAAGAAGAAAAGATCAAGCTCCAGACCACCACAGAGAGCAAGTTCTCAACAATGTGCTCAGAACATAAGCAATTACAGTATCTTTGGCAGCTACATTGATTCGGGAAAGGGGTGTATATTCTGCACAAGAAATATTGTTTGTCCACGGCTAAAAATTTTTAAAATTTACAAATGTTTTCAGTTTTCTTAATTATTACCTTTTTTTCTTTCCTCCATCTATTTATATTTAATGAAATATACATCCCTGCGCAGAATTGGAAAAAATATTACACATCCGAACCATGTAGAATATACATCCCTGCGCACCGCAGAATGGAAACAAGTATTATACGTCGGAAGAAACATCTGAAAACGAAGTACAAGACGAAGAACAAGACGAAGAACAAGACGAAGAACAAGACGAAGACCTGATCCCAGTCAATCCCAATAATTCCAGGACTTTACGTATATATATATTTATATGTAATTTTTTTTATATTTCATAAGTTTCATCTGAAACTTTTTTTTATAATATCTAGAAAGGAGTAGTTTCCCAAAATGCATTTGAAGTTAATTTAGTGAACCGTATATTTTAACCTGTTTAAATGTGTTTAAACTCTATTTATATGGCATAAATTTGAAGAAAGTTAAATTTTCTACCACGTACTTTTACCATCTTAACAAAGAAAAATATGCAATTCACAAAATTAAGTTCAAATGCATTTTGTGAAACTACCCCTTTCCACCAATTAAGTTTAATGAGCTTAAAGTTAAGAGCTTAAACTGAAAATTTTTTGTTGTATAATCTGTCGCATTTTTTGTAATTCAGTATATAGCAGTTGTAGTTTACCCCCTAAACTAAGGAAAAAAACTATTCACAATTAGCTTTTGTTAATTTTATATATTTGTTTAATTTTGTAAAAATATTATATATAACAGTTATCGTAGGGAATGTTTTAATTAATAGGGTGGTAGATTTCCATGGTAAAATCCGTAAGGTTTATGTGCTGTAATTAAAAAAGAGAACGTTTCAAATTTGTATTAACTTTTTGTAAATGAAATTTGTCTATATACTTGTTTACAATATAAGATATACCAATATGTGATCTTGCTGGACCCTATTATATTAAAATTCCCTACGTCAGTTTTTTGGACATTTATTCATGAAAATTTAATTACCAGTGATAATTTGTTTCTTTTCAAATTTAATATAGAATGTCCGACATGTCAGCCGCAGCAGCCGACTTAGAGAGAGACGAACAGCACGAAGAACAGAAGCCGGAAACCACAAGTGGGTGAGTAATATTTTAATATGTATAAAACGAAGTAGAATGATGTCTGTCTGTCTGTCTGTCCGTCCGTCCGTCCCTAGCTATATTTTGGTAACCATTCATCGAATCGGATTCGACAATCCATCACAACATAATTACATAAATACATATTACATATTTTTTGGTAATTACTTCTTTGGGCAAAGGTCCGATTACCTGGGATATATAATATATATTTATATATTTCAGTGATAGCGAAAAAGAGAAGAACGAAATGAGTGTGTCTGAGCCTGAGCTGCCTGCTGAGCTGCCTGACCTGCCTGATAGCCCTCCTAAATCGTCTGATACAGAAGATTTGAACCTAACTTTGGATTGCACTACGTAAGTTTATTTATTTTTGTTACCATTCTATTTCTGTTCGGAAGGTGGTAGTAGCCGGATTGAAAAGAGTAGGATAAACATTATTGTTATGGCGAATAATTATAGTTTCATTCAGGGGTGTACATTACGCACAAGATTTATTTTGTTCCCGTGGTACAAAATTTTGTATTTTTTTCCCACCTATTTTTATCTCACCAAGTAGGGACGGAAATGGAGAAATATTGAAAGAACTAAAATTTTTTGGTTTAATACCTCCTACCACACATATTTTAGTTATTTTCCCCCCACCACCTGAACAGGGGATCCCATATAGGATATACACCCCTGATATTTCAAATTAGCAGCTACGCTAAACCCTCTAATATGAAGTATATCTCTTAAAGTTTCTTTTGCCACTCCCTTCCCTTGCCGGTACCTATGAGAAGAACCCGATCGGTTCAGTGGTTAGCGAGATCCTTCGGTACATAAACACAGACATCCTGTTACTTTAGTATTATTTTTTTTTATTTTTCAGGGACGACGATGGATGGCATAGTTTCCCAAGCTTGACAATGCAGAAATTAAAACAAGACCTTGGGGCAGCAAAGCAAAAAATTGCTTCTTTGGAAGAGGAGATCGCTTGTTTGGTAACACAAACAAAGTAAGAAATTTTTTTCACTTCTTTTTTTCTATTTAATCCGGGCGACTGTGTTGTAAATGATTTTTCGGTACAGACAAATTCACCTTTATATATTACAAAACTAGCAAGTATGCCTCTAGGGGTAAGGTGGGAGGGGTAAATGTGGACCAAAAAAAGTTTACTATTTAATTATAATATGATTGCTTAATTCAGGGAGCAATCCGAGAGATATCCGGCACAAAAGGATGACCAGAAGGTCGGACAAGCCTCTGTTATGGAAGGAGAAGCAAAGTAAGATATTTCTTTTAATATTCTTTTTTCATACTTTATCCGGGCGACTGTGTTGTAAATGATTTTTCGGTACAGACAAATTCACCTTTATATATTACAAAACTAGCAAGTATGCCTCTAGGGGTAAGGTGGGAGGGGTAAATGTGGACCAAAAAAAGTTTACTATTTAATTATAATATGATTGCTTAATTCAGGGAGCAATCCGAAAGATGTCCGGCACAAAAGGATGACCAGAAGGTCGGACAAGCCTCTGTTATGGAAGGAGAAGCAAAGTAAGATATTTCTTTTAATATTCTTTTTTCATACTTTATCCGGGCGACTGTTGTAAATGATTTTTCGGTACAGACAAATTCACCTTTATATATTACAAAACTAGCAAGTATGCCTCTAGGGGTAAGGTGGGAGGGGTAAATGTGGACCAAAAAAAGTTTACTATTTAATTATAATATGATTGCTTAATTCAGGGAGCAATCCGAAAGATGTCCGGCACAAAAGGATGACCAGAAGGTCGGACAAGCCTCTGTTATGGAAGGAGAAGCAAAGTAAGATATTTCTTTTAATATTCTTTTTTCATACTTTATCCGGGCGACTGTGTTGTAAATGATTTTTCGGTACAGACAAATTCACCTTTATATATTACAAAACTAGCAAGTATGCCTCTAGGGGTAAGGTGGGAGGGGTAAATGTGGACCAAAAAAAGTTTACTATTTAATTATAATATGATTGCTTAATTCAGGGAGCAATCCGAGAGATGTCCGGCACAAAAGGATGACCAGAAGGTCGGACAAGACTCTGTTATGGAAGGAGAAGCAAAGTAAGATATTTCTTTTAATATTCTTTTTTCATACTTTATCCGGGCGACAGTGTTGTAAATGATTTTTCTGTAAAGACAAATTCAACGTGTTCCTTTATTTATTAAAAGCGAGTACTAGCAAGTACGCCTCTAGCTGGGTAAGGTGGAAGGGGTAAATGTGGAACCAAAAAGTTGACTACTTAATTTAAATAGATTATTATATATATATTGTTTAATTCAGGAACAAAACAGCTGGCTCTCCAGGAAAACCGGATGAGAACGAGGTTAAGGAAATCACTGTTATGGAAGGAGAAGCAAAGTAAGATATTTCTTTTAATATTCTTTTTTCATACTTTATCCGGGCGACAGTGTTGTAAATGATTTTTCTGTAAAGACAAATTCAACGTGTTCCTTTATTTATTAAAAGCAAGTACTAGCAAGTACGCCTCTAGCTGGGTAAGGTGGAAGGGGTAAATGTGGAACCAAAAAGTTGACTACTTAATTTAAATAGATTATTATATATATATTGTTTAATTCAGGAACAAAACAGCTGGCTCTCCAGGAAATTCGGATGAGAACGAGGTTAAGGAAATCACTGTTATGGAAACACCAGCAAAGTAAGATTTTTTAAAAATTGTTTTTACTACTTTATCCTGGCGACTGTGTTGTAAATGATTTTTCTGTACGCTAAACCCTCTAATATGAAGTATATCCTTAAAGTTTCTTTTGCCACTCCCTTCCCTTGCCGGTACCTATGAGAAGAACCCGATCGGTTCAGCGGTTAGCAAGATCCTTCGCTACATACAAACAAAAATCGTTTTACTTTGTAGTATAGATTGTTTAATTTCAGGGATATGGAAAACCAACCGGATTTTGATATCATTTATGAGAACATAAAGAATCCAGGACCAAAAAGCCCAGGTATAGTACAATATTTATACTAGCGACTGTGCCCAAAGCATATAGTGAAACATTTCTGTACTAGGCACTAAGAAAATGCCGTAATACATTGTATTATTACACTAGGTTAGGTTAGGTTAGGTTAGGTTAGGTTAGGCTAGGCTAGGCTAGGCTAGGCTAGGCTAGGTTAGGCTAAAACTAGAAATATTACTCTTTCTATTAATACACTAGGTTAGGTTAGGTTAGGTTAGGCTAGAAAAAAAAACTATTGTAAAATTGAACTATTTTTTTGTACAAAAAAATAATTTTAAAAAATATTTTAATTTCAGTGTATCGAGTGTCAGATGATGAGCAGGAGATGTTTGAACCACCCCCTCCTACAATCCCGCCAGCATCAAAACTCAGTAGGCGCAAAAGAACATCAACACCGGGGAAAATCAAGACCTGCGCCCATGGACGCAGTCCCCGAAGCGAGCTGCCAACGAACACAAGACTCATCGAATGCACCTATTTGTGTGCTGACTGCCGCGTGTTCTTTCACAAGAGGCAAAAGGAAAGAAAAGAAGGGCAAAAGTAAGCTGATGTATAATAGTCCTTCCAGTCAGATCATATATAAACTATTTGTGATAAAAAAGTGATATATATCAAGATATCTTGAGTCAAAAATATGTTTAACCACCTTTAATTTGTACGTACATTAATCTATATGACAGTTTTGACAGTTTTGTTCTGACGATGAGAATATTCATATAATATTATTTGAAACCGCTATTCCTATAGCAAATTTTTGAAAATTTTATAATGGAAAGTAACTTCATAATATATTTTTCTTGTGTATAAAAATGTTCTAGTATAAAGTACAATTAGAATCCAGATCTCAGCTTAAAACCTATGTATAATTTGTGTTAATTTCTCAGCTTAAACCGATTAAACATGCAGTTATAGTATCTGAATAAAACTATGTAATATTTGGTCATTTAAACCACGTCTAGAATTAGACTAATTAAGAAAATTTCTGTGAATATATACCTATATAGTAGCGCGCTATCGTACCTATGTAAATCATTATGTAAAAAAATATGTTTAAGTGTTTCAATCAATAAAGATAAAAATGAAAACAATTTTTTTTTTATTTTTGCGATTTGTGTACAAGCGATGTTTTTCTATAATTAAGGTCAGTCGTTTTTTACCACTTTCTCGTGATTTTTACCACCCGTTTTTACCACAATTTTTGGTAAATTTTTACCATATTTACCCTATTTCTGGTAAAATTTTACCAATTTAGGGCAAAAATATTACCAGGTGTTGAACAGTTTTACCACTTTTTCGGTAAAATCTTACAGAAATTTGCGGTAAATTTTACCAAAAAAGTGGTAAAAATTGGTCAAAATCTGGTATAAATTTGCGTCCTAAAATGGTAATATTTTACCGGAAATCTGGTAAAATTTTACCGATAATTGTGGTAAAAATCGCTGGTAAAAAGCGTCACAGAGTACCACAAAAAGTGTTTTTACCACGGTTACGGTAAAATTTTACCACCTTTTAAATCGTATAGGCTGGTAAAATTTTACCATAAAAGTGGTAAAACCTAGGTGTTTTTATGGTATTAATTAGAACCTGGGAAACGCAACATAGACATATTTAAATATAAAAAAAAACGTTTAAAGTGCCACTAGAGGCCTCTAGGGGCGTAGCCGCTAGTAATCAGATAAATTTCAAAAAAAAAAAAAAAAAATGGTAGCTATGTAATTTAATTGAAAACAAAAATATTATATTACTATTCTAATTTTGACAAAATACTATTGACCAAACTTCTAAAATGTAATCATAAAATATTTCTTTATATTTTCCAATTAAAAAATAAGTATAAATATTTAGGGAGGGAGGGGACATTATGATAATGTTTTTTATTTGTTGGCTTAACAACCTTGGTGACTCTTATTAAATTTTGATTGGTTGGTTCATTAAGTTGAGTGACCAAACGTTACAACCGTAATTGTAACCTACAGAAGGAGTAACTTTGTGTATCGTGTATCATTATTGAAGATGTACATTAGTTTGTTAGCTATTGTCTTATCCCTTTAGATCCCTGACAAATATTGATTGAAAATCTATATTTGATAAATAAAAGAGGATTTAATAAAGGAGGCAAATTAATAGTTATTTCTTTCATCGTATTATAAACGGCTTTCCGCGGATATACGGCGATAAACGGCACCTCGGGGCTAAAAAACTGGTTTTAATCTTATAATTGTACATTTTTATATTCATAGAAAGCTGGATATAATACGATGCTAGACATAGTTTTTTCGTATTGATGAGAACCGGTTCCTATCGACCGGATTCGAATGAATACGAGAAAACAAGTTCTTCTATTATTAATGTCTAAATTAAATCAGGGATCTAAAAGGATAAGACAAAGGACGACAAATTAATGTACATCACACATGATGATAGACAAAATTCGCCTTCTTTATATTAAAGTTAGTGGTTTTAACGTTTGGACACTCAACTTTATGATTCATGAAACAATCAATCAAAACTCGATAAAAGTCTTCGAAGTTATTAAGCCAACGTCTAAGAAAACGTTATTGTGAAACTTTAGGGACTTTAGTGCAATTAAGTGCTCATATATGTGACGAGCAGTTGGTTAGAAAACACTTTTGAAAGAATTATTATTTTGAAAACCTAAATTATGTGTGAATATTACTATGTAACATTTTTCCTATTGGAAGTTTTTGTTGTATACAGATTATTAATCTAAGTTATCATTAACCATATGCTCTTAAAAATAATAGGATGCCTGTTTATCTATCTGTCTGTCTGTACTGAAAGATCTTAATAAACGCTCAACCAATATGACTTTCATTAACAGTGAGGTTCCTTATATAGCCCAGTAGTGTTTTATACATATCTAAACCCTAGAAAATTAGATTATTGATTTTTTTTTAAAAGTAAAGTTCTTCCATTTCTAATGTCCTCAATTCTATTTTAGAAAATTAAACTCTTATGCATAATTATAGTTGTCTGGACTGCAGTTACTCTGCAAACTACAATGTGTCCCAATCAAATCTAGAACATTTTACATGTTATTAAGCGGAAACATTTTACTTATGAGGTTGTAACTCAAATGCAGCCTTTTTTTATCTACAGTATGATTTAAAAAAAAAAAATTATATGAACAACATTATCCTAAAAAGTTAGACAAAGCACAATAAATAATAACACAAGGCATATACATATTATAATAATGTTAAACACCTTTCTACTTCATACATTTACCACAGTGATTAATTGCCTTGCTATGCTAAACTTATTCACTCAATAAAGGTATAGAAACAGATATATAGAGGGATAAAATGTTACAGCTAAAGGGCGTTAAAAAAAACTAATTGATTCAATGATGGATTTAGAAGGATTTATAGGTAGGACAAAAATCAATGTGCATCAACTTGATTTAATTGTTAACCCCAAAGCTCTTTATAGAGCCTATAAAAAAATAATGACAAATTAAAAATTTAGTGCAGAAGTATCCCGAATGACGTTATATTAGAATAGTCCAATATCCTATTATGACGTCATTCTGATAGCTGTTTAAATTTCATATTTTCATCTCCTTATAGAATTGTAAGTGTACCTCTACCTTCTTATACGTCAATTATCCACTCCTACATCTATTGTAATCAAACCAAACAGGGAAAACGCAATCAAAAGCTTTTATGACATCAAAAGAATTAGAATATTCCCTCTTTACTTGGAACAACTATACTTGCTTTAAATTGGATCATTAACAACGAATAACATGTAATTTTAAAACCTATTAAATAAATTATAGTAAAAACTTATTTCTTTTCTTTAAAAAATTATTAAAAATCAAAGGATTTAGAACTTTTGTGATAAACTGATCTTTTTAAAACTACTAAAGTTATTTGTCTCTAAAGCACAAGTTTTCAATACACCTAATCATTTTTTCCCATTCATTCTTTTCCAAAAGTGATTTTTTATCATAAATAAAATATGATGATATTTTTTCTGCTTGTCTTGCAAGTAATTTAGGTTAGGTCTATGCTTGTTTATTGAATTACAATTAAATTCACACAAACATAACATGAACATGATCAAATTTAATGTATGAATACCTATCTTTGTCCCAACATGGAGCTGATAGTATCAGGGATCTAAAGGGATAAGACAATGGCCGATAAATTGATGTTCATCCCAATGATAAAACACAAAATTACCACTTCTGTAGATTATACTTGAATGTTGAAACATTAGGACACTTTATTAACCAACCAGTCTAAACTCAATAAAAGTATCCGAAATTTTTAAGCCAACGAATAAGAAAACGTTGTTATGAAGCTTTGGGGACCAATGCTATAAACAGCCCAATGCCCCCTCCCATCCTGCATATTATTTACAATATTTTATTACATTTCTCATGAAAACTTTGTGCAATAATTTTCTGGAATTATCAACAATTATGTCAACAATTGAACTATGGCAGACTTTTTGTTGGAGCCCGCTTGAACAGCGGCAGCAGCTTTATGTTAAAACAAGGATAACAACATCCATTAAAGCGGACGGAGCTCTGTAATAGTAGAACAAATAAACATTGAAACTTTTAGTGTGGCAGAATAGAAAAAGTAGAATTTAAATTTATAAGTCTAAAAATTGTAGGTAAATTTGTTGAAAAACTGACTTGATTATAGAGAAGATTCGCTTATAACATTGTACTATATTGTCCTAGGAATCAGTATTCCAAAATTAAGATGAATATTGAAGTTGTGGTCAAAAAAAGCTAAAAATCGGCATATTTTTTTAATGGGCGTAAGAACTTTCTGGTAACGATTATAGAGTTGCTACGCTTCCTAAATCGTACTTAACTGTTAAAGAAATCATGTCTAAAATAACAAAAAAAATTACGAGCAGACCATAATTTTAGAAAAGCTTCGGCTTTAAAAAAGCAAGAGGAATAAAGAAAACAAGTTGATTCAAAATGGCAGTTTGAGTTAAAATACAAACAGCAAACTGCAAGATGTTCACATGTGTGTTAGCCGATTAAAATTTTTTCCCAAAACAATGGCTGCTTATCGCAGCTGCAGTCTTTGAGTCTGCGACTAATGACCATTTTTGTTCTTGTTATTTATGTAGTTTTTAATGCAAAATGTAAGAACTAAGGCAAACGTTAAATGTTTCATGTTGTAATTAATTAGAATAAACTTGCTTTATATATAGCCCTTAGCCTATAGGGGCTCTGCCCCAAGAGGTTTGATCAACCTAATTTTTCGTATTTTTTGGGGGGAGGGGGTTAGTCGACCCCACTATTTTAATTTTAGTTTTAAAACGAATTTTTTGGGGGGGTATTTTTCATTTTTTGGGAGGGTTGGGGGTGTCCTACCCCCAAGAAAATATTATAAACCTTCCCGGGACCTATGAGAAACTACCCTGTAAAGGAGAACCCGATCGGTTCAGCGGTTAGCGAGATCCTTCGGAAGATCCTAGAAGATATAAGGTTTTAAAGAAAAAAATTAAATCATGGATTTGGCGAAACCTTCGATTAGAATCATGTAGTGTGCCTCATTTAGAGGGAATGGATATTGGGCTGTTTATTACGCTGGTCCCTAAACATTTTCTCATTCGTTGGCTTAACAACTGAGGACTTGTATTGAACTTTATCGGTTAGTTCATTTGGTGCCCTAACGTTTCAACCACTAATTTTATTCTACGGAAAGGATAATTTTGTCTATTATCAATGGGGATGTATCTGCTATTGTCTTGTCACTTTAGACCCCTGAAGTAAATAATGATGTAATTACCTATACTAACATGTGTCATACTGGGTGGACAAGGATTGGCAAATTCATATTCGTCCGGCTCAACCATCATACCGCTTCCATTTGCTAGAAAAAAAGATTTTTATATTTATTTTAATGGGAAGGTTTTTCTTTTATAAAATTGGCGTTGCTAAATTACATAACACCAAAACCTACAAAAGACCTAATCATATAAAAGCCCCAATATTACAAAAGACCTGAATTACAAAAGACCGAAAACTAGAAAAGACCATGTCCTAAAAAAGGCCTAATGTTACAAAAGACCTAAACCTACAAAAGTCCTAATTCTACAAAAGGCGTAAATTACAAAAGACCTAAAACTAAAACAGGCCTAATCCTACAAATCCCAAATCTTACAAAAGACCTTATTCTACAAAAGGCGTAAATTACAAAGGACCTAATTACAAAAGCTCTAATCTTACAAAAGACCTAATTCTACAAACGGCGTAAATTACAAAAGACCTTAACCTAAAAAAATGTTACAAAACACCTAAATTACAAAAGGCCTAATATTACAAAAGGCCTATTCTTAAAAAGACCTAAATCTACAAAAGGCGTAAATTACAAAAGTACTAATTACAAAAGACCTAAACCTACAAAAGTCCCAATCCTACAAAAGACCTAATTACAAAAGACCTAAACCTACAAAAGTCCTAATCCTACAAAAGACCTAATTAAAAAAGACCTAAACCTACAAAAGTCATAATTCTACAAAAGACCTAATTCTACAAAAAACCTAAACATACAAAAGCCTTAATCCTACAAAAGACCTAATTACAAAAGACCTATTTCCACAAAAGACCTAATTCTTCAAAAGGCCCATATAAATACGACATAAATACAAGGTTGACAACACCCATAAATCCTAACCAAAATTTTTTTTTGTTGAAGTCTGATAATTTTAGTATTGCAGCTATTGTATATTAATAGTTCTTTTGTACGTCAGTCTGTATTTATATATTCACGTTTCCCAGCATGCTATGTTAAACATGATATCTGATTAAGGGGATCATGATTTATGCAAAAGCTCTGTTTTAGTCGAAGACATTTGAAAAAAGAGTGTTAATTGTATTCATGCTTTTTTTTATATATACAAACTCTCTACTTTCAATTTTATTTTTACAAATAGAAAAAGTTATCAACCTTCCCTGGTCTTTTGAAAAGCGGAGAACCATATCGGTTCAGAGGTTGGTGGTATCCTTCGCAACACACAAACACACACACAATCTATTACTTTCATGAAACTATTGATGTTAATGGAATAACTTGTTCTACTGCAGAGGAAATAACAGTAATACGATGCGAGAAATAACTATTCCAGTTTTTAATACAAAAATATCAACACAATTTTGAAAACAGTGATTTTTAATAATTCAAATCTTAACAAAACAAATTGTCACAAATGATGAAATTGCTAAAATTGATCAGGAAAATTTGATCAAGAATATTGGCGCACGTATCAAAAGTGATTAGACAATGACCGAAAAATTAATTTTCATCCATATTAATGCTACACAAAATTAGAAGATGATAAAAGTCCCTCCACAGATAATGACATCATACGCAAGAATAGCCAATTGAGAGGCCAGTATACACTGTAATTGACCAATGGTAAAATTTATGCTGGCCTCTCATTGGTTATTTTATCGTATGACGTCATAATCTATAGAGGGACTTTAATCATCTTCACAAAATTACCTATTCTATATACCAAAGTTAGTGGTCGAAACTTTTGAAAACTTAACTTTGAATCAACCAATCAAAATTCCCCAAAATTGTGAAGCCAACGTATAAGAAAACGTTATTATGAAACTTTGAATACTAGTGTTGTAAACAGCTCATTGTCCCCTCTCACTCTTGTATAATGAAACCAAATAATATCATTACTACAAAATAGTAGAGCAGTAAAACACCATTACTTTTAGTGTAGCTTCGCCTTTAAGAAGTATTATGTTTCTTTCTATTAATTCAGCTAGGCAACTAGGGTTCCTTGAGAGGGGGGGAGGGACGGTTGACCCTCCAGATTCAATTGTAGTATGCAATAGGTTAAAAGTGGGGGGGGGGGGTCATTTCTTTCCAGGGGAGATTTCTTTTAGGAAGTTGGTAGTACGCTCCCCAAAAATAGGAATTATTAATACCAGTAGATTTTAGTCTGGAACTATTAATACCTGTAGCTTTTTGTCTGGAACTATTAATACCAGTAGATTTTTGTCTGGAACTATTAATACCTGTAGATTTTTGTCGGGAACTATTATTGATACCTGTAGATTTTTGTCTGGAATTATCAATACCTGTAGATTTTAGTCTGGAACTATTAATACCAGTAGATTTTTGTCTGGAACTATTAATACCTGTAGATTTTTGTCTTGAATTATTATTACCTGTAGATTTTTGTCTGGAATTATTAATACCTGTAGATTTTTGTCTGGAATTATTAATACCTGTAGATTTTTGTCTGGAACTGTCATTGTCTGTTTGGGATTGGTTACTCTATAATAAAAAAAAATAATAAGGTTTCCAGTATGGCAGTATGAAACCGATTAATATCCGCTGGATTAGAACCGGTTCTCAGAAATACTAAAAATCATCTATATTATCGAATTAAAGAAAACTTTCCACGAATATCTAGATAAAAACCATAAATTGAATACCAGTTTTGTTAGGCCGAGCCTTTGGCCCCTCGTGGTAAACAAAACGAAGCGATAAATAACAATAAACAATCAATTTATAATTACTAGGATGTTGAACCAGATTTATTAAAGTGATACTTACAGCAGGCTTAAATAACGATACCCACATCCACCCCCTTTACCCCATCCTTCCTACTGGATGATTGAACTGTCCAATAAATAATCTAAATTGACGAATAATTTTTCCCTGTCAATATATCCACGTATAATATATCCACTGATATAGCTAATAGGCAAAATTTTGGTATCCGATAAATAGGACAAAAATCCAAAACGCTAGATTCATAAAAATATTTTTAGTATTAAATCTACTCTATGATTCTAAATGTAGGTATGTTTTTAAAGGCTTCTATTATTTATATACTGCTGAATTTTTTTGTGAACATTCCCTATACCAATGATTATAATATGATTTAAAACAAGAACACCTCTTACCATAGAAGTAGAGTTAAGAGAGCGTCCATTATTGTTGTTATTTATATTGTTGCTGGTGTTACTCGAGATAGAACCTCTACCATTTCTCTCTGTACTGTTGTATATACATATTTATATTACAATTGATTATTCCTATTTCAGTTAGGTACGATTTAGGAAGCGTCACAACTCTATAATCGTTACAAGAAAGCCCTTAATTCTTGTAAAACTTGCTGGTTTTTAATTTTTTTGACAACAACCATTTTGAATGATATAATTAAATATAATATTTATATGACTTTCAAATTAATGATTTCTTGAACAACAATGAACAATATTATTAGCGAAGCATCA
Organism: Acartia tonsa; assembly: GCF_053477335.1. Lineage (NCBI taxonomy): Eukaryota > Metazoa > Arthropoda > Copepoda > Calanoida > Acartiidae > Acartia > Acartia tonsa. Next base: position 45,048,022 of record NC_137264.1, on the reverse strand, counting down.
AATCCTAAAAAATTTTACAGTTATCTTTATTTGCACAATCTATCTATCTATCTATCTATCCAACTATCTATCTATCTAACTATCTATCTATCTATCTATCTATCTATCTATCTATCTATCTATCTATCTATCTATCTATCTATCTATCTATCTATCTATCTATCTATCTATCTATCCATCTATCTATCTATCTATCTATCTATCTATCTATCTATCTATCTATCTATCTATCTATCTATCTATCCAACTATCTATCTATCTAACTATCTATCTATCTATCTATCCAACTATCTATCTATCTAACTATCTATCTATCTATCTATATATCTATCTATCTATCTATCTATCTATCTATCTATCCATCTATCTATCTATCTATCTATCTATCTATCTATCTATCTATCTATCTATCTATCTATCTATCTATCTATCTATCTATCTATCTATCTATCTATCTATCTATCTATCTATCTATCTATCTATCTATCTATCTATCTATCTATCTATCTATCTATCTATCTATCTATCTATCTATCTATCTATCTATCTATCTATCTATCTATCTATCTATCTATCTATCTATCTATCTATCTATCTATCTATCTATCTATCTATCTATCTATCTATCTATGTATATATTCCTTGCTGCAGTGGAACTTCTACCAGTGAGTGTCCTGCTCATACCCTGGGCTGTCGCACTTCTCGCCTCGGTCAACACTCCCCCACTTGACTTGGGCCGCCTCTACAAATAGAAAGAATTTGAAGCCCTTGAAAGTCATAAATACGTCATAAAAAAGTCTAAATTTATCTATATTCTAGGGGTTTCTTTACCCACTTCTCAATTTTTTTATGACGTCACACATGACACTTTCCAGCGCTTCAAATATTTTAATCTATAGTCCTTTTTTCTCTTTAACTGTAAAACAGTTACTTATTTAAAGCCCCCCTCCCCTCATTCATTTTAAATTTAAAAAAACACGACAGCGTAAAGTGCAGACAAAAAAGTGACGTCATAAAATAAAATGACCAATGAGAGACTAGCATAAATTTTATTGTATGACGTAATTTTTTGGAGGCACTTTACGCTGTTATTTCTGCGGGCCTTATCCACACTAAATAATTTCCTTGCGGGGCTACTCTAACCTTTATTTAACTTTACCTTACCTAAACTAATTATCAAAAAACTTAAAAAATTTTTTTTGATCCAAACGCAATATGGGGGAAACCTACAAAATTAAAGTAAGATGTTGCCATGCTTAAACAGAAGCTTCGCTCAGAGAGTTTATTAAACTAGTTCCCTAAGTTTTACAATAACATTTTCTAATTCGTTGGTTTCACGACTTTGGGGACTTTTACTGAATTTTGTTTAGTTGGTTCATTGAGTTAAGTGTTCAAACGTTCCAACTACTAATTAAAATCTACAGAATTGGTAATATTGTGAGTTATAATTGGGATGAACATAAATTTATCAGCTATTTTCTTATCCCTTTAGATCCCTGAGCTTCGCTACTTAAAACTAAATAATAGTTATTTTTCGCATCGTATTATAAACAGCTTTCCGCGGATGTAGAATGTACAATTATAAGATTAAAACCAGTTTTTTAGCCCCGAGGTGCCAAAGGCACGGGCGAAAAAACTGATTTCAATCTTATGATTGTACATTTTAATACTCGTAGAAAGCTTGATATAATACGATGCTAGACATAGTTTTTTCGTATGGATGAGAACCGGTTCCTATCCACCGGATTCGAATGAATACGAGAAAAATAATTAAAACCTACTTTTGCAGTTTCTGATTTTGGGCGTGTGTTCTTTTCAGGGATGGTGGATGTGTGTGCCCTCTCATGAGAACTCTAAATTAAACAACACTCCATTAACCAATTACTTTTCCAATATGGCTTCGAAACAGATTGATATCCGCTGGATTAGAACCGGTTCTCGGCCATACTTAAAAATAATGTACATAATAGAATAACAGACAATTTTCCAACAATATTAAAATTGAAAATCATAAAATTAATACAAATTTATAAAAATCATTAAATCTCTCATGTATTTTTACATTTTCAATATCTGTATTTTGTACTATGACTGACAGACCGACGGACAAACACCGTATAGTACTGTGTATCTTCACAAAAAAAATCAGTCGTCTATCTTGCAAAGCAGCTGAGAAAATAACATTTCCTCTGTAGCGTTACGGACTGACTGACTGACAAAATGAATTATAGAGTAGCTTTGCGACTAAAACAAACTTATATCTACCTGGTTTTCTTCAGTGCTAAGTTTTGGTTGTTTCAACATATCTGGACCTACAGGGTTCTTTTTCTAGATTAAAGTGATCGTGAAGCAATTTTTTTAAATTACATTTTTATTTACCTTTTCTTATTTTTAAAGTAATTTTCTGAACATATCTAGACCTACAGGATTCTTTTTCTAGATTATTAGACAGGTATATTAAGGGATAAGACAATACTGGTTGTATCATCATATCTAGACCTACAGGGTTCTTTTTCTAGATTATTTAACAGGGATATTAAGGGATAAGACAATACTGGTTGTATCATCATATCTAGACCTACAGGGTTCTTTTTCTAGATTATTAAACAGGGATATTAAGGGATAAGACAATACTGGTTGTATCATCATATCTAGACCTACAGGGTTCTTTTTCTAGATTATTAAACAGGGATATTGAGGGATAAGACAATACTGGTTGTATCATCATATCTAGACCTACAGGGTTCTTTTTCTAGATTATTAAACAGGGATATTAAGGGATAAGACAATACTGGTTGTATCATCATATCTAGACCTACAGGGTTCTTTTTCTAGATTATTAAACAGGGATATTAAGGGATAAGACAATACTGGTTGTATCATCATATCTAGACCTACAGGGTTCTTTTTCTAGATTAGTAAACAGGGATATTAAGGGATAAGACAATACTGGTTGTATTATCATATCTGGAAGAAACAGAAAATTAGCTTAAAACCATCCCTAGACTTTAGTTTGAAAATAAAACATTTAAAAATCTTTGTAAAGCTTGCCTGAAATTTAAAAAGAAACTAGTTCAGTAGTAATCAAGATTTTAACGGAGTAAAACAGGCTAAACCTTACAACTATTAGGATATATTATTTAAGTGCAGTTTTTTCAAAATCAAAATGTAACTGTGATAATTACCTTTTGTTCAAAATATATTTCTTTCTTTTTCTGCCTGAAACATATAAAAAATAATATGTATAATATCAAAATTATGAAAGTAGGTTACAAACTGTAGAATTGTTTTTTTAATTAACCCATTGGCACATTTAAACCTTTTATTTATTTACATGAACGTGGTCAATTGAAAAAAGCCCAAACAATTGACTTTGTGACCTCATTTGAAGGATTATTTACCAGTATTTATAAGATTATAACCAGTTTTGTCAAAACCTGACGGGCCTAAGGCCCAGGCTAACAAAACCGGTAATAATTCTAATTCGATACTATATATGATTTTTCAGTATGACTGAGAACCGGTTCTAATCCACCAGATATTAATCGGTTTTGATGCCATACTGGAAAAGATTTCTGGTTTGAAAGTTAAAATAGTCATATTCTGAGACTTTAAAGTTCATTTTGAACTTTTCAAATTTCTATTTCTTTTTAATGATTAAGTTTTTTTCACCTGAAAGACTTCATAGTTGTTTCTAACATATCTAATTGTTGTATCACTTCTTCTTTCTACAGATAATACAAAATTATATTATACAGGTTGTCCGCGTGTATGAAAATAAAAACAAAAATTATTTCGAAAATAACTCTGAGCTACGAAGGAAAATTTAAATAAGATGTTAATGAGTTGCGCCTGGTTGGGGTCAAGGCATCCCTCCCACCTTCTCTATATATCATAGTCGCTCAACAGACACATAGCAGCAGTAGGAACCATTATTAACATCTTTAGTTATGACGTTGTGTTGGGCTGAGATTCAAGCCTATCTCCTTCCTGACAAGGAGCGGATACGCTAAGGATGTCGTAATCCGGGGGAGGGGGGCCCTTGGACGTCTTGTTAGGAATAAAACTTTTATTTATCACATCGTATTATAGACATCTTTTTGCGGATACTGAAAAGTTTTTAATTCTTTTAATATTAGGGGAAATCTGTCTGTAATAAGAAACTAAGTAAGATTTTTTAAGTATTGCTGAGAAGCAGTTATAATCCAGTGGATATTAATCAGGATCGAAGCCATACTGAAAAATCATGTATACCTACATATAGAGCCATACTGGAAAAAAATATTACCTTTTCTGGTTGTATTTTATAGTCAGGTATTTTCTCCATCAACTTCTTAAATTCATCTTTTCCTGTTACACTGAATGCAAAATAATTTACAAAATTAATTATTTAAGATAGAAGCTATTTTTAAAAGCAAAGCTAGCTCTTTTGGGTATAGTCCCTTTCGTGACAACGCCTCTAAAGGTGCATTTAGTCGTATATTTTCACAGTAGCTTTTTATAGGTTATTTTAGGTTATATTATACCACAGGGTTAGGCATTGGTCCCGTAGGGTTAGAGCCCCCCGCATGGGCTAGAAATAGGAGAAAATCTACTGTGAAAATACGAAGAAACGCCCCTTAAGAGGCGTTGTCACGAAAGGGACTATACCCGCTCTTTTTGTTAATTTAAAATGTTGGAATTTTTCCCTTGATTTTAACTTTGTAGGATGATTCCTATAACAGTTACTAAGTTAGGTACAAAATTATAAGCGAGCCATCTCTATAATCAAGTTCTAAACATGTTAGTATGTACTTAAACAAAATCCCGAATTTACGCAATTTTTAACCAATTTTATACAGTTTTGTTTAGACCTCTAAAATAATATTCTGATTTTTAAGTTTTAACACTCTACAAGTGTTATTGTTTGCATGTCCTTTTATCTGGTTTTAGAGCTTCGCTATTATGGATGTTGTCATCCTTGTTTTGAAAATAACTATTGAACATTTCTTTAAACTAATTTTTACAAAAAAAATTACATACTTTGAATTTTTGAGGTCCAAAATTTGGGGCGGAGGTTTCTTTTTATTGAGGACATCCTCTACTTGATATTTTGGTGGGTCACCCGGCATTTTGATTTCTGAAATTGGTCACGGGGCTTGGCACTTATGCGCTTACTAAAAAATTAAAAGTGTTCTTATATCATAAATTTCCCCTTTTATCTAATATTTTTTAAATAAACTAATTTCCAGTATATCATTGAAACCAATTAACAACCGCTGAATTATAACTGGTTCTCAGCTATACTGAAAGATTATGTATAGCATTGTATTACAGACAATTTTCCAGGAACATTCAAATAAGAATCATAAGTTTAATGCCAGTTGTGTTAGCCTGGGGTTTCACCTCATTGGGGCTAGCAAACAAGGTTTTCATCTAATATTCTTTATTTCAATATCCGCGGAGAGCTGTCTATAATATAACTATTTAAAATTTTATTTTCAATTATATTTCAAATTAAATTTTAGATGAATTAAGGGTGAACAGATTAAATGACTTTTAATAACGACCCTTGTAGTCTGTGCCGACTTTCATTTAAATATTAACACAGCTAAGTCGCTACCAATGAGCAGAAAAGCTAGCAGACGAAAAAGGTTCCCAAGACCGGGGCCAGGTAGTTCACTAGGGTATACATCTATACTTATTACATTTATTATGTCCTGCATATTTTTAATTTAAATAGTTCAAAAGAGTTTGTTATAGTGTAATCAGTTTAAAAGTTAGTTTGGAGATGTCACATTAATCATAATCTTATTATGAAACTAAGACATTAAACTTCATGAATATAAGGTACATGCTGCACTAACAAATATTTTCTAGTATTTATCCTTCTGTCCTTCCATCCCTCTTAAACTGCAGCATCAGGATTGACAAATAATGAATTTAATAGATGTATTTTTGTCAATATGCAGGTGTATGATTGACAAATTATGAATTTAATAGATGTATTTTTGTCAATATGCAGGTGTATGATTGACAAATTATGAATTTATTAGATGTATTTTTGTCAGTATGCAGGTGTATGATTCACAGCTAAACTGTGAATATGACAGTGCAATAGCTGTATTTTTGTAATACCCCCTAAAAGTGCAGGTGTGAATCTGACAGTAAAACTGTGTTTATGACAGTCAAATCAATATGTTTATGACAGTATTATCACAGTATGTTTGCTAGTGGTAAATCTGCCATGTACCCGTCTGTCTGTCGGTAATTTTGGGGGATCTCGATATTTTTAGAAGTGCAGATAATTTACTTTCCAGTATGGATTTGAAACCGATTATTACCCGGTGGATTAGAACCGGTTCTCAGCCTGAGACCTAAGTCTTAATGTCCATATATATAGTGGCAAGGCTTCTTAGTCAAAATGGAATATGCTTTTAGGGATGATTTATATGTATAGATTTGGTTTTAGGCTAGGTTCTTTCTACCCCTCTTATAAAACAATGCCTCTTGTGGCTAAAGACGAATCTGCTAGTATAATTTTATTTAAAAATTATCAAACAAGAAATTTTTATCTTCACAAATGTTATTTTTTATTTGATGGCATACCCTTTAGATTCATGCTTAAAACTAGGATAGCACTTCGTTATATTCCAATTAAAATTATATTAAGTGCAATAACCCATAAAAATATGTTTTTATGTCTCTCTTTAACTAAAACTAGCGGCTTCGCCCCCTAGCCTCTAGAGGCTCTGCCCCAAGAGGTGATCAAAAAAAATTTAGGCGAAATTCGTAAAAGGACCAAGGAAATCTTCTGCAAAAAAAAGGACAAGGGAAATCTTCTGAAAAAAAAAAAATTGGGGGGGATTTTTTGATTTTTGGGGGGGTTGAGGGTGTCCCACCCCCCCAAGAAAATAGCATAAAACCACCACAGGACCAGTAGGAATATTCCCTGAAGAGTAGAATCCGATCGGTTCAGTGGTTACCGAGATCTTATGGGACAGACGGACGGACGGACAGACATCATTCTACTTTGTATTATAGATAAATGTTATTTTTAGTTTATGTAGCTTCTAAATAACTAATTATGTTTGATCAAAACAATTCCTAGTTTAAATTGAAGGAATTTTGAAAATGAAAGATATTATTAAGAATCAAATAAGTATTAATTCCATATTTACAGATTATTTGTTACATTTATTAATAGGTATATTATTATCATAACAGTTTTGGTAGCCCCATGGGGCCAAATTTTATAATATTTAATTTTAGTATCCGCAGAAAGCTGACTATAAAACTTTGCGATAAATAGTAACTTTTATCACAACTAAAAAAATTTTTAACCTAAAAATAAAAAGAAATAATTTAACCAAATTTGTTATAAAATTTCAATATTTAGGAAAAATTGTAAGAATATTATTCCGTTAAGAATGAAGTGCAATAGTAAACTGTTCTCCATTCTATATTTTCAGTTCTATTGCAGAGAGAGAGAGAGAGAGAGAGAGAGAGAGAGAGAGAGAGAGAGAGAGAGAGAGAGAGAGAGAGAGAGAGAGAGAGAGACAGAGAGACAGAGAGAGAGAGAGAGAGAGAGAGAGAGAGAGAGAGAGAGACAGAGAGAGAGACAGAGAGAGAGAGAGAGAGAGCGAGAGAGGAGGAAGGGAAAGAGGAAAGAGAATTTGAGTAAAAAGTAAACTTAAATGGTTGTGAAACAGGGGATGGAGGGGACGTTGGGCTGTTTATTACACTAGTCCCCAAAGTTTTCTTATTCGTTGACTTAACAACTTTGGGGACTTTAATTGAATTTTGATTGGCTAGTTCATTAAGTTGAGTGTCCAAACGTTTCCAACACTAGGTGTAATCTACAGAAGGGGTAATTTTGTGTATCATCATTGGATGTGTACATCAATGTATCGGCCATTCAAACCATCAAGTCATATCCCTTTAGACCCCTGGATTCAAACCTGTTCAGTAGCTAAAATTATAACGAAATTAGGTAATATCCTCTTAGAACTTTTTTTCAATTTTTAAAAATTTGAGTACAACTCCCCCCCGACAGCGAACTATGAACTCTGGCCGCAGCGCTCGGCTCCCTAGCCCATAACCTAACCTAACCTAAAATAGTTGTTCGCTCCAAATTTTCAAAATTGAAAAAAGTATAACGCCCGAAATTAATATGAATTTGGTTGGTATTATGTAAAAGTCTAGCGGTTGCGCTCCTATCATCTAGGGATCCGTTCAATTAAAGCTTTTTTACAGAAGAAAATAGCCTAAAATTAAAAACTCAATCTGTTCAGTGTTTAGTAAAATCTTAAAACCATAAAAAAACCTTATTACTTTATATAACAGGATTCATCTTCAATAATACGGATTTATAATTAAATTACTAAATTTAAGCTTTTCTATAATTTGGGATGATCCGTTCGTCCCTCTACATCCATAACGGCTAGCTCTGATTGTTAATTTAGGCTTGTTAGAATTTCTCAATCTGATTTTTAGAAAATTGATTTATAGAACAATAAGGCAAAAACAATATTATGTATAAGAGAAGCATCTCTATAAAAATTAGCTGATTTTATGAATGTTTTTATCCATAAATTCTTAGTTTAATAGAGTATGGCTCAGAACCGTTTTTATTATATCGGAAATAAATTGAAGTTTTTACAAAATATGATAAATTTATACTGAAAATCTGCTAAGCAAAAAAATATTTGCAACAAAAAGTGCAATTTTTATGAATTTATAATAGACATAATATAGCTAGATGGTCTACCTGACCTCAAAATTCGTCAAACTCGAAAAGGGATTCTACAGCAGACAAACACCTTTGTTTATTTATTGCATTCAAGTTATACAAGTGACGACATTTTTCTAGGATATAAATTTCTAGAAAGCTTATTTTATACAAAGGAATTTAACTATTAGTATTCATAGCTAACTCATTATAGTTTTTGTCATGGGCTTCACACTATACTAGGAAATTTCTTTACATGAGAAAATTTTATTAAAGAAAAAGCTTTTTTAAAAGAAATGCGACAATTTATAGCTGACTCATGCGAAATGAAATAAAAAAAGTGCCCTTTCCTACCTCTGTACAGAATATTAACCAATGGCATGTTCCACTGTTCTCCTATTGGCTGATTTAGAGAGCATGTCTCTAGATTATCTCTATTATTGATATTGATTTTAATTTGACAAATTTATGACAATTTTTTCCTCTGTTGTCAAGGAAAATTGTAAAAATGAAAAATTGTTCGAAATCGAAATGAATAATACTGCAAAACATTTATATGCACAGTACAACAATGGATATTAGAATACTTGTATAGTTTGACAGATTTTCGCATATGTTAATATACTACTTTTAGCTGGCTAATATAACGATACTCACACCCCATCCATCCCCTCCCCTCCTACTGGAGTTGTGGTATCCGCCTAGGGTAAATGGCAGACACCAGAGTTCGAATAAAGACTACGGCAGTGTGAACAGACGTGGACACCTTACTATAGAGAAGCTACGCTTCTCTAGCATTCACTAGACAAGAATCAACATCTATTTCAGTTGTCACTTTATTGAAGGGTTAAAGGATACTAAAGCTATATACAACAAACAATAACTACATGGATAGGAATAAATGATCATAACATAAAAGCATTATAATACATATACAATAGTCAGTTTGGGCAATCATGATTCCCCATCCCTGGAAAGGGTGGGGGGAATTAAGAATACAGTTAACCATAATATAAATACATATGGATTAGGAATAAAGATAGTTAAAGATAAATCATACAGTAAAACATAGATAATTGCAATGGTTAGGTAGATGGCTATCCCTGTCTGGGGCAGGCAGGATAGCCCATGGAGCAGCACAATAGGTAGATAAGCATAGAGGGGTTGAGTGGTAGGTCTGGGTCCTAAAGAGGGAAGGTTTGATGATTACTTGTGACAACAACAGTCTGTGTGGGGGTGATTCTATCAGGTGAGGGCAGGTTTAGATCCTTTATCCTCAGGGTTGAGGTGGTGCTGATAACTTGGTGGTTGAAGGGGAAGGTTCCGGTGCTTAAGATGGGAGAGGGAGGGGTAACACCCCTCCCTCCATTTGCAGGACAACTGAGAGATGAAATCAGTACCGTTATCTGACATATTTTCAGGTGGCTTTATAATTGTAGAATAACAGGATTTAGCTAGGTGCGTAGCATCACTATAATGTCTTGGTTTCTGCATGGTCCAGAGCTGCCGCATACCACAACTCTCCCCTCGGAAGGCTGGAGGGGTTGTCTGCACCGCCAGACTTCCGACAGTGGTTGCGGCCTTCAGTTTGTTGTCCTTGTGGAATGGGTCCGCCAGGATACCAGTTGCTGGACGGTGGTGGACTCCAGCCCTCCCCAGGTCTAACGGAATCGGCTATATCTGCTGGAGTAGCTGGTCCTGTTGGATATTCTGGCCGTTGGATGTGTACCTCTGAGGCCACCCTGGCAACCTCCAGGGGTGGCACAGCACATGAGGGGGCTTGGACCAACAGCCGCCTGGTATACACCTCTTCAGGTTTCTCCACTGGGCTGGTGGTCTCCATCGTGTTGGTCACCTTGCTGCTGGCAGGCTGGCTACTGGATGCAGGCGCAGTTTCTTCGCCCTCGGGGCTGGTCAGGTTCATTCGGCTTCCAGGGTCTCTGTCAACGCGGGCAGGTGGTGGTTGCCATACTGTAGGAGCGTTGCCTCCTTCAGGCTCATTCTGGACATTGGCAGGGTGGTGCATGGCAGTCCGACCTGCGGGGTAGGGAAAGGTAACAGTCTATCCTTTATGCCGGAGGCTGTCTTGGATCTGCAAGGGTGGCTCCGCTCTAGTTGGCTGGGAGACAGGCCCATCCACGGACACTGCTGCTGGTGGACTGGAGGCACAAGGCTCCGGATTTCCTCCCCTAGCCTGAAGGGGTCCAGGCACATTTTCTCCATCTTGGGTAGACATAATTGTTGGGGATCCTCTACTTCTATGGTTAGGCTCGGCACTTGGCGCATCTAGTTGTGTTACTCCCCAGGCAGCGGTCAAAGCTTCTTCAGTTTGGCTGGTAATGGCTGATACCCTGGCTCCTGGGGCAGATGCAGGGGGCGCAGGCAAGTTTGGCCCAGCCCAAACTTCCTGGTACACCAGTGCAATACAATTACCCTGGCTTGGTTGAGGGAGGTAGACAGCTGGATGCAGTTGAGGGTGAGGGACAGCTGGACTCTCCCTGCTGGCTGGGGGCTCTGGCTGGCTGGGGGTGACGGGTGTCACCCCTTCCTCTGGGGCTGCGGGCTCATTCCGGGGTCCAGGTATCTCGGTGGCGGCGACGGTTATCGCCCCAGGCACCAGTGTGGGGGCGCTGGATAGCACCCCCCAGTCTTCACAGGGGTCCAGGTCTCTCGGTGGCGGCGACGGTTGTCGCCCCAGGCACCAGCGTGGGGCGCTGGATAGCACCCCCCAGTCTTCACAGGTGGCGGCGACGGTTGTCGCCCCAGACATCAGCTTGGTGGTGCAGGGAAGCACCTCTCGTTCCTTCCAGGTGGCGACGCCGGTTGGCGTCCCATACATCGACTCAGACTCGCTGGCTAGCGCCTCTTGCCTCTCCCACTCGGCGGCCGCCAGGGCCTCCTCGTACACCGTCCCGGTGGCGCTGGGTAGTGCCCCTCGGCTCTTGCTGGGGGTGACAGGGGTTACGGACACCGGTCCCCTGTGGTTGCGGCTGAGGTCCAGGCCAACCCGGTTGGGTTCAGCCGCTCCTCCCAGCACGTTGATCCTGGCCACCATGGTCCCAATCTGAGACACAGACTCCTGGGTAGCCGCGGCCCCAGCGGCGGCAGCTAGTTGGGGTGACGGCTGGGCATCTCCCTCCAGGTGGACCTGGGTGGCAGACTGGTTGCATGCAGGTTGTTGGGCGGCCTGGTGTTTCTTCATTGCCCGGTCCCAACCGGTTCTACACTTGGCGGCTGTGTGGCCGTTGAAGCGGCAGCGCCCCTTCGTCCAGCTGGGTCCCATCAGGCCGGCTTCCTCAGGGTGTATCAACCTGCCAGGTCTCTCCTCCTCCAGTTGGGGCACCAGCTGACAAACAGGGTCTCCCCTACTAGGGGTCAGGCGGTGCTGGGCTGCTTGTGGTGGCTCCTTGGTTACATTCAGCCTCCTCCCCATACACACAGGTTCCTTCCATCCAACAGCGGCTCTCCTCCCCTGGGTGGCGAGGCCAGCCTCGGCCTTAGCTTCTGCAGGTGCTTCTCCACATGAGGGACCCTGCCTCTGGGTATGCCAGGTGGTTGGTAGCAAAGGCCGTTGATGGTGCCAGTCGGAAAGGGGGCTATGAACTCTGGGGGGTACCTGTGGCCAGTGTGTGGACAGGTACCCACAGGTGGACCAGCAAGGCCCAGAAGATGCCATACTGATGGTAGCCTGAACTGTATTCCGGACTGTCAGCAGACTGTTGGTAGCCACCTGAGTTGGGCCAGAGTTGCCAGCTGGTATTGCGTCCCTGCCAGGCTCCGTCAGCTGCTGGTGGGGAGCCCCTGCGGTGGTTCTGGTTTTGGCAAGGGGTGGCCTTCTTATTGACTTCCCTGGTTGGAGCTCTGCATCCTGGTGGGCCTCCATCTTCAGCAGCATGGGGGAACTTGGCTGGGACATGTGCAGTGGTTCAACAGAGTAGCGGCATCTGGTCTTGGAGTGTGGGGGAACAGCCTCACTGCTGCTGGTCAACCCTGCTCCCTCCGTGCTGGGTAAAGTCTTCCACTGCAGCAGGTCACCAGTCCCCATCCTTAGGCCGGTCCCCAGTCGTTCCATGCCTGGGGGCTCCCAGGGAGGCTTGGGTGGCGGCTCCCCCACCCCCAGGTACGCGTCGGGCATCTGGGTGAAGAGCCTATTCCCCTGGGACAGCTCCCCATCCTCCAGCTTGGTGAGGCCAGCGCCAGGGAGGACCTTTCCACCCCAGAAACAGGTGGTACTGGCCCTGGGGCTGGGCCCCGTTGGAGTCTCAGTTCTGGTGGTAGTGTCCATCTTGGGGCTGGCCACTAAGTCTCTGAAGCTTGTCACCTTCTCATTAGGCTCAGTTGCATCGTTCAACACCCCCAGGAGGACACCTACAGGTTCAGCAATCCCCAGTCCAGTATTGCTATTTCTCGTACGTTGAGCACCAACTGAACAGGAGCTGTGCAGCGGACATTCAGTCACCCTTCCAGACAAGGGCATCTCAGGGACCAGGGGTCTGTGACCTGGCATGTGTTTGATGTTCACTGTACTCAACACAGTAGGCCAAAGTAATAACAGAAGTAGTATCTTGTAGATATAGAAGCAGAGTAGAGTAGCCGCGCCGCAAGGAGGTTCGAGCCGGCTCACCCCTAGTATAAATACTATAGCTGTGTAATTAGGGTGGTAGTCCACATAGCCGTAGGCTCGGTCCTCCTGGCTCAAGAGTTTCTGTGGCTGGCGCGCCCCCATGATAAGTAGCAGGGGGTTGGTCTGTTGGTGCCAGCGTCTTGTTTAACTGTTGAGCCTGAGTGGTTCTCCTTTCCAGTATAGCTCTTGATTTCTGTGGTAACCAGCGGATCTTAGCTTAAAGGTAACAGGGAATATGTTAGGCATCCACAGATGTCTCTAGGAGCGTATCCGCTAGTAGATATATGGATAGGTAGGCTATCTATATATATACATGGCTACACGCCCATATATATATATATACGTGTATAGGGATATCCCCAGAGCTAGCTAGCTTTTCCTCCTTGCTCCAAAAAAAAATCACGCTTCCTCTGTATATAGTTCACTATATAACTATGAGGGTCGATGGTCCAGGTACACACCACCACTGCCCAGTGTGGGGCAGCAAGTCAGGCTATGTCCACAGGGTGGGCGTACTTTCGTTCAGTTACCATATCAGTTTCCAGTGTTGTTTGGTGAGGTTAGTATTCACTTGCTTGTACCCATGATACAAAAAAACAACATTATTTATCACTTGGGTATTTATATATACATATATTTGTTTCACTAACCACTCAGCTTTGAAGTAGGGTTGGCAGGGCTAGGAGATGTTGAGGGTCTGAGCGGGTTTAAGGAACTGGTTTAGTTTTCCTTATCACACTGTAGACAGGGAGGGAGGAGCTTGCAAGTTTTTCTCCTAAAAAAATATCTCTGTTGTATGCTATAGAGTGGCCCCTCTCCTGTGTGGGTGTGTGTGTGTGTGTGTGTGTGTGAAATCTCCTTTCCGTGCAGCGCGCTTACGCACCGTCAATCCGCGCACACAGATAAAACGCGCACTTGTCCCTCAACTCGCTCTCTCGTTGGTCCGCTTTGTCCGTTGGACTTATGATATTTTCCGCACTCTGTTGCGCTACCCGTGAATGGCGCTTTGTGTTCCCGGTCGCTAGCCCCACACTACAGACGGACTTAGTCTAGTGTGGGTAGGGGGGAGCGCGTGAGGGGACGGGGGTAACTCCGTCCGTTCCCCCTGTGAGGGAGGGGGGTAACTGTGTGCTGGTGTAATAGTGCCTTTTCTTCTTAATCCTAGGCTTATCTATTATATCACCCTGATTGTATTTGCCTTCAATGGAGAGGGGCTCCTCCCTTTCCCTTGGAATAAGGGGTGTATTGTTGTTGTGCTATAGGCTTGAGGTGATTTGATTGTATATCAGGGTCTTTATTATATTACATCTAGCTTCTATTTTTGTCCTTATCACAATTGCATAACAGATTTGTTTACTAACCCTGTTCTATTTTTAGCTGTTATCACAATACACAATAAATCCAAGCCTGTTCTATTTTTAGATTTATCACAACACAACAATTTGTTTGCCAAGCTTTGCTCATAAATCTATTGTTTAGCCATCACACCAGGGTGGTAATCCCTGCAATGTGACCTAATATCTGTTTTTCTAGATGGGTGGCTGCGTTGTAGCCTCTCAGGATACTTGGAGTTGACGTAGTTTTTCTCTGTTCTGGTGCACTACACTCGTATGTTGGCTCGCAGCTTGCAGCTATGTGGCGTGTTTCAGCCTATCGGCGGCAGGGAATGTCCCGTCCTGCTAGCGCCGCTTGCAGCTATGTGGCGTGTTTCAGCCTATCGGCGGCAGGGAATGTCCCGTCCTGCTAGCGCCGCTTATCCAAATCCAGCTGATGGCGGCAGGGAATGTCCCGTCCTGCTAGCGCCACTGGTTCGGATCCTGCTATCTCTTGCAGTAAAATTGGCCTATTTTCAGCCGTTTACACTTATTTGGCTTGTTTCAGCCGGTCCGCAGGCCTGTTTCAGCCTTTTGAGCGCTCAATTCTCCGTTAGATGTCGGCGCTTCTCGCGGTTCTTCGTCAAGTTTCACTTTCACAACTGCCGGATGCAGAGTTAGACTTGCTGTCCAGGGTGGGTAATTCAGGTTGCTTGTGTCA
Source organism: Acartia tonsa (assembly GCF_053477335.1). Taxonomy (NCBI): domain Eukaryota; kingdom Metazoa; phylum Arthropoda; class Copepoda; order Calanoida; family Acartiidae; genus Acartia; species Acartia tonsa. Next base: position 45,032,654 of record NC_137264.1, on the reverse strand, counting down.
GTTTTGCCAGTTTCACTGCTGGGAGTACCTTAGCCTCAGATGCGCGTCTGCTCTACACTTGTGGTTCGCCGTAATCTCACACAGCTGTCACCAAAAGTTGTGGTATCCGCCTAGGGTAAATGGCAGACACCAGAGTTCGAATAAAGACTACGGCAGTGTGAACAGACGTGGACACCTTACTATAGAGAAGCTACGCTTCTCTAGCATTCACTAGACAAGAATCAACATCTATTTCAGTTGTCACTTTATTGAAGGGTTAAAGGATACTAAAGCTATATACAACAAACAATAACTACATGGATAGGAATAAATGATCATAACATAAAAGCATTATAATACATATACAATAGTCAGTTTGGGCAATCATGATTCCCCATCCCTGGAAAGGGTGGGGGGAATTAAGAATACAGTTAACCATAATATAAATACATATGGATTAGGAATAAAGATAGTTAAAGATAAATCATACAGTAAAACATAGATAATTGCAATGGTTAGGTAGATGGCTATCCCTGTCTGGGGCAGGCAGGATAGCCCATGGAGCAGCACAATAGGTAGATAAGCATAGAGGGGTTGAGTGGTAGGTCTGGGTCCTAAAGAGGGAAGGTTTGATGATTACTTGTGACAACAACAGTCTGTGTGGGGGTGATTCTATCAGGTGAGAGCAGGTTTAGATCCTTTATCCTCAGGGTTGAGGTGGTGCTGATAACTTGGTGGTTGAAGGGGAAGGTTCCGGTGCTTAAGATGGGAGAGGGAGGGGTAACACCCCTCCCTCCATTTGCAGGACAACTGAGAGATGAAATCAGTACCGTTATCTGACATATTTTCAGGTGGCTTTATAATTGTAGAATAACAGGATTTAGCTAGGTGCGTAGCATCACTATAATGTCTTGGTTTCTGCATGGTCCAGAGCTGCCGCATACCACAGAGGAACGAATTGGCCAATAAATGAGGACATTACTATACACAGTTAAGGCTTCTAGAAAAAGCTTGTAGAATTAACGGGGTGTCTATCAGATATATTTTACTTGTCATATTATCCTATAGAGGCCAATACAAGTGGGTTCTCTAAATAATGTCATATAATCGAAGGAGAAAACCCGACCCAATTAAGAAGGAAAAAAATGTGTGTATGATATTTTCTGGGGATAAACCAACTTGTTTCAATTAATTTCAAGGGTAAAATTATTAAAAACAAAATAAGCAAATAAAGCTGAATGTGAATGCAGCTTATAAATAAAAATTGAAAAGTAGGAAATTAAAATAAAATTTCATTTCCTGTTACAAAGTGAAACATGAACTTGCCCTTCAACTTGGATCATTTCTTAAAACTATTTCATTTCTTTCAGAAATTTATTAAAATCCTTGAATGAAAGCAGAGGCGTGTAGAAATGGGGTTGGATTCACCCCCCTTGACATGGTTATACAACCTCTATTACAGCCAAGTGGGGTGTCAGTCAAGTTAAAATAATTTCTTAAATTTAAAGGGTATGAAAATAAAAATTTAACCAATTAACGAATTTGCTGTAAGTGGGTTGGACACAAAGGGATGTGTCTATACTAAACGTGTTATTTAAAAAAACATTTAAAGTGCCACTAGAGGCCTCTAGGGGGCGTAGCCGTTAGTAGTAATAAAAAGGACAAAAATTTAAACAAGGATGACACCCTCCATAAGTAGCGAAGTACAGGAAAGTCATTGGATGGGAATACGGAAAGGATATTTAAAGAGCATTTTAAAGAATAGTATAGATTTATTGCAGAATAAATCACGAAACCTTTATACTTTGCAGCGTGACTGACAGACCTACGGACAAAGTAAATTACATACTGGATGCTTATTAGTATTTTTGTATATATAAAAACTCGCAGTATTGTTTTCAGATAGCCAGCGTGGTTGACCGGTAGTTACTGGAGATGATCTTGACCAAGGTCCAAAGGTTCTGTTGATCATCGAAGCAAGTTGTACTATTAGTTGTATTATATTATTCTACATTATAGATTATATTTAAATTAAAAATTACATTGGAGTTACATGAATACAAATGTTTTAAAATCACAAGTAATTACAAGTAATATTAATTACATTTGGACATATTTAATGAAAGAGAATTATTTGAAAATTAATGTAATTTAATTAAATTTTTTTAGAGAAGTCCTCAAAAAAACAGCCGTCTATCTCTAAAAGCAGCTGAAAAAATCGCATTTCTCCCGCAGCGTCAAGGACAGACTGACGGACGGACAGACAAAGTGAATTATAGAGTAGCTTCACTATTTAAAAAGATGGCTGCGAAGCCTCAATACATATTTTTGACATTATAAGTATTGTAAAACTTATACAAAAATGTCACAGAATGTCTTAGAAGCCGAAGGCCCGCGCCCGGGCTAACAAAACTGGTATTAATTTTATGATCTTTATTTAAATATTCGTGGAAAATTGTCTTTGATACGATGCTGTACATGGTTTTTCAGTGTGGCGAAGAACTGGTTCTAATCCAGTTGATATTAATCGGTTTCTGAGCCATACTGGAAAAATGAAATCACAACTTGTATAATTGTTTAAAAGAAAGGAACAAAGTTTAAAATTGCAAGTTATAGATCTTATTTTTAAGTGGAATGTTTTGACAATATTGTTTTTAGAAACCTTTAAAGCGAAGAGTCGGTCCATCCGTCCATCCGACCAGAACGTTTTCGTTAATTTAGACATGTTAAAATTGTCCTATCGATTTCAAACTTTGAATGATGATGCCTATAACAGTTAGGTACGATTTAGAAAAAGTATTACAACAAGGTACAATGTTTTGTTATAGATGTTATCGCTTTTTCAATGTTGTCATCCTTATTTAATTATTTATTGCATCATATTTTTAGCGGTTATCAAAATAAAAAAATATATGATTAAAACCAGTTTTGTTTGCCTGGGCCTTCTGTATTTCAGGAAATTTGTCCTTATTAATAAAATAATGTTTAGTTTACCTGGGCCTTTGGTCCCTCGGGGCCTTATAATTTTTAAATTTACTGTCCGCGGTAAGCTGTCTTTAATACAAAGCGATAAATATTTTTTACCCGTAGCAACGCTGTTTTGTTTTGACACTTTGAAGTAGAATTACATTTTACTTTTCAAACTATTGCAATACAAACGAAACTCTAGGATGGTTGCTGTTTTTTTTTATATAAAGCAAAGCTACTTTAAACAAGGATGACAACATCCATAAAAGCAAAGCACTGAAACGGTAGGACAAACGGACATTAACACTTGTATAGTGTCTGAACTGAATAATCAGAATATAAAAATATAGGAGTCGAAGCAAAATTGTAAGTAAATTTGTTGAAAAACTGCTTAATATAGGATAATGTTTATGTACATACTTACATTTTTAGGACTGGATTATAGAGTTGCTTCGCTTATAATATTGTTCTTTGTTGTCCCAGGAATCAATATACCAAAAATCAGATCAAACGGATAATTAGATCACATAAAAATTTATTGTTAAAAGTAGAAAAATCAACATGTTTAAAATGGACATACGGACATTCTGGTAATGATTATAGAGTTGCTAAGCTTACTTAATCGTACCCAACTACTACAGGAATCATCATGCAAAGTTTGAAAGTACCAAATCATGCATAAAATTTGTGTAATAATGTTATATTATTTATTGTATGCTTATGTTGAAATACATATCTATCTACCCACATCAATATAGTTAACATTCTAATATTCTAATTTTCTAAAGATCTTAAGTTTTTAAATTAATAAATGACTGAAGTTTATTCTGTTGGAAAAACGGATATATCCCCATGACAAAAAAACAAAATTTGTCAACCAACCTAAATGTATTTTGCTATTATTTTATGTCAGAGATTTAAAAGGATAAGACATGGCCGATAAAGTAAGCCCCCAAAGTTTTTGACATGACGAATAAGAAAACGTTATTAGAAAAACGTTGAGGACTATTGTAATTACCAGCCCAATGTCCCCTCCCTCCAGGATTTTATGTTGCTGAGCGTCACCATGATTTATACTTTTACAAAAACTTTGACGGATTTTTTTTATGTAAAACTTTGAAATCAAATACAATTATAGATTTTGCATTCTCTTTTTTTAGGTGCGTGGCATCTCTATAAGTATCTGCTTAGAACACTGATTTTACTTAAAATAGTTTGTCGCCTTTTTGTAAGTTTATTATTTACTTTATCTTATAGTAGTCGTTTATTTAAAATAAAAATAAATAACTGACGTTACTTATACTTTATTGTTTGTAGCAAAGCTATTCTATAATTTGAAATGTATGTCCGTCCGTCTGAAACGTTTAGGGGGAAACGTGATTTTCTCGGCTCCTATTCAAGATAGATCTTTTTTTATTTTTAGTGTAGATTCCTATGGCATATGTCCATCTAATCTATACATTGTTTTGTCCATCTGTCTGTTGTTTGGGGTGGTAGATCGATTCCTAGATTTTCAAGTTTTCGTGATTTTCTTAATACCTTTTCAAGATAGAGGGCTTAAATTTTAGGGATTAATCAATTTTACATTTTACATATTTTCACCAAGTTTTATTAAGATTTGTCTATTAATTAGGGTGCTAGATCGATTCCTAGATTTTAAAGTTTTCGTAGTTTATTCTATTCCTATTTAGGAATTACGAATGAAATTATCAGGAATTGGACATGCTCATATTCTACATATTTCAAGCAAGTTTCATTAAGATTTGTCTATTAATTGTGGTGCTAGATCGATTCCTAGATTTTAAATTTTTCGTGATTTAAAGGTTGCGTGTTTTGAAGTTTTCGTCATTTCGCTATTTTTTCAAATATAATGGGTGACACTGGTATATAGTAAATTTATTCCTGATATCCATTCATAATTTTTGAGCTTCGCTACTTATGGATGCTGTCATCCTTGTTTTATGATTATTTGTTATTGTTTGTAAGAGTCTTAAATTTATATATTTTTCCAGTATGGCTTCGAAACCTTTTGATATCCGATGGATTAGAACCAGTTCTCAGTCCTACCGTAAAATCATGTCTATCATCGTATTAGAGACAATTTTCCACGAATATAAAAATCAAAATCATAAAATTAATAGCATTTAAAAATGAAATATTTTTTGGGCACCTCCAAATTCGTTTTAGGAGGGGGAGGGTATTCACCCCTTTAACCCCTTCCCCCTTGGACGTCCCTGGCAGTTTTGTAAGCTCCGGTCTTCGACCCCTCGGGGCTAACAAATGTCTATTATGCGATGCGATAAATAACTATTCTCCACTCTTATGGTTGCTCTGTAGCTTTGTTTTATGTTCATTATAATTAGACCATGACTTAAAATGTTATGCAGTACTTATTCTAATAAAATTTGAGATCGGAATGCCCTGGCCAATTGTTTTATGGATTCCTTTATTAAAAACAAGATTACAAATTAAAGTTATTAATTTAATTATAATCAAGGGTGAAAAAATGTTTTAAAGACCTTATTTTTAACATTTAACACAATGCCTCGCTAATATAGAAATGAATATGATAAATATTATACAAAAATTCTGCAAAAAAGTAAAAAAATCAGCATGTTTTAAATTTGACGTACTGATTTCTAGTAATAGAGTTGCTACGCTTCCTAAAGCGTATCTGAATTAGGGGATTTTTTTTTCCCGGCTTTTTTTGAAATTCAAGTAGTGCCGTTGCAATTATTATGCTTTTTGGTGAAAAAACACTTGTGTAAAAATTTTAACCATTTTGGACAAGTATTATGCCCAGTAATTTCACTTTGAAATTTTGACGCCCCCCTTATGGGGGTCAAAAAATCATTGCATCAGAACTATGGCTTCATGGTGCTCCCTGAATAGGTCTTGAGGAGTAGAATCAGGAATTTTTGAAATTTTGAAAATATCTTGTTCCTAGACTGAGAAAAGTTCAAAAAACCCCTAAAAAACGCCATTTTTGAAAATTGGCCAATTTTTATAGGTTTTTTGAACTTTTCTCAGGCTAGGAACGAGATATTTTCAAAATTTCAAAAATTCCTGATTCTACTCCTCAAGACCTATTCAGGGAGCACCATGAAGCCATAGTTCTGATGCAATGATTTTTTGACCCCCATAAGGGGGGTGTCAAAATTTCAAAGTGAAATTACTGGGCATAATACTTGTCCAAAATGGTTAAAATTTTTACACAAGTGTTTTTTCACCAAAAGGCATAATAATTGCAACGGCACTACTTGAATTTCAAAAAAAGCCGGGAAAAAAAATCCCCTAATCTGAATAAACTAAAGAGCTAACCGTTACGGACGTATGGACCTGTCCTAATTATAGAAAACCTTCGCTTAAAAAAAACTTGGATAAGTAGTCATCGGAATATTTACAAAATTAAAATTAAATGGCATCCAACCCAAATAAATTAATAATTCATTTATTTTCGGACCATGATTTTTATCAAGATTTTTTTTTATGGTTTAAGCAATTTTTCTGCCCCCGTACCTCATTATTCTAAAGCAAAGTTCTAAGAGGCTATGGACCATAGCCACTAGCAAATGTATATAGCTCTGTTCTGTTTTATTTCTATGATGATGTGATATGAGAAGTTACGCGGCATGTGCGCATCTATAAAACTTAATTTTTGATAAGTTAGTTGCACCTAATCTAACCTAACCTAACCTAAAATAACCGAATTAACCTAATAAAGCTTAAATTTTAATTTTTTCATTGATGCGCGCATGCGCACATCGGTTCATCACATCATCATCTATAATACAAAGTAGAACGATGTCTGTCCGTCTGTCTGTCCGTCTGTCCGTCTGTCTGTCCGTCTGAAGCTTAAGATCTCTGTAACCACTGAACCGATTGGGCTCTACTCTTCAGGGAATATACCTACTGGTCCTGTGATGGTTTTAAGCTATTTTCTTGGGGGGTGGGAAACCCCTAACCCCCCCAAAAAATGAAAAATACCCCCCCCCCAAAATTTTCTTTTTAAATCTAAAATACGAAAAATTAGGTTGCGAAGCCGCTAGTAGAAATATAACGGAATAGCTGTTGTTAAGAGTGCCAATTTGTAATGTTGCTTTTGTAGGGAATACAGGGACAAGAGACAGTGATTCGGACAAACAATTTTATGTGAAAATTTCCCCACAACCCACTTCCTCCTTTCCCACTATTGCGGGAAGAAAAGTCGTTTATCGCATTGTTCTTAAGACAGCTTTCCGCGGACATGAAAATGAAAAATCATAATGATAATTTACCAACTTTATGTTTTTTTAGTCTAGTATTCGTAATTGTCTGTAATACGATGCCATACATGATTTTTCTGTATGAGTAGGAAACGTTTCTAATCTAGCGGATATCAATCGGTTTCGAAGCCATAACGTAATAGTTATTTCTCGCATCGTATTATAAACGGCTTTCCGCGGATATTGAATGTAAAATTATGAGATTAAAACTAGTTTTTTAGCCCCGAGGTGCTGAAGGCACCGGCTTAAAAAACTGGTTTTAATCTTATGATTGTACATTTTTATATTCGTAGAAAGCTGGATATAATACGATACTAGACATAGTTTTTTCGTATGGATGAGAACCGGTTCCTATCCACCGGATTCGAATGAATACGAAAAAAATAATTATACTTTCCCTCCCTGTTAAAAAAAAACTCAAGTGCTTTACTTGAACAGTTAATGTAATCAGGGAGGGAGGGAACATTGGGATAGTCATTACACTAGTTGCCAAAGTTTTACAATAACGTTTTCTTGTTCGTGGGCTTAACACTTTGGGGACTTTTATTGGTTGGTTCTTTTAGTTGAGTGTCCAAACGTTTCAACCACTAATATTGTAATTTACAGAAGGGGTAATTTGTGTATCATGATTGGGGATGTCCTTCAATTCATTGTCTTATCCCTATTGATCCCTGTAATGTTCTACATATTTCCCAGAATGTAATTACTTTTTAATGGATTGCGCAAAATTTATACAAATACAAAGCTAAATCTATAATACAAAGTAGAACGATGTCTGTCTGTTTGTGTGTGTGTTTGTTTGTCTGTTTGTTTGTATCGAAGGATTTCGCTAACCGCTGAACCGATCGGGTTCTCTTTTACAGGGTAGCTTCTCATAGGTCCCGGGAAGGTTTATAACTATTTTCTAGGGGGGTGGAACACCCCCAACCCCCCAAAAAATTAAAAATACCCCCCAAAAAAACAAATTTTTTTTTCCTTTTAAAACTAAAATTAAATCAGTTGGGTCGACTAATCCCCCCCCCAAAAAAAAAAATTCCCCCCCCCCAAAAAAAAAAAAAATTTTTCTTTTTTATTTTAAATCTAAAATACGGAAAATTTGTTTGACCAAAACTCTTGGGGCAAAGCCCCTAGAGGCTAGGGGCGAAGCCGCTAGTAGAATAATAAAGTCTGTAATATACTTCAAATCATAGGGTATTATGAAGTACCAGCGGTTTCTCCTCTAGCATCTAGAAGGGAAGGGTAGAAAAATAACCTAAAATCAATTTAAAACTTAAATCTTAAATACAAATTAGCCTAAAACCATCCCAGGACCTAAGTGAAGCTTGCCTAAAATGGAAAACCCCATCGGTTCATTAGTTATAGATATCTTAAGCTACAGACAAAAAAAACCTTAATACTTTATTTAGCTACTACGCCCCTAGAGGCCTCTAGTGGCCCTTGAGGAGGGAGGGGAAATATACTTCAAAAATTTAGTTTTAAAAAGGAAAGGTAAAAAAATGGTAAGAGGACATTTTTTTCTAGGTGCGATTTCTCTTGGGAGGGTGGTGGTACCTTCCCCAAAAATAGTTAAAACCATCCCTAGACATATAAGAAGCTTCATTGAAAAGAAAAACCATTTAGGTTCAGTGGTAAGTGAGATCCTTCGCTACAGACAAAAAAAGCTTACTACTTTATATTATAGGATGAAAGAGTATTTTTAAAAACAAGGATGACAATATCCATAAAAGCGAAGCACTGAAACGTTAGGACAAACGGACATTAATACTTGTATAGTGTTAGAACTTAATTATCATAATATTAATTTATAAGAGTCGAAGCAAATTTGTAAGTAAATTTGTTGAAAAACTGCTTGATACAGGATAATTTTTATGGACATACTTACATTTTTAGGACTTGATTATAGAGTTGATTCGATTATTACATTATACTTATGATTATAGAGTTGCTACGCTTTCTAAATCGTACCTAACCATTAAAGGAATCACAATGCAAAATTTGAAATCGATAGGACAATTTTAACATGCATAAATTAACGGAAAAAGCTATCCGTTACGGACGTACGGACGGACCGACCCTAATTATAGAAAAGCTTCGCTTTTAACAAGGATGGTATTTACAACATCCATAAGTAGCTAAGCACAAAATATCATGAAATGAACAAACATACAAAGTGATTTATAAAGTGTTAGCATTCTACAAGTTTTCTATTCGTTTTGTCCTACAGTCTTATTTCAAAAATTCAATGCTTCACTTTTATGCATGTTTTTATTCTTATTTAAATTTGTGTAATTATCATATAGTTAATATACAGGAATTGATGATCTATATCAATTTATTTATTGTTACCCAATTTTACGCAAGGATTAGAATCCAAAAGATGATTTAGCTTTCCGTTAATGCCGTACCGATCATCTATAGAAGAAGAAAAGCTTTGCCCATAAAAACAATTTGTCAATTTTAAAATCTGTATCATATAAAAATTATCAAAACTGAAGTTGCGTGATTTTTTGTTTGTATTGGCCCATCTACTATTAAGAAATGAAAGAGGGGGGGGGATTTCTTGCTGATGGAGGGGAACATAAAAAGAGCAACGCTGTAGAAATAAAGCCATGGGGAAACTAGGGGGAGGGGGGGGGGTGAACTAGGGAAGGCTTTCTCTTTCCCTCTACTAAAAAGGAAAGTTTACGTGCTAATTCATCCAAACAACAAATTTAGGAGGATTTGCATAAAACAAATTATTTTTTTTTAAAATCTTTTTCTTTGAAAATACTTTTTTTATTAAAATTTTGCGTTATTTTTGTCAGAAGAAATCCTCCCAAATTTAAAAAGTTAGAGGGAATACGCGGAAAAGCAAAGGATAAAGTTTTTGTTGTGTCTAAAATATTTAGCCTGTCTGTTTGATTTTTGTAAAATTGGTCCGTCTGCTACAGTACAGTGTTAGTTTAAGTTAAATTTTGTGCTTTCGCAGATTTTTAACTTTTATTTGTTAAAAATAATATTAAACCTTTTGTTTGGACGTATTTTTATACTTTAGTGATTTGCAATTATCGTTTACGTTGCTTTAGTATATAAAAAAAATTGTATTTGTTATATTTAAAAAAATACAGATATTTGTTGAGATATAAGTTTTGTGACAAGAAAAAAATGTGATGCTCTTAAAAGTGGTGGGTGTGTTTTTTATGTTTGTCTAGTCATATGAAAATTATAGCTCTTTGGTATACTGGCATTTTATACATATATGCAAATACTTAATAGTTATTTTTATAAAGTAAAACAGTCATTTTTATAGTGATCTAAAGGGATAAGACAATGGACAATAAATTGATGTACATCCCAAATGCTTATACATAATAAAGCTCCTTATGAAGATTACAATTAGTGGTTGAAACGTTTAAACACTCAGCTTTATAAACCAACCTATCAAAAATCATTAATAGTCTCCAAAGTTGTTGAACTAACGAAGACAAAAATGTTATTATAAAACTTTGGGAACTAGTGTAATAAACAGCCCTATGTCCCCTCCCTGCTTTTTAAAAAGCTTTAGTCGTGTCCATAACGCAAAGCTCTGATCGTTAATTTATGAATGTTAGAAATGCCCAATCGATTTCAAACTTGGCATAATAATTCCTGTAACAGTTTGGTGCAATGTGGAAAGTGTAACAATTCCATACTCATTTAAAAGTTATTAAGTGAATTTTTAAATGTAGACAAGGACAATATGTTAATAAGTAGCGGAGTAAGTTTAAATTAACAACTCTTTTTAATTAAAAAGATTGCTAAACTTAAATATTTCATACTAAACTTAAATATTTTACTCGATACTCGATGTTTGTGTGTCTGTGTGTTTGTGTGTTTGTACTGAAGGATCTCGCTAAACGCTGAACCGATCGGGTTCTCCTTAACAGGGTAGCTTCTCATAGGTCCCGGGAAGGTTTATAACTATTTTCTTGGGGGGTGGGACACCCCCATTGCCCCAACCCCCCCCCCAAAAATGAAAAATCCCCCCCCCAATTTTTTTTTTTACTTTTTCTTTTAAAATCTAAAATAAGAAATTGGATTATCAAATTCGACTCTTTCTTCAAGTGCCCCTAGAGGCCTCTAGGGGCGTAGCCGCTAGTATTATCTATAATACAAAGTAGAACGATGTCTGTCTGTCCGTCTGTCCGTCTGACCGTCTGTCCGTCCGTCTGTCTGTCTGTCCCTTAAGATCTCGGTAACCACTGAACCGATCGGATTCTACTCTTCAGGGTATCTACCTATTGGTCCTGTGGTGGTTTTAAGCTATTTTCTCGGGGGGTGGGACACCCCCAACCCCCCCAAAAACCAAAAAATCCCCCCCCATTTTTTTTTTTTTTTTTTTTTTTTTTTTGAAGGAGTTTCCATGGTCCTTTATGGTCTCTCGCAATAATTTTTTTTATCACCTCTTGGGCAAAGCCCCTAGAGGCTAGGGGCGAAGCCGCTAGTATAATATATTACACATATTGTGATAAAAAAAATTTATTTCTTACTGCTAATATATATAGCTTTTAGCCTTTTACATGTATTTTTTAACTTTGCTTTTGAAATAATAATTGCATATATTATAATTTGCTGCGTGCTGTTAGGGAGGGAGGGAAAATATGGTTGTAAATTAAATTGGTACCCAAAGTTTTTAGAAACGTTTTATCTTATTCGTTGGCTCAAAAACTTTGGTTCCTTTTATTGAATCTTTATTGGTTGGTTCCAAACTAGCAGTGTCCCAAACTTTTAAATCAGTAACTTTTATTGTTCAGATGGGGAAATTTTTTAATCACCATTTGGGATGTAGATGGCTAATGTTATATGTCTTATGTCATTGGCTTGAAAAAGTTAGGAACTTTTATTAATAATCTTTATTTGTTAATAAAAATATAGTCGTGTACAAACTTTTCCACAAAGAATTTTATAAATTTATTGTCTTAGTCTTATCTCTTTAAAAAATCCTTGAAATATATGCGTTGTCTAAGAATTGTTGAGTTCAATTAAACGTGTGTCAGTCGAAGTGTTAAATTTACCAGGGAGAAAGGAGACACTAGTGTATATTTTATACTGGTCCCCAAAGTTATATAACAACATTGGGGATTTTTTATTTCATTTTGATTGATTGGTACATAAAGTTGAATCTTCAACCGTTTCAACCACTAATGGTAATAAAGGGTTAATTCTGTGTATCATCATTGGGGATATATTTTCAGGTGCTTGCTTACATGTGAAGACCGGAGCACCGAAAACCCCCCCCCCCCCCGCTTAGTTTTGACAAAAATCAAAAATAAGGGGGGGGTAGTTTTTTAATGTCTGGAAAACGGCAAGGAGGAAAAAAGCTCGGCAAGGCAAAGACTTAACCCCCCCCCCTTAATTTTAAAGAAAATCAAAAATAAGGGGGGGGGGGGGTAGTTTTTTCACTGTACAACACGCCAGAAAGTTGAGTGAGGTAAATCAAGTAAATCCAGTATGCCAGAGGGGAAACCCATGAAAACACTTCTGATATATTCTCCTTAAGACTACCTGTTCAGGGATACATCAATTACTAAAATCAGTCAATAAATAAGGAAATTATGCCCCAAAACATGAATATCCCTGTAATAAGGTTTCCCCTCTGGCATACTGGATTTACTTGATTTACCTCACTCAACTTTCTGGCATGTTGTACAGTGAAAAAACTAACCCCCCCTTATTTTTGATTTTCTTCAAAATTAAGGGGGGGGGGGGGGTTAAGTCTTTGCCTTGCCGAGCTTTTTTCCTCCTTATTTTGAAAGTTTTTCATTGCTAATATTATAATTTTCATTATTAAAATACGTCGCCTAGAAAGAAAATTATGAGCTTATTTTTAGCAGAAACTTAGTATGCCAGTAACTGATTACATTTTTACAATAAAAACACCCTTCTTTATAGTCAAAAACATTAAAAAAATCAGTTTAATTTGCGTTGTATTAAGAGTACTGAAGTGTGGGAATGCCAACCTTTATGATTTCCAGCCAATCAGAAGTCTGAGTCAGCGCTAAGTCTGCTGAACAGCCAATAACAGATGAGCATCTGTAATACTTACATTAGTTTATTTTTTTACTGCTATGATTTTAAGCTTACAAATGCAATTTAAACCGAATTAAAAAAAAAAGATTTTGACTGTAAAAAGGGTTGTTTTTAATGTAACAGTTACTGGCAGTCTAAGTTTCTGACAAAAATAAGCTTTTAATTTTGCTTCCAGACGACATAATTTATTATTCAAATTTCCATCATGAGCAATGCAAATCTTTCAAAATTTTTATTGTACTAAAAAAAAACATTTTGAAATGTCTGTAACTTTTTAGTTATTGAAGCTGGAGGCTTTAAATTTTGGGTATTGGGTCTAATCGTGACAGGCTTTCAGCAGTTAAAGCAGTATATTTCTTTCAGGGTTCCTTTAAAGTTACTAAGGGCAATTGCAGGTCGGCTTTCAGCCTAAAACGTTGGCAAAGATGACATATCCAAATTTTGGACGGTTTTAGATGAGGGCTTGTCGCTTGGTGTCTTCGATAACTTGACAAGTTTGTGCCTTAGAACCAAGAGACAAGTTTTACTTACAGAAACAATTTTTTTTTTTTCAGAATAAAAATGTGACCTGATATAAATTGTATGCATTTGACCAAACAAACTGAGGCCTTAAGATAATTCAAAATGGACTTGAAAAATTACACATTTATATTTTTTATACTTTTATCAAGGTATTATTTTATTTATTAGCATGGCTACTCTACATGTCACATAGGGGATTGGTTGGTAAATCAGATATACCTGAATATTTCTATGCATAAATCACTTTTTAAAAAGTTAATTGAAAAAATGAAACATAAAAATGAAAGAAAAGTGTAAAAAGGAGATTTTTATTTTTATTTTATGGTTTCCATACATATAAAAACTTACATCAAATTTGCATTTTCTAAAGAATTTTTATTGGTTTGCATTAAATAGAAAAATATTTCAAAACTTGGGCTTATAAAGAAACTGTTTCAGTATCATAGGTCAAAAAAGTCTGCTTTAAAAGTATTTTTGACATTGCTATGTAAATATATGTAATTTTATGATCAATCATATAAAAACCTACAAACTTTAGAGCAATTTAAATATACAGTAAAAGTATTGTAAAAATATAATGCTTTAAAAATTGCTGTAAATTTATTCAACTATCAAGCAGTACCAAACTACATCTTTATACTGATTGTTTTAGGTTAAATTCCACGACTTTGGCACAGAACCTTCTAGATGTAAGTATTTTAATCTTATAAATCTTTTGGGAGTGGTTTTATCCCTAAAATAGTTACAAACCTTTAGAAGCTACATTGTAAAGAAGAAATAGTTTCAGCAGTTTTCGAGATCTTTTTGTACAAACAGATAGACAGACATAGAGACATTAGATGTTCTGTAACTTTTATATGAGGATTTAATAAAGCAACTTTTACCAAAGTTAATTAACAGAAATGTTTTCTTTAAATATTAAATCATTCAAAGATGATTTTCACTTTTCAGTTCTTTAATTTTTAGTCTATGAAAGAAAATATAGACTCCTTAACAGCTACAGAAGTTGTTAGAGTGCAGCAGCATCAAATCTTGAGATTGTAAAACATCAAAAATAGGGCTCAGAATAATGACCAACTCAAAATGTAATGCACATACTACACCATTATTTAATAACTCTAATTTTAGTTTTTGAATTTTGATTAATGAAACAAAAAATATATTCCTTATCATTACAGAAGTTGGCGAAGTGCAGCAGCATCAAATCTTGATAAAAATGTAAAACAGCAAAAAAGGCCCCTATAATAATTACCAACTCAAAATATAATGCACATGCTACACCATTATTTAAAAATTCTATTTTTCAGTTCTTGAATTTTGAAAGAAAAGACTGACCCCTTAACATCTACAGTAGTTAGTGACACCGTGGATTGGTTACTAAGATCCTTCGGTACAAACAGAGAGAGAGAGCAAGATAGACATCTCATTACCTTTATATGTTTTCTTTAAATACAAAATTTCCATCAAAGATTATAATTTTCAGTTCTTGAATTTTGACTCTATGAAAGAAAAAATTGACTCCATAGTAGCTACAGAAGATGCTAACACAGAGGAGGAAAGAGAAACTATTGTTCTTAACAAACAAGTCAACCAAGATTACACGTAAGTTTATGTTTTCCAGTGTAGTTGTGGAAACCGATAATATCCGCTGGATTAGAACCGATTGAAATTATGCTTAGCATCCTATGACAGTCATTTTCCATGAACATTAATATAAACTCACAAAATTTATTAGCCCAGGCTTTTAGTCCTTTGGTTTAACAAAACAGGTTTAAATCTTATAATTACTAATTTCAATAAAGTAGAATATTATGTAAAATTTGAAATACCCTATTTATATTTAGGTTCCAACTATCAAATGAAGTACAATGTAATATAAAATTTGAAATACCCTATTTATACTTAGGTTTCAACTATCCAATAAAGTAGAATATTATATAAAATTTGAAATACCCTATTTATATTTAGGTTCCAACTATCCAATAAAGTAGAATATTATATAAAATTTGAAATACCCTATTTATATTTAGGTTCCAACTATCCAATAAAGTAGAATATTATATAAAATTTGAAATACCCTATTTATATTTAGGTTCCAACTATCCAATAAAGTAGAATATTATATAAAATTTGAAATACCCTATTTATATTTAGGTTTCAACTATCCAATAAAGTAGAATATTATATAAAATTTGAAATACCCTATTTATATTTAGGTTCCAACTATCCAATAAAGTAGAATGTTATATAAAATTTGAAATACCCTATTTATATTTAGGTTCCAACTATCCAATAAAGTAGAATATTATATAAAATTTGAAATACCCTATTTATATTTAGGTTCCAACTATCCAATAAAGTAGAATATTATGTAAAATTTGAAATACCCTATTTATATTTAGGTTCCAACTATCCAATAAAGTAGAATATTATATACAATTTGAAATACCCTATTTATATTTAGGTTCCAATTATCCAATAGAATAGAATATTATGTAAAATTTGAAATACCAGATTCTGTAATTGAAGAATTTGAACAAGATCCGGAAAAACATACTTTTCAGGTATAATAATGTTATATCTTTTGGATTCGCCCCTAGAGGCCTCTAGAGGCACTTGAGCGTGGAAGGGAGTTGAATTCGAAGGCTCAATTATCTATTTTTAGTTTGAAAGGGAAAAAGTGAAAACATTTTTGGGGGGGATCTTCCTTTTTTTTTATTGATCACCTTCCATTTAAAATGTTTGTTGTAAAAAGGAAAATTTGATTGAGGTGGTATCCTCCTCCAAAATAGTTATGTACTTTCCCGGGACCTATGAGAAGCTACACCTAAAGAAGAACCGTATCTGTTCAGCGGTCAGCGAGATTCCTCGCTACAGACAAAAAAAAACACCTTACTAATCATAGTATAAGATATGTTATTATTTTTGTTGATACTGATTATTTAATGATCTAAAAGAAAAAGAAAATGGACTATAATGCATTTCAAATAATAATACACAAAATTCCCCCTTCCCTAGATTATAATTGTTGGTTGAAAATTTTGGACATTGCTTTTTCTATGCTTTCTATTACATTGGGCTGTTTATTTAACGCCCCCCCCCCCCCTTATTATCTCAGTTCCTATCAGAGCTAGAGGGCTAATTTTTTGTGTGCAAGTCCCCTGTTTGATAATGAATTTCCGACCCTTTATAAGGTTTTTAGGTACTTTTTTACTTAAAAATTTCAAACGGCTGTAATTTTATTAGTTTTGAAGCTAGAAGAACAATTTTTTAAAGAAAATGTTTATCTTTATGTAAATTTTATATTAAAAATATCAAAATATAAATTTCAGCGGCCGCAGCTGTACTTGGCAGCTGCCAGCCGCCGCAGTCGGCGGTCGGCGGGAAAACGGCGGATCTAAATGAAATTGTAAT
Organism: Acartia tonsa; assembly: GCF_053477335.1. Taxonomy (NCBI): domain Eukaryota; kingdom Metazoa; phylum Arthropoda; class Copepoda; order Calanoida; family Acartiidae; genus Acartia; species Acartia tonsa. The sequence continues at coordinate 45,015,459 of NC_137264.1, read as the reverse complement.
ACGTTATGTAGACATTTAAGAAAAGCTTAAGTTTAAAATTTGAAGTCTTTAAGTCAAAAATTGCGGCCACAGGAGCCTTTTAAAGATTTCTGGAGACCTGGAGGATCAGGACCTGGAGGATCAGGACCTGGAACCTGAAATTGACTTGAACACCTGTATTTTATATGAGGATGTACTAATAGAGGATATTTTAGTAATTTGGTAAGATAAAATGTTTGTTTTAGTCAAAAAATATTTTTGCTCTTTCCCTGGATGAACCTGCCAGGTTTGCTGTTCGAAAATTCCAACTCTCGGTTATATGTCATACCCAAACTTAAAAAGTCACGCAGTTTGGGCTTTTTATCTTTCACACACAGAAAATGAGATAGAAAAAAACGGAGGGGGAGGGGGCGTTCAACATTCTCTTATTCATTAGCTTAACAACTTTGGGGACTTCAACTACAAAAGGGTAAATTCATTGGGAATGTAATTCAATTTATCGGCCATTGTCTTATCCCTGAATTCATATTCCTACTTCCAGGTTAATGCTGGAAGCTTGGATGCATCCTGTAACTCCCGATAAATTAATGTACAACATCCCCAATCATGATACAAAAAAATACCCCTTCTGTAGATTACAATTAGTGGTTGAAACGTTTGGACACTCAACTAAATGAATCAACCAATCAAATTTCAATAAAAGGCCCCAAGAGATTTAAGCCAACGAATGAGAAAACTTTGGGAACTAGTGTAATAGACATCCCAATGTCCCCTCCCTCCCTGATCTAATATATCAGTCTAATCTTTGAATTTCAGGTGAATGCTGGCAGCCTGGATGCAGAGGAACGGCATCCTGTTGACATAACAGTCAGACAACTCAAGAGAATCATCTCATTCCAACTTCCCCATGTGGAAAGAGAATCAGAAAGGTATATAGTATAACCAGGGCTCATCGATTCGTCAGCCGCATGTAAGTCTAAGCGAAATCGTCATATTATAACTTTAAAATTGAGCTGGATGTCTAAACCTTTTCCTAAACATAAAATACATCTTTTAAAAATTTATTTTTCACACAAGCGGGTTTAAATTTAAGTCTTATGCGCTACTGCCGAGCCCTGGATATTCCATTTAAAAGCTTTCATAAAGAGGGTGTCTAACAACCCCCTTAATAAGTCATCCTTCCCCTCTTTTTCACCACCAACAAGAATTTTGGCCCATATGGGCCAGCAAAACAGATTTAATCTTACAACTTTTCATATTACTTTCTGGGGAAAACTGTTTATACTACGATGCAATAAATAACTATTAGAATTTAATAGAGAACATTCAAATTTTAATAAAGGAATTGTTGTGTTTTCTCTAGATTTTTAAAACAAATTTTTTTTATAACATCCATTTCAATTTTTCTAACCTTTCTAAAAAAAAACACGCTCCTTCAAATAAACTTATATTTAGACTGTTGTTTCGGAGTCCAGAGAAATCGGTGGATTTTTGTCCGTTATCCAAACTTGACAAAAACGCTACAGTGATCATGACAATTGCTACTAGTTCCAGGTAGAGAATCCTTATATTAAAGTAACAGGATCTGTGTCTGTCTGTGTGTGCTGTACTGAAGGATCTCGCTAACCATTTAACCGATAAGGTTTTCCTTTACAGGGTAGCTTCTCTTAGGTCCTTGGAAGGTTTAAAACTATTCCCTCACCTGAGAAATCGCCCCTAAAAAATAAAACACACCTATTTTATTTTTAAAAACTAAAGTTGAAAATTTAAGAAATCCTCCAAAAAATATTTCAAAAATCTTCCAATTTCGATCCTCAGGGAAGGAAATGAATAGTATTTTCAAAATGTTTTTTTTGTCTAATGAATTTTTATATAGGAAAGAAGTTCATGTAGCTGTTAGAGTTCTCATAAAAGGTAAATAAAACATTAAAAAAACTACCGAAAAATAAAAATTAGATAAAATATTATATTTTTTCTTTCGAAAAAAAGCAATAAAATTAATAAGAAGGCAAAAATTAAAGATATATCAAAGTTTTCTGAAAGTTCTAAGTGTATAGCAAAAAATAATAAAATATAATAGTTATTTCTCGCATCGTATTATAAACAGCTTTTCGTGGATATAGAATGTACAATTTGTATGGATGAGAACCGGTTCTAATCCACCGGTTCTCATCCATATGAAAAAAAACTATGTCTAGCATCGTATTATATCCAGCTTTCGACGAATATAAAAATGTACAATCATAAGATAAAAACCAGTTTTTAGCCCCGAGGTGCCGAAGGTACATTCTATATCCGCGGAAAGCTGTTTATAATACGATGCGAGAAATAACTATTAATTTTTTTTCTTTTCAGGGAAGCATGGTGATTGGACAAAGTAAGTTTTAATATTAATTTTCAACAGAGAAGTTTTCTAAACTTTATAATTACACAAAATTAACATCACTAGCGTGCAGAAAGGGAGGTGTATCTACCTCCCTTGCAAAATGAAGGGGGGAAGAAGGGAGAGTGTCAAACCTTTCTGCACGCCACTGATATCCATCTTAAAGTGGTAGGTAGATGAGTTATTTTCTATTAATTATTAATATAGCTAATGGCTAATCTTACTATTGTTTTTTTGGCCCATAATTGAAAAAACGATCTCCAGGTAGATTTAATGATATAAGAAAACATTGATTTAACTTGATTTGTTTTTGCAGAAATGGAGATGTATATGAGACCAACACAACCATTACTCCAACAATATCTAGAATTAGATATTTCAATTCTGATTTAGTGGATTCTAAATATCTTAGGGTTAAGGTATAACATCTTTGGAACTGTCTGTTTGTCTGTCTGTCTGTTTGTACCGAAGGATCTCGCTAACAACTAAACCGTTATGATTCTCTTTTACTTGATAGATTTTCATAGGTCCTTTGAAGGTTTATAACTATTTTGGGGTAGGGTTTCACAAACCTGAAAACAGAAATCGCCCTTAGAAAAAATTATATTCACTAAATTTTTTTTATTTCTTAAAAACTAAAATTGAAATTGTGGTGGCGTAAATAAGTATTACAACAATATACTTAATTACAGGATAACGTTTAAGGACATACTTACATTTTAGGGATAAAAATATCATACAAAAAGTTTAAAATGGACATTGGGACATATGTTATCCTAAGAATCTGTATTCCAAAAAGCAGAGTAGGAAAATTACAAAAAATGAAAAATTGGTGTTAAAAAAAGTTAAAATCATTATGCAAAGTTTGAAGTCGAAAGGATTATTCTAACATGCTCAAATTAAAGAAATGAGCTAAATGTTACGTACGGCAGACGTATGATTATACCTTAATTATAGTAAAGCTTCGCCTTTTAAACAAGATTAGTAAACTTTAATAGGAAGTTTAATACTTAAAACTCACGAAACCTTCCTGTATTACTTTTACATTGTGACGAAGTGACGCTCGGACCATAATTATGATAAAGCTTCGCCACAAAAAAAGATAACATATCTAGAAGGTGAAAGAAGCTGTTTATAGTGCCCATAAAAAATGACGTCATACAATGCAAATGACCAATGATAGGCCAATACACAGACTAAATTACCAATGGCAGGCCAGTATACATTTTAATTGGCCAATTGGCGATTATGACGTCATTTTTATAGGTACTATCAGAAGCTTTAAGGTAAAAACAATTTGTAATTTGTGGAATTGAACAAATCTTCATGGACAACTGGACGTATGGACAATGACATGGTATTATAGAGTAGCTATGCTTTAGAATAGAATGCTAGAAAAATATATAAATTTTAATTTAGGTAAAAATGCGAAATAGATCTGATTGTTTGTGTTCCATTATATCCATTCAAGATCCGAAATGTCCGTTTTATGACACTATAGGTGCTGCTCAACGGTAAGTAGCAGGGATCTAAAGGGATAAGACAATGGCCAATAAATTGATATACATCCCCAATGATGATACACAAAATACCCCTTCTGTAGAAGATTATAATTAGCGGTTGACACGTTTGGGCACTAATTTAAATGGACCAACCAATAAAAATTCAATAAAAATCCCCAAGGATGGTAAGATAACAAATAAGAAAACTTTACTATAAGACTTTGGGGAATAGTTTAATAAACAGCCCAAAGTCCCCTTCCTCCCTGATCGCAGCTACTCTATAGTTAGTTCTATGATACTGCGTAAAAGTATATGTAGCCAGAGAGGGAGGGGACATTGGACTGTACTGAGTATTATGGTACCCAGCCAAGGTAAGGAGGGGACATTTTACTTAGGGTTTTTATTGTACCCAATGTTTTGTAATTACATTCTTTAATTTGCTACAGTGAGGGAGGGGGGACATTGGGCTGTTTATTAAACTAGTCCCAAAAATTTTATAATAACGTTTTCTTATTCGTTGGCTTAACAACTTTGGAGACTTTTGATTGGTTAGTTCATTAGGTTTATTCCTTTATTTGTTGCTTAATATTGTTAAATTAAAGGTAAAACAAATATTTCATTGCCGCCAAGCCTATTTTTAAAAACTAGGTTTTTCTATAATTAGGGTCGGTCCGTACTTAACGGATAGCATTTTTCGATAATTTAGGCTTGTTAGAATTGTCCTATCGATTTCAAACTTTAAATGCTGATTCCTATAGCAGTTAGGTACGACTTAGAAGCGCAGCAATTCTATAATCGTTACCTAACCAGAAAGTCCGTACGTCCGTTTAAAACAAGCTGATTTTTTAACTTTTTTGACAACAGATGTTTGAATGTTAAAATTATCCCATTCGTTTGATTTTTTGAATACTGATTCCTATTACAACAATGTATAGTGTTATAAGCGAAGCATCTCTATAATCAATTCTTAGAAACGTTAGTATGTCCTTAAACAGTAACGTGTATTTAATAAGTTTTGCAACAAATTTACTTACAATTTTGTATAGACTCTACAAGAGTTGATGCTCGCCTGTCATATTGTTTCAGAGCTTCGCTTTTATGGATGTTGTCATCCTTGTTTGTATGGGGTTAGATGTTTACCAGTGCAGTGCTGTGAATGAACACTGGACAGTTATGTTTTCAGTTAAAAAAACGTTTGGATTTTTATTTCATTTTTATTTAAGGTTTGGAAGATGGGCAACAATGCTTAATTTTACTACAATCATTATAGATAAAAGGTAATCATATTTATCTGATTCTAGGTATGATATGGCCATAAGCAGGGCTCGGCAGCCGCGCCTCAGTAGCGGAAAAGCATCTAATTTAAACCCGCTTGTTTGCAAAAAATAAAATTCTGAAAAGATGGATTATCTGTTTAGGAAACGGTTTAGACATCAAGCTGAATTTTAAAATTATGCTATGACGATTTTACTGAGGCTTACACGTGGCTGACGCTCGGCTGCCGTACTTTGGTCATGAATGTATCTTTTCAGTCTGAACAATATTCCCAGGAATCGATATTCCAAAATCAAGTTTCACAGGACGAACTAGCTTTTTGGTATTAATGACTGAGTTGTAGCTTTCTAATTTTTTTCTAACTGGTATACATTAAGTTTAAAAAATTTAAACATGCCTAAATTGACGATAAGAGTTATCCGGGCCGACCGTAATATAGAAAAGCTTCGCTTTTAGAAAGAGAGAGAGAGAGAGAGAAAAGGAGAGAGAGAATGAAAGATGCTCGGACATTCCATGATTATAGAGTAGTTGTGCTTTTGTTAAAGAAAACAAACTCAAACCTGTTTTTTTAGGGATTATCCGAATGGGTTTATAATAGTTTTTGTGGCGTCAGCAACGGATGATCTATGTAATATAGTACAAGATGAAAATAGGTAAATAGATATTTATTGCATCGTATTATAGACAGTTTTCCGCGGTAAAAAGGAAAAATGATTAATTCCGGTTGTTAGCCCCAAGTGCATGAAGGCCTGGGCTAACAAAGCTGGTATTGATTTTATCATTTTATTTTGATACCGTGGAAAATTGTTTATAATACGATACAGGATTTTAAGTATGGCCGAGAACTGGTTCTTATCCAGCGTTGGCATAATATCTATGTATAATTTAGTTTGACAGCTAATAATAATTAATTAAGGTGCCATAACTTCAATGCTAACGTGACAAATCCTCGGAAACGGCTGAATGTTCAAATCGAAGCTAACGGGTCCGAGGCTACGTACGCAGGCGCCTGTATGACCATTATTGCTTCTTATGGAGGTAATCAAATATGATTTTTTTTACAATTTAGGATTTAATGCAGTTTATGATAAAATGTTCCTGGTAACGATTATCTTCAAAATACATAACTTTTAAAGGCTGCTAGCTGCCAAACGAATGAACTAACATGTCATGTCCGCACACCGTTTAAAGCGGTGTACGATTAAGCACCCCTTAAAGTTCATAAATTTTGGGAGATAATCGTTACCAGTAACATTTTATCTTGAACTGCACTTGATCCACATTTTTATATTTTATTTAGCTTGTTTCAAAATCTTTAATTACAATTTCATTTTTTCATTTCAAAAAAGTTTAAGAGAAAAACAATTCGGGAATGTTATTTACTATTATAATTTGAATATGTTGCTTTCAAGTCTCAAGGCAAAAGCGAGAATATAAATTTTTTGTGATTTCTCTTGGGAGGGTGGAGATACCCTCCCACAAAATAGTTATATACCTTCCCAGGACCTATGAGAGAGCTACCTTGTTATAGAGATTCCGATCGGTTCAGCGGTTAGCGAGATTCTTAGGAACATACAGACAGACATGCTGTTACTTTATTATAAGGACTAGCGGCTTCGCCCATTGCCTGTAGGAGCTTTGCTCCAAGTGGTAATTAAAAACAATATTAAGTACTTCTGGTGCTGCGACCATTAATTTTGCATTAATCTTAAAATAATTGCCTTAAAAAAATGGGGTGGTATCTTTTTGTTTTTGGGGGGGTTCGTGGTGTCCCACCCCCAAAGAAAATAGCCTATAACCACCTCAGGACCAGTAGGTATATACTCTGAAGAGTAGAATCCAATCGGTTCAGTGGTTACCGAGATTTTAAGCTTCAGACGGACGGACGGACTGACGGACAGACATTATTCTACTTTGTATTATAGATAGTAAGGAAGACAAAGCTTTGTTTACCAAGTGTGTAAATGTAGGGGGGGGGGGGAGTAGATTGTGAATTACACAAAAACATTTGTTATATTAAAAAATGTTTTACTTGATTGGTTGGTTTAAACTATACATTTTTTTCTACCAAGAAGTAAAATCTACGAGATGCATATAGAATCTAAATCAATTTATCGTTCATTGTCTTATCCACTAAGATCCCTGTTTTGAATGTTATTATAATTTTTTAGTTATTGCTTTGGTGACCATCACAATATCCATCATAGAATTCAAATACAATTATGAAGATTTTCAAAAATTTAAGGTAAACCAATCTTTCATTTGGAGAGTTATTTGTTAGCACAGCAATGATAATTTTATATTAGATAAACAAGATCATTGAGTACTAAGTAAGAATAGTAATGTATCACATAGTATTATAGACAGCTTGCCGTGGATATTAAAATGAAAAGTTTTAAAACAAAAACGAGTTTTGCTAGCCTCGAGGGGACGAAGTCCCGGGTTAACAAAACCTCAACATGTATTGATTTTATGATTTTTTTAATATTCGTGGAAAATTGGCTATAATACGATGTTATACATGATTTATCAGTATGGCTGAGAACTGGCGGATATCCATCGTTTTTGTAGCCATACTGCAGAAATCCTGTTTTCCAAATTTTAAAATTTGTCAATAAAAAAGAAAAATCAACAAAAACATTCACATGGATAATTTATTTTTGTAGGTTAAGATGACTGAAATGGAAGCACAGTTTAGAGAAGAATTTAATAAATTTGGGTATTTTTTTTATATTTATTCAACTTCATTAATAAAATGTATAGAAATATGTTTTTTTTCTCGTATTCATTCGAATCCGGTGGATAGGAACCGGTTCTGATCCATACGAAAAAACTATGTCTAGCATCGTATTATATCCAGCTTTATACGAATATAAAATGTACAATCAAAAGATTAAAACCAGTTTTTTTATCCCGTACCTTCGGCACCTCGGGTCTAAAAAAACTGGTTTCAATCTTATAATTGCACATTCTATATCCGCGGAAAGCTGTTTATAATACGATGCGAGAAATAACTATTATCCATCCTTGAATATTCGGTAATTTATCAGATTAAACCAGGGAGGTAGGGGACATTGGGCCGATTATCAAATTAGTCCCCAAAGTTCTTTAATAATGTTTTCATATATTTTATTAGATTAAACCAGGGAGGGAGGGGACATTGGGCTGATTATTAAACTAGTCCCCAAAGTTCTATATTAATGTTTTCATATCTGTTATCAGATTAAACCAGGGAGGGAGGGGGCATTGGGCCGATTATTAAACTAGTCCCCAAAGTTCTATATTATTGTTTTCTTATTATTTGGATTAACAACCTTGAGGAATTTTAATCAATTTTGATCGGTTGTTTTATAAAATTGAGTGTCCAAACGTTTCAACCACTAATTGCAGTCTACAGATGGGATAATTTTGTGTATCATCATTAGGGATGAACATCAATTTATCGGTCATTGTCTTATCCAATTATATCCCTGAGTTTAAATATTTTTAGACTTTTTAAAATATTTTTTTTAGTGAAAGAATAGTAAGACGAATGTCTGAGCAGTCAACTCCTACTAAATCTAAATTGGTAATCATTTTTAATCCTTCTCTAATACAAAGTAGAACGATGTATGTCTGTCTGTTTGTTTGTCTGTTTTTTTGTAGCGAAGGATCTCGCTAACCGCTGAACCGATCGGGTTCTCCTTTACAGGGTAGCTTCTCATAGATCCCGGGAAGGTTTATAACTATTTTCTTGGGGGGTGAGACACCCCTAACCCTCCAAAAAATCAAAAATACCCCCCCCCCAATTTTTTTTCTTCAATTTTCTTTAAAATCTAAAACACGAAAAATTAGTTTGATAAAACCTCTTGGGGCAAAGCCCCTAGAGGCTAGGGGCGAAGCCGCTAGTATAATATAAAGTAGTAAGGGATTTTGTCTAAAGCTTAAGATCTCAATAACAACTAAATCTATAGAGTGTTCTATTTTAGTTATCTTCATATAGATTTAAACTATTTTATTTTCAGATTTAATTTTCTGGATAGTTTTAAAAGCTATTGATCCATCTCAACCCAAGACTACTTTATCAAACTAACATCTTTGTACAGGCCATATATATATTTCAATAACTAAGGTTATCATTCTCAATCGTCCTGTAAAGGAAAAAAAAACACAAATCAGTAAATAATACATACAAAAAGTCTATTTTTGAAGAATCTGAATAAGATATTTAACGTTTCTTTTTTTCTTTTTGATTTGAAGAATTGTAGAGATGCATCGCATCTTTATAAAAGGTTATGTAATTAGAAATGCTGTTAAAATTAAATTTTCATAATTCATATTAATAAAAACACATACCTATAAACTTTTTTGACATTTTAAACATATTTACACTCCCGCTACATATCTATTTATGGTCTAACAGCAGACCATTTCAAAACAAACAAAAAAAACAGCTGAAAGAAAGGGTTGAAGATTTTGAATGGGCGTAGCAAGAGGGGATTGTGGTGTGGTTGTTATTTTCATTTTTTTAAAAACATTGCAACTGCATTTTACATTCTAATATTTAATACAGGGTCAAATTTACGATTATAATATTTTTCTCTAGATAACAAAATCCAAGGGTCATTACTCTGCACTTGCTCTAATGGCACCATTTGAAAATCATTGGGCTGGTGTCCATTAGAAGAAAAATGAATACCTACAGCTTTAGTTGAATTTGGTTTAATGGAACTGTTATGGGCATTAAATCTATCACAAATACGATTTTTTGTTTTGCCAATGTACTGTGGTTTTAGTCTACAATTGCCAGATTGTTTAACACATGTTATACAATAAATTACATTAGAAGATAAACAATTCATACTAGAGAGAATAGGAAATTTTTCATTTGTTGTTGATGATGTTAAATAATTTGCAAATCTGGGTGAATGTTTACAAAGATTACAATTTCTATTACAATGTTTAAAACCAATCTTTTTTCTCTCTGATTTTCGATCATTTAAAACAGGAAGTTTAGCTCGAATCAAATATTCTCTGAGATTTTTTGGCCTAGTCCACGTAATCATCGGTGGGTGGGGAAAAATTCTTTTTAGTCTAGGATTTTTTACCATAACTTTCCAAAATCTAAAAATTATATTTGAAATAGAGGGTAAACGGGGGTCATATTGTAAAGATAAAACTGGGCGTTTTATTTCAGATTGCTTAGCAACTTTTTGTAAAGCAACATTTCTATCAATAATTTTCACTTTATCAAAAGCTTTTGTTATATAATTAACTTTATAACCACGTGATAAAAGCTTTATTTTCAAACAATCTAATTTGTTTAAAAAATCTAAATTTTCACTGCAAATACGTTTTAGCCTTAACGCTAATGAGTAAGGTATATTTTCTGTAATGTGTGAGGGGTGACAGGATAAGGGCGAAAGATAGTTGCATTTTCGCCCCGGTTTCTCATAAAGGTCAGTTTTGATAAAGTTATCCTTTGTCACAGAAATAACTGTATCCAAAAAAACAACGGTTTTCTTGGTGAAATCATAACTGGCTGTAAACTTAAGATATGGATGGAAATCATTTAAATGTTTAATAAATTTTAAAAGCTCATTTTCACTACCATTCCATAAGAAAAATATATCGTCAATATATCTGCGAAAATGTCGGGGTTGTAGGCCTTTCCATCTTTTAAGAGCCAATTGCTCTACACCAGCCATAAATAAACACGCGAACGTCGGGGCGACTCTTGAGCCCATCGCGGTGCCTATAGTCTGTAGGTAGAAAGTATTATTAAATACTAAAATATTACACGTAAGGACAAATGTAAGAAGTATAATCAGGAACGATGTTGGTACAGATTTATCTTGTCTCTGGTTCAAAAAGTAGCGGAAAGTCTCTATACCTTGTTGAATTGGTATATTTGTGTATAGAGACTGTACGTCCAAGGTGACCGGAATTGTGCCAGGCGGCTGCGGTCCGGCATCGTTCTCTGACTTAAAAAAACGCAGCATGTCAGGTGTATCTTGCCAGTATGACGGCAGGCTTTTAACAATGTCGTTACTGTGCATGTCAACAAAGTGTGAACAGTTTTCAAAAGTGGTACCAGATGCACTTTCTACAGGTCGCAGGGGGGGAATTTTGCTATTCTGTGGCCACTTCTCTTTGGCCACGTGATCTTTAACAAGACCATAAAGGCGGCCCTCTTTAGGTTCGTCTGGGACCAGCCATTTAGCCTGCTCTTTATCGATCCATTGCATATTAAGAGCATTATTAACTTCACTCTTGAGGTTATCCAAGTCATTAAATAACATCTGGCTAGCTATATTTGGATCTAACTGCTCAAAATACTTGTGCTCTGTACCATCTGGGTCTTTGTGTGTGGCATTCAAAATTGTGTTCATTGAATCCACGTAGTCACAGGTATTCATAACTGCAGAGCCACCTGTTTTATCACAAGCCTTGATAACTATTTTGCGATCTTTTTGCAAAGAAATCAATTGCTTCATGGCTCTCTGTTCACGTTCAGGTAGATTTACATGTATCTTGTTGAGATCAGATCCAAGCACGCAGTTAAGAGACCCATTAATGAAGGTGTTGAGTTCAGGTGCTGCAGCATTTGTGGGAAGATTGGTACTAACAGGTTTCCAAGGTTTTTTCACGTAAGTTTTATCAGGGACAAAATCAGGGTCAGTTTTGTAAAATTCTTCAGTCCATGCCATGGTTCTACGTAGCTTATCAAACCCAGCTATAACATTTGTTGTATTAACTGTTTTTGGGGTGACACTATAGTTAAGGCCCCTATTAAGCAAACTCTGCATGTCTCTAGACAGAGGAATATCACTATAATTTGTAACAAGAGAGTTTCTGAGGCTTTTGTCAATTTTAACTTTTTTGCGTCTATATTTATTTCTCTTAACAAATTTACGAGATTTTTTTGCTGTAGAATCATTATGGCTACAATCTCGCTGTAAAAAGTTTGGTATTTGTCTATTTTCTTTACTTAGGAGGTGACATAATTTCTGTCTATGTTTGTTAGCTACTTGTTTATGTAATCTTGATTTATCACTAGAAATGCGCTCCTCAACAAAAAGGTGTAATTGAGGCTCGCTAATTAAACTATGCAAAGACACTTTTTCCGCCCTTAACTCGTTTTTAAATGTTGTAAGTGTACTTTTTCATCTTGCAAGCCTAATTTTAAGTTTTCCAAGCTAACAGCTTCTAAATTTTCACTTATTTGTCTTTGTGTATTAACTTGTATTCGCTCATTTAAATTGATCTTAACTTTTGAGTTGTTAGGTACAATTTTTAACTTTATGCAATTTTGAAGGAACCAGATTCTTGACTCCGATTTCACAACTTTATTGATCACTTTATATGTAGAAAAATAACACTTAATTTCTGGATTTTTAAAGCTTAACAATTACTATTGAACTTTTTAATGTATATCATCCATAATCAACGCATCTTTAAAAATCAAAGCAGCTTAGTCTCCAAGAAAGTGGACATATGATACATATATTGTGACATCAATCAGCATAATTCGACCAAACGTTGGATGCTTATAAAAAAAAACAATAATTATTTGTTGGTTAATCCCAAAAAACTCTTATCTCAGAAAACGCAAATTATGTAGTTGGCATTTTCTACGATAGGCATTTTATGAGAAAATCGTTTTCTGAGACAAGCGTTTTTTAGATGTATCTTTTGAGATATGCGTATTTTAGATAGGCGTTTTTTTGAGATAACCTTTTTTTGAGTAAGAGATGGTTTGGAAAATACAATTGAACCTGTAGTTGGTCCTGTTTCTATCTATCTATCTATCTATCTATCTTTCAATCTATCTATCTATATAGTATCTATCTATTGTTTAGGACGGGTATGGAGTAAGAGATGGACTGGAAAATACAATTGAACATGTAGTTGGTCCTGTTTCTATCTATCTATCTATATAGTATCTATCTATTGTTTAGGACGGGTATGGAGTAAGAGATGGACTGGAAAATACAATTGAACCTGTAGTTGGTCCTGTTTCTATCTATCTATCTATTTTTCAATCTATCTATCTATATAGTATCTATCTATTGTTTAGGACGGGTATGGAGTAAGAGATGGACTGGAAAATACAATTGATCCTGTAGTAGGTCCTATTTCTACAAAATTCAATAGGTTAAAATATCATTTATGAATATACTTTAACATAAAGGTTGAAAAGAAAAACCCAATCGCCCACAATTTTAATTATAATCCTCACAATTTTGAGTCAAATTTTGAAACTGTCACCTCTCAAAAGCACTACAGTTCGAGACCAAGCACTTGTGGAGAATTTTGCCCTACCACGAGAGTGCATATTTTATAACACATTAAAACAGATTTATCTTTTTGCGGTTTAAATTGTGAGCGTTTTTTTTCTAATTTCACAAAATTTTTCGTAAATTTACCAAGAGATTTTTTTATTTGCCACTATATGTTGATTTGTATCAAGTGCTATTATAAGGTCATACTGATTATAAGTAAGATAACGTAATGTACTAATTATAAAATTGATTCAAGAAATGAAAATAATAGAATATATAATAACCTATGGTTTTTCCTCTAGCCTGTAGTGTCTATTTCCCCAATATATAGGCTACAACCATCAAAGGGCCCAAAAAGGTAAGTATTTACGGAAAATAACAACCTAACCGGCCCAGCAGTAAGCAAGATCTTAAGGTACAAACGAACGGACGGACTGACATCACTTTTTAAATTCAGAAGAATATGAAAAAAATAAGCATTGTTTGTTCTTAGGGAATCAAACAAAGAAGTAAATACAAATCCTAAAACCAAAGAGCCACCAAAACCCAAAGAAAGTGTAGATGAAAACCTGACTGAAGTAACCTACACAGTCCGAACTAACCCCGAGGATCTCACAAGTGAACCTGGTAGCCCACATCATCAAGAAGATAATCAGAAGGTTTGTGCAATTCTGAAAGTTATCAGGGAGGTAGAAGACATTGGTCTATTTATTACACTAGTCCTCACATTTTCATGATAATGTTTTTTGATTCGTTGACTTAACATCTTTGGGGACTTTCATCGAATTATGATTGGTTGTTTTATAAATTTGAGTGTCAAAACGTTTCAATCACCAAATGTAACCTACTGAGGGGTAATATTGTGTATTATCATTGAGTATGTATATCAATTTATTTGTCATTGTCTTATCCCTGTAAAGTAAATTGCTTCTTTTTTATAATCACCCTTTTACGGTCGTATCATTACCTGAAAATAATGGCGCTTTATATATTAAAGCAAATACATATATCTTTTAATAAAAGTTACAGGATCACCGTCCATCTATCTATCTGTCTGTTTGTTTGTTTTGAAGGATCTCTTTAACCGCTAAACTCATACGGTTACATTGTAGCTTCCCATGGTCCTTGACAGGTTTATAACTATTTTGGGGAGGGGTAACACCATCCTCCCAAGATAAATCGCTAAAAAAATTTTTTTTTTTAGGAGGGCCAAGGAGAAATGGTAGAAGATTATCATGAGGCTGACTATGCTCAGATAGCTACAGCAGGTATATATCTATCTATCTATCTATCTATCTATCTATCTATCTATCTATCTATCTATCTATCTATCTATTTATCTATCTATCTATCTATCTATCTATCTATCTATCTATCTATCTATCTATCTATCTATCTATCTATCTATCTATCTATCTATCTATCTATCTATCTATCTATCTATCTATCTATCTATCTATCTATCTATCTATCTATCTATCTATCTATCTATCTATCTATCTATCTATCTATCTATCTATCTATCTATCTATCTATCTATCTATCTATCTATCTATCTATCTATCTATCTATCTATCTATCTATCTATCTATCTATCTGTCTGTCTATCTATCTATCTATCTATCTATCTATCTATCTATCTATCTATCTATCTATCTATCTATCTATATATCTATCTATCTATCTACCTGTCTAATTGTGATAGAGGAATATTTTTCTTGCCAGGCATACATCCCCTAATCCCCCTCCCTTCCACTAATGATATCAACCATCTTCTATGTATTTAGCTGAGTTGAAGGGAACCGTATTTCAATCGGAGGATGAGGTTGATGAAAAAGTTGCCACCCGGCTCAAAACTGATCTCAGAATACCTGATCTCTGTAAGGTAAATGCAGGCAGGGAGGGGACATTGTGCTGTTTATTACTCTAGTCCCCAGAGTCTTATAATAACGATGTCTTCGTTGGCTTTATATCCTTGGACACTATTAATGTATTTTGATTGTTTGTTCACTTAGATGAGTGTCCAAACGTTTCAACCATTAATTGTAACTTACATTTTGAAAATGGTAAATAACCGCGTAATAATCTGTGAATCGTGGGCACCACAAAATTGTATTGGGTGCGGGGGGGTTATTGCCCCTTTACAACTCTCCCCTGGACGTGTTATCTATAATACAAAAGTAGCTTGATGTCTGTCCGTCCGTCTGAGGCAACCACTGAACCGATCTGATTCTACTATTCAGGGAATATACCTACTGGTCCAGTGGTGGTTTTAGGCTATTTTCTTAGGGGGTGAGACACCCCCAACCCCCCCCCCAAAAAAAAAAAAAAAATCACCTCCATTTTTTTTTGTAGAAGATTTCCTTGGTCCTTTTTTTTACTAATCTCACCTTAACTTTTTTTCAGGGATAAGGGATGGGAAACGTAGGAAAATATTATTTCAGGCCTATTTCAAGCCTAGGCCTAATAAACCAGTTTTGGGATGACGCAGTGGTTAGTCCTAAATGCTAATAAAAAAGCTGTGTGTGTGTGTGTAGATAAAGTATAGAATCAAATTCAGGTAGCTAGTTTAAAGTAAAAAACATAACTTTTTATAAACCTATATATTAATGGCTTTTGTTAAAATGAAGTTTTTTTCTCTCCCAAAATTTTTTATCTTTTACTTTGGTAATTTGAACTGTCAGAAAGCTATCGTTGGGTTTCCCTCAGACAGATTTTAGTTTGTATTATTTGCATTTTTATTAATGAGTAAAAATTTTATTTGAAAATTTCATTGCTAATTAAAATTCAAAATAAATAAATAAATATGCACTTGGGTAACATTCTATCAAGTTCTTTGGATACTATAATGTAATGATATATCTGTACTTGTTGTATTGTACAAAAATTAGGGTTAAGGTGTTGTATCAATTCCGTACTAAATTTTTAAAATTCAAAATACATCATCTAATTTATAAACTACCAAATGAAAATTCGTAGCTACCTTCTTTCCAAAAAAATAATCCCATTATTTTTGTTTTTTCTATATGGCCCTTTTTTAATGTTTAACTCTAAGCAGATTTAATAATTAAACTAATGTGATTTATATAACACCATTTATATTTATTTTTTCGTAGCTGACGAAATCATTATTTTTTCTAGAATTGTCTGCTTTTAAAATTTCCGCCATCTGTGATTTGGGATAGTTTTGTATCAACCAATCACCAATTGGCGCCGCCAATTGGTGATTGGTTGATACAAAACAAGCCCAAATCACAGAACACTATTGGTTTAGAGCGGTAGCCAATATGAGCCTTCCGCCAGTAAGGTCATTAAATTAGGCAAATGGTAAAAGTTGCATGATCCCTTTCAAAACCAGGCCGAGACCTAATTTATGGCCAGGTTTCCTATCCCTTATCCCTGCTTTTTTTATGATCACCTCTTGGGGCAAAGCCCCTAGAGGCTGGGGGCGAAGCCGCTAGTTCATTATATAGAAATAGAAAATGTCCCTAATGTACTATTATTAGACACTTTAGGGAAGGGGGGTTGAAGAGAAAATAATTTTTTTTTCGAGGGGGGAAATTTTTTTTATTCAAGTGGTGATTTTTCTTTGAAGGGCACAGACAGACACCCGTCCTCAAAATATTTATATACCTCATTTGACCTTTAAGAATAGAAAATCAAAATTGTATCCATTGCTGCTGACAGAAAAAAAAGATAGCTACATTATATAATAGGATATAATTAACATATACCAGGTGATTATATCTTGTAAAATCCTAAATTATCTTTATTTTAGAAATTAGACGACCCAACTCGAAGTAAGTCAATTTACCAGAAATCTGAACTGTACCTTGGAATAGCCCTGCTAATCAGTCTTTATTATTCTCTGCCTGTTCTTCAAATGGTCTTCACTTTCTCTGCCAATCAGAAGTAAGAATAATTTGTAGTAGCCAATAAGAGATTTGTTTGTCTTGACTTTAACAATCAGATGTAAGAATCATTTGTAGTAGCCTATAAGAGATATTTTTTTGAAATTACCAATCAGAGGTAAGAATAATTTGTAGTAGCCAATAGGAGATATGTTTGTTTTAACTTTAGCCAATCAGAGTTAAGAATAATCTGTATTATAGTAGCTTATAAGAGATATGTTTGTTTTGACATTAGCCAATCAGAGGTAAGACTCATTTGTAGTAACTGATAAGAGATATGTTTGTTGTGATATGTATCAGCTAATCAGAGTTAAGAATAATCTGTATTATAGCCAATAAGAGATATGTTTGTTTTGACATTAGCCAATCAGAGGTAAGACTCATTTGTAGTAGCTAATAAGAGATATGTTTGTTTTGACATTAGCCAATCAGAGGTAAGACTCAATTGTAGTAACTAATAAGAGATATGTTTGTTGTGATATGTATCAACTAATCAGAGTTAAGAATAATCTGTATTAGCCAATAAGAGATATGTTTGTCTTGACTTGAACCAATCAGAGGTAAGAATCATTTGTAGTAGCCTATAAGAGATATTTTTTTAGATTACCAATTTAGAGGTAAGAATAATTTCTAGTAGCCAATAGGAGATATGTTTGTTTTAACTTTAGCCAATCAGAGTAAAGAATAATCTGTATTATAGTAGCTAATAAGAGATATGTTTGTTTTGACTTTATTCAATCAGATGTCGGAGTCATTTGTAGTAGCTAAGAATATAGAAATATGTTTTTTGACATTAGCCAATCAGAGGTAAGAATGATCTGCAGTAGCCAATTTAGAATATAACAGAAATATTGGTCAAAATTCCACAAGGAAATTGTTGTTTGTTTTTAGCAAATAACAAAGAGTCAACCAGAAATAAGAAATTTTTCTGTTTTTTTGAAAAAGGCATTTTGATTTTACCTTTCCAGCTAAATATTTTTTAGAATTGCTTTCTCGTTATGGTCCCAAAGACCTGTACGACACGTACAGCAATAGTCTTCAAAAAGTTTGTGTATGATATATTTTGGGTAAAGTCCCTTTCTTGCCTCTTAAGGGGCGTTTCATCGTATTTTTACAGTAGCTTTTGATAGGTTATTTTAGGTTAGGTTAGGTTATGTTCGTTGATTTCCCCACAGAGGTAGAGCCCCATGCAGGGGCTAGAAATAGGAGAAAAGCTACAATGAAACGCCCCTCAAGAGGCGTTGCCACGAAAGGGACTATTCCCCAAATTTTGAAAGTTATTTTAATGATCTTGCTTGCTTAGGAATACTGGAAATCAAGATATTTGTTATTACAATGATCTGTGTAGAAAGCCTGTCAGTATTATGAGAGATTTTAACCATGTTTTTAGGTAAGATATCATTTACAACATTTTGTTTACTATGTCATCAGACATAAAAGGTTTGAAAATGATTATTAACAATATTAACCCTACTTAATCATTGAAATTATTGGTTGAAAATTTTAACATAAACATTTAAACAAACAATAAATCTATATATTTAGATGTATAACCAGACAAATACCTGGATCCCCTTGTTGGGGACCTTTTTCGTCTGTTAGCAAATTGCTTTCTGCTATATTGTAACGACTTGGCTGTGTTAATATTCCCGATGCTATTGGTTGATTTTCAAAGACTCAATGAAAAGTCGGCATAGGGTCCTGGGCTGGGACATACAGTTATTTAACCCCTTCCCCCTTCTATTGTTTTTACTCTAATCAATCAAGATTTATTAACAGGGTCAAAGGTGTTATGCCAATTACCCCTTCTTCATTCCTGAAATATCATAATAATAAACTAATACTATTTTTAGTAATCTTGGATATATGGTGTTTGGTGCACTGTTTATGTTTCTAGTCTTCCTAAAGAAATGGAAATACAACAGCTTTCTTAGACAAAATAGATTAAAGGTAATATGGTAATTAAGGGGGGGGGGGGGAAGTTCTGACACTTTTGCGTAAACAATGATTATAGG
Organism: Acartia tonsa; assembly: GCF_053477335.1. Classification (NCBI taxonomy): domain Eukaryota; kingdom Metazoa; phylum Arthropoda; class Copepoda; order Calanoida; family Acartiidae; genus Acartia; species Acartia tonsa. Next base: position 44,996,130 of record NC_137264.1, on the reverse strand, counting down.
CTTTGTCTTTGGACTGAGAGGATAGGTTATTAGGGATAAAATCATTCTTATATGATGAATTTCCCCCAGATTTAAGATTTTTTGGATAGGCCTCCAGGTTCCGGAGCTCCAGGCCTCCAGGTTGTCTCTCTACAGGTAAAAATGAAAAAAAATTTTTTTTTAAAGAGATAGATGTCAGCTTATGAGACTAAATATGTATATTTTTTCTTCAAATATGTGAATAACAATCAAAAAGAAGTATATTTTGTTTTATAAGTTAACTTCTAACTCTTAAAAAAAAAAATCTATTTTTTAATTTTTACCTGTACAGAGACCACCTGGAGGCCTGGAGCTCCGGAACCTGGAGGCCTATCCAAAAAATCTTAAATCTGGGGGAAATTCATCATATATGAATGATTTTATCCCTAATAACCTATCCTCTCAGTCCAAAGACAAAGCCTATAATCACTGTTTACGCAAAAGTGTCAGAACTCCCCCCCCCCCCCCTTAATTGTAAATGGGTCCTAGTCTAGTCTCTTCCAACATCAAATACTAACTGAAGACATATAAAAATAGGTGATATTTCTATTAACAATAGGTCATTTATCTGAGAATGGGTTTTGAAAGATTTATGAATACCACGTGTATTATAACACTTGTAAACATCAAGTTGACAAATAAAAATCAAAATAAGTTGAATTTTATAATACTTTTTATAATCTACTCATTATAACTTTATTTTTCTATTAAATCTTACAAGTAATATTTTAATAACATGTCATTTAAAATTATTAGAAAAATATACTTTTTTGATATTTAATTGGCAACTTGATGTTTTTTTATTTTATGCAAAAAAGTCGCAAAATTGTTTTATTTTGATAGATTTTATATCAAGATCTTGATTGATTGATTTAAACACAGACGACATTTTTGTTTCAAAACTCCAACTCTGTATCTATTCTATCTATCTATCTAGGAATGAGATTATGGAGTACCCTAGCAGTATGGTCTTTATTTCTCCATGGGTCTAGCCCTCTGTATCTATCTATCTATCTAGGAAAGAGAGTATGGAGTACCCTAGCAGTATGGTCTGTATTTCTCCATGGGTCTAGCCCTCTGTATCTATCTATCTATCAAGGAAAGAGAGTATGGAGTACCCCAGCAGTATGGTCTGTATTCCTCCATGGGTCTAGCCCTCTGTATCTATCTATCTATCAAGGAAAGAGAGTATGGAGTACCCCAGTAGTATGGTCTGTATTTCTCCATGGGTCTAGCCCTCTGTATCTATCTATCTATCAAGGAAAGAGAGTATGGAGTACCCCAGCAGTATGGTCTGTATTTCTCCATGGGTCTAGCCCTCTTCATGGAGGGAGTAATGTCAGGCAGGAGCAAAGAGTAATCAAAATTATGAAAAAAATATATAATCTATAATACAGAGTAGAAGCTAAAGATCTCAGTAACCACTGAGCAAAGCTGGATCTTTAAAAGCGTAGCCGTTGCCGTAGTCGTAGCCAGAGGTACAGCCACCAACCTAATAGCAATCTTTAAATCATATTAACCATGCGTTGCCGTTGACTTAAAAAAAATGCGATCTTTAAATCATATTGGCAACACATTGCCGTTGTCGTAGCCGTGGCTGGCAACGCTAAAAGTGGCTACAGTCCGTTAGTGTTGCTAAAGCGTTGCTAAAGCCACAAAAACAGCTACTTTTGATAATCTTAATGTAAAACCATTGAAATTGAGGTTTATATAAATTATAATTATTTAATGAATGTATAAATAATTGTAGGGGCATGGAATATTTTATTTAAAAACTATCATAAAAAACTGTTATTTAAAAGGTAGACAATCAAGAGTACAATTCAGGACCAAGAAATCGGCCTCAACTAACATCAGAACAGGAGTACCACAGGGAGCTGTAACCTCACCCCTTTTATTCAGTTTTTACCTGTCTAAACTTCCATCACCACCTGCAGGTATCAAGATCATCCAATATGCAGATGATATTTCTGTTTATACATCTGGAACTGATCTGAATGAACTATCTCTAAAACTGAATGATTATATGAAGACTCTTCTAGAATATCTAGATGAACGAGAATTATCTGTCTCCCCAGAGAAATCAACTGTCACTCTGTTTACCTCTGACAGGAAACAAGCCAACTACCATCCACAAATCTTCCTTAAAGAAAAGTTAGTTCCTCTTGAAAAACACCCAAAACTCCTTGGAGTTACTTTCGATCCTCACCTTAATTTTTCTCATCATATTCAGGCAAGTTTAGATAAATATAAACCAAAGATTAATATGATGAAAGCCATTGCTGGATCTGATTGGGGCCAAGAAAAAGAAAATCTTATTCTTACCTATTAATCTCTCGGACGAAGTGTTCTAGAATATGGCACCCCTGTCTGGAGCCCAATCATTAGCGACAGCAATTGGAAGGACCTACAAATTGCACAAAACAAAGCCCTACGGATAGCAACAGGTTGCCTGGTCATGTCTAGTATTGATCATTTACACCAAGAAACTAAAGTTCTTCCCATAAAAGATCATGCTATGCTACTTACTGAACAGTATGTACTTGCCATGCACCTACCCGGCCACCCTGGACAGAAACACCTTGTTAGACCACCACCACAACGTAAAATGAAGTCTACTGTTACTGATCTCAAGTCAAATGTTCGCCAATGCCTTCCTATCACCAACAAACCATCTTATAAAAATGGTCTGAAACGTCTACACACAAAAGTAGTCAAAACATGCATTTCCAAATATTCAAATAATCGAGTCCTTGGAACCCGACCTCAAGAAGTTCACAAAAGTGAACTGAACCTGAAAAGGAAAGCAAGAACAAGTCTCGCCCAACTAAGGAGTGGATTTTCAAGAAAATTAAATAGCTATCTGTATAGAATTCAAGAATCCGCTTATGACCACTGTCCCAACTGTAATAACTCCCCCACATGATGTCACACATCTTTTCAACTGCCCGGCAAAACCAACAAATCTTAAACCTATCGACTTATGGAAAAAACCTTCTGCTGTTACAGCATTTCTAAAACTGGATGGAACTTGATGACGAAATTATTAACAGAATGATGAACAGTGCCGAGGCTACACACACATCATAAAAACATTTTAATTGTGTTTTTTTAAAATAATAAAATAAAAGTAAATTACCTATAAAAGTTAGGATGTAGTTTATTTATATGATATATGATGTATAAAATAACGTACGGGCATGGAATGATTAGTTAATATTGAACTGTCACGTATGGGTATTGGGTAATAAAGTATGTTGCCTGTGTTACATAAAGAGACAGTTTTTAGGAAATTAATATAATAAAACTATAAATATACTTAAATTAAATTAAATTCTTTTAGGGATTTATTACTGCAATATTATTGACTAGCGGCTACGCCCCTAGAGGCCTCTAGTGGCACTTTAAATGTTGTTGTTTGTTAAAGTTAATTTTTATGTACGATACCACCTTATTTGACGTTGAAGTCTCCTCTAAATTTGAAAAATTTTAGATTTTTTTTGTCATTTCTCTTGGGAGGGTGGTGGTACCCTCCCCCAAAATAGTTATAAACCTTTCCGGGACTTATGAGAAGCTACCCTGCTAAGGAGAACCCGATCGGTTCAGCGGTTAGCGAGAACCTTCGGTACAGACACACACACAGATACACACACAGACAAACAAACATCCTGTTACTTTAGTATAAGGATAAGGTTGGAATATGATTACATTTTTAAAATTTTAGTAATCGAATGTATTTCTTTATTTATATAGAATTAATTGGACTCTCCCTTTGTCTTGTGTGTATTGGCTGCCTGTCCAGCTGTGCTTGGCAATTAAGATTCTACGTTACTCTCCCGCCGAATGGTTGAGCATGCAATGTCGTGCTGTGCCATGCCCCGTCACGATATAGGCCATACCAGCCGTACCAACTACATTGGATCTTGCCCTTAATAATACATAAATATTACAAGCATTTAAATGTATTATTAAAATAGTAATTTTGTATAAAATATAATTTGATTTATTTGATGAAAATAATTTTTTTTTTGGGTGGGCTATAAAAGATTTTAGATATCCATATTTCTAGGATAGCCGGCATTGCATTGCTGTAAAATCATTTAAAAATCCATGTTTTTTTAGCAGCACTGTGGCGACGACTACAGCTACAGCTACAACCACGGCTACGCCTACGACAACAACTACAACTACGGCAACGGCTACGGCAGCGGCCACGCCAACGGCTACACATTTAAAGATCCAGCTCTGATTTGGCTGTACTTCTCAGTTAATTTTTGAAAGATTGGACACCCACACCCCCAAAAAATGACCCCTCCCCAAAAAAAAAATAAAAATGTTTTATATTTTTCACTTTTTTATAGTTTATTTTCTTTTTTATGTTTTTAATTCAAAAAGGTTAGAAAACCTCTCTTCCCCTTTTTGGGCAATAAAAAGATACAGGCTAAGAAATTATTAAAAACAAGGAACAAGAGGCTGGGGCTAAGTCTCTAGTTTCTAATAAATCAGTGCTTTCCTGAAATATAACCTTGTTTTAGTATGTTTTTAAAAGTTCATAATTGATTACATCTTTTAAATTAAAGGAAGCTATCATGTTTGTCCAACCAATATAACCTTCCAGTTTGATACAACCTTCATGTACCTCATCAGTATTCTAATGTTCCTCAAATTATACCAGGTTATTATAAATATATAGTTTGATACAACCTTCATGTATCTCATCAGTATTCTCATGTTCCTCAAATTATACCAGGTTATTATTAATATATAGTTTGATACAACCTTCATGTATCTCATCAGTATTCTCATGTTCCTCAAATTATACCAGGTTATTATTAATATATATTTTGATACAACCTTCTTGTATCTCATCAGTATTCTCATGTTCCTTAAATTATACCAGGTTATTATTAATATATATTTTGATACAACCTTCATGTATCTCATCAGTATTCTCATGTTCCTCAAATTATACCAGATTATTATTAATATATAGTTTGATACAACCTTCATGTATCTCATCAGTATTCTCATGTTCCTCAAATTATACCAGGTTATTATTAATACATAGTTTGATACAACCTTCATGTATCTCATCAGTATTCTCATGTTCCTCAAATTATACCAGGTTATTATAATACATAGTTTGATACAACCTTCATGTACCTCATTAGTATTCTCATGTTCATAGGCGTCCAAGGGGGGGGGTAATGGGGCGATTACCCCCCCCAAACGATTTTGTGGGTGCCGTAGGCACCCCCAAAATTTTTTTCATTTTACTCCCCCCATTTAAAATTTACCCCTACCCTGGGGGTGCCGTAGGCACCCCCAACCATTTAGGAGGGGGTATTTACCCCCCCCAAACAATTTTGCGCGCGCATTTTTAATACTATATATTTAATAAAATTTAAATTACCCCCCCCAAAAATTTTACCCCCGAGGTTAATTTTGGGGGGGGTAAACTAAATTTACCCCTGCCAACAGGTTTCAGGGGGGGTAATTACCCCCCCCAAGCAAATTTTACCCCCGGGGTAAAAATTTTGGGGGGGGTAAAAAAAATTTGCGGCGCGCTTCGCGCGCCATTTTACCCCCCCAAAAAACGATTTACCCCCCCATTCAACAAATTTTACCCCCCCCAAAATAAAAAGCTTGGATGCCCCTGCTCATGTTCCTCAAATTATATCAGGTTATAATCAATATAAAGTTTGATACAACCTTCAAGTATCTCATCAGTATTCTCATGTTCCTCAAATTATACCAGGTTATTATTAATATATAGTTTGATACAACCTTCATGTATATCATCAGTATTCTCACGTTTCTCAAATTATATCAGGTTATAATCAATATAAAGTTTGATACAACCTTCATGTATCTCATCAGTATTCTCATGTTCCTCAAATTATACCAGGTTATTATTAATATATAGTTTGATACAACCTTCATGTATATCATCAGTATTCTCACGTTTCTCAAATTATACCAGGGTATTATTAATATATAGTTTGATACAACCTTCATGTATCTCATCAGTATTCTCATGTTCCTCAAATTATACCAGGTTATTATTAATATATAGTTTGATAAACCTTTATGTACCTCATCAGTATTCTCATGTTTCTCAAATTATACCAGGTTATTATTAATATATAGTTTGATACAACCTTCATGTACCTCATCAGTATTCTCATGTTTCTCAAATTATACCAGGTTATTATTAATATAAAGTTTGATACAACCTTCATGTACCTCATCAGTATTCTCATGTTTCTCAAATTATACCAGGGTATTATTAATATATAGTTTGATACAACTTTTATGTATCTCATCAGTATTCTAATGTTCCTTCCTAAAATTATTCTAGAGTATCCTTATGATAAAGTAACAGGATCTCTCTGCACCTAAGGATCTCGCTAACTGCTGAATCAATATGGTTCTCCTTTACAGGGAAGCTTATCATATGTCCTGGGAAAGTTTATAACTATTTTGGGGGAGATTTCCTAACAATCTTTTTTTACTTAGACTAAATTTGTCGCAATCAATCCCCTCTCCCTCAAGTACCGCTTGTCATCTAGGGGCGTAGCCTCCCTTCATTATTATATAGTTTGATATGTATCTGATTAGTATGTGAAAGAGGAAGGGGGAGTGAGTTTCTAGAATGGCTTTGCAACTGATTAATATCCACTGGATTATATTCAGTTCCCATTTATACTAAAAAATCATGTATAACATTGTATTAGAGACATTTTATATAGATCTTATAATAAAAATCATAAAATTAACACCAGTTTGTTGTTAGCTCCGGCCTTAGGCTCCTCTGGGCTAAAAAAACTGGTTTTAATATCTATAATATGGTTTTAATAAGCTGTCTATAATATGATATGATAAAAAACTATTCTAGGTGCGACATGCTGACGTGTCTGCTAATGCTGTTGGTGTTTTCTTTGGTCTTGGAGTCTCTCTCATTCTGGAAACCATCTCAATTATATATTCTGGACCCTGGTTCTGGCTATTTTTCTGTCTGGTAAGTAAATTAATAATTAAGAGTGGGTACACAATAAATGTAGTCATAAGTCTGTTAAGAAAGCTTTACAAAGTGTCTCAAAAGATCAGCCGTGTGACGTCATAAAAAAGAGATGGATTTAGACGTATTTTTATGACGTCACATAGCTGATTATTGAGATACTTTGTAAAGCTACCTGTTAAGCCATTATTACCTTATCACCTTAGGTGGGTTCTATAAACAAAACTGTTACGGTATCGACAGCTGCAAATACGGTATCAACAACAAAAATCTGACGCTAGACGTTCAGAAGTCATCTCACGGTATACGCAATCGCTGTAACATATCGCTGTTATGACGTCATCTCACATTGCTGTAGTTTTAACAGATGGATCAGGGAGATGAACAGCATCTCACAGTACAAGCTATCAAAAGCTGTCAAAATTCCTGCTTTTGCAGACGAAAATTATGTAAATAAAACAATAAATCATGCATTGAAAGCATGGTTTATGATGACAAAAACGGGGCATTCCCAACAGATCTCTATGCAGGGGATGAAAAATTTTAAGTAAAAAAATTTGAATAATTATTATACAAATAAATATTTTCAATATAAAATTTTTGATAGGTAATGGAAATTAAAATTTTTTTTAAAATTTTGTAGAAAAAAATATTTAATTGAAAAAAAATTAGGTAATCTATAAGTGAGTAAAAAATTTATTTTCCAGGGGGGGGAGGGGCATTTTCTTTCCCCCTCTCCCTTCACATTTTCTGTACTTTAAAAAAAAAGGCTGAATTGACCAAAATTCAAAGACGACATTTGCTTAACATCCCATTTATTGTAGTTTTGCTGTTGATTTTGTTGTTGATGACAGCTGCAGTATTGCAGTTCTATCACTGTACCATATTACCGTATTATCTCTCACAGTAATGTTTATAGAACGCACCAACACACAAAAATGGCCACCCGAGGTACTGCAATGTGAGATACCGTGATAGAACAGCAATGTGATAGAACTGTGATCACAGTTCCGACTATAGAACCCACCTCTTGTAAATTTGGCAGAAAATACATAATAAACAAGAATGACAACATCCATAAGTAGCAAAGCACAAATTAGATGCACAAATAGACGACAAATCCAATCTTGACATTCATACTTTAGGCATTATCTATGTCCTTACTTTCTCAATCAAATGGTGGATTATTATAGGTACATCATTGGGTGAACTTTAATTTAAAATCAAGTTTTACAATTTTGTATACCTGCATTAAAAAATTTCCACAATTTATTTTCTTCAATTATTTGATTTTAGGGAAAAAAAGGATTCTAATCTCACAATGATTAATTTAACATTTTAAAGATGAAAAATTCACTGAATTCCCCTTTATCTTCGAAATTTATTCATTTTATTTAGGTGTATGTGATTGTTATTGTGGTTGCAGTTGTACATGGTTATAACCTTGGCATTGTTAGATATGATTACAAAATATTATACAATGTGGCTAGAATTCTATGGCTTGAAGTAAGTTAAATAATATTAATATTGTCAGCTATAATTATAAGATATTATACAATGTGGCTAGAATTCTCTGGCTTGAAGTAAGCTAAATAATATTAATATTGTCAGATATAATTATAAGATATTATACAATGTGGCTAGAATTCTATGGCTTGAAGTAAGTTAAATAATATTAATATTGTCAGATATAATTATAAAATATTATACAATGTGGCTAGAATTCTATGGCTTGAAGTAAGTTAAATAATATTAATACTGTCAGATATAATTATAAAATATTATACAATGTGGCTAGAATTCTATGGCTTGAAGTAAGTTAAATAATATTAATATTGTCAGATATGATTATAAAATATTATACAATGTGGCTAGAATTCTATGGCTTGAAGTAAGTTAAATAATATTAATATTGTCAGATATAATTACAAAATATTATACAATGTGGCTAGAATTCTATGGCTTGAAGTAAGTTAAATAATTTTGATATCATTATTATGAAGACTTTGCAGTTGCTAAGCTTTCTAGAATATATTTATTTTATAAAATTATATAAAATTTCGATTACAAAAAATAATTAAAATTTTATATTTAGTTACACAAGATTGTCTCAATACCTGGACACCCAGCTATTCCAAGGGTAAATATTTTTGTTAATTGATATCCCTATATATGCATAAATTGGGGACTTTTTTGTCTGCTTTTAAATTGCTTTCTGCTCTTTTGTATCGACTTAGCTGTGTTAATATTTGCGACACTATTGGCTGATATTAAAAACTCAATTGAAAGTAGGCACAGGGTCCACGGGTTGGGGACATACAGTTATTGAACCCCTCTCTCTATTGTTTTACTCCAATTCTATACCAAAGCTGGAAGCTTCTTACGGTTTAATAGGTGAGCAACAAACTTTTACCAAAGATTAATGAAAGACCTATGCGGGGACTGTTTCTGAGTGCTATATTTTCAATTTTTAAAAAATAAGTAGGGGGTGGGCCCGTGGGGGTGTTCTGTTCTCAACAAGGCAGTTTGATGGAAACAAAGTATTGTTTTTTTTTTGCTTAGATTATAATAAAAACAAATGTTTCTTTTTACGGTTACGCCACTAGAGGCCTCTAGGGGCACAAGAGGAGAGGGGGGTTGAGTCGACCCCATCCGTACTTTCAATTGTAGTTTTTAAAAAAAAGAAATAAGTTTTAGAGAATTTATTTGGAGGTGTCACTTTCCTTTAGACGATTTCTCTTGGGAGGGTGGTAGTACCCTTCCTCAAAATAGGTATAAATATTTGAAGGACCTATGAGATTGTTTCAAATGTTGCAGGTTCGGTCCCGCCTGGTTTGTTTGAGCTGTATGGCCAGTGTAAACCTGCTTCTATGCATTTATTTTGCCGCGTCGAGAACCTCCGGGGCTTCCAACTATCTACTGGCTATCTACATCCTTAACCTAGCCATGTACTTTAGTTATTACTGTATTATGAAGGTAATTTTTTTTGTTTCCGGTATAGCTTCGAAACCGATTGATATCCGTTGGATTAGAACCGGTTCAAAGCCATGAAAAATCATTGCATTATAAAGACAATTTTTCACGAATATTAAACTAGAAATCATAAAATTAATACCAGTTTTGTTAGGCCAGGCCCTAGGCCCCTCGAGGCTAACAAAATTAGTTTTAATCATATAATTCTTTATTTTAATATCCGCGGAAAGCCGTCTATACACGATGCGATAAATAACTATTCAAGACCAAATTTCATCAACTTTTATGTAATTGTATTAAGCAGAATAGTTTTTCTCTACAATTATGATCTGTCCAGTTCTCTAACGGATTACTAAGATATTTAATTTATACATGTAAGAACTGTCCTATTGATTTCATACATACTATATTAGTTCTTTAATATTGAAACTTTGGGGACTTTTGTTCAACTTTGGTTGTTTCAATAAGTTGAGTGTCCAAACGCTTCAACCACTTACAGAAGGATATTTTTGTGTAACATAATTGGGTATGTACATCAATTTATCGGCCATTGTCTTATCCCTTTAGATCCCTGTAACTTTTGTCTAGGTGAAGCATGGAGAACGTATCAACAAAGTGCCAACTCTGTATTCTTTTCTCAGCATGCTTTGTGTTATTCCAGCTCTTTACTTCTTTACTCAGGTAAATTAAATAGCTTCAAACCACCCCGATACCTATGTGAAGCTTCCCTATAATGGAGAACTCAATCAGTTCAGAAGTTAGCGAGGTCTTAAGCTTTATATATATAATTATTTGCTGGAAGCGAAGCTAATATATAATCTACATTGTTTGTCCTTGCAGTCCGTCAGTAACTCTATGGGGGATGCAATGTTCCCGGCTGCTAATGAAGAAAGTCAGCTAAAAAGTTTGGTGAAGATTCCCCGTACCATTATTTTGATATCATCCTCTTTTTTTTTCAATTTTGGTATCCCCCCCCCCCCCCATCAGCACTCGGCCCAACAGCATCGCTAACCGCAGCGCTCGGCCCCCTAGCCTGTCCAGCCGCGGGCGCTCGGCCCCCTAGCCTATAACCTAACCTAACCTAATTGTATTATTACACGGGTTTTGTGATTTTGTGCTTTATCGCATTATCTCTTTCTCTTTCTTCTTACAACGACTGAACATCTGCTATATAACTTGCTTTGTTTGTTTGTCCACCATTGATTTTTTACTTTGGTATCTTTGTTGTTATTCTTGTTAGAAAAGTAGTATGTTGTTCATTATCTCTGTGAAATTGAATTTATATTCAATCATCTAAGATTACCAAAGCTGTCTTAATTTCTGCATGCGCTTACAAACAAAATGAGTGTTTATAGACCTATCGCGCCCTCCCCTTGTAATTTTTGAATTCATAAAAAAAATTTAAAACTAACACAGATTTGTATTTTAGATTGAGAAGAAAACAGAAATATCTCCAGCGGAATCAAGGTTTCAATTTTAATCTAATGTTTGGAAATGTTGTACGGGGAAAAAAATCGCTTTAAAAATTAGCGTGTGACGTCATAACCATGAGGGATTATCCATCTCTTTTTTAGGGGATTTCTTTCCCAGTCCTTCTCTCCTCATCCCTCATTTTAATGACGTCAGAAATTTTTTTTGTGCAACTTTCTTCGCGTACGAAATGTTTTGGGGGTAATACTCCCCCCCCCCCGCCCCCCTATAACCCAAATTTGTGTTACTATTTATAAAATAAAATTTGAGCTTAAGTCCTTTTTAAAGTCCTTTTTAAAAATTTTGTGTATAGTTTTTTAGTTAACTGATGGTATTAGTTTGTTCTTCGATGTAATAAGGGACAGTTAACCTTTTTTATTTTTTTTTCTAATTAATTTTACTTATTAGAATGCTGAACACAGAATGTATTTTCTTGGATTTCTTTGATGGCCATGACATCTGGCACTTCCTTGGGGGGTCAGGTAAACAATTATAATCATGACATCTGGCACTTCCTTGGGGGGTCAGGTAAACAATTATAATCATGACATCTGGCACTTCCTTGGGGGGTCAGGTAAACAATTATAATCATGACATCTGGCACTTCCTTGGGGGGTCAGGTAAACAATTATAATCATGACATCTGGCACTTCCTTGGGGGGGTCAGGTAAACAATTATTATCATGACATCTGGCACTTCCTTGGTGGGTCAGGTAAACAAATTTGACATGAAGGGAGTGAACATTGTTCACTACAATAGTCCGCAAAGTTTTATAATAATGTTTTCTTATTCGTTGGCGATTATTGAATTTTTATTGGTTGGTTTATTAAATTGAGTGTTTAATCATTTTACCTACTAATTGTAACAGAATGTATATTTTTGTGTATAATCCATTGGGAATGTACATCAATTCATCTTTCATTGTCTTATCCCTTTAGATCCCTGCTTTTTTTGTTGTTAATATCTATTTATTTTTTAGGTCTGTTTTTCGCTTTCCTGACAATCCTAACACTAGATGAAGATCTCAAGTATAAAAGACGCAAATCTATTGCTGTATTTTAATATGTTTTTATTCAAAATAATTATAGAAAAGCTTTGCTTTTAAAAAACACCAAGGATTAATTCTTTAATTTATTGCATATGAAAAAGCAGAGAAAGGATCAAGGAATCTCCAAAATTTATAAAAAAAAAGCTTATAATTATTATAGGCTGCTATTCAGCCAATTAATTCCATTTGCTATTCCTCCACTTATTATGACGTCATACGATAGAATTGCCAATGAGAGGCCAGTATACATTGTAATTCACTAATGGTAAAATTTATGTTGGCCTCTCATTGGTTATTTTATCGTATGATGTCATAATCTGTGGAGGGACTTTAATCATCTTCCATTTGAAATTGCCGAAAATTAAATATTTTGATGGCGTAAAACTTGTTTATTTTTGTGTAACTGAAGGGAGGTGGGTAAGACGTTGGTGAAGAAAAGGAAGAGGGTTTTGGAAATTTTCACTTAGAATTGTTTGTCAGAATCACATTCCCTTTTCCCTGCTAATTATCAAATTAAATTATTTAATTGTGTAATTTTCTACACTAGCTTATGGTAATCTATTTTTAAAGACAAGAGCAGTGGTTTAAAAGAAGGTTAATAGATGGACGCTATATAGAGTAGGGGGAAGCTGTGTAAATATTGTAGACTGTTGGACGGACGGACATTCGTATAATTTCGTAACTATTTAGTAGCTACGACACCAACAAATAATTACCAAATTTTTTCTTATATCTTTTCATAATTCTCATTAATTGTTATTATCATATTTTAAGATTTTCATTGTTACATTTTCACTATATTTTGATATCTTATAGGCGTAGTCATTAATTATATATTTTTACAATTACAGAGATATTATTCAGCAATTTAAATCATGCATAATATGTAGAATATATACCCTCAAAAGTGATTCAAATCAAAAGTCTTAAGATTTAAAAAAATTGCCGAATGTTTTGCTGATTTTTTAAATAAAGAAATATTTACTGCCAGATTTTTTGTATTTTAATTATATTATAAAATTAAACAAAATAAATTATGCTTTAAAAGACCTTCTTTTTATTAAAACAAAGACATTTTTATCCATAAGTAACGCGGCAACAAAAAGCTAACAACATTTCAGCGGAAATAAAGAACAGTAAAGTAAATAGTAATGGTTTCCTTCAAAGTATGTAGGCAAGTATAGAAAATCCCTCCTCCGCATATTAAAAAATCAGAAAAAGGGTTCCACGCCAAACGCAGGAGTCCCAAACGTCGGAGTGGGACAAACGCAGGAGTGGGACAAACGTCGAAGTGGACAAACGCAGGATTTTGGGACAAACGTCGGAGTGGACAAACACAGGAGTCCAAAAAAATTTTTTCTTCAAATTTGAATTTTTTTTCAATTTTGAATTTTTTCTATACAAATCAACTTCCCCCCCCCCCCCTCGGTCCGTTTTTTTCTTCGTTAGGTTAGGTTAGGTTATAGGCCAGAGGGCCGAGCGCTGCGGCTAGTCAGGCTAGGGGGCCGAGCGCTACGGCCATAGTCATTATTTTGTAGACAGGGGTATAAAAAAATTTCAAAATTGTCATATTATTAAAATAGCGGACACTCTTAGGTTTTACTTAAGCAATGTCCACTCCGACGTTTGTCTTACTCCTACGTTTGTCCACTCCGACATTTAGGACTCCTACGTTTGGTGTAGGACCAGAATAAGGGGTGTAGGGGGGTTGGGAGTTTGCTTTTATGTTTTTTTGTTTATTAATTTATGTCAGGTTAGGACTGCAATGTTAGAGCATACTACCACCCCCCTTAATTTTTCAATTTATTGTTATAACAAGGATGACAACATCCATTCGTAGATGGAACTGACCGTTATTGTTGTTTTTTTCAAACGACGGGAAATTTAATTTTTATATCTATAACTGAAAAAATTTGAAAATCGGATTAAAAACACCAAATATATGGGGGAAAATGTAAAAAATATAAGATAGCCAAAAACCGGCTAAAAGGCAGTCTGACCTTCATAGTTGTTTTCTTCAAACGACGGAAATTTTAATTTTGATATCTGAAACTGAAAAAATTTTGAAAATCGGACCATAAACACCAAAGATATGGGGGAAAATGTGGAAAATTAAAAAAATAGCCTAAAACCTGCAAAAAAGCCGTCCGACCGCCATTGATGTTTCATAGTTAATTGTGCACCTTTATGATGGAATTGTTGTCAAAAAATTTCAGCATTCTATCTCTTATAGGAGCTGAGTAAATCCCATTTCCCCCATAGCGTTACGGACGGACTGACGGACAAAGTGAATTATAGAGTAGCTTCGCTAATAAAAAGGGAGCAACGGTTTTAGTGTTCCGTAACTAATAAACAATCTAAATAAAATGTATGTACTGTTTTCTTTGCCTTAAATAAAAAAAGTTAAATTTATTTAAAGATAAGTAGTTGCTAGCCTGTTGTTAGTAGCGAAGCTACTCCATAATTCACTTTGTCTGTCCGTCAGTCATTCCGTAACGCTATGGGGGAAACGTGATTTTCTCGGCTCCTATTCAAGATAGACAGCTGAAATTTTTAGTGAAGATTCCCATTATATATGCCCATCTTTTATATACATTGTTTTTTGCATGTCTGTTATTTGGGGTGCTAGATCTATTCCTAGATTTTAACATTTTCATGATTTTCTCAAGTCCTTTTCAAGATACAGGGTTGAAATTTTTAGGGAATAATTAATATTATATTCTACATATTTTCCCCCAAGTTTAAATAAGATTTGTTTGCTAGATCGATACCTAGATTTTTAGGTTTTCATGGTTTTCTCGATTCCTATTCAGGATTGACGGCTGAAAATATCAGGAATTGAATATGCTCATGTTCTACATATTTCCATCAAGTTTCATTAAAATTTGTCTATTATTTGTGGTGCTAGATCGATTCCTAGATTTTTAAGTTTTTATGATTATAAGGTTGCGTGATTTTAAAGGTTTGATAATTTCCCTATTTTACCAAGTTTAATGTTTATTGTATGACACTGCTTAATTGTAATTTTTCCCGATATCAATTCATAATTTTTTAGCTTCGCTACATATTGATGTTGGCATCCTTGTTTAATTTTAATTCATAATAAGTGGAATGATAATTACATAAGGTATGTATAAAAAGAAAAACATAACAAAAAAGACTTATTTTAAAAAATCCACAACACACGCTTTTTTTTCACATTGTTAAAAAGAAAGATAAATGCTTATATCAAAATGTCTAAATTAAACCATTGCCAAAAAAGCAACCATATTTAAAAGGACTCTCCACAGAAAAATTAACTTTGGATTTTTGAAAATCTAACCTGAAACTATTATTCTCTGTTCAATTTTAGGCATTTTATGTTTTTGTGGCATCGTGATCGAAGCCCTTTGAAAATTTTGTCCGCCGCCTATTTGTACTGCCGCTATAACAATATATACTACACTTTCCTCCACTCAATATGTGTTCGCCGCTAAAGAACATTTGCTCCATTGCAACCGGCCGCTCTACGATTTATCCTCTTCCTTGACTGGACAATCCTGCCGCCTCCATTTTGTGTTCGCCTCCGCCAAATATAACCATCTTTTGCCGCAGTTGCCGCATTTATCGCCCTTCTCCGCCGCTACTCCGCTATACATTGCGTACGTAGCTATACACAACACCCCCAGCCTCCATTTAATTTCTGAACAAGGGAGAGGGGAGCATGTATTAAAAAGCGACGTACAGCGGAGTAGCGGCGGAGAAGGGCGATGAATGCGGCAACGGCGGCAAAAATAGAAGCTAAAAATCACTAAAGCAGCACAAATTAAATGGCGGGAGGATTCACTTAAAGGAGGTAAAAATTTTCAAAGGGCTTCGATCGCGATGCCACAAAAACAAAAAATGCCTAAAATTGAACAGAGAATAATAATTTCAGGTTAGATTTTCAAAAATCTAAAGTTGATTTTTCTGTGGAGAGTCCTTTTAAAGTGACTGCCATAAATACATCTAACACTAGCATTTGTACAACTATTAGTTTTATGTCCTATATTGTCATAATACATCTTTTATTTATCAACTGCCAACTCTGCGCTTTATTTATTAATCTTTGCCCGAAGTTACTAGCCACCATGTTAAAGTCCTTTTTGTGATCTTTGAACCAGGAATCTAAGGGTATAAGACAATGGCCGAAAAATTGATTCACATCCCCAATAAGGATTAACATAAGATGTTGAAGCGTTTGGACACTTAACTTAATGAATCAACTAATCAAAATTTACTAAAGACCTCAAAGTTGTTAAGCCAATGAGAAAACGTTATTATAAAACTAGTGTTATAAACAGCCCATTGTCCCCTCTCTCTCTCTGTCTCTTTGTTTGATATTTTTAACAGCGAAGCTTTTCTATAATTAGGATCGGTCCGTACGTCCATCCGTACGTCCGTCCGAGATAGATAGCTTTTATTCGCTAATTTGGGCATGTTAGAATTGTCCTATCGATTTCAAACTTTGCATGATGATTTCTGTAGTAGTTAGGTACGATTTAGAAAGCGTAGCAACTCTATAATCATTACCAGAATGTCCGTATGTCCATTTTAAACATGTTCATTTTTCTACTTTTTTAACAACAAATTTTTATGTGATCTAATTATCCGTTTGATCTGATTTTTGGTATATTGATTCCTGGGACAACAAAGAACAATAGTACAAGCAAAGCAACTCTATACTCAAGTCCTAAAAATGTAAGTATGTCCAAAACATTATCCTGTATCAAGCAGTTTTTCAACAAATTTACTTACAATTTTGATTCGACTCTTTCTATACTTTTCTATATTTCTATATTCTGATTATTCAGTTCAGACACTATACAAGTGTTAATGTCCGTTTGTCCTACCGTTTCAGTGCTTCGCTTTTATGGATGTTGTCATCCTTGTTTGTTTGTACATTGAAGATAAAATTGCATGTTCTTGTTTATTTACCTATGAATTAAACTTTTGAACTTGGGGTACAAATTACAAATCGAATAAAAATATTATATTTTTATTTTCATCTTACTAAACAAAATAGAAATTCCCATGATTTGATTTTAAATTTAAATTTATTTTTGTATTTATGTGTATAGTAGGTAGTAAGCTCTCCTAAAAATCCCCCCCCCCCCCCCAGTTTTTACTCTTTCTTTATAAAACTTGATTAGATGCTTCTAAGGGCGAAACCGCTAGTTTATGTAAAGTATATGAAGTAAAATCTTGTAAATGGCTTTACTGAAACGTTCCAAAATTATAGTTGAGCTTTTTATAACTGCTCACATGTCAAAACATATGCATTAATGCATACAGAATTTGCGAATTTGTACAGTTTTTTTTACAAGGAAGACTCAATACAAATAGCTAGGTTACTGAAGGAAGAATTTATATATTATCAAATTGATATTGCACCAGAATTACTTTAATTACTTTATGTAAAAGCTTCAAAAGGTTTATTTGTAAGTGTTCATATTATATTGTTGCACTGCTTACATAATTTTACTAGCGGATATTCCTCTAGAGAACTTTCTAGGAGCGATTTCTCTTGGGAGGGTAGTGTTACCCTTCCCCCAAATAGTTATAAAACATTTCGGCACATGACCTATGAGAAGCTACATTGTAAAAGAGAACACATCACTTCATTAGTAGTAGGGACAGACACACAGAGATCCTGTTACTTTTATATAAAAATTTAGAATCAAGTCGAGCAGAGTGTGCCAATACCCTATTTTGGCACACTCTGCTTGACTTGGGGGAATTTTAGCATACTCTGCTTTACTAGGGGAAATATTGGCATACTTTGCTTTACTTGTCAAAATATGCTTCTTCTAAAATTTTTAAATAATCTATGTATATCTCTTAACGGATCCGCCTATCGATGCCTCTAGGGGCACTTAAGGGAAGGAGAGAGCTGAACATCTACTTTACATTTAAGTTTTAAAACAAAAAACTTTTCAACAAAATCAGGGTGTTTTTTAGGACCAATGAGAGGCTTCATTGAAAGGGGAACCATAACAGTCAAGCGATTAGTGAGATCCTTTTAAATTTTAATTGTTTTAGGCTATTTTTCGTAACTTTTCTACCACTTGCAATAGAGAGCCCCAAGATGCTAGGGACACAACTGCTAGTTTATAATTTTTGCCTACATTAAGTAGTAAATTTATAGGTTGGTATAGATGATATAAAAAGTAATAAAACCCTTATAATAAATATTAGACTTGAATGAATATTCTTAAATCCCCAGTCAGCGATCTAATACTTTATAGTTCACTTTTTTCTGACCGCCAGTCTGTCTTTTTTAATTTTTTTTCTAAAATATTGGCATACTCTGCCTTACTTGATAAAATATTGGCATACTCTGTTTTACTTGATGAAATATTGACATACTATGTTATACTTGGGGGAATATTGGCACACTCTGTTTTTCTTGTTGTGTTTGGCACACTCTGCTTGACTTGTTTCAAAATTTAATTATTTTAAAGTTAGTTTTATTTTTGGTTTGTTCGAGATATAACATAAATTATAGAAAATCTTTTCAAAAATTTAATAAGGTTGACAAAATCCGTATAGCAGACGAGAAAATCTTGTTTTCCCTGCCAGGAAGCTAATAGACAGACTGATTATTGTAGAATGGCTTTGCTACACAAATTTGTTTGTGCATTTGCAAATTTCTCCTTTCCAACAACTACTCACTCTTCCCCCACCCTCTCCCCTAAAGAATTGTCACTACTGCCTTAATCCTTTTTTTCCCCCTTTTCCCCTTGCATAGCATAACCCCTGTTATCTGTTGCCTGGAACAGCTGATGAATGTAAACACATAGTAAAGCGAAGCGCACAATTTTCTTTTCAAGGTTAGTAACTTAGGACAGTGCAAACAATCAGAGATCTAAAGGGATAAGACAATGGTCGATAAATTGATGTCCATTAAGATTATAAGTTTTCCGGAATTTTAATGTTAGGGGGAGATTTGAAATCTGCATCAAATTTTAAGGATTTTTTTGATAAAATTCTTTATTTAAAAGCGGAAATGCATTTTAAGTTAATTAATTTTGACCAATAGGATAGGTGGATTTTAAACTATCTGCGCTCTAATTGGTTGAATGATGTACGCCATCCAATTAGAGTGCAGATTTTTTAAATCCACCAATCACAGATGCCAAAATTAATTAACTTAAATTGCATTTCCGCTTTTAGATAAAGAATTGTAGAAAAAACAAATTTTATAAAAAATCCTCAAAATTTGATGCAGATTTCAAATCTCCCTGTAACTTTAAAATTCCGGAAAACTTATATATCTTAATGTCCATTCCTAATAATTTTACACAAAATTATCCTTTCCTTAGATTACAATTAGTGGTTAAAATGTTTGGACCCTAAACTTTATGAACCAACCAATCAAAATTCTATAAAAGTCCCCATAGTTGTTAAGTCGTCAAATAATAAACGTTATTATAAAACTATGGGGACTAGTGTAATAAACAGCATCTCATGTCCCCTGGTTTAAAATAAATATGTTTTGCAATGATATAGGATTGCATTTTCTAATATCTGAATTTGTAGCCAATTTGAATCAAACACATGTTACCTCTAGGGGCAGGGGTGTCACTTCAGTTTAGTCACCTGCGTGCTTTGAATCATACCCAACAGACAACCGACCCTTTTATTGCGCGACTTTTGTCAGTAAGTCCAACTGTGTATATTAATAAGTTGAGCCTGTTTTTCGCCAATGCATTCTTATTGTTATCACGCGCTTAACATAGCAGTAGTAGGTAAAATTTTAACTGTCTCTAGAAAGAAAAAAACTCTTATTACCCAAATTTAATCTGCGATGGCATCCCTGAATGATAATACGGAGTAGTTTAAATATAATTATTACAAATTACCGAGACTGACCGAAATCATCTATTTTTATGTCTGCACATCTACGATTTAAACAGAAATTTAAATAGCGATATTAACTAGTTAGATTTCGTCTGCTTTGGCCAAGCCAGCGTCTAAATATTTTAAAAGTGATTTTTTTTATCAATAGGTATTAGTGAACCACCTTAGACTGTTTATTACGCTATTCACCAAAGTTTTGTAATAACGTTTTCTTATTCGTTGGCTTAACAACTTTGGGGACATATATTGAATTTTGATTTGTTGGTTCATTTAGTATCGTGTCTAAACGATTCAACCATTATTTGTTATCTACAGAAGGGGTAACTTTGTGTATCATCATTAGGCATGTACATTAATTTATTGGTTATTGTATTATCCTTTTTGATCTAATTCTTTTTATTAAAAACTTATTTTTTTGTTAGGTTAGGTAAATTCAGGGTAAGTCTAAGAAGAGTATCGAAGGGAGGCTATAATAATTATTTATTTTCCAGTATGGCTTTGAAACCGATTAATATCCGCTGAATTAGAACCAGTTCTCAGCCACACTGAAAAATCATGTATAGCATCGTATTACAACTGGGTTTATTATAATAATTTTTCATTTTAATATCCGTGGAAAGCTGTCTATGATATGATGCGGATAGTAGAATAAAAATTTACTTATTCCTTGTTTGTAGGCCCCGAGGACCATAGCCCAGGCACACAAATCAGGTATTTTTAGTTGGATATAATACATGATTTTTCAGACTGGCCCTAGAACGGTTAAAGTCCAGCGAAAACTAATTGTATTTTGAGTCATGCCGGTAAAGATATCATACCATTTAATTTTATCTTTCCTGGATTGTGGGCCCCGAGGACCGTAGTCCAGGCACACAAATCAGGCATTTAAGTTATCTTTATAGCTAGGGCTATTGTAATGAAAAGGACAATGGATATTAATTTTATCTCCATCTTCAATTCTTCTGGTTTAGATTGTAATATTAGGAAAAATATTCAGAGAGAGGATAATGGACTGTTTATTACACTAGTCCTCAAAGTATTCTAATAACGTTTTTTTATTCAGTTTCTTTACAACTTTTAGGAATTTTAATTGGTTGGTTCGTTAAGTTTATTGTTCAAACGTTTCAACCACTACCACTAATTTTAAACTACAGAAAGGATGATTTTGGGGACGGACATCAATTTATTGGCCATTCTGGAATCTTATCCCTTTAGATCCAGGAAAAATATTTTTTTTTTCACTTGTAATTTTTTAATTGTCATTTCATTTTACTTATATGCTTATATCTATTTTACTACAATTCTTATATAAAAGTAACAGGATGCATGTTTCTCTTTCTGTCTGTACCAAAAGATCTCATTATCATCTGCTGAACCTATATGGCTTCTTATAAGTTATGTGGAGGTTTTTTTCTACTATGGGATAAGGTAATTATACCCTCCTAATTACACTTAGAAAAAATTTAGGAACCTAGTAATAGTGTCTAACTTTTTATCTTTGTGACGTAACAAAAATCCATCTCTTTTTAAGGGTTTCCTTTCCCACCTCCCCTCTCATCCTTCGATTCTTGTTACGTCACAAAGATAAAAAGTTAGACACTATTACTAGGTTCAAAATTTAGATCTCAATTTCAATTTTTCAAACTAACTGTCTGTGGTTAATCCTTATTTTTGTACTGCTTGTTTAAAACATAATATTTTCTGCTTAATAAATCAAAATCCCCCTTTTCCATACCTCCTCTTTTGTTAAAATACCCCCCCCCCCCCACAAACCCCCTCCTCTCATCCCAATTATCGTACTAGTTGAGTGAAGGGGGGAAGGGGTGGTTAATCTTCGCCCCAATTAAAATAAACATATTTTGGCCTGTATTAGATTTAAATTATTTGAAGAACCTTGTCAAAACAGTTGGGCTCTCGCAGGAGATGTGGTCGGAATTTACCCCCCACCCTCTCTTATTTTGAACTGATTTAAAAATAATGTATGTC
The DNA here is from genome assembly GCF_053477335.1 of Acartia tonsa. Lineage (NCBI taxonomy): Eukaryota > Metazoa > Arthropoda > Copepoda > Calanoida > Acartiidae > Acartia > Acartia tonsa. The sequence goes on along the minus strand of NC_137264.1, from coordinate 44,973,732 downwards.
TGTTCTCGCAAGCTCGTTAGGTAGCACCCTCAGGAAGAGCACCGATTTAATAATCATCCATTGTCCCCTCCCTTCCTGAATTGTTTGGTAAAATTTTCAGAAGTAATGTCTTTACGGCATAGCCTGCGTATGAGTATACAGAGAGTGGCAATACCTTGTACTAAATGTATTCAACAATTTCATACTTCTACAGTCATTAGGGACAGGTAAGGTTTGGGTATCAGGGATTTAAAGGGATAAGACAATGGCCGATTAATTGATGTATATATCAAATGATGATACACAAAATTTCCCCTTTTGTAGTATACAATTGGGGTATTGGAGATGCGATCCCCAATTTTCAAATTCTTTGAACGTACATATAAGACTTTTACAGAAATGCTTCGCATCCAGACTATCTATCTATGTTTGATATAAAGTTAACACTATATAGGAGTAGAATCTAAATATTTGATTGACGTGCCTCTGTAATTATCAAGTAACATTCAGGCACGAGACACAATTACTTTAGCTAGGCCCAAGGCATTATTTGTATCCTTTTATGCATTCATAGGCCTACCTTTACCAATATAACACCATATATGGGTAATGCTAGCCTATTCATGGTAATTTGTATGTGATTCGTTAATATTATATGTTTATTAAAGACATTATGTTTATTGTTAAAGTAATCATGTAAGCAATCAGTACAAGTATGTATGCCTACAACCATGTCTGATTTACGTCACAAGTTAACATACAGACACTTTATTGAACAGACAAACACTAAGATCCTTTTTATAAGCTGATGTTATAGCATGTATCTCTTAAAATAAGTTAGTTATTTATTGACTCTCCTACCATCAAGTTCTCTTCTGGCTTTAAAAGGTAATGACTTAGTTGTTTGGCATGCATTGTAGTTTAAATTTAGGACCCTTAGTACTTAGCATGAATTGAGCTTAGGCCTTATGTTAGAATTCTAACACTTAGCACAATTCACTGCTTGGGACTTAAGGCACTTTTCTGTCCTACACTACTTATGATTTCAACACTTATCCTGTAAATATTTTCATACTTAACTTATTCACTTGTAATATAAATACACTTTATAAAAACATTTTCCTTCCTTAATACTTAATATACTTGTATAATTCCGATCGAATATCAAAACCAACCATTTATTCTTAGATTAAAGCAATATAATACTTCGCGTGGGTCTTTTGTTGAGCCTCCACCAGCTCAACCAAATTCGTATTATACTTGTGGGAATAGAGGGATAAGCATTCTAAATAGACGAACCGACGATGAGAATGTCTATGTGTATTGCAGTAAAAGTAGGTTTTTTTTTGTAGTACTCATAGAAGAGCGGTCTCCATACCATGTTATTGGACAAACGCCCCATTCGCACTACCAGTATTGAAACGTTTGGCCACTAAACTAAATGAACCAACCAATCAAAAATCAATAAAAGTTCCCAAAGTCACGAATTTGAAAACGTTATTATAAAAATTTTGGGGACTTGTGTAATAAACAGCCCTTTGTCTCCTCCCTCCCTGTAAGGATAAGCAATCATTGGATCAAATAAACAGCCCATTAACCCCTCCCTCCCTGTAAAGATATGCAATCATTGGATCAATTTGGATCTAGTGCAGTTCCTTTCATGATTTTCTCCAAAAACCTATGATTCTTAAAGGCTGCCAGCTGCCAAACGGCTGAACGTTCATGTCATGCCCGCACAGAGCGTTATATAAGCGGAATTAGAAAAAAACTAGCTTTACCCCTTACAATTTTAATTTGTTTATTGCTCGCTAGCTTTTTTAAGAGAAAACACCAAACATCCCTAACTTAACAATATAGGATGGCGTTGGATGATTTGTTTTGGATGAATTGCCCCAACAAACCTTTAAAAGTTAATTGATATTGTAGAAAACTGAGAAACCACTGTCCTGACATTTAATATTTAAGTGTATAGTAATGGTGATCTGTAAAAATAAAATTTACTGTTCAGTTTTCAAGTATTATTTGTTACCTAAGGACATGTAAGTAATCAAAAATTTTTTTTTTTATTAAATTAATTTTGTCATATTTTGATATTCAAAGCATGTTTTATATAGCTTAGTTTCCTTCACTACGTTTGTATTGAAATGCATTGTATTATTGGTAGATGCTTTAATAGGACTTATGTTTGCTTATGATTGAAAGTTTTACTTCTGATTCATATACTGAAATGTTGAAAACAAAGAAATTTCTGTAAACATTTATTGACTAAAATTCAGAGGCAGTACTTTAGTGTTTACTTATTGGTTTACTTTTTTATACTTGCGTTTAGTATCGGTCTACTGGGTGCCTGTCATTTGCTTTATTTCTTTTTATTTGATCTTCTGTCTTTTTTAACTTATCAACCCTTTCCTATCTATATCACTTTTTTTCTGCTGATATAGTACAGGTAAAATCCAATTGTGTAATTCATAATTCATTTTATATTATTTAATCTGTTTATGAAGATTTACAAAGTGTCTCAAAAAATGAGCCATGTAACGTTATTAAAATTAGGGAATATCCATCTATTTTTTAGGGAATTTCTTTTCCACTTCTCCTCTCATCAATCATTTTTATGACGTCACATGGCTGATTATTTGATACACTTTCTAAAGCTTCCTATCTATCTCACTAGGACCAGACCAGGTACTACCTGCAACCTCTCTATCTAACTATAATCTATCTATCTATCTAGGACCAGGACTCTAGGACCAGACCAGGTACTACCTGCAACCTCTTTGTGGACAACTGTACCAGATGGAACTGTTAAGATCCGAGAACAGAATGGCGCATCCTCCGGCAGTGAGTTCGAACCCATGGTAATTGTTTTAGTTATTTAATAGGGTTTTATGAAATGATAGTTTATTCCTTCGCACGACTGGATGTTATGTAAATTATTTCACTATTTATAAGTAAAATGCTTGCATTTCTAATTAGAACAATTTGTTTCTGATAATGAATATATAAATTACGATTGTTTTTTTTTCAACATCTTCATTAGCTATGATTGTTTTTTTTTTCAGTCAGTTTGGACCCTGATGAACAATACAGTAAAAAGGGTGCCTGACAGAGTCGGACTAGGAATCATTTACACAAATATTATATATCTCATTTTATTCAGGAATCTAAAGGGATAAGACACTGGCCAATAAATTGATGTACATCCAAAATGATGAAACACAAAGTACCCCCTCTGTAGATTACAATTAGTTGTTGAAACGTTTATACACTTGAAACGTTGTACACTCAACTTACAACCAATCAAAATCTACTAAAGTCCACAAAGTTGGTAAGCCAACGAAATGTTATATAAAACTTTGGTGACTAGTGTCATAAACAGTCTTTTTTTCACCGTTTAAGATGCAAAATTGATCAGAAAACTGTACAAGTACTTATATTTTTCAAACTTGATTTTAAAGAAGCTTCATTGAAAATGTTTTACCTTTTTATCCTAGTTATTATCATTCCAAAAATCAGATTAATAGGATTAATTATATATTACAAAGATTTGTTGTCTAAACAGTTAGGTAATAAATCAGCATGTTTTAAATAGACGTGCGTACTTCTTTTTTACAGTTAAATAGTTGTTGGCTTTCTAAATCCTATCCAACATTTACAGGAATCATCATGCAAAGTTTGAAATTGATAGTACAATTCTAACATGCTAGAATTAACAATAAAAGCTATCCTTTATGTACGGATGTACATACCCTAATTAAAAGAAAGTCTCTTAAAACTTTAAATGCTACATCAGTAACTGTACAGTAAAATGTCCAAATTACAAATAAAACAATTTAATTTTATTATCTTTTGTAAAAACTTCCTTAGTAACAAAAAAAACTCTAAAGCAAATAAAAATCTTAGGATTTATAATAGATATAGTATACCTAGATAATAAACTGGCCCCATAATTCGTTGAACTTAAAAAAGAAATTTTAGCAGACAAACGGATAAGATAATGCGGTGGGGGGGGTAAAATTTGGGGGTCCAAAATTGTTTTAATTTTACCCCCCCCCCCCCCCCCATCTAAAATTTACCCCTACCTTGGCGGTGGCCGTAGGCACCACCAACCATTTAGAAGGGGGTATTCCCCCCCCCCAAAAAAAAAAATTGGCGCGCACTTTTACTTATAAATATTTAATAGAGATTAAATTACCCCCCCCCCCCCCAAAAAAAAAAAAAAAAATTACCCTGGGGGTTAATTTTTGTGTGGGTAAACAAAATTTACCCCTGTCAACAGATTTTAGAGGGGGTAATTAACCCCCCCCCCAAGCAAATTTTAACCCCGGGGTAAAAAAAATTGCGAAGCGCTTCGCGCGCCATTTTACCCCCCCCCCCACAAAAAAAACATTTCAACTCTTCAATTGAAAATTTATCAAAGTCCCCAAAGTTGTTAAACCAACAAATAAGAAAACGTTATTATAAAACTTTGAGGACTAATGTAATAAACAACCCATTATCCCTCCTCCTTTATTTTTTTTTTGTTATATACAATCCATTCAAGTAATACGAGCGATGAATATTTCTATAAATTCCACTATTCATAGCTAACTTATTTTATGTTTTGTTATATGCTTTACATTATATGAGGGAAGAAATTTTTACCTACTATAAAATTTATCCAAGAAAAGCTTTATTCTAAGAAATACGACTATTTATATGCCTTATATGCGTACGAAATTAAAAATTATGCCCTTTCCCACAAAATACTTTTTAACCAATAACATGGACAGATTGTCTCTCATCTGTTCTGCTATTGGCTGATTTAGAGAGTGTGTCTCTATAGATTAACTCTATTGTATTAAACACCACCTGGAACTGTATACAACTACATTATCAATATTTATTTTAATAATTATTTGTATAAGAATATTAGATAAATAAAAAGCGATAGTTCAATCTTTTATCTAAAATTGTCCACACTATACTTTCAATCTAATTCCAAAAAGGGGAAAATATATAATAATAATATGCATAATTATTTTTTTTTTGGGGGGGGGGGTGAGGTTTTTTTTGGATCCTGTTACTTTTATATAAGGATTTATTGTAAGGCTTAGGACATTTTATAGGATTTGCCCTGGTATGAATTTTAAGATTTAAAAAGCATTTTAAGATTTTTTAAATGTCAATTTAAGATAAGGTTACATGCATACAGGAAGGAAGAGAAAATTGGGCTAATTATTACAAAGTACTTTGGGGACTTTTATCAAATTTGGATTGTTTGGTTCATTAGGTACAGCGTCCAAACGTTTCAACCACTAATTGTAATCGACAGAAGGGGTATATTTGTGTACCATCATTGGGCATGTACATCAATTTATTGGTCATTGTCTTATCCCTTTAGATCCCTGGATACATACAGTGTGTTTTTTTTATGAGAACTTTTTTGAAAGCAATTTTACCCCACTTATAGTTATCAGAATTCAATGATTAATGGCTTATTTTCTTCTTTTTTTAATGCAATTAATAGAACACAAAAAAAATATTTTAGTTTTTATTTAAAAAGTAATGTAAAATCTAAAATTCAAAACTTAGGTGTCAACATCTAAAAATGGTTTTAGCGCATTTTTCTTATGCTCAAATATTCTACCTTTTGCAAGAATGGCTGCTAAACGCTTCAAAGTTGAGATATAGAGCTAAAAATGTATACAGATAATATTGGGGACATGTAATAGAACATATCAAAGTTTGAGTACTGACCCCCCAAAGTCGACTACAGAATCAAAATCCATTTTTTTTCTTGCAAAGGGTAGAAGATTTAGGCATTAGAAAAATGCGCTAAAACCATTATTAGATATTGACACCTAAGTTTTGAATTTTAGATTTTACTGTACTTTTTAAATAAAAACTGAAATATTTTTGGCTGTTCTATTAATTGCATTAAAAAACGAAGAAAATAAGCCATTAATCATTAAATTCTGATAACTATAAGTGGGGTAAAATTGCTTTCAAAAAAGTTCTCATAAAAAAAAACACACTGTATAATCAAACTTACATTTGACAAACAAGAAATTTCCGCCTTTTAAAAGACCTTTGGACCTAAAGTATATTTATTTTTAAATTTGTTCTATTTTTAAAAATTATAAGTACTTTCTGTTTAATTTTTATTTTTGAGATCTTTCAACCTTAATTCCAATAATCAAAAACAAGGATGACAACATCCACAAAAGCGAAAAACGAACATCAATACTTTTAGAGTGTCAGGGCTGAATAATCAGAATATAATTGTATAATTATCGAATAAAAATTGTTAGTAAATTAGTTGAAAACTGCTTAAATACAGGATAATGTATAGGAACATACTCACATTTTTTATTACAGTGATGCTTCGCTTATAACATTGTACTTTGTTGTCCTAGGAATTAGTATTCCAAAAATCAGATCAATCTGATAATTATATCTCATAAAAATTTGTTGGTAAAAGTTAAAAAATCAACATATTTAAAATGGACGTACGGACATTCTGGTAACGATTACAGAGTTCCTACATTTTCTAAATTGTACCCAACTACTACAAGATGTACCATTCAAAGTTTGAAATCGATAGGACAATTCTAACATGGCTAAATTAACGTCATTGGCATTTTTAGATAGAACTTAAAATATTTAAGAATCTAGGGGCTTTGTATTCTAAATGGAATGGAAGAAAAAGCATAAAACCATCAGAAAATTGATATTTGAAAATGAAATAGCCTACAACAATTCTGAGGCCTAATTAAACTTTCTTAGAATAAAGAACTCAACTGGTTCAGTGGTTAGCGTTATTTTAACGGATAAAGAAACAAAAAAACTTTTTTTCAAATAACAGGATATGAATTGATGTTTTAGTGACTTCACTGATATAATATTACTTTTGGGTAACTTTGCAGAAATCAAATCAATCATTAATAGTTAAAATTTCAACTTTAAACGGACTTTCTTCTATTATAAGATTTTGATATGAAGTTGCGTAGATACTCTACAATTCGTCTGTCCGTTAAAGACGGAATTGGGGAAACGTGATTTTCTCGGCTTCTATTTAAGATAGACCTCTGAAATTTCTTGTCTACATTTCCAACTTAATAGAGCATAATTATTTATAAAACATCTATTGTGGACTTACTGCTTTTTAGCAGGTTTTTTTGTTGCTATTTTTATATTTTCCCCCATATATTTGGTGTTTTTGGTCCGACTTGAATGCTAAATGCTACATGGTTATTTTGTTTGTTTTCTAGACATCTCTTATTGTTTTTGTGCTTTGCTACATTTGGATGTTGTCATCCTTGTTAAAACACTAAATGTGTATTTTTTATATAATCTAAATCTTAAGTTGAACTTTGCACATTTTCCCAGGAAGCATGGTTTTCTTGTCAGTCGACGCATGTATTGTGTTTCAGCCAGGGGTCTTAAGGGATAAGATCCGCGACTATTGTAAAAATTTTTCCTCAACCCTCTTCCCTTTTCTTTCCCCTTATGATTGACCCTGCTGAAGGGGGGGGGGGGGAGTCCACAATATGTGGTTGGGGGAAAAAATGTAAAAAGTAAGAGACCTGAAAACCCTTTTTTTAATTCTCCCCCCCCCCCCCCCTCCTTGGTGAAAAAAACTAAAATAATATGTGGGAGGAGGGATAAAATGAATCAAATATAGAGTTCTTTAACTATTTTCCATCCCCCCCCCCCCCCCTCCTTAATAAAATAGTAGCAGAGGAAAAAATAATCTTGTGCAGAATATACAACTTTGTCTTTTTAATTTTTGTAAATGATTTTTTGTACTAGCTGTAAAACGAGATGGTAAATGGATAAAATGGACGTATACCCAGTATATGCAAGATGTTAAGTAAGTTTTATTATATTTTATAATCATAAATACATATGAAAAAAACAATGTTTTGTTTTCTAATTTTGATGGACTTTTATTTCAAATCAATTATCCGTCAAAAATCTCCAAACATCATATATTATTTTTTTTAAATAGTGTTTTTTTTTTGTATATTTTACTTCATAAATTGTCTATGTCTTGTAATTTAAATTGTAATTTAAAATGTTTTTATTCCTTTCCTGTCAGTTTTTGAAATAAAGTGTACTTTCAGTAAATTGTTGTAAATCCATAATATAAAGTAGAAGTTTTTTTTCTAAAGCTAAAACAGATTAAGTTCTTCTTTTTTGGGAAGCTTGAATTAAGTCCAGGGATGGTTTCGTGCTATTTGACTAATTAAACCCATCCCCACCCACTTCAAATCTAGGTCGCAGCTTTTAATTTCGTTATATATTGACTAGCTGTATTTAAATTTACCATTTTTTTATTTACTGTAATCTCTTTATTATTGAAATTATCTTAATTCTTCTTACGTGTTTTAGGAGAGTAGCGAAGGCATTTATCCATCTGGGACTGGAACGGCATCATGCTGTTAATATTCTTGGTTTTAATGCTCCTGAATGGCATATTAGGTATAGTTATTTATATATCTGGGACTAGAGAGGTATCATACTGTTAATATTCTTGGTTTTAATGCCCTTGAATGGTATATTAGGTATAGATATTTATATATCTGGGACTAGAGAGGTATCATACTGTTAATATTCTTGGTTTTAATGCCCCTGAATGGCATATTAGGTATAGATATTTATATATCTGGGACTAGAGAGGTATCATACTGTTAATATTCTTGGTTTTAATGCCCTTGAATGGTATATTAGGTATAGATATTTATATATCTGGGACTAGAGAGGTATCATACTGTTAATATTCTTGCTTTTAATGCCCCTGAATGGCATATTAGGTATAGATATTTATATATCTGGGACTAGAGAGGTATCATACTGTTAATATTCTTGGTTTTAATGCCCTTGAATGGTATATTAGGTATAGATATTTATATATCTGGGACTAGAGAGGTATCATACTGTTAATATTCTTGCTTTTAATACTCCTGAATGGTATATTAGGTATAGATATTTATATATCTGGGACTAGAGAGGTATCATACTGTTAATATTCTTGGTTTTAATGCCCCTGAATGGCATATTAGGTATAGATATTTATATATCTGGGACTAGAAAGGTATCATACTGTTAATATTCTTGGTTTTAATGCCCCTGAATGGCATATTAGGTATAGATACATATTTATATATCTGGGACTAGAGAGGTATCATACTGTTAATATTCTTGGTTTTAATGCCCCTGAATGGCATATTAGGTATAGATACATATTTATATATCTGGGACTAGAGAGGTATCATACTGTTAATATTCTTGCTTTTAATACTCCTGAATGGTATATTAGGTATAGATATTTATATATCTGGGACTAGAGAGGTATCATACTGTTAATATTCTTGGTTTTAATGCCCCTGAATATCATATTAGATAGAGAAATTTATATATCTGGGACTAGAGAGGTATCATGCTGTTAATATTCTTGCTTTTAATGCCCCTGAATGGCATATTAGATAGAGAAATTTATATATCTGGGACTAGAGAGGTATCATGCTGTTAATATTCTTGGTTTTAATGCTCCTGAATGGCATATTAGGTATAGATATTTATATATCTGGGACTAGAGAGGTATCATACTGTTAATATTCTTGCTTTTAATGCTCCTGAATGGCATATTAGGTATATATATTAATCCATCTGGTAATAATCTAATGAATTTCATTTTAATATTCATGGAATGTTGTTTAATACGATGTTAAACATGTTTTTTTCAGTATGGCTTAGAAAGAACTGGTTCTAATCCAGCGGATATTCGGTTTTGAAGCCATACTAGGAAATAAATTCCAGACCTTTTATGTCTGTTTAAAGGCACAAGTTTTTAATATAACTAATTTTGTTTAGTAATGTAGCAAGTATAGTAGCTGGAGGCCTAGCAACAGGAATTTACACAACCAATAGCGCGGAATGTGTCAAGTAGATATTACCAGGAGCGCAGCTGCTCTATACTAGGGTATGTCTGTCCTTATTTCCATAGTATAGTAGCTGGAGGCCTAGCAACAAGAATATATACAACCAATAGTAAGGAATGTGTCAGGTAGAGACTACCAGGAGCGCAGCTGCTCTATAATTATGTTATGTCTGTACTTCCATAGTATAGCAGCTGGAGGCCTAGCAACAGGAATATATACAACCAATAGTGCGGAATGTGTCAGGTAGATATTACCAGGAGCGCAGCTGCTCTATACTATGGTATGTCTGTCCTTATTTCCATAGTATAGTAGCTGGAGGCCTAGCAACAAGAATATACACAACCAATAGTAAGGAATGTGTCAGGTAGAGACTACCAGGAGCGCAGCTGCTCTATAATTATGTTATGTCTGTACTTCCATAGTATAGCAGCTGGAGGCCTAGCAACAGGAATATATACAACCAATAGTGCGGAATGTGTCAGGTAGATATTACCAGGAGCGCAGCTGCTCTATACTATGGTATGTCTGTCCTTATTTCCATAGTATAGTAGCTGGAGGCCTAGCAACAAGAATATACACAACCAATAGTAAGGAATGTGTCAGGTAGATAATACCAGGAGCGCAGCTGCTCTATAATTAGGTTATGTCTGTCCTTATTTCCATAGTATTGTAGCTGGAGGCCTAGCAACAAGAATATACACAACCAATAGTAAGGAATGTGTCAGGTAGATAATACCAGGAGCGCAGCTGCTCTATAATTAGGGTATGTCTGTACTTCCATAGTATGGAAGCTGGAGGCCTAGCAACTGGAATATATACAACCAATAGCGCGGAATGTGTCAGATACTACCAGGAACGCAGCTGCTCTATAATTAGGGTATGTCTGTCCTTATTTCCATAGTATAGTAGCTAAAGGCCTAGCAACAGGAATATACACAACCAATAGTGCGGAATGTGTCAGGTTATTTTAAAAATATCATTAGTAGCGCAGCTGCTCTATAGTTAGGTTATATCCGTCCGTCCATCCAACCAAATCTTTCTCTTTTTGTCTTATTGTAAATTCATCTTTACAACTATTGGACGTCCTTGTTTGTATACAGGGAAGTCCAAGGGGGTGTTTCCTCCTCCCCTTAAACTGATCTAGATAACCCTCTCCTTCCATAAACCTTTAGATTTCAATTTTAACCCCACTAATAAAGAAATGTTATGCAAGAAATATTTGACAGTAATTTAATTCTAACAAGGATGATAACATCCATAAAAGCGAAGCTCTGAAATGGTAGGACAAACATTAACACTTGTAGAGTGTCAGAACTGAATTAGCAGAATGTAAATGTATCAAAAATGTATAAAGTCGCAACAAAATTGTAAGTAAATTTGTTGCAAAACTGTTAATACAGGTTAATGTTAAAGTAAATACTTAATTTTTAAAACTTGATTACAGAGATGCTTTGCTTACAACATTGTACCTTATTTTAAAGAGAATCAGTATTCCAAAAATCAGATAAATAGAATAATTATACACATAAGAAAATCAACATGTTTTAAATGGACGTACGAACATATTGGTAACGATTATAGAGTTGTTACGCTTCTTAAAATCGGACCTAACTGTTTCAAGCCGATAGGACAATTATAACTAACTAAATTAACTAAAAGAGCTTACATTTCCGGACGGATGGACCGACCCTAATTTTAAAAAGTTCAAGCAGACACTTTCCAAAACAAAATAATTTTCAATTTTTTTTCTGTCATGTATATATCAAACCATTCCAGAGGTAACATTATGGTTCTAGAAGATCAATTCCAATTAGAAAAGGTATTTTTAATTATAAAAATAAACTTAGAATTATATTTCTGTAATGTCAGGTTTGTTACATCAATTACTAGAGATTGTGGGGATGTCCTGGCCCATCAACAGGCACAACTCATTTTTCTTAATTTAGAATTATTTTTTCAGTTGGGCTTCTTAACCGATTAATATACGCTGGATTAAAACCGGTTCACAGCCATACTGAATAATCAAATATAACATCGTATTACAGACAATTTTCCAAGTATATTAAAATAAAGAATCATATAATTAGTACCAGTTTTTTTAACCCTGAGGGTGCTAAGACTGGTTTGAAATCTTATTTTTTTATATTTTAATATCCGTGGAAAATTGTATATAATACAATGCGATAGATAACTAATAAATTACAAAGTACAAAATTGATAAATTATTTTTGTTTCCAATCTTGTTTACTCTACTTTTATCTAGAGATAACTAATAAATGCTGTTTATGCATGCAAATTTTTTTTGCATTATTATACAATATAGATAGTGACTTCGCCCCTGTCATGTTGGGGCGTAGTCCCGAGAGAGGGTGGGGTAGCTCTTTCATTTACATTGAAAACGTTTTATTCCGTCTACATTACCCTCTACCTCCAACCGCCAAATAGCTTAAAACCTGCAATAGATCAATAACAAACTTTTCTAAAAGCTTTATAATTGTTCAAGTGCGATTTAAGAGATCTTTATAATATAAGATTACATATTTTTAAATTTAGTTGTTTTTTCTTTACTCTCGATTAAACGGATACAATTAACCCTTAACAGTCGGGCCCCTTGCCGCACCTTAATCAGTCGGGGGGGGGGGGGGGCGTTCAACGCCCCCCTCATTATCTCAGTTCCTATTAGAGCTAGAGGGCTAAAAATTTTTGTGCAAGTCCCCTGTGTTATGATGAATTTACGACCTTTTATAAGTCTAAGTCAATTTTCGCTTCCTTCACCCTTTTATTTAACAACCTTTGTTTTTAGGTCCTTTTTTACTTAAAAATTTCAAACGGCTGTAATTTTTATATTTTTTAAACTAGAAGAACAATTTTTTTTGCAGAAAATGTTTATTTTTATGTAAATTTTATATTTGAAATATCAAAACATAAATTTCAGCGGCTGCAGCTGTACTTGGCAGCTTCCAGCTGCCGCAGTCGGCGGTCGGCGGGAAAACGGCGGCGGATCTTTATGAAATTTTAATACATTATCTAGACATGTAAGAAAAGCTTAAGTTTAAAATTTGAAGTCTCTAAGTCAAAAATTGCGGTCACAGGAGCCTTTTAAAGATTTCTGGAGACCTGGAGGATCAGGACCTGCAGGATCATACCTGGAACCTGAAATTGACTTGAACACCTGTATTTAAGATGAGGATGTACTACTAAAGGATATTTTAGTAATTTGGTAAGATAAAATGCTTTGTTTAAGTCAAAAAAAATATTTTTGTTTTTTACCTGGATGACCCTGCCAGGTTTGCTGGCATCCTGTGCCCGCTAGGATGGAGATTTTCAAAAAATTCCAACTCTCAGTTATGTGTCATACCCATACTTAAAAAGTCAAGCAGTTTGGGCTCTTTATCTTTCACACACAGAAAATGAGATAGAAAAAACCGGATGGGGGGGCGTTCAACGCCCCCCCCCCTGACCGTTAAGGGTTAAAGCTAACTTTTTTAATTTCCAGGGCTCAGCAGCTGCACGTCAGCCTAAGGGAAATCACCTTTCAAAATTATAAAAATCATCTGGAAGTCTAAACCTGACCAATATATTGCTATCCATTTTTTAAAAAGAATTTTTTTAGCATCCAAGCGGGTTTAAATTTGAGACTTAATCACTGCTGCTGAGCTCTGAAAATTTTCATAAAAACAATGAAACGATATTTTCTCTCTCGATAATTTATTACTATTTTTTTTTACAGGTGAACAGCATTAAACATGAACTGCCAAAATTGAAGCAAATTATTCAATATACAGGTAGCATATATTTATATTGATATGTTTTTTAAATAAGGATGACAACATCCATAAAAGCAAAGCTCTGAAACGGTATGACAAACAAACTTTAACACCTGTAGTGTCAGAACTGATTCCCGAATAAGCAGAATGTAATATAGAAGTTTGTACAAAGTAAATTTGTTGCAAAACTGCTTAAATACAAGATACTTTTTAAGGCCATACCACATTATTAGGACTTGATGATAGAGATGCTTCGCTTATAATATATATATACAATGTTTTTCTAGGATTTATTATTCTTAAATCAGATAAATAGGATAATTATATCATAAAAAAAAATGTTGTAAAAACATTTTAAAATCAGCATGTTTTAAATGGACTGTTCTAAGTATGCCAGGTGCCTAAGATTACTAAAATACCCGTGTTAACAAATAATATGCTAAACTCTGCAGGGAAGCCTTCTAGTTGTGATGTTCTGAGCTGGCAAGATGTTCTCCACATTGGTGATACACTTCCTGATACAATTCTACAGGTACAAAATCAATTGTATTAATATTGGAGTAAAACAATAAAGCAGGAAGGGGTTAAATAACTGAATGCCTACACTCTCTGGAGCGTCGTAAATATTAATGTAGCCAAGTTTACACAAAAGAGCAGAAAGTAGTTTGTTATAAGCCAAAAAATGTTCCCAAGACTGAGTCCAGGTAGTTGTATGGGTTATACATCCTGTACTTTTTACATGCATTGTATTAATAAGACCAAATGATCTAAAAATGGCTGTAAGATGAAAAAAATTACCCACCAAGTAATTTTAATTAATATCTTTAAATGTTATCAATAAAGGAACCATTTGCCATGCCAGTAGTCGTTGTTCGTTGAACCACTGAACTGATATGGTTCTCCTTTAGTGTGAAGATTTTTTTGTAGATCCATTGAATGTTTTTAACTACTTTGGGGAAGGATACCTACCTCTAACCTACCAAGAGAAATCACCCATAGAAAAAATATACCCCCCTACTTCCATTTTTTTAACAGTTTTTTCAAAACTAAAATTAATAGTTAGGGTTCACTTCCCCCCTAACATCAAGTGCCCCTAGAGACCTCTAGGGGGAAGTTTCCGCTAGTTGATTTTTATATATTTGTTTTATAGGAAAGATTAGAGTTGCAAGGAGTGAATCAACCCTGTATGTTGGTCTATACGTCAGGCACAACTGGAAATCCTAAAGGTGTGATGATGTCCCAGGAAAACATAACCTTCACTGTCAGAGCTTCTAATAAGAGATATGGGTGGGCCTATGATACAGAATCAGGTTACAGTTTTTAGATGCTTTCCCTCAAAATGCCCTTTGAGCACTTTGTTATAGATTGAAATTATAAAGGGGACACAGTGCGTTTGAAGGTGCTTTGACTTTTGTGTCAGAACCTAAATTGGGTTAGGTAACTTCATTTCACTTTTCAGCAAAATCTAAAATGCAGCCGTTTTTGAGAAAATTAGATTTGAAAATTTCAAGTTCAATTTTCATCCACTAGGAGTTACCGCATAATCATGACAAGAAAAGCAAAGATTATTTATTTAAAATTTTGAACAAGTTTGCTTTTATAAAGTTCTTCATAAAACCACTCCTTAAGTGAGTTAATTCATGGTGATTTTTATCAGTTGCTTTGCTAAGGTTACGGAAATTCAGCCTTAAATAAATCATATATAGAGAGGTTTTATGACAGACTTTATAAAAGCAAAGTTGTTCAAATTTTAAATCAATTGAAATTTTCAAATCTAATTTTCTCAAAAACGGCTGCATTTAGATTTTGTTGAAAAGTGAAATGAAGTTACCTAACCTAGGGTAATGAAATGCAATATGTCCCAATTTAGGTTCTGACACAAAAGTCAAAGCACCTTCATACGCACTGTGGGGAGGTTGTCTTTTCTTTTTGACAGTTGGGGGCCTTAACCTTGCCGGGCTACTCTTTACTCAATCAAACCTAACCTAAATTACTGTACTTTTTAAAATTCCAACAGTTTATAAATCTAGAACCCGTTAGTACATATTAAAGAACTATAACTACTCATGGTAATTTTAAATTAAAGTATATCCTATTATATAAAGTAATTGGGGGATTTGTCTGAATCTTTATATATCAATAGTTACAGAACTTTTTGGGTTCTCTATTTTATGAAAGCTTCTCATAGGTCCTTGGATTGTTTTTGGCTATTTTATTTTTATATCAAAGTTTGGTTTTAGGCTATTTTCTTTCTTTCTATATCCCCTTTTTTTTACTAAATATTGAGTTAACAAAATATATTTGAATTTATATTATCAATTTTAGCTTTTAGACAGTAGAGTTAATAGTTATTTCTTTCATCGTATTATAAACAGCTCTCCGCGGATGTAGAATGTACAATTATAAGATTAAAACCAGTTTTTTTAGCCCCGAGGTGCCAAAGGCACAGGCTAAAAGAACTGGTTTTAATGTTATGTTTGTACATTTTTATATTCGTAGAAAGCTGGATATAATACGATACTAGACATAGTTTTTTCGTATGGATAAGAACCGGTTCCTATCCACCGGATTCGAATGAATACGAGAAAATATTTAATATTTTTAGGTGTATCCTATCTACCTTTGTCCCATGTGGCTGCCACAATAACAGGTATGTATCAGAGCGCGAAGGGACATTTCGCGGTTTATTACACAAGTCCACAAAGTACCTATTATAATAACGTTTTCTTATTTGTTTGCCTAACAACTTTTGGGACTATTATTGAAATTTTCTTGGTCGGTTCATAAAGTTGATTATAAAACACTAATTGTAATTGTGTGCTACTTCATTGGGGATGTATATCAATTTATTGGCCATTGTCTTATCCCTTTAGATCCCTGGTATGTATACATTAAATAACAATAACCCGGCCTACAGGGCTTCCTTTATTGGGAGATATTGGGTTTGTCATAAATAAAAGAGGCACAATTCATTACCATGCACAGTAAGGACTCTTTATCAAAACTTGTGCAGTTAAAGGGCTGGTTGTTTGCAATAAATTGTAGGTCTGGCTCCTGGGTTGTTATCAAATTATCCCCGTAAGTATTAATCTATTGGTACGGGGAGAAAGTCGCTCAAAAATCAGACAAGTGACGTCATAAAAAAAGAGGAAAATGAGTGGAGAAGTGGGAAAGAAAACCCATGAAAAAATTGTAACCAGTCAAATATCACAGTGCGTATAAAGCCTAAAGGTGCTTTGACTTTTGTGTCAGAACCTACATTGGGACATAATGCATTTCATTACCCTAGGTAAGGTAACTTCATTTCACTTTTCAATAAAATCTAAAATGCAGCCGTTTTTGAGAAAATTAGATTTGAAAATTTCAAGTTCAATTTTCATCCACACTGGGAGTTACCGCAAGAAAAGACAAGATTATTTATTTAAAATTTTGAACAACTTTGCTTTTATAAAGTTCTTCATAAAATCACTCCTGAAGTGAGTTGATTCATGGTAATTTTTATCAGTTGCTTTGCTAAGGTCACGGAAATTCAGCCTTAAATAAATAATATATAGAGAGGTTTTATAACAGACTTTACAAAAGCAAAGTTGTTCAAAAATTTAAATAAATAACCTTTGCTTTTCTAACCTAGGGTAATGAAATGCACTATGTCCCAATTTATGTTCTGACACTAAAGTCAAAGCACCTTCATACACACTGTGATATAACAATTTAAAACTGATTTCTTTTTAGTTTTCACTAGCAGCTACGCACTAGAGGCCTCTAGAGGGGACAATCACCTCCCCCCTCCCATTTTTTATTTTAAATTTAGACATAATTTTTATTATCAAAGGAGTCATTTCTTTGGTTTAACCCTCCCCCTAAATAGTTATAAACCTTCCCAGGACCTATGAGAAGCTACCCTGTAAAGGAGAACCATATCAGTTCTGCGGTTAGCGGTTGCTTTTATACATTGATAACAACAATATTTTCAGACATCTATCTTGCTATGTATGGGGGTGGAACAGTTTGGTTTGCTGATAAGACGGCCCTGCAGGGCAGCCTTGTGGATACACTCAAGGAATGCAGGCCTTCCATTTTTATAGGTTAGGTATAGTCATAGATAGATAGATAGATAGATAGATAGATAGATAGATAGATAGATAGATAGATAGATAGATAGATAGATAGATAGATAGATAGATAGATAGATAGATAGATAAGACAGCTCTGCAGGGGAGCCTTGTGGATACACTCAAGAAATGCAGGACTTCCATTTTTATAGGTTAGGTATAGTCATAGATAGATAGATAGATAGATAGATAGATAGATAGATAGATAGATAGATAGATAGATAGATAGATAGATAGATAGATAAGACAGCGCTGCAGGGGAGCCTTGTGGATACACTCAAGGAATGCAGGCCTTCCATTTTTATAGGTTAGTTATATAGTCATAGATAGATAGGTAGATAGATAGATAGATAGATAGATAGATAGATAGATAGATAGATAGAATGATAAGACAGCCCTGCAGGGGAGCCTTGTGGATACACTCAAGGAATGCAGGCCTTCCATTTTTATAGGTTAGTTATAGTCATAGATAGATAGATAAGACAGCTCTGCAGGGGAGCCTTGTGGATACACAAAGGGGTGGGGGGATATATTCTTTTTATTATTAATTCAGGGAAAGCATCTAGAGGAAGATAGAGAAATTTAAATTGGTTGAAAAATAACCACCCCTGCATGCATACTTATCATATATGCGATTCCCCACATTTCTTACCGATTGATCATAATGTTTATAATCCATTTTGTACTTAAAAAAATTCCACATTGTGTTTTGCATTGGATCCTGCCTTTAGGCAACATATATAACATTTCTTGTGTATTTAAATAAATAAAATATAAAAATTATAAATAATATATCTATTCTGATCCTATCATTTAATATGTTGACTGAAATAAATATTTTGATTTAAAAGGTGTGCCAAGGGTTTGGGAGAAAATGGAGGAAAGGATAAAAGAGTTTGGAGCTAAACGTCCCGCTGCAGCCAAGAAAATTATCAACTGGGCCAAGAATGCTGCCCTGGAGCACCATATGGCCAGGATGTATGGGAAACCAGGTATGATTATCAGGGCTCAAGCCCTAGTGATATCGTCATATAATAGCTTTAAAAATTAGCTGGATGTCTGAAACTGTTCTTAAACAGACAATCCATCTTTTTAGAAGCTGATTTAAATTTGAGGCTTTTGTGTGGCTGAGGCACGCCTGCCGAGCCCCGATAATTATTGTCTACAAAATGGAAAAAATCGGCACCCTATGGCCAGGATGTATGAAAAACCAGGTATAATTGTTGTCTACAAATAACGTAACACTTAGCACAACCGTTTAGCTGTGTTTAGTGCCCTATAAAAATGAGGATAGAATCCACAGCTTTTGGTCTACCTTCTATTGACGTCATAGTAGTGGGAATGTGAAAAGGAAGGGGGAAAGAAACCCCCTAGAAAAGAGATGGGGTATAGGGCAGGGAGGGAGGGGACAATGGGCTATTAATTACACTAGTCCCCAAAGTTCTATGATATCATTTTCTTATTTGTTGGCCTGAGAACTTTGGGGACTTTATTAAATTGTATTGTATTGTTCATTAAGTTAAGTGTCAAAACGTTTCAACCACTAATTTAATTTACAGAAGGCGTAATTTTGTGAATCATCATTGGGTATGAACATCAATTTTTCGGCCATTGTCTTATCCCTTTAGATCCCTGGGTATAGGGTATTTCCTGACGTCAATAGAATAGGTAGGACAAAAGCAGTGACATCTATCGCCATTTTGATAGGGCACTATAGACAGCTTTAGGCAGGACTTTTAGACAAAGCCGTGTAATCAAATGAAAGAGTTTGTTGATATAATAAGACAAAGGCTTTTCACAAAATTTCAGATTTGATTTGGTAAATGGATTCTATAATGAACTATTTGCTTCCAATTTACTGTTGTATTAAATCATCCAAACTAAATATTAATATTTTAGATAACAGTCTGAGCTACAGATTTGCATCAAAGTTTATGCTGAAGCAGGTCCACAAATCTCTAGGTAATCTTTTATTTTTAGTAGCCAAGCTACTCTATAATTCAAAAATGTTTGTTTGTCTGTCTCTAAAAATGAACGTGGAGAAACGTGTATTTCTCAGGTGCAATTTAAGAAAGTCGGATTAGACACAACCCAATCTGTCCCGATTTTGTATCACTTTTAAAAAGTGCGATTCCTGTGACGTCATATAAAAAGGGAAGGGGGGAAGAAAATCTCTTTCCTTTTCTCCCATCTCTTTTGAAGAGATTTTCTTCCCCCCTTCCCTTTTTCTTTCCCAAAACGGATATGACGTATCTGGAATCGCACTATTCAAAGTGATACCAAATCGGGACAGATTGGGTTGTGTCTCTGCTTTATATCTAACTTTGTCTGATTAACAATTCATGTTTTTTGGTGCCAAGCTGCCTATGGATGTTGTCATCCTTGTTTAAAATTAATGGCGAATTAATAAATGAACCTCTAAGAACATTAAAGTAAAACAATAGATGGGACAGGGGTTTAATAACTGTATGTCCCGGTACCGACGTTTAATTGGGTCTTTGAATATCAGCCATTAGCGTCGCAAATATTGACACCGCCAAATCGCTACAAATGAGCAGAAAGTGATTTGCTAGCAAACAAAAAAGTTCCCTAACAGTTAATTATCTAGATTATATATCTATACTTATACATTTATTAGCCAAACAGATAATAAGTTTTAATATTAAGGGTTGGATAAAGCTGCAAGTAATTCTAGCGGTGCCGGATTTTTCACCGCGGCTGCGCCCCTCTCCTCCTCCACTCTGCAGTATTTCATGTCACTAGGTTATAATTGTTTTTAGCAGCGCAGCTACCCTGTAATTTACATTGTCTATATGTCTGTCGGTCACTCCGTAAGGCTATGGGGAAGGTAGACTGCTGTATTTATGGTAAAGGTACCAATTGCAAAAGAGCGTCAGGTTTACAACTACTTACTTAGACTGTCAGTCTTTGGGTCATCCATATATTTTTTTATGATGATTTCTATAATTAGTTGTCCGTTTGTGATTTGTATCTTTATCATACAACTCTCTCTTTCACTTTTGTGTACTACAAAATATCAGCTCTAGAACTCATTTTCCGTTTGTCCAATTACGATTTTTATCTGATTCACCTCTTTGACATTCTAGTTCAATAACGGCTCCGATCCAAAATTATTTTCTCGCTATGCACTTTTGGGCTCACCACCGCCATTTTTGCTTATTTTATTTTGAATATAATTAGCTTGCTATGAATATAATTATTCTTGTGTTTAGATATACCTATTCTGGAAGTATATGGTAGCAGTGAATCTGGAGGACCTATGACTTCTTGTACATTAGGTATTGTTAATAGCGGCGAAGCCACACTTTGATTGTCATTCCCTAAGTCTATGTATAAAATGTAAAATCCTCAGCTGCTTTTTAAGAAAGATTACTATTTTTATTAAAATATCCCTAAATTATATCCATTCTAAATGTTTTATATTTTATGATTATAGAGCTTCTACTCTTTATAAATTTTACCTTTTTCTGTTTTTGCAAAAAAACTTAAGAACTATTCTAACATGCCTAAATCAGCACGGACTGGCCGTAAATGTAGAAAGTTTCGCTTTTAATAGCCATTTTAAATATATTATTAGCCCAAAAATGCAATGTGACGACTTTAGTTATTAAAAAATATATATTCAAGATACGCGTTTGATTTGACATTTTAAAAAGTTACTGTCCTATTATATAAATTAACATAACACAGTTTATTTAAACATGTTATTTTTATTTGATAAGTCCAATTAACGGTGATTCATTGTTTAACAAGATTTGTCTGTAGCTAAGTATCTCGCTAACCGCTGAACATGCATTATTAACTGTGAAGTTTATAATGTCCAATGTTTTTAACTTTTTTAGAAAGGGTATATTCACTCTCCAAAGAGAATTAGCCCTAGAAAAAATACAACCCTCGTCAGAAAATTTTTATATTTTTTTCTTTTTAAAATTAAAAATGATGGTGAGCAGGGTCCACTCTCCCCTCCCACATCAAGTGCACCTAGAGGCTTCTAGTTGAGTAGCCGCTAGTAAAACAATTGATTGCATAAATGACAAGTGTTTACTTGTTTTAGGTGCAGGTATGAGAATGAACAGTGTGGGAACTTCTTGGCCAGAATTTGAAACCAAGGTTAATATTCAATTTTTAGGATTAATTTGTAGAATTTTTGTTAAAACTACGCGTTTTTTTTGAGCAGAGCCATTTTAGATCCAGTTCTTTTATAGATATAATAAATGCCGCGCCCCCAGAATTCTAGTGATTTGTATTGAAATATGATTTGAAGGAGTAGAAGTGAAGCTACCCTGAAATTGAGTTCTTATATTAGGTTAGGTTATCTAAAGGGGTAAGACAATGACCGATAATTTGATATACCCCATGATGATACAAAAAATTACCACTTCTGCAGAAGATTACAATTAGTGGTTGAAATGTTTGGACATTTAGCTTAAGAACCAATCAATCATATTACCGCATTTTTCTCCCAAGAAGAAACAGCAGATTTCGTTGAAAACAGTAAAAGTTTCTAACTATGACGTCAGAAAAAATTAACAATTAACCAATGAGAGGTCGCTATATATTTTACCACAGTGAATACTGGCTTCTTATTGGTTAATTGTTAATTTTTTATGACGTCATAGTTAGACACTTTTACTGTTTTCGATTTCGTTTTTTACATTTCTGAAATACATTACATGCTACTGGTATATAATCAAAAAATCTGAAAAACCCAGGGAGGGAGAGGACAATGGGCTGTTTATTACACTAGCCCTTAAAGTTTTATAATAACGTTTTTTTATCCGCTGGCTTAACAGCTTTTGGGACTTTTCTTGAATTTTGATTGGTTGGTTCACTATGTTAAGTATCCAAACGTTTCAACCATAATTGTAATCTACAGAAGATGCAATTTTGTGTATCATCATTGGGGATGTACACCAATCTATCGGCCATTGTCTTATCCTTTTAGATCCCTGGAAAAACCCCTGGTTGACCGACCCGAGCAGTAACCTTTTTTTTATTGTCTAGATATTGAACCCTGACAGTACTGGGGAGGGGGAAATAGTGACCCGAGGCAGAGGGGTGTGTATGGGCTATCTGTGGGACCAACAAAAAACAAGGTACATCAAGTTTTGAAACAATCGGTGTATAGAAAATTTTCCTTTTAGTTTTAAACTGTACAGCTATAATATTAGTAATTTAAAAATACTTTAAGATAAGGACAGGTGGATTTTTTTAACATTATTTACTCTTGAAATGCTAATACTGACAAGGATGACAGCATTTATGAAAGCGAAGCTCTGAAACGGTGCAATATACGATCATTAACACTTGTCACAAGTGTCAGAACTGAATGAACAGAATATAAATGTAGAAGTCTAAAAATTGTTGTAAAACTGCTTAAATACACAAGGATACTGTTTAAGGACATACTTACATTTTTTAGGACTTGTTTATAGAGATGCTTTGCTAGTAAATTATGGTGAAATTATGAATATGAGTGTAACGAAATATGTAATATTTTACCAAGGTCAGGATCACATGAAGTTCAAGGGAAAAAAAAAAATTTTGCAAGGGGGTCAAAAATGGGGGGTTTTCAGTCTCACCCCCCCCCGCAGGGGGGCGGCCGGAGGCCGATTTTCAAAAGGAAAATTGCTATGGATTCTTGAATGCCGGGAGGACCTGGGACAATTGGAATTTTGAAAATCGGAGCAAAAACGCGCGCGTAGCGCGCGCGCAAAGTTGAAAATTGCGGAAAAAAAGGTCCAATGTTCCATTTCCCTCAAAATATCCTCTCGTTTTTTGATCGTTAATAACGCGCAGGTTTTTCAAGTTTCATTTATTTCCTTTTAAACCCTGAAAATATGGCCAGATGGCCTCACGAAAAATCATGACCCAACATTTTCCCCCAAGAGGCGGAAAAGTTAGAGCACTTCAAAAAATTTTTTAGGAGGCCTGCCGTATTGGCCACTGTGGGCCTCCCAGTAGGGGGAGAAAAAATCTGAAGGTACCTACAGAACCACAATGGCCGGCTCTAACTATCATTTAGTGTTGCCGGAGGCAATTGCCGGCCTCCTTCCGGCCTTTAAGTGGCGGCAAAGTTAGTGCATCCAAAAAATGGCCATTTTTTGACGTGTTTTTTTTGTGTAGCGCGGCGTGTGTTTGGGGCAAAGCCACGTGTATTCCAAGTTTTTTGTAGTCCATCCCAAGCCGGTTCAGCAGATGTGCGGCCGGGCGCGGTCGGCCCGGCCGTTTGGCCGGCAGCGGCCGTCAAAGGTCGCGAAAATCGTCAAAAATCGCTGTTTTTGCGGATTTTCGGCGGGCTGGTGCGGCTAGGCCGGTCGACCGACCGACTTGGGACACATATCCCTGGATTCTATGGGCCATGGGCCTTCATTGCTATTTTGCACAATTTTTTTCCCCCACATATCCTGGCCGGGACGGCCGTTCAAAGTGGCCTGGGTCAAAATCGGCCAAAAACCGTCAAAAAACGTCGTTTTTGCCGTATTTTCGGCGGCCGACCACGGGCGAACCGGCTGGCCGACAGGCCTGATCGGCACATCCCTGACACTGGCTGGCAATGCCGGTTATGGAGATGTAAAAAAAATTGACCCCCTCTAATGTGATTTTTTTTGGCCACAGCCCGTAAAAGTGGGGTGGGGTTCCAAGAAATTATAAATTTTTTCTGTAAGTATAACAACTACTATTATTATTGTAAATATAACAACTACTATTATTACACCACCCCCTGAAATGTATCTACCCCCCGCAAGAAACAAGTTTGGATGAAATAATTTTTTAAGCCGAAGGCTCCAAAAAAATTATTTCATCCAAACTTGTTTCTTGCAGGGGGGTATTTAGGATCTGAGGTAACTTCAGTTTTAGTACACTCTCTCTGTAAATATAACAACTACTATTATTACACCACCCACCGAAATGTATTTACCCCCCGCAAGAAACAAGTTTGGATGAAATAATTTTTTAAGCCGAAGGCTCCAAAAAAATTATTTCATCCAAACTTGTTTCTTGCAGGGGGGTATTTAGGATCAGAGGTAACTTCAGTTTTAGTACACTCTCTACTTTTCCATCTCTGTTAACAGGTATAATAACTACAGTTAGCAATTATATTATTTAACTAATTAGTAACTCACCAACTACAACTCAAAATCAATCACTAATTATTACCATTATCTGTTTATTAATTATATTAAATACTTATTATTACCTAATTATCATTTGTAGTTTACAATAATATACTTATCAATCATTTTCTCTTACCTATTAACAATTTTATTATATTACCCTACACAAATCAATCAATTATCTTATATATTTATTTTAATTACATTTTTATAATTATCATATATAACATATTACAAATCAATCAATAATTACAGATGATAATTATAATTATCTCATTATTACTTATTAATTGATATACTATAATTACCAATTATGTCATTTTACCTATTACACATCAATCAATAATTACACATAATAATTATACTTATCTTATTATTATATCTTACCTATTATAAGTCAATCAATAATTACATCTTACCCTTTTCAAATCAATCAATAATTATTCATATTTATTATTATTATCTCATTATCAATTATTAATTATAATACCATGATTAACAATTATAATATCATACCCATTACAATCAATCAATAATTACACAAAATAATAATAATTTATTATTATTCATCAGTTATAATATTATGATTTTTAATTATTATACTTACCTATTTTAAATAAATTAATAAATACTCCTATTAATATTATTATGATTTTATTACTATAGATTATATTAAATAACCTATTACAAATCAACCAATAATTATCCATATTATTATCTTTTATCATAATATTATAATTATCACATTATAATTATATCCACTTCTAAATAACATTTTTTAATAATCAATTAAACTACCTATCCAATTACAAATCTAATACAAATTATTATTACTTTCTTGAAATAATATCAGTTTTATTATCTAATCTATTACAAATCAATCAATAATTACTCATATTTTTAATTCTAATGATTATTAATATTATTAATAATATTAAATTAATAATTTGTAAATATTTTCTTGTTTTTTTCCAAAATTTCTTACAATTTTTTAACATAAATTTTATTTCCCCAAAATTTTATTTCCAATTTTATTCCCCAATTTTTTCACTAAACTTTTTATTCCTAAAATTTTTTCCCTAAGTTTTGTTCTCCAAATTTTTTTTTCCTTCATTTTTTCTCCCTAAATTTTTTAACCAAATTTATTTCCTTAAATTTTCTTCCCCAAAATGTTTTCCTCAATTTTTTTTCCCTAAATTTTTTTTTCTCAAATGTTTTTCCCTAAAACTTTTCCCTAAATTTTTTTTCCTAAATTTTTTATTCCTAAAATTTTTATTCACTAAGATTTTTTCCCCTCAATTTTTCTTCCAATTTTTTTTTCCCTTGATTATTTTTACCCAAATTTTTTTTCCCTCAATTTTTTTTCCCAAAATTTTTTTCCTTCATTTTTTTTCTCCAATTTTTTTTTCCCTAAATTTTTTTCCCTCAATTTTTTTTCCCAAAATTTTTTTTCCCAAAATTTTTTTCCCAAAATTTTTTTCCCAAAATTTTTTTTCCCAAAATTTTTTTCCCTTAATTTTTTTTCCAGAAATTTTTTTCCCTCAATTTTATTCCCTTACTTTTTTTCCCAAAATTTTTTTCCCTCAATTATTTTTTCCCTAAAGTTTTTTTTCTCAAATTTTTTTCCTTAAGTTTTTTTTCCCAATTTTTTTTCCCTAATTTTTTTTTCCCCAAATTTTTTTTCCTCAATTTTTTTTCCAGAAATTTTTTTCCCTCTATTTTTTTTCCAGAAATTTTTTTCCCTCATTTTTTTTCTCAAATTTATTTTTCCTAAAATTTTTTTTCCCTCAATTATTTTTTCAACAAATTTTTTTTCCCAAAATTTTTTCCCCAAATTATTTTTCCCAAATTTTTTTACCTTAATTTTTTCCTAAAATTTTTTTCCAAAAATTTTTTTCCCAAAACATTTTTTCCCAAAATTTTTTTTTCCCAAAATTTTTTTCCCTTAATTTTTTTTCCCAAAATTTTTTTTGCTCATATCTCATGGCTCTTTCATGTTTTTGGTATTTTTTTGGCTTCTTTTCTTTACTCTTGCTTACTCCTTTCCCCTCCCCCAGCTTGCATCACGCGGTCCCAAGGCATCAGCCTGTATCAGCATATTTCACCGTGTCGTCCGAACAAAATAGGACGGCGTACTTTTCTAGATAATGGTGAAATATGGAATGAAATGGAATAATTTTACCAAGGTCAGGATCACATGAAGTTCAAGGAAAAAAAAAAAATTTTGTGAGGGGGGTCAAAAATGGGGGGTCGGCGGTTGAACAGCAGGGGTCATATGGGGTGACGGAGTCCGATTTTGAAAAGGAAAATTGCTATAGATTCTTGAATGCCATCCGGAGGTGAGACAATTGGAATTTTGAAAATCGGAGCAAAAACGCGCGCGCAGCGCGCGTGCAAAGTTGAAAATTGCGGAAAAAAAGGTCAAAATGTCATTTAAAATCAAATTATCCTCTCGTTTTTTGATCGTTAATAACGCGCAGGTTTTTCAAGTTACATTAATTTCCTTGAAAACCCTGAAAATATGGCCGGATGGCCTCCCGAAAAATCATGACCCAACATTTTCCCCCAAGTGGCGGAAAAGTTAGGGCACTTCAAAAAAAATTTTAGGAGGCCTGGCGTATTGGCCACTGTGGGCCTCCCGGGAGGGGGAGAAAAAATCTGAAGGTACCTACAGAACCACAATGGCCGGCTCTAACTATCATTTAGTGTTGCCGGAGGCAATTGCCGGCCGCCTTCCGGCCTTAAATTGGCGGCAAAGTTAGCGCACCCAAAAAATGGCCATTTTTTGACGTGTTTTTCGCGCGTAGCGCGGCGTGTGTTTGTGGCGCAGCCACGTGTATTCCAAGTTTTTTGTAGTCCATCCCAAGCCGGTTCAGCAGATGTGCGGCCGGAGGCGGTCGGCCCAGCCGTTTGGCCGGCAGCCGCCGTCAAAGGTCGCGAAAATCGTCAAAAAACGCTGTTTTTGCGGATTTTCGGCGGGCCGGTGCGGCTAGGCCGGTCGGCCGACCGACTTGGGACACATATCCCTGGATTCTATGGGCCATGGGCCTTCATTGCTATTTTGCACAATTTTTTTCCCCCACATATCCTGGCCGGGACGGCCGTCCAAAGTGACCTGGGTCAAAATCGGCCAAAGGCCGTCAAAAAACGCCGTTTTCGGCCGTACTTTGACGGCCGGCCACGGCCGAACCGGCAGGCCGACAGGCCTGACCGGCACATCCGTGAAACCGGCTGGCAATGCCGGTTTTGGGGATGTAAAAAAATTGACCCCCCCCTGATGTGAAAATTTTTGGCCACAGCCCCTCAAAGTGGGGTGGGGTTTCAAGAAATTGTAGATTTTCTGTAATGATTATTACTTTGTAAATATATTCCTGTTTTCTTGATTCCAATGATTATTACTTTGTAAATGCATTCATGTTTTCTTGATTTTAATGATTATTACTTTGTAAATACATTCATGTTTTTTTTGATTTTAATGATTATTACTTTGTAAATCTTTTCATGTTTTTTTTTTATGGTTAGACCCTGTTTTTGCACTGGTACAGGCTGACGCCTTGGGTTGTTGACTAAGCCAATGCTGATGCCTTTGCCTGTAACTGTTTGTTTTCTGTTTCTGTTTCATTTTATCCTATTCCTTTCTCTTTGACGCTTGCCCCATTCCCTGACGCTTGCCCCACCCGGTCCCAAGGCATCAGCCTGTATCAGCATATTTCACCGTGTCGTCCGAACAAAATAGGACGAAATAACAACTTCTAGATGATGGTGAAATATGGAATAAGAGTGTAACGAATTATGAAATAATTTTACCAAGTTAGCCGCATGAAGTTCAAAAAAAAAAAAAAATTTTGTAAGGGGGGTCAAAATGGGGGGGTCCGCACTCTCACCCCCACCCGCAGGGTGGCGGCCGGAGGCCGATTTTGAAAAGGAAAATTGCTATGGATTCTTGAATGCCGTCCGGAGGTGAGACAATTGGAATTTCGAAAATCGGAGCAAAAACGCGCGCGCAGCGCGCGCGCAAAGTTGAAAATTGCGAGAAAAAAGGTCAAAATGTCCATTTTACACAAATTATCCTCTCGTTTTTTGATCGTTAATAACGCGCCGGTTTTTAAAGTTACAGTAATTTCCTTGAAAACCCTGAAAATATGGCCCAATGGGGTCGCGAAAAATCATGCCCCAACATTTTCCCCCAAGTGGCGGAAAAGTTAGAGCACTTCAAAATTTTTTTTAGGAGGCCTAGCGTATTGGCCACTGTGGGCCTCTCGGTAGGGGGAGAAAAAATCTGAAGGTACCTATAGAACCACAATGGCCGGCTCTAACTATCATTTAGTGTTGCCGGAGGCAATTGCCGGCCGCCTTCCGGCCCTAAATTGGCGGCAAAGTTAGCGCACCCAAAAAATGGCCATTTTTTGACGTGTTTTTCGCGCGTAGCGCGGCGTGTGTTTGTGGCGCAGCCACGTGTATTCCAAGTTTTTTGTAGTCCATCCCAAGCCGGTTCAGCAGATGTGCGGCCGGAGGCGGTCGGCCCGGCCGTTTGGCCGGCAGCGGCCGTCAAAGGTCGCGAAAATCGGCAAAAATCGCTGTTTTTGCGGATTTTCGGCGGGCCGGTGCGGCTAGGCCGGTCGGCCGACCGACTTGGGACACATATCTATGGATTCTATGGGCCATGGGCCTTCATTGCTATTTTGCACAATTTTTTTCCCCCACATATCCTGGCCGGGACGTCCGTTCAAAGTGACCTGGGTCAAAATCGGCCAAAGGCCGTCAAAAAACACCGTTTTCGGCCGTACTTTGACGGCCGGCCACGGCCGAACCGGCAGGCCGACAGGCCTGACCGGCACATCTGTGAAACCGGCTGGCAATGCAGGTTTTGGGGATGTAAAAAAATTGACCCCCCCCTGATGTGAAAATTTTCGGCCACAGCCCCTCAAAGTGGGGTGGGGTTTCAAAAAATTAATTCTAATGATTATTACTTTGTAAATATTTTTAATCCTAATGATTATTACTTTGTAAATATTTTCTTGTTTTTTTTTTATGACTAGACCCTGTTTTCCCACTGATACAGGCTGGCGCCTTGGGTTGTTGACTAGGCCTATGCTGATGCCTATGCCTGTAACTGTTTGTTTTCCATTCTGTGGCATTTTATCCTCTTTCTTTTCTGTGACGCTTGCCCCATTCGCTGACGCTTGCCCCACGCGGTCCCATAGCATATTTCACCGTGGTGGTCCCAATCGAAAGGGACCGCGTCAGCCTGTTCTAGACATTGTACCTTGTTTAATAGGAATCAGTATTTCAAAAATCAGATGAATATTGACGCCAAAAAGGTTAAAAATCAACATCAAAAGTGGACGTAAGACGTTCTGGGCTAATAATTATAGAGTTGCTACGCTTTCTAAACATGCCTAGTTTGAAATCGATAGAACAATTAACGATACCGTACGGACGGACAGACAAACCCTGATCATAGAAAAACATCACTTTCAAAAATGCGTATTTTAAAACTAGAATATTACAGTTTTTTCATAACCTTTGCACTTTTTTTAATCTTTTATTTGCAGAAAATAAGATCCAATAATTTTCATTAAATAGCGCAGATATGAAGCAATAAAATTTGTATTAAGCAAGAACTGTAAAGAATGTAAAGTAAAATGGCAATACAGAGAGGGAATATTAATTCTATTAACGGAGCTTATAGATTATGATGGAGTGATTCACACTTGTGACCTTGGCAGGATGGACTCACAGGGATTCCTATACTGATATGGAATATTCTATTAAGGGAGCTTGTGGATGAGGAAGGATGGATTCATACAGGTGACCTTGGCAGGATGGATTCACATGGATTCTTGTATATCACTGGCAGGATCAAGGAGATTATTATTACAGGTAGAGATAGATAGATATGAGGTTGGATTCATACAGGTGACCTTGGCAGGATGGATTCACAGGGATTCTTGTATATCACTGGCAGGAACAAGGAAATTATTATTACAGGTAGAGATAGATAGATAGGAGGTTGGATTCATACAGGTGACTTTGGCAGGATGGACTCAAAGGGGTCCCTTTACATTACTGGCAGGATCAAGGAGATTATTATTACAGGTAGAGATAGATAGATAGATATATAGATAGATGGATTTATACAGGTGACCTTGGCAGGATGGATTCACAGGAATTCCTATACATTTCTGGCAGGATCAAGGAGATTATTGTTACAGGTAGAGATAGATAGATAGATAGATGGATTCATACAGGTGACCTTGTCAGAATGAACTCACAGGGGTTCCTATACATTACTGGCAGGATCAAGGAGATTATTATTATTACAGGTAGAGATAGATAGATATATAGATGGATGGATTAATACAGGTGACCTTGGCAGGATGGACTCACAGGGATTCCTATTCATTACTTGCAGGATCAAGGAGATTATTATTACAGGTAGAGATAGATAGATAGTTTTGTGGCATCTAGACCCACAATGATAGACATGTTTTTATTTTTTTTTATTCTAACTAGTTAAAACTAGGGTTGGGCCGGTTATCCGGCGTGGCCGGATATCCGGCCATTTTCAATATCCGGCCGGATCCGGCGTTTGAAATCAGCTGGATATCCGGTATCCGGTATCCGGCCAAAAAAGTATCCGGCCCAACCCTAGTTAAAACACTCTTTTACAAACAGAAAATTAAATAAACGATCAACTATTTCTTAACTTTAATCCGACAATAATGATTAAAACTAAAAACTAGACATGTATCTATTTTAATTTCTAGCTAACTGTCTATCTATCTTATAGTGACTAGCAAATTATCTATTTATCTACTAGGTGGGGGAAAAACATAGCCCCAGTGGCTATAGAGGATGCTATCAAAGCTGAACTATCTATCTATCTTAATAGCTAGTTAATTATCTATCTATCTATCTTAATAGCTGGCTATCTATCTATCTATTTACTAGGTGGAGGAGAAAACATAGCCCCAGTGGCTATAGAGGATGCTATCAAAGCTGAACTATCTATCTATCTTAATAGCTAACTATCTAACTATCTATTTACTAGGTGGAGGAAAAAACATAGCCCCAGTGGCTATAGAGGATGCTATAAAAGCTGAACTATCTATCTATCATAATAGCTGGCTATCTATCTATCTATTTACTAGGTGGAGGAGAAAATATAGCCCCATTGGCTATAGAGGATGCTATAAAAGCTGAACTATTTATTTATCTTAATAGCTAGTTAATTATCTATCTATCTATCTTAATAGCTAACTATCTAACTATCTATTTACTAGGTGGAGGAGAAAACATAGCCCCAGTGGCTATAGAAGATGCTATCAAAGCAGAACTATCTAACTATCTATTTACTAGGTGGAGGAGAAAACATAGCCCCAGTGGCTATAGAGGATGCTATCAAAGCTAAACTATCTATCTATCTTAATAGCTAGTTAATTATCTATCTATCTATCTTAATAGCTAACTATCTATCTATCTATTTACTAGGTGGAGAAGAAAACATAGACCCAGTGGCTATAGAGGATGCTATCAAAGCTAAACTATCTATCTATCTATTTACTAGGTGGAGGAGAAAACATAGCCCCAGTGGCTATAGAGGATGCTATCAAAGCTGAACTATTTATTTATCTTAATAGCTAGTTAATTATCTATCTATCTATCTTAATAGCTAACTATCTATCTATCTATTTACTAGGTGGAGGAGAAAACATAGCCCCAGTGGCTATAGAAGATGCTATCAAAGCAGAACTATCTATCTATCTTAATAGCTAGTTAATTATCTATCTATCTATCTATCTTAATAGCTGGCTAATTATCTATCTATCTACTAGAAGGGGAGAAAACATAGCCCCAGTGGCTATCAAAGATGAACTATCTATCTATCTTAATAGCTAGTTAATTATCTATCTATCTATCTTAATAGCTGGCTATCTATCTATCTATTTACTAGGTGGAGGAGAAAACATAGCCCCAGTGGCTATAGAGGATGCTATCAAGGCTGAACTATCTATCTATCTTAATAGCTAGTTAATTATCTATCTATCTATCTTAATAGCTAACTATCTAACTATCTATTTACTAGGTGGAGGAGAAAACATAGCTCCAGTGGCTATAGAAGATGCTATCAAAGCTGAACTAGACCAAGTTGTTGCTCATGTCATGCTTATTGGGGATAAGGTACAATATCATAATTCTGGTATAGCTTCAAATCCTATTGAATTCCACTGTAGCAGAACCGGTTCTTAGCCATGTTGACAAAAAAACGTATTGCCTATCTTAAAAAACAATTTAAATCATAGAATTAATCCTGTTTTATTGACCTCGACCTTCAGTTATTCCAAAACTATTTCACAAAATAAAATAGATGCGCTTAGTATGCATGAATAAGGTCCTTTTACTCATAGCTTTTTTTAAAAGGATATTTATTTTTCCTAGACAAATAATTGAACAGATGAGTGTTCCCAAACAAACCAGCAATTATTATAAATGACAGCTGAGAAACAGACGGAAATAGGGAAGTTCTCATGCTCAGGCATTCACAAAAAAATATAAAACAAATATATTTTCAGAGAAAACATTTGTCAGCAATAATTACTCTGAGAACAGTTCCAGATGCCAGGTAAGCCTTTTCCTGTATGGCTTTGAAACCGATTAATATTCGCTGGATTAGAACCGGTTCTCAGCAAGACAGAAAAATTATGTATAGCATAGTATTATATCCATTTTTTACAAATATAAAAATGTACAATCATAATATTAAAACCAGTTTTGTTAGCTTGTGCTTAAGCATCTCTGGGCTAACAAAACTAGTATTAATCTTATAATTGTACATTATTACATCCATATAAAGCTGTTTATAATTCGATGCGATAATTGACTTTTGAAAATCTTTGAAAAAGTAGATGAGAATTAGATTGGTCTTGATTAAATATAATCAATTATAATCTAATCTGACCTAACTTAATGATAATTTTAAAAAATCACAAAAAAAACCTTTACCCTTTTATTTTAAATCTTTAAAAAAATAAGGTTGCAGTGGTTCTTTGCGGGAAACCGCGACTCTTTTCTTGTCCAATAACTAAATTGTGTTAAGGTTCCAACCCACCTCAATACTTCAGCCAGAAGTGCAGAAGTGGCTGAAAAAGTATGGATGTCATGCAGACAGTGCAGAAAAAGTTATTAGGTAATCCTTTTACATAAAGTAGTAAGGTTTTTGTCTGTAGCCTAAGATTTCAATAACTACAAAACTGAGTAAGTTCTCCTTTTCAGGGAAGCTTTACATAGGTACTTTGGGTTATTTTATTTTGAGATTTTAGCATTAGAATGCCTTTTGGCTACTTTTCTGTCACCTTCTTACAGAACACATCGGTGCACATTAAAAGTCAAAATTCTTAACAACTTTTAGATTTTTGAATAAACTACAATCTTTCAAAGACAATTTTATCAAAGAAGTTGTATCAACTTTTTTTTTTATAGCTAGCCGGTTCTTTTAGTAAGTAGTAGATGTAAAATTTTTCATAGAATTCAAATATGCAATCGGTTTTTTTGTAGACCTCTTATTTTTTAAGTAATTTAAGTTTTTAAAAAAAATAATTAAGTCGGTTTTAAGGTACTAAAACGCAACAAAATAAAAGAAGAAAATGGTCAGTAAGAACAAAAATAGTAAGATCTTTAATTTGACACCTTACTTTTAAAATTCTGTTGATTAATTATTGAAAAAATCTATTTTTTTAACCTCGGTATAATAAAAACTTTAGACCTAAATATTTTCTCAAACAGACATAAAAAACATGGGTTCATATATACCATTAGAATCAGAAAAATATTACGAATCCATTGTAAGCAAAATTGAAAAAAATTAAAAAATTAAAAAATTACAGAAATGGCCAATTATTTTTTTTGTTCAGACAACACTATTGTTTTCCCTTTTTTACCCCCTCTTTACCCCCTCTTTACCCCCTTCCCATTTTTATACTCAATTGAAGAATTAAGACGTTGCCTGTACAACATAATATGATATTTTCATATAATTCCTTTTATTGTAGTTTATATACTATATTGTAAACTTTTTTTTTCAATTTTGCTTACAATGGATTCGTAATATTTTTCTGATTCTAATGGTATATATGAACCCATATTTTTTTATTTGTGAAATAATAAAATTAAGTTCAAAGTTTTTATTCTCGTGGGTTTAAAAAAAATCGATTTTTTCAATAATTACCTGACAGAATTGAAAAAGTAAGGTGTCAAATTAAAGATCTTACTATTTTTGTTCATAATGACCATTTTCTTTCTTTTTTTTGTTGCATTTTAGTACCTTAAAATCGACTTAATTTTTTTTTTTTAAACTTAAATTACTTAAAAAATAAGAGGTCTACAAAAAAACCGATTGCATATCTGAATTCTATGAAAAATTTTACATCTACTACTTACTAAAAGAACCGGCTAGCTATAAAAAAAATAGTTGATACACCTTCTTTAAATGAAATAAATGAGAGGAAAAAGTTGTTTTGAAGATTTATTTAACAGACAAAATTTTTAATTTTGTAGAACTAAAACATTTGTTTAAGTAAAGTTTGTTTCTTTGTCCTTCTATCTATTCTGCCCTTATGTGATGTTATGGGGTGCAGGTTTTTAAAATTCACTTTGTCATCAATGCTTAATTGCATAACTTATTTTTTTCTCCCTGTAACTCTCAATTTAGAAAATACAGCTTCGCAACTATTAGGACGCAATCGTAATTGTTTTTTTTATTATAGAGAAAACAATCCTAAAGTGATGGAGGCAATAAAGTCAGCTATTGACAGGGCTAACAAGAAAGCAGTTAATAATGCACACAGGTATAATATGTTTCCAGTATGGCTTCGAAACCGATCAATATCCGCTGGATTAAAACCGGTTCTCAGCCATACTGAAAAATTATACATCATAATATTAAAATCAGTTTTCTAAGCATTTTTAAATCTTTATTATAAAAAGATCGTGGCACAGAAAGAAGAGTTTATATATACATAATTGTTAAGGATGACAACATCAATAAAAGAGTAGATCTGTAACGGTTGGACAAATGCATATTAACACTTGTAGAGTGTCAGAACTGAATATATGTAATTGTAGTACAAGTTTGAACAAATTTCAAAATTGTAAGTAGATTTATTGCAAAACTGCTTAAATAAAGAAAAATGATTAAGAACATACTTACATTTTTGGAGCTTGATTAGAGAGAAGTTTCGCTTATAACATTGTACTATGTTTTCATGTACTCCAAAAATCAGATGAATAGTATGATTATATCATATAATGAAAACGAACCTTACCTTGTTATTTTTGTATAGGGTTCACAAATTTCTGTTGGCGCCGGCAGAATTTAGTCTGGATGGGGGAGAGCTAACACCAACTTTAAAGGTTAGATTTTTAAATAATCAGGGATCTAAAGGGATAAGGCAATAGCCGATAAATTGATGTACATTCCCAATGATAATCATACACAAAATTACAATTTCTGTAGATCATAATTAGTGGTTGAAACATCTAGACACTCAACTAAGTAAACAAACAAATTAAAATTTAATTATAACTGCTCAAGGTTTTTAAGCCAACGAACAAAAAACGTTATTATTAGCATTTGTTTAAAATGTAAAAGTTGAGATTGTTAAAAATATGAATTATTTTATTTTAGGTACGTCGACATATTGTGTTACAAAAGTACAAAGAACAAATTGACCAGCTATATCAAGACAAATAAACTTAGAGTACTTTTCAGGGCTCAGCAGTCGTACGTCAGCCGCGTGTAATAAAATTTTAAAGTCAGTTGAAAGTCGACCTAAACCTGACCCAAGTATGGCAACCCCTCTTCTCTAAAAAAATTCAAAGCATTGAAACGGGTGAAAAATGTCAGGCTTAGTCGCAGCTGACAGGCGGCTGCCGAGCCCTTGAGCTTTTGAATTAGCACATTCAATTAGGGGGGGGGGGGGTGGTGGTGTATCAATGTTATCAGCTGTAACCAACAACTGAATTAAATCGAGCAAAATATTTGTAAAGGTTTCGTGATTTTGGAGTGCTACACTCTGTAATAAGACGACCTTTTTATTTGCCCCACAAATAATATTTTAGATTTATTTTGCTTGTTGGTTATTCTTAATATGTTAAATCTTTGTGATACATTTATACCTACTTAATATATTTTTTAAAGATCGTCAACTACCTGCCCCCTTTCCCAGGTTGTTCCTAGTATAGGTAGATTTTTTTTTTTGTATTATAAAAATTATACAAAACATACAAAAGTACTATTGTATAATTTTTTTTTAAATTTTGTACAGTAAATTTTTTTTGGCAAAGTCCCCTCGTACATGTTGTATCAATTTTGTATACAATAGTACTTTTGTGTTTTTTTTATTTATTAGTATATTTTTTTTTGTATATGTTGTACACTTTTTTTATATTTTTGTACTAATACCATTTTCCTGATTGTATATCTTTATTATTATTTTGTACAATAGTATTAATTTCAAAAATTAATATAATTTGTGGATTTAAAAGAGTTTTTTGTTTCATGCTTATTGTATTTCTTTTTATATACAATAGTACAAAGTTTAGAACTTTGCCTAAAAATGAACATAGTATTTATAGTACACTTTTTTTGTGTGATAGTATTCATTTCAAATTTTTGGACTTTGCTTAAAAATGAACATAGCGTTTATTGTATAATTTTTTTGTATAATAGTATTCATTTTAAAAATGTTTTTAAAGTTCCAATTTTGTAGACTCTAACAAAATCTTAAGAATGTATACAATCGAACAATAAAAAATATACCAGAACATAAATTTAGATGAGTTCCAAAACTGAGGACGTAGGAAATATTTTGAAAAATATTTTTTGAATATCAAAAAGAAATTTTAGAATTTGACAAAAAAATTGTCTAATTCTACAATTTTGATTTTATTTATAA
Source organism: Acartia tonsa (assembly GCF_053477335.1). NCBI lineage: Eukaryota > Metazoa > Arthropoda > Copepoda > Calanoida > Acartiidae > Acartia > Acartia tonsa. The sequence goes on along the minus strand of NC_137264.1, from coordinate 44,935,853 downwards.
GTACAAAATTTTTTTTTTAAGTAAAAAATTTTGGGACTTAATATGTTACTTAATGAAAAAAAAAACATAAAAGTACTATTGTAGACAAAAATGATACAACATGTACAAGAAAAAAATAAGGGACTGTACAAAATTACAAAAAAAATAATACAATAGTACTTTTGTATAATTTTCATAATACAAAAATAATTCTACCTGATATAGTTCAAATTTTTGCTGCTAGGTGTCTCTCACTTGTTAGAAAAACTGTTTTTTTGGGTTTTCCAATATATATATGGTTGTTTAAAAATCAAATAAGTAAATCTTATTCAAATTGGTTTCTCATTTCATTGTTTTTTTTTCAGTATTTTAAAATATTTCATTTTAAATAATTATAAAATCTAAACTATAGACACCAGTATACCAAATCTAATCAACTTCAGTATAGCATGGAAAGGATCATAGCCTAGCCATGATAAGAGTTAAAACATGAGAATCTCTTCACTGAGCTTCCATTATAGAAGTAAAAGAGGAGAATATCTCATGTACTCTTATCATTATGAATAGTTTAAATCATGGAAATATCTCCCTTAACTCTATGATATTTTTTTGAGAAAATATAAGTTTTCTAACCCTTAAAGAACCACATTTGTACTTTTGTATGATTTTCATAATACAAAAAAAATTCTACTTTTAGTATGTATTACCTGGGAAATTTTTTAAAATTTGTAGTATACATTTTTTGCTTCTCGTACTAATTTTAATTTGTATTAATTTTTAATGACTCATACTAATTTTCTAACCTACAGAATCACGGCCGAAAAATGGTTTTAGTATATAATATATGTCTCTCGTACTAACAAAATTTCTCGTACCCTCGTAAGAATTCTTGCATAATGATGGTATACTATCGTAGATCCCACAAATTTTCTATACTATAGTATAACAAAATTGATACAATTTTAGAGTAAGGCCATGTATACTATTGTAAACAAAAATGTATACTAAAAAAAGGATCCACGTATACAAAGGACCACCTGGGTTTCTAACGACATTTCTCGTCCCAAAAAAGACATCTGCAAGTAAAATTAATATGTACTCCCAATGGTCCTTTACACGTCTTATTCCCATCAAACCTTATTCATCACACAATTTAAATTGAATATTTTTGTACTTTTTTTTCTGTTTATCTTTAGTTTTATAAGGTGTAACAAATTATATAAAAATTATTGATTAAAATTTTTTATAGATTTTTTATTGTTGTATATTTTAATGTATTCATGTATTAAATTTAGTAATCAATTTGATATTTTGAAAATAAATTTTAAAAAGTGAAATTTTAACAAATCTGTATCTTATGAAATAATTTACGTTTTTGCACAAGTAGAATAGATATATTAATCTTGCCAGCCGTTTAAAGTATAGCTTCGCTAATAAAAAGACAAGGATGAAAACATCCATAAGTAGCGAAGCTCAAAAAATTATGGATGGATATCCGGAAAGAATGAACTATAGACCAGTTTCATAAAAAAACATCAAACTAAAAAAATCACGAAACCTTGTAAGATTTATAACGTAAAAATCTAGGAATCGATCTAGCAACTCAATCAATAAGCAAATCTTAATAAAACTTTGTGTGGATTGTGAACTTATTTAATCCTTAAAACTATCAGCTGTCTATCTCGAATAGGAGTAAAGAAAATCATGAAAACTTAAATCCAGAAATCGAACTAGCACCCCAACCAATAGGCAAATCTCAATAAAACTTGAAAAAAAAAATTAATAGAAAGTAAACTTAAAAACATTGATAAGAATTATATTACTTAAATAACATTCAAGGATACGGTTTAAGGACATAATTACATTTTTAGAACTTGATTTTAGAACTGCTTCGCTTGAAATATTGTAACTTGAAGTCTTTGGAATCATATTTCCAAAATTAGATTATATGGTATGTGGTAATTATACAACAAGGATGACAACATCCATAAGTAGCGAAGCTAAAAGATTATGAATGTAAATCGGGAAAAAAATTAGATTAGTGTCATACAATAAACATTAAACTTGATAAAATAGGGAAACAACGAAACCTGTAAATTTTAGTAATCTATCTTGAAAAGAAGTTGAGAAAATCACGTAAACTTGAAAATCTAGGAATCGATCTAGCACCCCAAATAATAGACAGATGGACAAAACAAAGTATAGATTAGATGGACATATGTCATAGGAGTCTTCATTAAGAATTTCAGCTGTCTATCTTGAAAAGGAACCGAGAAAATCACGTTTCCCCCAATGTGTCTCTTACGGACAGACGGACATTTTAAGTTATAGAGTAGCTTCGCTAATAAAAATTGCTGTCAAAATAGTAAAGAATCACCATGATTTATATAGACGTACGTACGTACCTTCTGATAACGATTATAGAGTTACTTTATTTTCTAAATCGTACCTAAATACTACAGGAATCTTTATGCAAAGTTTGAAATCGATGGGACAATTTAAACTTGTCTCAATTAACGAAAAGAGCTTACCGTTTTGGAAGAACCCAAGTTATGGAAAAACTTTGCCTTTAAAAATATGTGCGAATTATCAAATTATAAAAAACATATGTATTCCTTGTATGTGTGTAGCGAAGGAACTTGTTAACCGCTGAACCGATATGGTTTTCCTTTGCAATGAAGCTTCTTATAGATCTAGAAAGGGTTTACAACTATTTTGGGGTAAGATATCTCTGAAAAAAAAGTATTCAAATGACCCTATAGGCGCAACCACTAGTATTGTACTAATTCAACGCAAGGATCTAAAGGGATAAGACAATGGACAACAAATTGAAACACACACATTCCCAATTATTAAACACAATAATAGCCCTTCTGTAGATTACAATCAATGGTTGAGAAGCGGTTGGACCAAACAATCAAAATTCCATAAAAGTCTCTAAAGTTTTGAGACAACGAATAAGGAAACGTTATGATACAACTTTGGGGACTATTGTATTTAACAGCCAAATGTCCCTTCCTCCCTGAATTCAACGACATTAAATATCCATATTTCTCTGAAAAAATTAAGAGTATTAATTGCTTTTCAAAAAAGTCCTCTTAGTAAAATGTTTAAGGACAAACTTGTTTAAACTTCCGGCCATTTGAGATGAGTTTCCGCTGAGATGTTTTTAGTTTGCATCCGGTGTAGAACACCTATACACACAGCTACAAACAGCGGTCAAATTAGTTATTTTTCATATAATTATTATCCTATTATATAACGTGGTAAGATTTTTTGTCTGTATCAAAGGAGCTCACAAACCGCTGAACCATTATACAGTGAATCTTCTTATAGGTTCAGGGAAGATTATGTTTGCTTTTTTCGGGGGGGGGGGGGGGGGGGGTATCTTCATCCTCCCAAACTAAATAGCATCTAAAAAAATCGACCACCCCCCCCCCCCCTACCAAAGTTCTTTTTTTTCATTCAGGAAGCAAATTAGTTATTTTAATATAATTTTTAAACAAATTTTTATGATATATGTGTGATATTTATCAGAGAGGGAGGGGACATTGGGCTATTTATTACACTAGTCCCCAAAGTTTTATAATAGTGTTTTCTTATTAGTTGGCTTAACAACTTTGGGGACTTTTACTAATTTTTTATTTGTTCAATAAGTTGAGTTTAAAAACGTGATTGTGATATACAGAAGATGTAATTATGTGTATCACCGTTGGGAAAGTACATCAATTCATAGGCCATTGTCTTATCACTTTAGATCCCAGGTTATTTATTTTATTTTCAAAGTTAAATTTCATCAATTAAACCTTTTTTTCAAATTCTATCCTTAATATCTAATAAAGAAATTATTTTTTAGAAAATTCTTAAGCATAGGGAAATTGAACTTGCCTAATCTAATTTAAAACTTACAAATAAAGCTTCATTAAAAAGTAAAACCCAAAAGGATCATCAGTTTTAATATCTAAAGACACTGTAATGTACAGCGATCTAAAGGGATGAGACAATGGCCGGTTAATTGATTTACAAATTACACAAGGTAACCCATTTTGTAGATTATAATTAGTGGTTGAAACGTTTGGTCACTTTACTAAATGAACTAACCGATTAAAATTTGATAAAAGTTTCCAGGTTTTTAAGCCAACGAATAAGAAAAGAGTATCACAAAACTTTGGTGACTAATGTAATAAAAAAACTAAAATTTTACTCCCTCCCTGAGGTTTTTAGCTTAGTTAAGAATTTACTAGTATTAATTTTTCCCTAAACGAGTACCGTCGCGTCGCTAGGTGATGACTTCAAACTTAGACATACACACGTCATATCAAAATGCTTTAATTTTTTTACCGTAAAAAATCTATTATTTAATTTTTTTTGTCTCTTTTGATTTTCTGTTTTAAGGAAGCTTCACGTAACTTCTAGTTTATGTTTATTTCACAAACAGGCTTCTAATTGTTTTAGGCTGTTTTTCTGCTTTAACCCTTCCCCCTTCAAAATATATTATCCTTTTCATTGAAAATTGATATGTACAAATTTATATAAGTATAAGCCTTTTATATAAAGTATTAAGATTTTTTGTCTGAAGCTTAAGATTTTATTAATTACAGATCTTTTTAATTTCTCCATTTAAAGGAAGCTTTACATAGGTCCCAGTGTGGTAATAGGATATTTTGTTTTTGGATCTAAGGAAGTGGACGGGTTTTCTGCTATTTTTCTTCCCCTACCCTATCTCATCAGATACAGAGCCTCTAAAAGCTAGGGGAAAAGTGTGTAAATATATAATACAAAGCCAAAAAATACTAATTATTTAATTATAAGAATCTATGAGCTATTATGAGTCAAGCCTATGCCATGAGGCAAGACCAGCAGAACATTATCCATACCTGTACAGATACAGATACAATTCCAGTACATATGGACACACAGGTTTTCTTCACTTTTTAATGAATCAAAAACATAATGAAATGCACATAATTTAATAATAGTTTTTTTTTCTTGCTCGCATCGTATTATAAACTGTTTTCCGCGGATATAAAATGATTATGATCATACATTTTTATATTCATAAACAACTGGATATAATGTTATTTTATTGTATGGATGAGAACCGGTTCAAATCCACCAGATATTAATTGGTTTCGAATGAAATTGATAAAATTGTTTCCAGGCATGATGAACAGAGGGTACCAGCATATCCGATACTGTTTACACTGTAACAGATATAAACATCAGGTAAGACTAGAGCTCTTTATCCCAACTGGCTTTGCCGTAGTACTCCGGCAAACTGAAACTTGAAAGATTTAAAGATGTCGTTCTAACTCAACTGTGGCCTAAATGAGGGCCGACGTGACGATGGGTTTATTTGTATCCTTTGGTTATCACGTTCCTAAGGAGATTTCGACTCCCAGCAGCCCCGATCTTAATCCAATGGAATATTGAGCCTGGAGTGCCATTAAAGCAGGAAATAATAAGTCCTCCATAATTGCCACTTTCAAGGAGAACTTTGTCTTCTTGAACATGGACATGGTGATCAGGGCCTGCGGGCGGGTAGAGGCGGTTTTTGAGATTTGCGGCGATATTATTGATTAGTCTAATAGTCATATACCTAGTCTGCACCCCAGTTTTTAAAATAAAATAAAATCTTTAAAATTTACAATTTTATGTTCATTTGTTTAGAAGCTAGAAAAAGTCCGGATTTATGTGTCGCACCCTGTATTCTGTTGAATGTTAGAGGAAGACTTTTATTTTGATCATGGTCAAAATAAAATGCAGATATCCTTATACTAAAGTAACAGGATGTGTGTTTGTGTGTCTGTGTGTTTGTGTGTTTGTATGTTTGTTTGTACCGAAGGATCTCGCTAACCACTGAACCGATCGGGTTCTCCTTAACAGGGTAGCTTCTCATAGGTCCCGGGAAGGTTTATAACTATTTTGTTGGGGGGTGGGACACCCCCAACCCCCCCAAAAAATGAAAAATCCCCCCCTCCCCCCAAAATTTTTTTTTTAAATTTTTTTAACTAAAATTAAAATTTTTTTTCGCCCCCCTCTAAATTTTTTAAAAACTTTTTCTTTTAAAATCTAAAATAAGAAATTGGGTTATCAAATTCCACTCTCCTCTCCTCAAGTGCCCCTAGAGGCCTCTAGGGGCGTAGCCGCTAGTCTTTATAATAAAGTAACAATATCTCTGTCTGTCTGTCTGTGTATGGTTCTCCTTTACTGGATAGCTTCTTATAGGTCCTGGGAAGGTATATAGGTATAGCTATTTGGGGGAAGGGTACCACAACCCTCTCAAGAGAAATCGCTCTTAGAAAATATTTTTAATCTTATTTCAAAAATAAAAAAGGTACTTTTTTGTTTACTATTTCATTTTAAATCTGAAAAAAAAGTATGGGTTGTCGAATGTAACTATTTTAAAGGGCTGTCTAGGGGCGTATCTGCTAGCTTTGTTTTTGTTAGGATGTTATTTTTCTTGACTTAAAAATCTTTGTAAATAAGCTTTCCAGTATGGATTCCAAACCGATTTATATCCGCTGGAATAGAATCGCTTTTCAGCCATATTAAAAAATCATCTATTGCATCGTATTACAGAAATTTCATATAAATAATAAAATGAAATCCATAAAATTCATTTCAGTTTTGTTAGCCATGCCTTCTTCGCCCCAGGGCTAACTCTGCTGATTTTAATTCTTATAATTGTACATTCCAATATCCGCAGAAAGCTGTCTATAATACGATATATTATTTTATCTAAAAGTTTTAAACAGTACAACTATGACCCAATTATGAACTAAAAAGAAAAATTCATATCAATATTACTTATCAATAAATAAAATATAAATGCTAAATTCTAATCAGTTCATGAAAATATTCTTTATATTAAGTTTGATAATGCCAAAGCAAAGTGAGTTATTCAATTTAATAATTTAATAACATTTTAGTGAAGAGAAATTATTCATTTCAGTTGCGAAGCTACTCCAAAATTCGCATAAGTTATTAATTATTTTTAAAAGCGAAGCTTATCTATAAAATTAGATTCGGTCCATCCGTATGTCCTTCCGTTCGTCCGTAACAGTTAGCTCTTTTCCTTAATTTAGACTCAAAGTGTATATGTTCGTTAGTTTGAATGTTGTTATCCTTGTTAAAAGGTACAACTATCAAAATAATGTTTACTAAAACCTAACCTAACCCAAAGTAATAAACAAACAAACAAAAAACTACCTCCGATTTTTTTTGCAATTTATTTAAAAAAAAAGGGAAAGGGAGATTTTTTCTTTTTGAACGGGTTAAGAATGTCCAACCCCCATAGAAAATAGCTTAAAAACACCACAGGACCAATAGGCATATTCCCTGAAGAGTTGAGCCGAATTGGATCAGTGGATAAGCTTCAGACGGACAGACAGACAGACAGACGGACAGACATCAAGCTACTTTGAATTATAGATTATTAACGCTATATTTACACATTCTAGGGGGACTTTGTTTTACATTTGAGAAGAATCTGCAACAAGATTATAATGAGTTGAGACAAAAATATGGCAAAACAAAAGCTTCACAGCAAAGCACAAGTACCAAAAGTCCACAACAAAAAAGGGACAATACAAATAGGCTTAAATAGTTATTTATCGCATCGTATTATAGACAGATTTCTCCGGATAATATAATGAAAATTTTAAGATTAAAACCAGATTTGTAAGGCCCTCTGGAAAATTGCCTGTAATACGATGATATACATGATTTTTTAGTATGGCTGAGAACCGGTTCTAATCCAGCGGATATTTATCGGTTTCCAAGCCATATGGAAAATCGATTAAATCAAATTGAAATTGAAACATTTAATTTTATGAGGCAGGGAGGGAACATTCGTTGCTTATTACACTAGTCCCCAAAGTTTTCTAATAACATTTTCTCGTTTGTTGGCTTAGGGGACTTTTATTGAGTTTTATTGGTTGGTTTATTAAGTTGAGTGTCCAAACCTTTGAACCACTAATTATTATTTACAGAAGGGTAATTTTTGGGGGAATGGTTTTTGGGGATGTACACCAATTTATCGGACATTGTCCTATCCCTTTAGCTTCCTGGGGATAGGCTAAATGGGCGGAGGGAAGGATTATATGAAATATTCTAATTTGTTGTCTTAATAGAAGAAAATTGGAACGCAATAATGTTAAGATATTTGATGATGAAAATAAACACTCCACTCTGCAGGAGGAGAAACAAAATGAAACTTATTTTCATAGAATTCAAGAAAATAGTAATTTATCACAAGAACAAACTTTTTCATATGAACAGGAACTGTCAGATTTTAAAATGTCATTGAATAGGTGTTTATCAACATAGTCCCCAAAGTTTTATTAATATTACCATTATTATTATTTTTTGGCTTAACAACTTTGGGTACTTCAATTGAATGTTTATGGGTTTGTTGATTAAGTTGAGTATTAAAAAGTTTGAACCACCAATTTAAATAGGGTAATTTTGTGTACTGTTATTGGGGATGTACATTAATTTAAAGGCATTCCATTTTTATAGAAGCAGAAATATAATCTATGATTACGGTTTTGACCCTCTAAAAAACGTAATCTTCCATTCCACTTTCCCCTCTCTTGGTGATGATATCATCAACGCTGATACGATTTTTGAAATGTACCATTCCACTCTTAATAGAGGCGAAACTAGAATGGTACATTTATTTTTACATATCAGCGTATTCATAAACATTGATTTCCTTATTTAAATCGACATAATAGTAATGGTATATTCTAGTTATTATTTTTATTTTACATAAAATTTTTAAAATTATAAATAGTATTTTATACATTTCTACGATTAATTTAAAAATAGTATGCATGATTTCAATTATGTCGATGTTAAAAGTGTAAACCACCATTCCAGTTTCGCCTCTCTTGAAAGTGGAATGGTACATTTCAAAAATCGTATCGGCATTGGTGACATCATCACCAAAAGAGGCAAAATTGGAATAGTAGATTACAAAAATCATATCGGCGTTGATGATATCATCACCAAGTGAGGGGAAAGTGGAATTATAGATTACGTTTTTTAGAGAATATACCATTACTATTATGTCGATTTAATTAAGGAAATCAATGTTTATGAATACGCTGATATGTAAATATAAATGTACCATTCCAGTTTCGCCTCTATTGAAAGTGGAATCATGGAATGGTACATTTCAAAAATCATATAGGCGTTGATTATATCATCACCAAGAGAGGCAAAATTGGAATAGTAGATTACAAAAATCATATCGGCGTTGATGATATCATCACCAAGTGAGGGGAAAGTGGAATGGTAGATTACGTTTGTTAGAGGTCCCAAACCGTAATCATAGATGATATTTCTGCTTCTATATCAATGGATTCAACTACCTAACTGTATACCTTCCTCCCTTTTTCACAAATGTACCCAAAAACAAAAGTGCGCCGAGAATTGTTAATAGAAAAATCTAAAACTTTTATTTCTGCCTTTTCCAGCTCTTAGGCTAATTAAGCAAGGATTAAGAAAGACCTACAGGTTTAAAGTTTTGATTGCCTAAAGAAAATGTGTAAAAATTGGTAGCTAGTCAATTCTAAAAAAATTATGTAAAATAATCAACATCTACGAGAATATCAAAAGAGGCAAAAAAACAAGATTTAATTCATATTTCATCTTACAAAAAAAGCTTTAATAAATAATTGAAGTTTATTTTAATATTTTGACAATTCTGAACAAGGATGTAAAGCCAGTGAGGATAACAGCGGCGGAAACTAATTTTGGAATATTCGATGGCTGCATGTTGTCAGGAAAAAAACCAGAATTATTAAAACAAAATTGTACTAGTAGCTTTGCTCTTAGCGAAGCTCTTTATATTGCCTATAAAAAGGGGGATAAATTTAAAAACTCTTGGCCAAAGTATCCTTTTTTTATACACATTATAAAGTGCTTCCTATTAGCCTCTAGAGGGCGAAGAAAAAGGTAGAAAAAGCCTAGAAAAAAAGCTTGAAACTATCTCTAAAATGAAATATAAAAAAAAATCCTAGAAAAAACAACAGTACCTATATGAAGCTTACCTAAAATGAAGCTTACCTAAAATATAGATCCCAATTGGTTCAGTAATTGAAATCTTAAGCTTCAGACAAAAAATCCCTAATCTATAATACAAAGTAGAACGATGTCTGTTTGTTTGTCTGTCTGTTTGTAGCGAAGGATCTCGCTAAACGCTGAACCGATCGGGTTCTCCTTTACGGGTAGCTTCTCATAGGTCCCGGGAAGGTTTATAACTATTTTCTTGGGGGGTGGGACACCCCCCAACCCCCCCAAAAAAATAAAAATTTTCTTTTTAAAAATAAAATTAAAATAGTGGGGTCGACTACTCCCCCCCCACAAAAAAAAAATCCCCCCCCCCCCTTAAAAAATAATTTTTTTTTTATTTTTCTTTTAAATCTGAAATAAGAAAAATTGGTTTGATTAAACCTCTTGGGGCAAAGCCCCTAGAGGCTAGGGGCGAAGCCGCTAGTACTTTATATAATAGGATAGAAGCTCCACCCATTGCATGTAGCCCTAAGAGCTTTGTCTTAGAGGGGGAAAGCTTAGGGCATATAAATAGCATAAAACCACTTTCTGGACCTATGTGAAGCTTCCCTGAAAATTTGAACTTATTCGCTCAGGTTAAAGTGTGGCTTCAGACAATCAAGGATGACAACATACATAAAGGCGAAGCTAAGAAACAGTAGGACAAATGTACATTAACATTAACAGAACTGAATAAAAAGAAAATAAATGTTAAATCAAAATTGAAAGTAAATTTGTTGCAAAACTTCTTAAATAAAGCATAATGTTTGAGGACATACTGACATATTTTGGACTTGATTATAGAGATGCTTCGCTTATAACATTGTACTTTGTTGTCTAAGAATCACATCAATACAAGATAATTATATCAACTACTGCAGGAATCACCAAGCAAAGTTTTAAATCGATAGGACAATTCTTACATGCTAAATTAACGATAATAGCTTTCTATTATGGACGGACGTACGGATGAAACGATCCTAATTATAGGAAAGCTTCGCTTTTTCAAATCTGGTTGATATTAAAAAAATAAATGTACAGATGAGAGAATAAATGAAACAAATATTGATCTTGAGGAAGATGATATTTATTATAAGGTGATTATCCTATTATATTAAGTAGTAAGCATTATTTGTCTGTATCGGAGGATCCTGCTAATTGCTGAACCAATATGGTTCTCCTTTACATAGAAGCCTCTTATAGGAAGGTTTTTGATTTTTAGGGGGTTGTTCTTCTCTCTCCCAAAAAATGCCCCATCCCCCCCCAAAGAATTTATACCATTTTTACTTTTTCTTTTTAAAACTAAAATTTAAATAATGTGGACTTCTCCTCCCCCCCCCCTCACATGAAAGGCCATTCTAATGGCGAAGCTGCAAGTTAATCATAAAGAAATCTAATGTGTAGGTTCTAGAGGAAAGGGGGAGTAAGTCGACCCTCACCTTACATTTTAGTTTTTTAAAGGAAAAAAAATTGCTGGTGGGGGGGGGGGTATTACCATCCCTTTATCTATAAGAAACTTCACTTCAATGTAGAAACATATCGGTTCTAGGTTGCCAAGATTAGAACATTTTATAACTCTTTATAACTTTTTATATTTATTTATATTATTTAAAACCTTTGATTTTTTTCTTTTTTTAATGTTTTTAAAAATTTCTTTGCTATTAGCCTTTTTGGGGCTTCGCCCCTACAGGAGAAGGAAGGTTTCACATTCTTTTTGAATTTGATAAAACAAAGTTTAAAAGAAGAAAAGAAATTTAAAAAGAAGGAAAATAATTGAAAATAAAAAAAAAATTTAAAATATAAAAAATTTTAAAAAGTTAAAAAATATATAAAAACATAAAAAACAATAAAATTAGAAAAAAATATGAAATTTTTTTTTTTTTTTGGGGGGGGGGAATTTTCATTTTTGGTGGGGTTAGGGGTTCCCACCCCCCAAGAAAATAGCTTAAAACCACCACAGGACCAATAGGTATATACCATGTAGAGTAGAATCCAATCAGTTCAGTGGTTACCGAGATCTTAAGGGACAGACGGACAGACAGACGGACGGACGGACAGACATCATTCTACTTTGTATTATAGATAAGCCCTCAAAGAAGAGAAAATTAAAGCCGGAAAGTTTGAAAAATATTTTTGTAGACATAAATAAAGGATTAGTTACTCTAAAAACAAGTTTTACAAACATAAAATTACTTAAATGTTAATGATAAATTATAATTTATTTCAGCCCAAGCAAATGACTTGTTTGTTACATCAGGATTGTTTTTACCTTATCATTAGCCTCATGTACAGTAAAATCATTGGTGGAAAAGTTTGGACAGCATAATTTGTTAAGCTTAGACTTTGTGTATATTATACAACAGTGTTAAATCAAAATTAATTATGCTAACAATCAGGCAAGGAGGATATATCGGACTTTTATTACACTAATCCCCAAAGTTTTATGATAACGTTTTCCTTATTTGTTGGCTTAACAACTTTAGGGACTTATATTGAATTTTTATTGGTTGATTTATTACTTGGAGTGCCCAAAAATTGTAAATTTCAGAAAAGGATAATTTTGTGTATCTTCATTGGTAATGTACATCAATTCATTAGCCATTATCTTATCCCTTTATCTCCCTGGCTAACAATGATAAGAAAAATAAAACAGAATGTGAGTGGACGTTTTATTTTACAAGATGGTAATCATTAGCAATTAGAAATAAATTCCATTTTAATATCATTTAGAATTGTCATTTAGCTTTCCGCGGATAATGAAATGAAAAATTATAATATTTATTCCAGTTTTGTTATCCCTCAGGGATTGGAGGCCCGGTCTAAAATAAAATGGAATAAAATTAATAACTTTAATCTTATTATTCTTTAAAAATGTCTATAATACGATACAATATTTGAACTTCAATATGGCTTAGAACCAGCACAAATCATTAATAAAGCGGATATTAGTCGGTTTTAAGGCCACACTGGAGACATAAATTCTATCTACCTTTCTGTTTACTGATTAGAATTATTACGAGATGATTATGTACAGACTGATCACTTTCAACAAAATACATTCCTAACTCATGAGGACCAGAGGTTTCTTTCAACTGTGTGTCTGTCTGTACTGAAGGATCTCGCTAACTGTCCAATCCATGTGGTTCTCATTTACAATATAAAGGGTGAACAAAAATAAATGCGGACGTTTTTAAAATTGATATTGCACGGCTTGTGTTAATAGTAGAAAAATGTTACGCATACCGTTAGAACCGCTAAGAAGTCTATTTTTTGGAAATATAAGAACGATTTCTCTGCTACGTATAATTACGGAGCTACATGTTAAAATGTCCCAACTGATGTAAAACTTGACTTGCAAGTAAATTTTAAAATATAACAAAAATTTAGAGAAGATATTTTGCAAAAAGAGATGCCTACATTTTAAAATTTCTAATTGCTCGGCTTGTGTTAATAGTAGAAAAATGTTACGCATACCATTAGAATCGCTATGAAGTCACAAGTGTATTTTTTGGAAATGTAAGAACGGTTCCTGTGCTACAAATAATCTAGGAGCCAGATGGTAAAATGTCCCAAAATTTACTTGCAAGTCAAGTTTTAAGTCAGCTGGGACATTTTAACACGTAGCTCCTAAACTATGCGTAGCACAGGAATCGTTTTTATATTTCCTAAAAATAGACTTCTTAGTGTTTCTAACGGTATGCGTAGTATTTTTCTACTATTAACACAAGCCGCGCAATTTCAATTTTAAATATGTCCGCATTTTTTTTTGCACACCCTTTAGCTTCTCATAGGTCCTGGGAAGTTTTATAGGTATTTGGGGAAGGGTACCACCATTTGGTCGCCCCCTTCCAAATAAAAGAAACTAAAATGAAACCCCTCAATTATTTCTTTGTCTTTTCTTTTAAGAACTAAAATAAATATTGGGGGGTCGAATTCTACCCCAAACTTAAATTGCCCCTAGAGGCCTCTTGGGGGGGGGGGGGAGGGTGAAGCTGCTAGTTTACAGTTATATGAAGAGTTTAGCGTTAATAATAATATATAAATATTTCGACCTTTTAGACTATTTTATTTATATTTTCAAAATTATTTTAATGTTTTTTAGTTTATTTGAAATGAAACAAAATGCAAGGAAGGTAACTAGCTTTTAAACCATTAATAGCACAATATATTTATATATTATTTTAAAACTACAACTTTAAATCTTTCTCACATTTTCTCTTATCATAAACGCTTAGTAGTTTGTAGAATTTTTGCTTTGTCAGCATTTATTTTAAGTAAGAATTTATAAATGGCTTGATGATCAATGGTTTCATAATCGTCAGGGAAGCTTAGTATAGATACAGGACACATTTCAGGCTTATTTATTTGGCATAAATAAAATGTAGGGGTTCCAGTTACCAACCTACCCATCCGTAGGGCAAAGCGCCATCAAATCTTTTTAGTTGCAATAATCTTATTATCTTATAAAAATACTTATTTGGTTGAAATATTTTCAAGATTGATGTTCAAAATCATACATAAAATTCTTAAGATTTCTAAATATTTTTTAACAAAGTCACTTCAGATAGTTAATTTTGTTTGTCTGATTTGTAATTACTCTTTTTGTTATTTTCATAATTTTATATTCCTTCTTTTTCCTAGCTTGAGAAAATCTCAAAAAACCTCTAAAAAACGCTATGTTTAGGATTTTTTAAAAATTGGCCAATTTTTTACACCAATTGTTTTTTTCACCAAAAGGCATAATAATTGCAACTGCACTACTTGAATTTAAAAAAAATCCTCTAATGGCTATTGAACATTTACATTACATTACATTTTTTATGCTTTTCTACTTATGGATGTTGTAATCCTTGTTTTAACTTATTATTATCAGTGATTCTGTATCCATATTTATTTACGTTGCTTTTCTGTTATTGTACAAAATTGTTCTTGTTTGATTTTTAGAAATATTGATTTACATATTTGAGGAATTTGTTTTATAATGAAATCATTAAATTAGAAAATTTTAGCGAAGATTATATTATTGTTTACAATTACATGCCTTTTTTTTTACTAATGAAGCTACTCCATAATTCACTTTGTCTTTCCGTCCTTCAGTCCGTAATCCTGTTTTCTCTGCTGTTATTAAAGACAGACAGCTGAAATATTGAGGGAAGATTTCTATGACATACTTTGCATCTGATCTATATATTGTTTTATCCGTATGTTTGTAGGTCATGCTTCTAAAGATGTAAACGTTATTTTTTTAGTTTTCGTGTTTTTCTTGGAGTCTTTTCATATTCTCTCTAATTTTTCAATTTTATAAGAACCGAACATTTGCTCTATAACTTACTTTATCTGTTTGTACATAAATTCGAAGATTTTTGTGTGCTTTTGTACTTATGGATGTTGTATGTAAAGTGTAAGTTTCTAATTGTTGTTTTAGTTGCTTTTCATACTTGAAGCTGTATTTTTGTGAAATCTTTATTTATTCTGACGGCTTCTCTATTCTAAAAATTTAGGCATCTTTGAGTCATCCTATAAATTTCAAACCCTTAACGATAAGGTGTATTCAACTAATTGATAGTTTGTGCGTTTGTCTCCATACATGTACAATTTTAAATTTACAATTTTTTGTTTTCCAAATCAATTACTTTCAGCTTTGCTTTAATTAAAGTTGCTATTTCGACTAATAATTAAATTACATTAAAAAAAACTTTTTTAGCTGTGCAGCCGACTATTTTATGAGTGGATGAACTACACAAGTATTACTGGAAAACGTTCCATACATCCTAGGTAAGCATAACGTCGTCGAGAAGGTAATAGGTTCGAATCTCGGACTAACACTGCGTCATAACTAAAGGCGTTAAAAATGGTTCCTGCTATATCAGGTGCGCAATATAAAGAGTAAGTGTAGGGGGAATGCCTTGGCCCATAATCATGCGCAACTTATGAACGAGCACAGTTAGGACTTCTCAGACAAAGGTTGTGCAATCAAAGGGTTGGTTGTCTGTTGGATGTTACTAAACCTAATATCCTTGAGTGTTAGAGTATCGCATCCTATTACAAGCGGATGATGATCTGGATTCTCTAGATGATCACTTAAATACGAAGGAGAATCCGACCCTTACGAGGTAATGTAAGGTAAGCAGAATATTATTCACCAAACCTATTTCTTATAATTATTCTTCTCTTTAAGTAACAAAATGTCTATCAGTCCCTGTGTAGTCTTTAGAATAAGATCCTTCTGGACTGATATAATATTCCTTTAAAGTGAAGCTTCTTTTAGGTCCGGGGAATTTGCAAAAAAAGGTGGAGATCGACTTATCCCCCCCTCCTCTCAAGAGCCCCTAGTCCACTTTAAAAAGTTAAAAAAAAAGATTGCATTATTTTTCCCTAATATAGCAATGAGAGAGAAGACAAAGTGCAGTTTATTACACTAGTCCTCAAGTGGATGTTTTATATAAGTGTAAGTTTCTAATTGTGATTTTAGTTGCTTTTCATACTTGAAGCTGTATACTTTGTGAAATCTTTATTTCCTTAAAGTTTTACAACAAAACAACTTTGGGGACTTTATTGAATTTTAATTGGTTGGTTCAATAAGTTGAATGTCCAAACGTTTCAACCTCTAGTTACAATCTACAGAGGGGTTAATTTTGTGTATCATTATTAGGGAATGTACATCAATTTATCCCTCTAAATTCCGGCTAACCTATATTTTTTTGTTATTTCTTTTAGATGGTGGAGTTGTGAAGATGTTGTAGAGTGGTTATCCTGGCTACTCAATAATCTTAGAATTAACCAGGAATTTTAAAGATTATTTACTTCCTACAACTGCGCCCCTAGCGTATTCGAAGGACAGAAAAAGAGCCTAAAACTAAGACTTATTTACAAAATTAAAATTGTCTAAAACCACTTCAGGACCTTTAGGAAGCTTCACTGTAAAGGAGAACCATATCGGTTCAGTGGATAGCGAGATCCTTCGATATAGACAAAACAAAATCTTACTACTTTATAAAATAGGATGTAAAGTAATAAGATTTTTTGTCTGTAGCGAAGGATCTCTTTAACTGCTGTACCGATATGGTTCTCCTTTACATTATTGCTCATCTAGGTCACTGGAAGGTTTATAACTATTCTTGGGGGAGGGTACCACAACCCTCCCAATATAAATCGCCCCCAAAATTAGTTTTAAAAATTTAAAATGGGGGGGGGGGATGGGGCTCGACTTTCACCCTGCTCAATTTTAATTGCCAATAGAGGCTCTTAGTGTCGTAGCCGCTAGCATTGTACAAGCTTCTAAGTCTTTTTAACCATTATGGGGGAGAATATCTCCACCCTCCCAATATTGATTCACCCCTCTCTCCCAACTTAAGTGCCCATAAAGCCTTCTAGGGGCGTAGTCGCCAGTAATAAAAATAATACAAATAATAAATAATCTTATTTATTTTATAGAGCTATGGATATTTGCTAGAAGTTAAAATGGTATTATTAATCTATTATACAAAGTAGAACGATGTTTATTTGTCTGTCTGTTTGTTTGTAGCGAAGGATCTCGCTAACCGCTGAACCAATCGGGTTCTCCTTTACAGGGTAGCTTCTCATAGGTCCCGGGAAGGTTTAAACTATTTTCTTGGGGGGTGGGACACCTCCCACTCCCCAAAAAATGAAAACGCCCCCCCCCAAAAAAAAATTAAAATTAAAATTGTGGGGTCGATTAACCCACCCCCCTCAAAAAAAGAAATCACCCCTCCCAAAAAAAGAAAATTTTTTTTAAAAATCTAAAATAGGAAAAAATATTTTGATCAAACCTCTTGGGGCAAAGCCCCTAGAGGCCAGGGGCGAAGCCGCTAGTTTATATGATAGAAATGGAAAAACACACTAACAAATTTTTAGCATTAAAAAATTTAAATCTTTTTTTTTTGGATAAATATATTGAGACCAATTCCTTTGCTTCTAAATGAATTTTTAAATTCTATTCAAAAGAAGTTGTATCAACTTTTTTGCTTTTTATTTAAGATAGCTAGCCGGTCCTTTCAGTAAGTAGTAGATGTAAAATTTTTCATAGAATTCAGATATGCAATCGGTTTTTTTGTAGACCTCTTATTTTTTAAGTAATTTAAGTTTTTTAAAAAAATAATTAAGTCGGTTTTAAGGTACTAAAACGCAACAAAATAAAAGAAGAAAATAGCCAGTATGAACAAAAATAGTAAGATCTTTAATTTGACACCTTACTTTTAAAATTCTGTTGAGTAATTATTGAAAAAATCTATTTTTTTAACCTCGGTTTAATAAAAACTTTAGACCTAAATATTTTCTCAAACAGACATAAAAAACATGGGTTCATATATACCTTTAGAATCAGAAAAATATTACGAATCTATTCTAAGCAAAATTGAAAAAGTGTTATAAAACTATAATAAAAAAATAAGTTTATTTTAAGAATCATAATTTTCGGCTTTAAAGGGTTAGCTTAAACCAAACCTGAAAAAAACCTAAACAAAAGACAATGCAATGTAGCAGATATTTTTTAAACACAAGAAACAATAATGTATTTTTAACTGCATTGTTTTGAAGTTTATAAACAGACTGATGCATATTTGTTCATAATTTTTCATTCTTTACATGTTCTTTAATATCACTATATTTATTGTAGTATCTATTGTATATATTGTATGAACGTTCTCCTTTTTTTCTGGCAATTCTATAGGTTAATTTTATAGATTAAGCTTCCCGATTTGTCAATTTTTGCGATTTGTGATTGGCTAGTTTAGTATTTACAATTCTTAAAATAACTTTTTTATTTTTTCTATTTTTTATTACAATTTTTTTAAACTTTTTCAATTTTGCTTACAATGGATTCATATTATTTTTCTCATTCTAATGGTATATATGAACCCATATTTTTTATGTCTGTATGAGAAAATATTTAGGTTTAATGTTTTGATTAAACCGAGGTTAAAAAAATAGATTTTTTCAACAATTACTCAACAGAATTTTAAAAGTAAGGTGTCAAATTAAAGATCTTACTATTTTTGTTTATACTGGCTATTTTCTTCTTTTATTTTGTTGCGTTTTAGTACCTTAAAACCGACTTAATTATTTTTTTAAAAAACTTAAATTACTTAAAAAATAAGAGGTCTACAAAAAAACCGATTGCATATATGAATTCTATGAAAAATTTTACATCTACTACTTACTGAAAGGACCGGCTAGCTATCTTAAATAAAAAGCAAAAAAGTTGATACAACTTCTTTGTCATAAAAACTGTTCTGTTTTTATCAAATAAATATTCTGCTTGTTCTTAGTTCTTTGTTGATGACGAATACATCCTAATTTTTTTTGTTGTAGCTGAATATTATTGGAAAAGTTTGATGTTATTATTGTTTAGCGCGAAAGCTTTAGTAAGGTCCAAATTTTCTAACCAGTAATTCTAGTCTACAGAAGGAAAATAGTGAATCTATATCAATTTATAATCTTATCCCTTAAGATCCTTGCATAGATGAATTTAATGAATTCTTTGCATAGGTGAATGGATTACAATTGATAAACACGCCGTTTCAGAGATTTTGTCAACTCATTCCTTATCCAGGTAAATACCAGGGATCTGAAGGGATATAACAAAGGCTGATAAATTGTTGTACATCCTTAATGATGATAAACAATCTTATCCCTTCTGTAGGTTACAATCAGTAGTTGAAAAGTTTGAAAACCCAACTTAATGATCCCACCAACCAAAATTCAATATAGTCCCCAAAGTCGTTGAGCAAACTAATAACAAAACATTATAAGAAAACTTTGGGGACCAGTGTAATAAACAGCCCAATGTCCCCTCCCTCCTTGGGTAAATAGAAACACAATTCATACACTGTTTGATTTGTCAATTAGTCCTTAAGAACTCGGAAACTATTAAACAAAAAATTTATTGGATACTTTGTATTGTTCTTGAAGCATTGTTTCATTTTTTTTGTTGGTAGGGGAGGTTTTATAATAAAGTTTTCTTGTTCGTTGGTTACCAACTTTGGGGGCTTTTATTGATTGGTTCATTAAATTAGGTGTACAAACGTTTCAACTAATAATTTTTTCTACTTAAGGTGTAATTTTGTGTATCATCATAAGAGATTTACATCAATTTATTGGCCATTGTCTTATCCCTTTTGATCCAAGAAGAAAAAGAACCCTCAACTCCCCGTCAAAGTATAAAAAATCTTTACTAATCAGAATATAAAAGAAGGAAAGTTTCACCGTTAAAAAAATAATAAAATAAAATAGATCATTTTAATTTTTATTTACCTTTTAGATCATATAGTTCACGTGGCTTGGGAGCATTTTCATGCTTTGGTCAGTTATGATTACAGGTATTAACAAAATTAAAGGCATGCACAGGGTTTCTATTCCTTACCACAGGAAATATTTTTACCCCCCCCCCCCTCCTGGAATTTTATTACCAGGGAGGTAGGGGACATTGGGCTGTTAATTACACTAGTCCCTAAAGTTTTATGGTAACGTTTTCTTATTCGTAGGCTCAACAACTTTTCAAGTTTTGCTTACTGAACTTTATTGTTGGTTCATTAAGTTGATTTTTAAAACGTTTCAACCACAAATTTAAATTAATTATGTTCAGCTTACAATTTGACCACGAGGAAGCTTACCAAATATCAGAGAAATCTGGGATGCAAGAAACCAGTAGCTACATGTATTCACAGGAATATATCTTTACAGAGATCAAAATAAATTTAAATCGTAGCGAAGCTCACTATATAAACAAAATATGAATCCTTATGTATGTCTGTCTGTAAGCCTGAGCTGGATCTTAAAATCGTTTAGAGGTGCGCTGAATCGGGGCGATCCAGTTCAGCGCACCACTGGATTATTAGATACCAATCTTTAAATCAAAATGGCATGGGCGAATCAGCCCGTCCAGTTGCGAGGTACTGGCGCGGCAATGGTACTCATCGAGTACCATTGCCAGGCCAAACTGGGGTGAACTGTATTTAATAAATAATTTTTTTAAAAATTAGTTTAATATTTTATTGCAAAACTATCGTGAAAACATTTTTATAGTTATTTTTAAAATGAATTATATATTGTTTTATATAAAATACCGTACTGACCCGGCTTAAGTAATAAAGTTGTCCCAGCTCATACGGATATTTTATTGAGTGTCGCCAGCGATCTAGCAACACCGCGCTGAAAACCTTTTAAAGATCCATGTTTTATAGCAGTCGCTGTGGCGCACCATTAGCGCACCTACGGTTCACCTCTGAATCGCCCCGATTCAGCGCACCCCTAAAACGATTTAAAGATCCAGCAAAAGCTAAGCTTGATTATTTCCGGATTTTATATTATTCCAGGAAGCATGAATAGACAATAGACATTTCCCAACTCAATGACTATTTTCTTTTGCTTTCTTGGGTAGCTCCCAACCCCAAAGGACTGAAGCTTTTTAAATTGCATATAAAAAATGACGTCATACTGGCCAATTGTTAATTAAAATGGTAATTACTGGACTGCAATTGGTAATTTAGTCTGTGTATTAGCCTATTACTGAGAATTTGTATTGTATGACGTCATTTTTTTTATATGCACTGATTTAAAACGATTTAAAGATCCAGCAAAAGCTAAGCTTGATTATTTCCGGATTTTATATTATTCCAGGAAGCATGAATAGACAATAGACATTTCCCAACTCAATGACTATTTTCTTTTGCTTTCTTGGGTAGCTCCCAACCCCAAAGGACTGAAGCTTTTTAAATTGCATATAATAAATGACGTCATACTGGCCAATTGTTAATTAAAATGGTAATTACTGGACTGCAATTGGTAATTTAGTCTGTGTATTAGCCTATTACTGAGAATTTGTATTGTATGACGTCATTTTTTTTATATGCACTGTAAAGAGTTTTCTAGCGCGCCTTTAACTTCAGAAAACTTCTGTGGACAGAGTGTAGAAAAGCTCCGCTTATAAAACTTTCTGAGTGAGATATATCCACTATCCAGGAAAGTTTTCAAGTTGCACAGGAAACTGATCCTACGCCACAACAACCTGTTAAAAAAACCAATGCCATTGGCATTACAAGATCAGGTAATTTGATGGCATAGGGAAATTTACGGCAAATCATTATACCTTAGCTGGGAGGGGAAATTTGATGGACTGTAATTTGAACAAACACGCTATGCTTTTTAGGCATAATTTTTCATTTGTTGGCTTGAAAACTTTATGGTTTTTTTTTAACCCTTACAGATCGGGCCCCAATTCCCACCTTAATAGATCGGGGGCTATCTCGGCTCCTGGTACAGATACAGACGTAAAATTTTTTTCTGGTGGTTCATGTGTATTTTTAGAGAAAATTACTTTTTCTAGTCATAGCAGTCAGACCGCTCCTTAGCCGCTTTTTAGCGGCCAGCCGTTAAATTTTAAAACCGCTGTAGAGCGGCCAATTTTGCAGCTAGGATGACAAAATTTTAGGACGAACTTTTATTTTTCATAACATAAAAATTACTTTTTCTGATCATCGCCGAAAAACGGCAAATAACGGAAACTGCCATTTTCGGCGGTTACGGCGGTAAAACGGCGGTTGGCGGCGCAAATTAATATTTTTTCTGTTTATTATTGCTCAAGGATTTACCAAAAAAAATTATAGGTCTTTAGCTGTGATAGAAGCCACGATATTCATGATTTATATCTGGTGTAAAAGCCGGACAAAAATCGGTCATAAAGTCGGTCAGGGAGCGGTCAAACGGTCATAACACCACTTTTCTCAGAAGGTCATTGATGTATAAGTATTCACCAAAAAAATTTTAGGTTTCTACCTTATACACAAAAGTCGTAATGTAGAAATTAAGATTTATTTAGATTTTTTAAAATTTTTTTTTGCTACCCAACCGACTTTGACCGGACACCACGACCGACACAGACCAGATATCCTAATAAAATCAACTCTTGCCGACGTATAATTAATAAACTTAAAAAGTCATGAAGTTACAGCTCTCCATCTTACCTACAAAAAAAATGAGATTGAAAAAACTAGAGGGCCCCCCCTCCCCCACCCCACGATCTGTAAGGGTTAAGCTATTAGTTTGATACCTTTTCAACCAACAAATATTCTACAGAAGGTATTTTGTCGCAGTCAGGTACAATTTAGAAAGCGTAGCCACTCTATATTCAATACGTCTTTGGCATCCTTTAAAACAATTTATTTAATGTGATTTTTGATTATGAAATCTGCATCAAATTTTAAGGAATTTTTTTTTAAAAATTCGTTTTTTGTATAATTCTTTATCTAATTTAAGTTAATTAATTTTGACATCTGTAATTGGTGGATTTTAAAAATCTGCGCTCTGATTGGAGAAGCTTAAGTGTCGTACATCATTCAACCAATTAGAGCGCAGGTAGTTTTCAATCCACCTATCACGGATGTCAAAATTAATTAACTTAAATTGTATTTCCGCTTTTAGATAAAGAATTATACAAAAAACGAATTTTATAAAAAAAATCCTTATAATTTAATGCAGATTTCAAATCTCCCTCTAACATTAAAATTCTTTTTAATTTACATATCTTAATGGCTATCCTTCTTTTACTATCTTATTTCTCGAGTGTTTTAAAATTTATTTCAAGGAATAAAAGAAAACAAATTTAACCAACACACACCATAATTTAAATTAAGATTCATTTTAATTACTATCTAAAATTGATTAAATTTAGGTCCTATGCAGTTATGGCAGTTTCTGTTTGAACTTCTCAGTGATCCAGACAAATCTAACATAATCAACTGGACAGGTAATAATAAATTTCAAAATTTTTATTCTTATAATAAAGGGGGGAAATTTAAAAGGAATAAGTAATTTTAGAAAGTGTCTCAAAAATCAGCCATGTGACGTCATAAAAATGAGGGATTATCCATATTTTTTAGGGGTTTTCTTTTCCACCTCTCCTCTCATCTCCTGCATCTTTATGACGTCACACGAATGATTTTTGAGACACTTTGTAAAGTTACCAATGTTAAAATGTTATTTCTTGTATGGCTTCGAAACCTATTGATATCCGCTGGATTAGAACTGGTGCTCAGCCATACTGAAAAATCATGTATAGCATCGTATTACAATAAATTTTCTATAAATATTAAACTAAAAATAATCACATTAACCCAGTTTTGTTAGCACGGGCCCTCGGCTCTTCGGGGCTATTAAAGCAGGTTTTCATCTTGTATATTTTTATTTTACAGTCCACAGATATCTGTCTATAATACCATGTGATAAATAACTATTAAGGTAATGGCTGGGAATTTGAGCTTGTAGAACCAAATGAGGTATTATAGCTTTGTTTAAATCAAAACAACTTTAATTCATACTTTTAAAGTAGCTCGATTGCAGGGATCTAAAAGGAAAAGACAATAAATGATCAATCCAAATGATAATACACAATTTATCCCATCTGTAGATTACAATTAGTGGTTGAAACGTGTTTACATTAATGAACCAACTAATTAAAATTTAATAAAAGTCCCCGAAGTTGTTAAGCCAACATATAAGAAAACATTATTATATTCCAATGTCCCCAACCTCCCTAGTGAGAAATGAAGTGGTCTGAAAATGTATGTTTAAGTATTTGAAACATATATGTCCCAGAACAGAGGTGGATTCTTAAAAAAGAATTGCCCCACTAATCGCTTAGTGGTGCAAAATTGTTTTCGTGAAAAATCCTCCAAAATCACAAAAAAATCTACAAAAATTAAGTAAAATCTTATGTTAATAACCCTTCTATGATTTTGTTTAATTTTTGTAGATTTTTAATGTGATTTTGGTAGATTTTTCACGAAAACAGTTTTGCCCCACTAAACGATTAGAGGGGCAAATTTTTTTAAGAATCCACCTCAGGTTTTCCAAATGTATAAATCTTTTTATATAATTGTTTTATTTTCTATGCATAATTAAGTTAAAACAACTACCTGGATTCAGTGTTAGGGACCAAATATTTGAAGCATTTCATATAATTATTTTATTTTCTATGCGTATGCATAATTAAGTTTTAAAAAAGACATTTATCTTGAAACACCCTGTAAATTTATTGTTTTTTAGGTTGCTCGACTTTGGGGCATTCAAAAGAAGAAACCATCCATGACATATGAAAAGTTGTCTAGGTAAATCCTATTATATAAAGTTGAAGGGTTATTTGTCTCAAGCTTGAAATCTCAATGAACTCATTGGGTTTTATAATTCAGATAAGCTTCACATTCGGTGATGGCTTTAAGCTATTTTTCTAGTAAATCTCAAACTGCTGAACGGTTTAAAAACGCAACTTCCGAGCCTTGGAGTTATTATTTATAGAACATTTTTTCCCGCATTCATTAGGCCTAGTATTCATTCGAAACCGATTAATATCCGGTGGATTAGAAGCGGTTTCATCCATACGATCAAACTAGGG
Source organism: Acartia tonsa (assembly GCF_053477335.1). Classification (NCBI taxonomy): domain Eukaryota; kingdom Metazoa; phylum Arthropoda; class Copepoda; order Calanoida; family Acartiidae; genus Acartia; species Acartia tonsa. The sequence continues at coordinate 44,910,406 of NC_137264.1, read as the reverse complement.
TAATGTGGGGTCACTGAGGTCGCTAGGACTTACCATTTTTTTTTTACAATTTGAGGTTTAACACAGCCTATTTTGTTCTTAAATTTTTTTGGTCCATCTTTGAGGGCAAAAAAATCATAGAAGGAGTGATCTGCCAAAAATTTGTAGTAACAAATGAAAGTATAGGCAAAAACTACAAAAAAAACTACTTTTCTGAAGATCTCTCGCAAACGTTTAGAACATCGTTAAAAAACGGTTTTTAAAAAGTTGCTAGTGGTGACTGGAATTGACCCTCCCCCCCCCCCCCCCCCCTACTGCAATTAACCCAACGCTACCCTACGAATTTCAAAATGTACAATCATAAAACCATTTCTCGTATTCATTCGAATCCGGTGGATAGGAACCGGTTCTCATCCATACAAAAAAAATATGTCTAGCATCGTATTATGTAATCTAATAAGGACGAGTACGTCTAATAGTAGCAACACAAGGTAAAGAATGAAGTTTTTGCACAAATAAGAATAAAAATCAGCAATCTTTTAAAATTACAGATATACAAACTACTTAAAGCTTTGCTCCTAAAACTTTTTATTTCTTGTATTTAGAGGTTTGAGGTATTACTACGACAAGAATATCATACAGAAAACTGCTGGAAAAAGATATATTTACAGGTAAGTGTTTATTAGACAATTATAGAAAATTTCTAACAGATCTCACATGGACCAAGGATAAACTGTTTTATTTTTATCATTATTTTGATTTAGTAAGGATTTGAAAAAAAGAGTAATATATATTTACAAAAAGGGTCTACTTTTGGCAGTCTTTCAGCAGTTAGATCGATGTATTTCTTTAATATATTCGCCCCTAGCCTCTAGGGGTTTTGCCCCAAGAGGTATAATTACATCTTTTATTACCTGGAGATCCCCCACTCCACCACTATTTTAAATAAATAATAAAAAAAATGGCGGTGGGATTTTTGGTTTCTAATGTGTCCCACTCCCCAAGAAAATAGCCTAAAACCACCACAGGACCTGTAAGTATATTCCCTGAAGAATAGAATCCGATCGGTTCAGTGGTTACCGATATCTTAAGGGACAGACGGACGGACAGACACCATTCTACTTTGTATTAAAGATTATTTCATACAGTTTAATAGATTCTAATGTAATTTTGCTTATTGCTTAAAAAATCAGAGAAACGAACACTAACTTACAATACAGAGAAGCTTTGCTTTTAAATCCTACATTTTACCAGGGATCTAGAGGAATAAGAAAATATTCGATAAATTAATCCCCACTTATGTAGATTACAATTAATTTTTGAAACGTTTGAACACTCAACTTAATGAACCAACAAATCAAATTCAATAAAAGTCCCCAAATTTGTTAAGCCAACGAATAAGAAACTGTTATTATAAAACTTTGAGGACTAATGTAAAGAACAGCCTAATGTGCCCTTTCTTCCTGCATTTTACATTTGTTCCAGGTTTGTGTGTGATCTACAAAGTATCTTGGGCTATGGACCTCAAGAGTATTTTAGAATTACAGGTCTATTTTATTATTCTTATATAAAAGTAACAGGATATCTGTCTGTATATGTGTACCGAAGAATCTTGCTAGCCGCTGAACCGATATGGTTCACCTTTGCAGTTTAGCTTCTCATATTTTCTGGGTATGTTTATAACTATTTTTAAGAGCGTAAAATTTAGATTTATAAAAGTTATTGATTGATTAAAAATTTAGATTTCATAAAGAAGATGTATCAACTTTTTTGCTTTTTATTTAAGATAGCTAGCCGGTTCTTTCAGTAAGTAGTAGATGTAAAATTTTTCATAGAATTCAGATATGCAATCGGTTTTTTTTGTAGACCTCTTATTTTTAAAGTAATTTAAGTTTTTAAAAAAAATAATTAAGTCGGTTTTAAGGTACTAAAACGCAACAAAATAAAAGAAGAAAATGGCCAGTATGAACAAAAATAGTAAGATCATTAATTTGACACCTTACTTATAAAATTATGTTGAGTAATTATTGAAAAAATCAATTATTTTAACCTCGGTTTAACCCATTAGTGCCGAGCGCCACTTTTATGGATCGATCAAGCTGAAAATTTCAGGGAAGCTTTGTTATGGTAAAAACGGAATTCCAATTTTTTTGTTTTGCTCTAGTGGCGTGCACAGGAAAGTTGCAATAAAACCCGGTTCGGCGCGAGTAAAGAAACTGTTCGGCATAGGTAACCGTTTTTGGCGTTTTTTGGTGGTTTCCCCTGGCATTCAAGCCCAGTTTTGTCCTAAATACCTGGTTATTTGGCCCAAAAAAATTAAAAATGTAATTTTTGAACGTCCAAAGTGAGTTGTAGAGTAGCTAATACTACGATACGATCCGCAATTGAAAACTACATAACCTCATGTAATTGATAGAGCTACAAGTAAGATACAAAACGATTTATATCACATTTAGTGTTTTGGCTATAGGTGCCACTCTTTTCAGTTAAAAAAGCCCGTTTACTAGAAGTTTTAAAATTTTGATATTATATGTGGACGGGTATCTTTACTCGCGCCGAGTCGGGCAATAAAAATGGCGGGTATCTTTACTTGGGCCGAGCCGGGCCAATATAGAACGTAAAAAAACGATAAAAAAATCATATAAAAAATAATAATTTGAATAAAACGAATTCACAAATGAATGTAGTTGCCAATAAACTTTAAATTTCACGAAAAAAATCACTAACTTTACTTCATAAACAAAAAAGTTAGGAGGGGTATTTTAAAATCACCTCGTTTTTCTTGGTTTTTAAATTTTGTTGAGCTATACCGGCAAACGGAATTAAGCAAAACTGCCTGCTCCAGGGGGAAATGAAAACCAGGGTAGTAGAGGGGGAATTCATACTGAGAATGATGCAATCCTGAAACTGAGAACCGTTTTTTTTTGGCATTTTCTGGAACCGGGCGTTAAAAGCCGGTTCGTCACTAATGGGTTAATCAAAACTTTGAAGTAAAATATAATCTTCCACAGGCATAAAAAATATGGGTTCATATATAACTTTAGAATCAGAAAAATATTATGAATCAATTGTAAGCTAAATTGAAAAAGTTTTATAAAACTATAATAAAAAATATAAGTTTATTTTAAGAATCATAATTTTCGGCTTCAAAGGGTTGAACAACTTGAAAACTTGAAACTTGAAATAAACCTAAATAAATATACATACAATGTAACAGATATTTTTTAAACACAAGAAACAATAAAGCATTTTGTTGTGTTTTAGTACCTTAAAACCGACTTAATTATTTTTTTAAAAAACTTAAATTACTTAAAAAATAAGAGGTCTACAAAAAAAACCGATTGTATATCTGAATTCTATGAAAAATTTTACATCTACTACTTACTAAAAGAACCGGCTAGCTATCTTAAATAAAAAGCAAAAAGTTGATACATCTTCTTTATAAAAATGTATTATAGAATTTTTTTTTAGGAACTATACCAGCAAATCAAATTTCCCAGTAGTCAACCTGAATAATAGTTTATATAAATTCTTTTCTCGTATTCATTTGAATCCGGTGGATAGGAACCGGTTCTCATGAATACGAAAAAACTATGTCTAGCATCGTATTATATCCAGTTTTCTACGAATATAGAAATGTACAATCATAAGATTAAAACAAGTTTTTTTAGCCGGTGCCTTCGGCACCACGGGGCTTAAAAAACTAGTTTTAATCTTATAATTGTACATTCTATATCCGCGGAAAGCCGTTTATAATACGATACGAGAAATAACTATTCTATATATGTTAGATGTAAGGAAATAATGATATGTTTGAAATAAAACATTAAACTATAAAATTAGGAATGTGTTTCTATAATAGTTATTTCTCGCATCGTATTATATACAGCTTTCCGCGGATATAGAATGTAATTGTACAATTATAAGATTAAAACCAGTTTTTTTAGCCCCGAGGTGCCGAAGAATGTGTTTCTTAATTAGTTATTTCTCGCATCGTATTATAAACAGCTTTCCGCGGATATAGAATGCCGAAGGCACGGGCTAAAAAAACTGGTTTAAATCTTTTGATTGTACATTTTTATATTCTAGAAAGCTGGATATAATACGATGCTAGACATAGTTTTTTCGTATGGATGAGAACCGGTTTCTATCCACCCGATTCGAATGAATACGAAAAAAACTTAACCAGGATTTTTATTTGCTCCTGTAGTCATAAACAAATCACCAAATGTATTTTTTTACTTAAACAAAAATATAACGATTCCCCTCTCCTCCCATCCCAGTGTATGAACGAACTGACCAATAAATGAGTTTCATATTAGCAAGCTAAATTGACAACAATTTCCCTTGAGGGAGAGAAAAATTACATTGATTTCATTTAAAATGTCGTCTTTTACAACTGAAATTTTATTTCTTTTTCTTCAAAAATCCAATGAGTATATTGTTAATCTACTTTGTCAGTCCGTTGGTCTGTCCGCAAAGCTTTGAAGGATATATGGTTTTCACAGCTTTTATTCAAGATAGATGTCTGGTTTCTTTGTGAAGATTCGGATCTACTGCAATTCACGGTAGAATATTGCTGGTAACGATTATTGCCAAAAATCTATGAATTTTAAAGGCTGCTAGCTGCCAAACGGCTGAACGTACAGATTATACACGCGTACCATTTTAAGCGGTATATGAAGGCCTACAAATAATCTGGAATAGCCAAGATCCAATAATGCAGCCTTTAAAATTCATAGATTTTTGGCAATAATCGTTACCAGCAATATTTTACCGTGAATTGCAGTAGATCCGAATCTTCACAAAGAAACCAGACATCTATCTTGAATAAAAGCTGTGAAAACCATATTTCCTTATATTATCGTTATTTTAAGAGCTTAAAAATTGTTTTTATTTCTTTACTATGAAAGGTGTCAACCTTGTTTTTTTTGCGCAGATAGGATAATGAAATAATAAAATTAATTGTATCAATTAAACTCTCCATTCAATTACTAAACTTGCAATTGAGGTCCAAAATTTTTAATGCCTTGAATTCAAATCAAATATAAACTTCTCAAATGTAAAAAAATTATTAGATGGATAAAAAAGTGGGTAATTTTTAATTAAAACAAGTATGACAATATACAAAAGTATCGAAGCACAAAAAGATGGATAAACAGATAAAGTAAGATATAAAGCAGATGTTCTATTGTCATAAAAAAAGGATATGGGGTAAATTCTTTTTTTTTTAAATACTGAACATTAATAATTCTTTTTCAGCTTGACCGACTGATCAAATACATTATGTACTGGATGATTGTCGGTGCAGAGGAATCATCAGTAAAATTTTTTATCGATTCTTTGATTTTTTTTTGTAGATCGGCTCCTTTTTATTATTATGTCAATAATCTTAGAAATATTTTTCCAGTATTGCTTCAAAACCGATTGATATCCGCAGGATTAGAACCGTTTCTCTGCCATACTGAAAAATCATGTATAGCATCGTATTACAGACAGTTCTCCGTGAATGTTAAGATACAACTAATAGAAAATAATAATTTCATTTTGATAACCGCGGAAAGCTGTCTGTAATACGATGCGATAAATAACTATTAAAAGATTTGGCTGGAGTTTGAATAATGTTGGCAGATTTTTAGATAAAATTATTATGATATGTTGCATTCTTATTATTTATTATATGTTAATTTTACACCTACAAATATTACTACACCTTTAGGTCAAGGAACATGAAAAAGTAATATTATATTGGGCAGTCCCCCCCCCCCCCCTCCTTATTTTAAATTATATCGAAATTGAGGGAAGTGGATAGTATTTTTGTGTTTTACTTTAGGTTTGGTTAGATTGGGACTAGGGCACTGCAAGTCCCCGCAGGTTTAGGTTAAGCAGAGAAAACCATGGAAATAGCGGGATAAGGCAATGGTCGATAAATTGATGTACCTCCACAATAAAGATACACAAAATAGTCCCTCCTCCTGTAGATTATAATTAGTGGTTGAAACGTTTGGACAAGACAATCAAATTGATTTTAATCAACCAATCAATATGCAATAAAATTCCCCAAAGTTGTTAAGCCAACGAATAAGAAAACATTATCATGAAACTTTGTGGACTAGTGTAATAAACAGCCTAATGTCCACTCCCCCCTGAGAGAAAACGCCTTGCTTGCATTTATGAAAGATACGAAAAACAACTATATCTGCAATTTGATTGGTGGCAGGGTTGACAACTGCATATATAATGCGTAAATCTTTTAACTTTTTCGGCTAATTCCAGCTGCAGCAGCTTATGCCTGGCAAAAGCCCGAGATAAGTTTTTGAAACAAGAATGCCGCGTTTTTTCGACATTTTTTGACCTGTCATCTTCGTTCAATCAATCATTATTAAGAAAAGGCCCTGTAGGATTTAAACAGAGTATACAACTATTTATTTAATTATTTCGCTTTTGTTGTACGTTCCTCATAGAAAAAAAAATAAATAAACTTAAATCCATTTTTGCTGTTTATTAATTAATGCATCTTTTTAGAGCTTTATTCGATATTAAACAAATGGCTAAAATAATAATTCTAAAATTTTAAATTACTAAGTTGTATACTCTGTTTAAATCCAACGAGGCATTTTCATAATAATGATTGATTGAACGAAGACGACAGGTCAAAAAAATGTCGAAAAAACGCGGCATTCTTGTTTCAAAAACACATCTCTGATGTAATAAGATTGTAAGATAATGAACAATGTATTATGTATTATTGTTTTCCAGGCAATACATTTTACCAGGGAGGAAGAGGATAGTGGACTGGAAATTACATTGGTATCCAAAGTTTTATACCCTCATTATCCTAATCATTGGCTAAAAACGTTGAATACTTTTATAGAATTTAATTGGTTGGTGATGAACTATTTTTAATAATTGTAGTCTCTATCATCTTCATCCAGGATGTACATCAATTTGTTGTCAATTGTCTTATCCCTCAAAGTCCCTGACGTTTTATTGAGTTTTAGGCACCACATTCCAACAAACAAGGACAAAATTTAATATAAAACTTCCCTTGAAAGTATGGTAAAGATATTTTCATATTTTAACAAAATAAATAATTGTAGGATTTTCTCTGGGATCTAAAGGGATAAGAAAATGGCCGATAATTTGATGTACATATCCAATACTGATACATAAAATTACTTCTTCTGTAGATTAATATTAGTGGTTCAAACGTTTCGACACTCAACAAAATGAACCAACAAATAAAAATTCAGCAAAAGTCCCCTAAGTTGTTATTTCAACGAATAAGAAATCGTTATCAATGAACTTTGGGGACTAGTGGAATAAACAGCCTAGTGTCCCCTCCCCCCCTGGTTTACCCTCCACCTCCTGTTGAGGCAAGGACACGAATGGTTCTAAAAAGTAGATTTAACGCAAATACAATTGAGTGTAAAAATGGACTAGGACTTTAAAGCTAAATTGTAGTAATAGAGGTACTTTAAGAATGCACAATGCGGCAAAGATAGGATTAAAGTATTGCTTCGTGGTTAACCCGCGATTTTGGCTCAACACGTTGCGCATTAGGGCGGGTTCATATCGGAATTAGACAAAGAGGGGGTGTGCAACAGATAAAACTAACTTAAATAAAATTTCTGAACGAATATTTTTTTAAAAAAATTGCGAATTAGAATGCGACCACTTAAAAATGTATTTCATTAATAAAAAATATGCAAAGACGACATTCAAGTCCTTTCCACTTATTATCTCAATTTCTATTAGTGCTAGAGGGCTAAATATTTTTGTGCATTTAATAATGAATTTCCGACTTTAAGTCTTTCAAAGTCATATTTCACTTCCTTACCCTTTATTTACCAACCTTTCACCAACGACCAGACACACAATTGTAGAGGTGGTAGTTTCGAATCTCGGGCCGACACCGCGTCATAATTAAAGACGTTATTAAATAGTTCCTACTGCTGCTAAGTCAGGTTTGCATCATTAATAGTAAGAGTAGGTGGAATACCTTGGCTCCTAAACAGGCAAAACGCATTACCATGCACAGTTAGGACTTCTTAGACAAAGGTCATGTAATCAAAGGGTTGGATGGATGTTACTTAACTTGATATCCTTGGGTGATAGAGTATCACATCCCACTACACTTGGATTATGCTCTGGATTCTCTAGATGATTACTTAAAAATTGAAGAAAAATCCCGCCCTTACAAGGTAAGGAAAATGGATTTTTGGTTCATCAACCACAGGCATATTCAAATCAATTAAAAGTTATTGTGGATTTCTTTCCATTTCTTGATAGACCAATTTTTTTAAAATATGCATTCTATAACTTTCAATGTTTTCTAAAAAAATCTAAAAACACTTATCTACAGAAAAAGTTTTCTAAGATGAGTCTTGGATCATTTTAGGTTTTAAAAAAGTTAAAAAATGACAAACTAGACCAAAAACCCAAATAAAACACTAAAATAGGCCTTTAAATAATTTAATCTAAAATTTAAATCTAAATTTTACTTATTTGCCCCCCAGTGCATTGTAAAGAGTTTCTGATTGAATGCGTGGGTTCAGTCCAACATGAAAACCAATCTTATCAAAACTAGTCACATTATCAACATCAATCATAAACTAGTAAAAGGGATAAGCCAATGGCCGATAAATTGATTCCCAATTGTAATATACGAAATTACCCTTTCTGTAGCTTACAGTTAGTGGTTAAAACGTTTTGACAATCAACTTAATGAACAAACCATGAAAAATTCTATAAAAGTCCAAGATAACTATTCAGAAATGCATTGTTTAAAAACTTGGTGACTAGAGTAATAAATAGTCCAATGTCGCTCCCTACCTGATTCTAACCACTTAGTTCATAAGAAGACAGGGAAAGAGAAGAGAAAGTAAAATTATAAGTTTGGGAGAGGGGGGTCTGTTCCCATAATTATGAGTTTACGTTATCATTAAACTTTATCCAGTTATCTATTGTTTAGCGATATAAAAACATTTCTTTTTGTGGAAATTATGAAACACTTTATAAATTTATAGGATAAACCAATTCCATTGAACACTTTTTAGAAATAAAAAGAGTCAGTTTTTTTTAAAGTTACAATAATCAAGTCATTTTTATTATGAAAAAAGTAAACTTAATGTATTCACTTTTGTAACAGATTTGTTTCATATTTTGATTTTAATTGTAATTTAAAACTTATTTTCTTGGAAAAATGTAGAAATTATTGAAAAAAAAGTAAAATTAAAATTAAAATTAAAAATTACCATTCAATGTTTATTCCATTATTCTTTGGGACACATAGGTAAAAAGAAACTAAAAAGTTATATATTTGATAACTACCATATTAATAATAAAAAATATGCACAAATGATTTGTGAAAATCTAACCAATTCCTGTATGGGATTTTTAACAAACAAACCATTGGTGCATAAGTATAAAGAAGGTTCTACAGCTTTCATAAACTCTAAAAGACCAAATGAAACAATTTATTTGGATTTGTTGGAGTTTCCAACAGTGGAGGAACATTTAAAGAAAAAGACAAAATTACCAAGTGCTATTTTAGTGATAAAATGTGTGTACAGCAATTAAATTTCATTATATATAATGAATGAGAAAAAAGACTACATATATTGTAAGAAATTGCCTAACAAACTACTTTTGTAATCACGACTTGCCATTATATTTAGTTAGTGATAATGCAAAATTATTTAAATTAAAAATGATAGAAAATTACCTATCAAAACTACGTATTAAAATAGTAAGAAGTACCGCATTAAAATCACTATGTGATATCAGTATCAGTATTTGTCTGCGACTACCTGCCTATTAATCTGTATGTTTTTGTCTGTGGCTACCTGCCTATTAACCCTTACAGATCGGGGGGGGGGGGGGGTCATATTGACCCCCCCTCTATTTTTTCAATGTCATTTTTTTTGTAGGTAAGATAGAGAGTTGTGACTTCATGACTTTTTAAGTTTAGTAATTATACGTCGGCAAGAGTTGATTTTATTAGGATATCTGGTCTGTGTCGGTCGTGGTGTCCGGTCAAAGTCGGTTGGGTAGCACCAAAATTAAAAAAAAATTCTAAATAAATCTTAATTTCCACATTATGACTTTGTATATAAGGTAGAAACCTAAAATTTTTTTTTGTGAATGAGAAAAGTGGTGTTATGACCGTTTGACTGCACCCTGACCGACTTTATGACCGATTTTTGTCCGGCTTTTACTACAGACATATATCATGAATATCGTGGCTTCTATTACACCTAGAGACCTATACATTTCTTTGGTAAATCCTTGAGCAATATTAACAGATAAAAATATTAATTGGCGCCGCCAACCGCCGTTTTACCGCCGTAACCGCCGAAAATGGCGGTTTCCGTTATTTGCCGTTTTTTGGCGATGATCAGAAAAAGTATTTTTTTTGTTATGAAAAATAAAAGTTATTCCTAAAATTTGGTCATCCTAGCTGCAAAATTGGCCGCTCTACAGCTGTTTTAAAATTTAGCGGCTGGCCGCTAAAAAGCGGCTAAGGAGCGGCCTGATCGCTATGACTAGAAAAGGTAATTTTCTCTAAAAATACACATGAACCACCAGAAAAAAATTTTACGTCTTTTTTATCTGTAACAGAAGCCGAGATAGAGGGGGGGGGGTCAATATGGCCCCCCCCCCCCGATCTATTAAGGTGGGAATAGGGGCCCGATCTGTAATGGTTAATCTGTATGTATTTGTCTGTGGCTACCTGCCTATTAATCTGTATGCATTTGTCTGTGGCTACCTCCCTATTAATCTTTATGTATTTGTCTGTGGCTACCTGCCTATTAATCTGTATGTTTTTGTCTGTGGCTACCTGCCTATTAATCTGTATGTATTTGTCTGTGGCTACCTGCCTATTAATCTGTATGTATTTGTCTGTGGCTACCTGCCTATTAATCTGTATGCATTTGTCTGTGGCTACCTCCCTATTAATCTTTATGTATTTGTCTGTGGCTACCTGCCTATTAATCAGTATGTATTTGTCTGTGGCTACCTGCCTATTAATCTGTATGTATTTGTCTGTGGCTACCTGCCTATTAATCTGTATGTATTTGTCTGTGGCTACCTGCCTATTAATCTTTATGTATTTGTCTGTGGCTACCTCCCTATTAATCTGTATGTATTTGTCTGTGGCTACCTGCCTATTAATCAGTATGTATTTGTCTGTGGCTACCTGCCTATTAATCTGTATGTATTTGTCTGTGGCTACCTGCCTATTAATCTGCATGTATTTGTCTGTGGCTACCTGCCTATTAATCTGTATGTATTTGTCTGTGGCTACTTGCCTATTAATCTGTATGCATTTGTCTGTGGCTACCTCCCTATTAATCTTTATGTATTTGTCTGTGGCTACCTGCCTATTAATCTGTATGTATTTGTCTGTGGCTACCTGCCTATTAATCTGTATGTATTTGTCTATGGCTACCTGCCTATTAATCTGTATGTATTTGTCTGTGGCTACCTGCCTATTAATCTGTATGTATTTGTCTGTGGCTACCTGCCTATTAATCTGTATGTATTTGTCTGTGGCTACCTGCCTATTAATCTGTATGTATTTGTCTGTGGCTACCTGCCTATTAATCTGTAAATTTTGTACTTAGCTACCTACCTATTAATCTAAATTATTTGTCTGTGGCTACCTGCCTATTAATCTGTATGTTTTTTCTGTGGCTACCTGCCTATTAATCTGTGTGTATTTGTCTGTGGCTACCTGCCTATTAATCTGTATGTTTTTTTTCTGTGGCTACCTGACTATTAATCTGTATGTATTTGTCTGTGGCTGCCTGCCTATTAATCTGTATGTTTTTTTCTGTGGCTACCTGACTATTAATCTGTATGTATTTGTCTGTGGCTGCCTGCCTATTAATCTGTATGTTTTTTTCTGTGGCTACCTGACTATTAATCTGTATGTATTTGTCTGTGGCTACCTGCCTATTAATCTGTATGTTTTTTTTCTGTGGCTACCTGACTATTAATCTGTATGTATTTGTCTGTGGCTGCCTGCCTATTAATCTGTATGTTTTTTCTGTGGCTACCTGCCTATTAATCTTTATTTATTTGTCTGTGGCTACCTGACTATTAATCTGTATGTATTTGTCTGTGGCTACCTGCCAAAGAAGATAAAGTATAGAATAGAATCCAGGTAGAAGATTCTGCCTGGCTAGCCTGAAGTAAAATTGGAACTTTTGAAAGACCAAAATGGCTACAAGGCTGTTAGTAAATAACATGATTTCAGTAATTATTCAGAATAAATATTCAAAATAAATTTCTTTTCCAATGATTTACTAAAAGCCATGTAGCCAAGAATCCAGCTTCCTCTTCCCTATTCACAATGGATTAAAAATGAATTTAATGTGCATATTAAGCCTGAAAAAAATAATTATGTCAGAAAATTTACAACAAAATATTGGTCTCAGTATATATTTATATTATAAAACTAGGTTGCGCTCTTATGTTTCTTATATTAGATGTTGATACAAATTAAACTTTTCTAGTTTTGTCCAACTAGTCATTGTGATTTGTACTTTATCATTATTGTCTTTACTGCGCAAGTCAAAGATTCCTTCAAATTTCCCAGAAATATTTAGGGTTTTCATTTCTATTCCTCCTTATTCTATGCTACCTGCCTATTAATCTGTATGTATTTGTCTGTGGCTACCTGCCTATTAATCTGTATGTATTTGTCTGTGACTACCTGCCTATTAATCTGTATGTATTTGTCTGTGGCTACCTGCCTATTAATCTGTATGTATTTGTCTGTGGCTACCTGCCTATTAATCTGTATGTATTTGTCTGTAGCTACCTGCCTATTAATCTGTATGTATTTGTCTGTGACTACCTGCCTATTAATCTGTATGTATTTGTCTATGACTACCTGCCTTTTAACTTGTATGTATTTGTCTGTGGCTACCTGCCTATTAATCTGTATGTATTTGTCTGTGGCTACCTGCCTATTAATCTGTATGTATTTGTCTGTGGCTACCTGCCTATTAATCTGTGTGTATTTGTCTGTGGCTACCTGCCTATTAATCTGTATGTATTTGTGTGTGGCTACCTGCCTATTAATCTGTATGTATTTGTCTGTGGCTACCTGCCTATTAATCTGTATGTATTTGTCTGTGGCTACCTGCCTATTAATCTGTATGTATTTGTCTGTGGCCCCATTCTGTGTGAACAATAGTGAATAATTTTCAGTGTTAAAAACCAGGGATCTAAAGGGATAAGACAATTGCCGATAAATTGATGTAAATCCCATATAATGATACACAAAATTACCACTTCTGTAGATTACAATTCGTGGTTGAAACGTTTGGACACTCAACTTAATGAACCTACCAATAAATATTCAATAAAAGTCTTCAAAGTCGTCAAACCAACGAATAAGAAAGGGATGGTATAAAACTTTGGGGACCAATGTAATAAATAGCCCAATGTCCCCATCTTCTCTGGTTGAAAACAATAGGAACACGCTACCGATAAAATCAAATATATGCCACTTTTTATAAACATTCTACGTTATAGCAAAAATATTTTTTAGCAATCTTAATGAAACAGCTCGTAGTGTCTCCAAAAAAAGTGGACAGATTTTGACGTCATATTAGTTCGGCCAAGCGTTAGAACATTTGTCCACTGTAAGCTGCTAAAAGTTTACAATATAAAAGTAGCACATCTAGTCTGCCTGTCTGTCATTTCAAGAAACTTTTATTTCAATATGTGGAAAAAATATAAGAAATAAATTTCTTAAGGTCTCATTTCTATGTACCAACATTTCTATAGAAATCCAGTTAAAAGGATTTAACACTACCTGAGTGTTAATCAGTGGTGTGCCCAGGGTTTTGCCAGAGGAGCTATTTAAAAACAAACATCAAAAGGGGTGTTAGATTATCGGCAGCTGGGTAGCCCCTTGTAGAGTAGGTGTATCCAATTTACTTAATTTTGTCCGGAGAATGAATAGACACGACACTGGTTTCAAATCAATGGAAATATTATATGTTGTCGCATTTTTATTGTTGACTTTATTAAACGAACACTTTGATGTAAGAGCTTTATAAGATACCTAGGAAAAAAACGCATTACACTAAAGGGTAGAAATGGATAGTCAAAAAATTAAAAAATAAAAATATTTTTGTGGTTATTTTATATCCTTTAGACTCCGTTTAAAGATATAGTAGCCATGTTTATGGTGGTACTTACTTGTCAATGTAAATATCAGATGACTAATAAGTTGATATTATAAACATTATTACCACTTTAGGTAATACCACTGTAGTCGCCAAAATCTATAACAATTATAATCATTACAATTCAAATAACTTCTTAGAGATTATTATTGAAACTAAAACAAGGATGACAACATCAATAAGTAGCGAAGCTCAAAAATTATGAATGGAAATTGGGAATAAATTTACTATAGAGCTGTGTCATACAATATATGTATTTGATGAAATAGGGAAATAACGAAAACTTCAAATTCAGGCAAATCGGCTATCTTGAATAGGAGCCGAGAAAATCACGTTTCCCCCGAACTAAGAAAGACGGACAGACATTGCAAATTATAGAGTAGCTTCGCTACTAAAAATATTTATATGAGAGAGAATAGCTAGATCTTGAAATCATTTTAGTGGTGAGCCAGATCGGGGTGAGCCGAGTTTCAGCCAATCACAACGCGGCATTTCATAAAATGCTGTACTCTCATTGGTGAAAATTTGGCTCACCACTAAAATGATTTAAAGATCCAGCTAAGGATTCTTAGAAATAGCAATTTACGGAGAAATTTTACTGGAAGATTCTATGAGTATACTAATGAGGGGAAGGCATTAATGAAGATTCAAAAGTAATTGGGAGGGGGGGGGGGGGGTAGAATGTAGTGGGTTTGTGCTTAACTGTATGTTAGGAAAAGCACTATTTTGGTGTTTGAGCTATCCTTTAGCCGGTTATCCAATTAATTTCTAAAGAACTTTCTAAAAAAAACTAAAAAATTACAAAATGATTTGAGTCAATATTTTTGGTTTAATTTTTGTTCTTAACTATCAAGAAAATCTGTCTTTCAAGTTCTAGTAGGAGGTGAGATATGAGAACCAGGGCTCGGCAGCCGCTAATCTTAATCTGTAACTTATTTAGTTTATTTCTAGACTTTCCAGGGATCTTAAGGGATAAGACAATGAATGACAAATTGATAGATGTATTAAATTAATTGATTAAAAAGTTTGGACACAACTAGTTTGTCTCAATTACAGATTTCCGAGGTCGTCCTAAAAAAAAGCAACTACGACTGCCGAGCCCTGGAGAAAACGTTGGAATGTGACGACCTTGTTTATGTAACCAATTTGAAAGGATACGCAATTTAGGAGTATTGAAGTTTTGTTTTCAATTTTTAGAAATATTAATCCTAATATATTTTGAGGCCAAAGAAGTATGAGAAGCCACCTTGTAAAGGAGAACCATATCGGCGAGATCATTCAGTACACACACTGAACCTGTTTTTATAAGGATAATATTACGCTAATTCTATCCTATTAACTGGAGTTTTGGTATAGCCATTTCTAGGACAATTAGACATAACAATAATCATCTCTAAAAATGTAATACGTCCTGTACTCAAAAAATTAAAAAAAGAATTTTTATTTTGAAACCTAAATAATGTAAATATTATTCTTCAAATGTAAAATATATTTAAGAAAGGACTAAAAAATAGTTTAAACCCATACTTGGGCCTGATTTACATGGAGTACTCAACAATTTTAGTACCTTTAAAAAATAAAAAAATAAAAAATCGTCTAAACTAAAAAAGGAATATCTACGAATCAAAAAGTTCTTAATTGCTAAGTTGTTAGAAAATGGTCGAGTTGGAAGTAGGCTGCCACCCTGGACAAATTGCTCCAGATTTCCAGAATTGTGCCTCTGTCAACGGAGAATCTACAATAGTTCAACCGAGGGATAATCTTTTGATTATTTTATTTTATCCTGTCGAATTTGGCTACATATCTCCGTCAAAATTGTTGACACTAGAACATTTGAAGGGCGACAGAAATGTTATTGCTGTTTCATCTGGTAGTTTTGCCGTCAAGAATGCCAAGCTTGCCGCACTAGGGGCTGAAAATACTCCATATTTAAGTATCGTCTCATTTGCGGGGCTTCCCTTTTATGGATGTTGTCATCCTTGTCTAAACTATGAATGGTCAAATATTTCACACATTGCTGATTTTCAATAATGATTGCAGACAAAATATTCAGTTTTTGTTTCAATACTGGTAGCGATGCTATTCTATAACTATTACATTCGCCGTCCGTCGTATTTGTTGAATTTTCGATACTTTGAGTGTGTTATAATCGTCCTATCAAATTAAAACTTTTTATAGTAATAAACCATGGTATAACTTCAACTAAGGGAACTTTTTTAACTTTATGGATAATAAAAATGAATTTTAAGATAATGTACACACACATTTATTTTAAATAAAAAATACCCGCTTAGTTACTGAACAAGTTTGGATACTACCATTTTACATTAACAAATCAACATTTGACAAAAAATAGTTATTTCTCGCATCGTATTATAAACAGCTTTCCGCGGATATAGAATGTACAATTATAAGATTATAACCAGTTTTTTTTAGCCCCGAGGTGCTGAAGGCACCGGCTAAAAAACTGGTTTTAATCTTATGATTGTACTTTTTTATATTCGTAGAAAGCTGGATATAATACGATGCTAGACACAGTTTTTTCGTATGGATGAGAACCGGTTCCTATCCACCGGATTCGAATTAATACGAGAAAAAGTTTTATTTTCTTTTCAGTCCAATGTCCCCTCCATGTTCCTATGGATCTATTTGTTCTTGATACATTTTGATATTTATCTATCTATCAGTGAATCAAAAGACAATATTTCAAAATCAGAATAGCAGACAATTTATCACATTTTTTTGTTCACTTTTTATATTGGGAAATAAATAGTTAACAATTTGGTTTTCAAAAAGTCTAGGAAAGCGTGTACATTTTTATGATTTGAAAAAGTTACCTAAAAGGTGTAGGGTCAAAGTCGCTCAAAAAATCAGCGTGTGACGTCATAAAAATAAGGATTATCCATCTTTTTTAGAGGGGTTTCCTTTTCACTCCTTCTCTCCTTATCCCTCATTTTTATGACGTCAGAATTTTTTTTGAGCGACTTTTATAACATTTTAACATTTATTTGAATGGTTTTAGTGATTGTGTATGTCCTTCTGTCAGTCTTTAATGGTAGGGATTTGCAGAGTTTTGAATAAAGAAGTGCAGATAATCTTTCTTCAACTTCACCATCCCTTGAAAATACCTTCACTTAACTTCACCTTACCTTTCAATCAACTTTCTTTTTTAAAACGAAGATTTTTTACAATTAGTGTGTGTCCGTTCATCGGTTCGTACGACCGTAAAGGATAGTTTTATTCGTTAATTTAGGCATGTTAGAATTGTCCCATCGATTTCAAACTTAGCATGATGATTCCTGTAGTAGTTAGGTACGATTTAGAAAGCGTAGCAACTGTATAATCGTTAACAGAATGTACTTACGTCCATTTTAAAACATGCTGATTTAAAACTATTTAACAATAATATTTTATGTGATATAATCATCAGATTGATTTGATTTTGGAGTACATTATTCTAAGCGTGGCAGCTCTATAATTAAGTCCTAAAATGTCAGTATGTCCTTAAACAGTATTCTATATTTAAGCAGTTTTCCAAAAAAAATACTTACAATTTTGTGTTGACTTTTATAAATGTATATTTTGATTATTCAGTTCTGACACTTTACAAGTGTTAATGTTCGTTTGTCCTTCCATTTCAGAGCTTTTGTTTTTATGGATGTTGTCATCCTTGTTTTTATAACTTATATAAAATCTGTATTATTTGTCTGTGAGTGTTTTATTGTGCATGGGTAGACACTTTGTACACAGTATAGGGGCTCCTTTATATTTAAAATAAGGAGAATTTAATCAAAGTTAGGAATTTTGTTTTTCTTATCCAGGACCTATGAGAAGCTAAACTGTAAAGTAGAACCATATCGGTACAGCGGTTAGTGAGATCCTTCGGCACAGACAGACAGACAGATAGAGATTCTGTAACTTTTTTTTATAAAAATTTGCCAATCCCTACTAAAACAAACCTTTACAAAGATTTCCTTGAATTTTACTATAAGGTACGAAGTTGTTGATAGCTTTGGGCTCCTAATTGCCTCCAGAAACTAACAACAGCCACCTTGGGTTACACACACACACGGATAAACATTCAAAATTAAATACTTTTTAAAATCATTTTCAAGATTATAAATGTACGTAGGGCTGACTTTAACAGAAGGGGTAATTTTGTTCATCACCATTGGTGATATATGTACATCAATTTATTGTCCATTGTCTTATCCCTCGAGATCCCTGTGCAGTTTTTTACACAATAATTTTGTTCTTTTATTATAACAAAAAATGTTTGGGGGAAGTTATTTTTGTAAGGGGAGTTTACTTATAGGAGGGTTGATGTAAACCTTACCTGAACCTAAATTACCCTTCACTGTAAAGAATAACCATATTGGTCCAGTGGTTGGCGAGATCTTAAGGTACGGACAGGACAGACTTGCTGTTACTTTTAGATAAGGATAAATTTGCTGAATGCATGTCTATGTTACAAAATTAGAGCCTTTTTGGTCAGAAGTTAGTCACTCATTCATAAAAAGCGTTTTAGTCGGGGTCCAATTCTTAAAAAATAGTTTAGTCTGGGTTTAATTCTTAAAAAATAGTTTAGTCTGGGTCCAATTCTTAAAAAAATGGTTTAGTCAACATTCATTACTTAAATTTGTGGTGAAAAAAAACATGATCTATGACATGCAATGTTTCTATTACACATACATACAAAGTTTGTAAGGTTTTCATTTCTCATTTTTAAGGAAGCTTTACTTAGGTCCTGGGATGGTTTTAGGCTATTTATGTACAGGTGCGCAGCCAATAGTAGTAAATAGAGCACCATATTACCGACATAATTAATTAATACTAATGATAATTAAAATATACGTTAAATGATTAAAAAAACATTTTACAAATTTAGGAATCGACCACTAAAAGAAATAATTTTAAACTTTAATATGATCTGATGTTGTTTTCAAGTTAAACAATCATAATTGAAATTGTTTTATGAATATAATAATGATATTAATATATCTTTATATTGTTCATATGTTAGTTGGGAAATTGAAAATATATCTAGCAAATTAAAAGCAAGGATGACAACATCAACATAAGCAAAGCAAGTGGGTCAAAGCAGACATTGACAAATTTAAAGCACTTTTAATTTTAAAGAAATGTGAAATCTTATTTTGAAGTAGAAAGTAAATTTGTCTAATTGTGTCTTATCGTCGTAGGAATTATCAATCTAAAATCAGGTAAACAGGAAAAAACACCAGATAAAAAAATAGGCCTGAGGTAGGACTTTCTATTTCTAATTGTGGAGTTTTTAAACTTTCTAAATTGCACCTAGGTGTTACAGGAATCATTGTTCAAAGTTTCAAATTTATAGGATGATTCAAACATGCATAAATTAATAGGCATCCCATTCGGATGGTAAAAAGTTTTCAAATTCTGTCAAAGCTTTGAAATGTAAAAATGTTATCGTTATTGATTTTTTTATATACATTTTTTCTTCTTAAGAGGTAAGAAATATTATCACCCCCCTAACTGCATTAACCAACATATTATATTTATATTTTCACACTGTGAAAATATACACAAAAAGTTAACTGATACATTTTTGCAAAACAAATTATTAAATATTTAAAAAAATGCTAAAAATGTGTTTAAAATTTCTGTTTTCTAAAAATCAAATCTTTTTTCTTATTTTGAATTTTATCACAGTGTGAATATTATTCTTACTTTGTGGTCAATGCCCTGACTGATAGACTGACTGACTAGTTTGCATTCCTGCAAAACAGTCAATATCTAGCACTAGCTAGCCGACATAAAATTCAAAGAAAAAATGCAGAATATTTTACCAATATAAAATTTTATAATGGATAAGATGTCTTTCTGTTTGTATGATTATATAAGTTTTACATAAGTTTTTTTTTTCATTTAGGTCGGTTTAGGTTACACAACTAAAAGGTAAATTACTTCAACAAAAGGATCATATTCATAAATTGAAAACCTTTTATAATTTATGCTTTGCAAGTCTTTAAAATAGAAACTTGTAAACAAGAGTTAGATAAAAAGCATTTTTTATTAAACACAATTTAAAAATTTAAAATTTTTGTTGGTTTTTTTTATGTGGGCACCACAGGCTGTGTTGTGGTGGAGATTGCGTTGTTGTCTGTCTTCTTGTTGACCTTGGATTACTGACCAACTAACCAAGTGTAGGTGCGTGTGTGTGTGTGTGTGTTTGTGTATGTTTGTGTGTATGTGTGTGTGTGAAATGATGAAATGTATGTGCAAATTTCTTCAACAAAACATGGATAAATGTGGCCGCATTTACAATTAATTACAGACTAATATATACCATTATAACAGGGAGGAAGGGGACATTGGGCTGTTTATTACATTAGTCCCTAAAGACCTATAATAACGTTTTCTTACTCGTTGGTTTAACAACTTAAGGGACTTTTTTTCTAAAATTTTAATTGGTTAAATTAGTTTAATATTGAAACGTTTCAACCAGTGATTATGGGACACCCCAAACCCCCCAATACAATGAAAATACCCCTCCCAAAAAAAAGGGGAGTTTGACTACTCCCCCCCCCCCCAAATTTTTTTTCTTTTCTTTTTAAATTTAAATAACACAAAAATAGGTTGATTAAACCTTTTCCGACAAAGCCCCTAGAGGCCAGTGGCGAAACCGCTAGTAAAAAATAAGAAGCCAACTAAACAACTTACAATTATGTCCATAAGTAACGCTGCCTTAACTTTAAGCCAAAAAAGTAAAAAAATGTCTTTCTGTCTGTTTGTCCTTTTCGCCAATTTGATTCTTAAAAAAGAAGTTTGTAAAATTTCATGTGGAGGTTTTCAGCTATTTCTGGGAGGAACAAGTCAATTATCCTAAGAAAATTAGTCGCTACAAAAATTCCCTTAAACCTCAAACTTTTATTGAGATCCTAATTATTTTTGTATCAATGCATATATATTAGACCCAGGGAGGGAGGGTACATTGGGTTGTTAATTTCACTAGTCCCTAAAGTTCTATAATAACGTTTTCATATTCGTTAGCTTAAAAACCTTTGAGGCTTTTATTGAATTTTGATTGGTTATTGGTTGGGTCCTTCAAACGTTTGAACCACTAATTGTAATCTACAGAAAGGGTAATTTTGTGTGTCATCAATTGGGAGAAACATCAATTTACTGGCCATTGTCTAATCCCATTTGATCCCTACAGTAGACCCATGTGTGTTGGTAAAGTGTCTGTCTATACATTATTGTAATTCATCATAGTTCTTTTATTTCTAAATTCCGCAGATTTTTTAAATCTAAGCTTTTCTATAAATTTCAATTTATTTTACTTTTATTTTTTTATTAAATAATCATCACATTAATATGATTACTAAAATATTTTATTCCTAGGAAAATCCTAATTAGGTCTTAAAAATGTAAGTATCCCATGAAACAGTATCCTTAACTAAAAAAATACAAATTTATGTACAATTTTGTTTTGAGTAATAAACAAACATTCTATATGTGTTATTGTAGGTTTGTTCTAAGCTTCACAGAGGTCGCAGGATGGTTTTATGATACTTTCTTTAATTTAAGTCATGGGATGGTATTTAATTGTAAGAGGTTAAGCAAAGAGGGAGGTACTATTTGTGCTATGATATGATAAACATACGGAAATGAAGACGCACCTTCACATAATAAACTAGAAATTCTAAAGTTATCCAAAAAGTTATATCCTAATAAAGTTGCAGCTATTGCTATCCTAAAACTATGGTGTAATTTTACTGGAAAAATATTTGCAAAATATATTGCTAAAGTTTTGGCATATTGGTACTTAGGGTAAATGATATATTATCTATACATTTTTGCATGAATCTAAAGGGATAAGACAATAGCCGATAAATTAATTTATATCCTCAATGGAGCTGCACAAAATTGCACCTTATAAAGATTGATATTATTGGTTAAAACGCTTGGACACTCAACTTTATTAATCAACCAATCAAAATTTAATAAAGATCCCCAAAGTTGTTAAGCCAACGACTATAATAGAACTTTGAGAGCTAGTGTAATAAACAGCCCTATATCCCCTCCCTGATAATTTTGCATTGTCTGCTAAATGTCAGGGATCTTGAAGGATAAGACTTTGCAAAGTAAATTGATGCTAACCCCCAAATGTTCTAAAACATTACTTCTTATGAAAATAAATTTCAATGGTGGAAACGTTTGGACATTTCTGGTTTGAACCAAGAAATTAATATAAAACAAATTTTTATGAATTATTTATTAAACACTAGCGGCTTTGCCCCTAGCCTCTAGGAGCTTTGCCCCAAGAGGTGATACAAAAAAGTTGAGGGGGATTTTTTTGTTTTTGGGGGGGTTGGGGGTGTCCCACCCCCTAAGAAAATAGCCTAAAACCACCACAGGACCAGTAGGTATATTCCCTGATGATTAGAATCCAATCGGTTCAGTGGTTACCGAGATCTTAAGGGACGGACAGACGGACAGGCAGACGGACAGACAGACGGACAGACAGACGGACAGACAGACGGACAGACAGACGGACAGACAGACGGACACACAGACGGACAGACAGACGGAGAGACAGACGGACAGACAGACGGACAGACAGACGGACAGACAGACGGACAGACAGACGGACAGACAGACGGACGGACAGACAGACGGACAGACAGACGGACAGACAGACGGACAGACAGACGGACAGACAGACGGACAGACAGACGGACAGACAGATGGACAGACAGGCGGACAGACAGACGGACAGACAGACGGACGGACAGACAGACGGACAGACAGACAGACAGACGGACGGACAGACATAATTCTACTTTGTATTATAGATTGAGCATCGGTATACTTCACTATCCAATGTTCCCTTCGTTCCTAGATAAATATTTTTATAACAAGGACATTATTGTCCACATTTTGCACTGAACAGAGAAACATTATTCTTAAGTGAAATCAATAGTTAAGTGATATACTTAAGTGAGAATAGATGACATTTGAGGAACTGGAAAAACTTTTAATTTTCAATTCTGAAAAAACATAATCATTTAAAAAGTAAAAGTAATTTTATTTCTCGTATTCATTCGAATCCGGTGGATAGGAACCGGTTTTTATCCATACAAAAAAAAACTTTGTCTAGCATCGTATTATATCCAGCTTTCTACGAATATAGAAATGTATAGTCATAAGATTAAAACCAATTTTTTTTAGCCCCAAGGTGCCGAAGGGCTAAAAAAACAGGTTTTAATATTATAATTGTACAATCAAAATAGCTGCGCTTTGAAAGATACAATTTATACATAGTGTAGTGGTAGCTGTTGCAGAATAGATAGGTCAAAACGTGGAGAGAACGTTAAATGAATAAATTTTTAGTCAAAAGGGACAGTCCCCACTATAGAAAAATTGTCACAAATGTCTAATTTTCATTTGAAGTAATAGCATACCTGTAATAATGTATATAATGCAATGCATTATATACGTTGTCAAACATTATCTCAAACCATCCTTTAGTCGTTATTGTAAATATTGAGAAATATTCTTTGGTGTTTTCTCTCAAAGTCCTTTGTTGTGCGAAGAACTCCCCCTTCCCCCATATTTTACTGTTTTTTAACTTTAGATTATTGTAGGTTAGGTTATACTGGGTAGCCCTGCAAAGTTAGGACACCGTAGTTATAGGCCACATAAGGTTATGGCCTCCGAAATGGGCTAGCCAAGACAAACCTTCCAATATTTTGAATTTACTTCAAAAATTAAGAGGGGGGTTTCATTCATTGCTTTAGACACTTAGTAAAAAATCACATCTTTCTATGATTAAAAAATATTTAAATGCCTTGGTTTTCATTGCAAATGTGCAAATGCCAAAATTAGCATAAATTTCAACCAATAGAATATCCTCTGAAATGCCAATTTTTATCTCGCAAGTTGGTTGTGTAATTAAAGCGTCTGGCCATACAAATTGAACTTTTATACTTTTTGTTGATTGATTGATTTAGCCATATTTTCTCAATACCTACATCTTTTCAAGTGGACTCAGTGTTTAAAATATATTTTAAAATGAGGGACAGGACATTGGGCTGTTTATTACTATAGTCCCCAAAGTTTTATAGTAACGTTTATTATTTGTTGTCTTAACAACTTTGGGGACTTTAATTGAATTTTGATTGTTGGGATTGTTTTGTATCTTAACGTTTTAACTCTATATGGTATTTTCATTGGGAATCTATAGAGTAGCTGCGATCCTCTGCAATTTCCTTGTTGATATTTTTGTGTAGCTTTTTACTGTTTATCATTTATTGTTCTATTTTTATATTTTATCTGGGTATTCCTTACACATATAAAGGGAAGGAAGATTGTATAATCCTATTTTAAGTTTTTAACCCATCCTAACGATGATAATTTGTAAATATTCAATTTGGTAATGTTTGTTTTCAATCTGTCCGTCGTACTAACACACTACAATAGCATCTTTTTTATATTAGTAGTCATAAGGTCTCCAGAAAACTTTGAACGTCTGCTGTAGCCTTAAAAATTATTGTACATTTTTTTGTTGGGTTTCTCTCAATTTTCCATTTATTGAAAGTGATACATTATGTTTTTAGATCTTTTAAATACTAGTTGCTTTGCACTAGGACATAGGCGTCCAAGGGGGGGGGGGTAATGGGGCGATTACCCCCCCCAAAATTTTTTTCATTTTACTCCCCCCATTTATAATTTACCCCTACCCTGGGGGTGCCGTAGGCACCCCCAACCATTTAGGAGGGGGTATTTACCCCCCACCAAACAATTTTGGGGGGGTAAATACCCCCCCCAAAATAAAAAATCTCTAATAAAAAAAATTTTTTCGCGCTTAGCGCGCATTTTTAATACTATATATTTAATAAAATTTAAATTACCCCCCCAAAAAATTTTACCCCGGGGGTAAATTTTGGGGGGGGTAAACTAAATTTACCCCTGCCAACAGGTTTCAGGGGGGGGTAATTACCCCCCCCCAAGCAAATTTTACCCCCGGGGTAAAAATTTTGGGGGGGGGTAAAAAAAATTTTATTAAATATATAGTATTAAAAATGCGCGCTAAGCGCGCAAAATTTTTTTTTATTAGAGATTTTTTATTTTGGGGGGGGTATTTACCCCCCCAAAATTGTTTGGGGGGGGGTAAATACCCCCTCCTAAATGGTTGGGGGTGCCTACGGCACCCCCAGGGTAGGGGTAAATTTTAAATGGGGGGAGTAAAATGAAAAAAATTTTGGGGGTGCCCCATTACCCCCCCCCCCTTGGACGCCTATGTCCTACCC
This sequence comes from Acartia tonsa, assembly GCF_053477335.1. Lineage (NCBI taxonomy): Eukaryota > Metazoa > Arthropoda > Copepoda > Calanoida > Acartiidae > Acartia > Acartia tonsa. The sequence continues at coordinate 44,884,923 of NC_137264.1, read as the reverse complement.
CCGCCATTTTACCCCCCCCAAAAACGATTTACCCCCCCTTAAAAAAATTTTGGATCTACTGCAGTTCACGGTAAAATATTGCTGGTAACGAATATTGCTAAAAAATTATGAATTTTAAAGGCTGCTAGCTGCCAAACGGCTGAACGTACAGATCATGCCCGCACATAGTTTTAAACGGCATAAAAAGGCCTACAAATACTCTGGAATAGCCATAAATCAGTAATGCATATTTATCTTGCAGTGCAGAGAAATGCGCGAAAAAGACCTATTTTACGCGGTTTTTCTTCAGTGAAGCTTTCCCTGTGCATCATTGGATCTTGGCTATTCCAGATTATTTGTAGGCCTCCTTATGCCGCTTAAAATGGTGTGCGGGTATGATCTGTATGTTCAGCCGTTTGGCAGCTAGCAGCCTTTAAAATTCATAAATTTTTAGCAATATTCGTTACCAGCAATATTTTACCGTGAACTGCAGTAGATCCAAAATTTTACCCCCCCCAAAATAAAAAGCTTGGACGCCCTTGCACTAGGATGGCCCCAAAAGGTATAAATAACTTTTGTTTATCAAAATCAATTTAAATTATGTGCTTTTGGAGAGGGAAGGGTATATATAGGGTAAGGGGATATCAAGCCTTCCAGAAATTTTTTTTTAAACTATCATAGGACGGTATGTATTGTATAATTATATATCCTACTAGCGGCTACGCCCCCTAGAGGCCTCTAGGGACACCTTAGGTAATGGGGAGTGGGAATAGTAGACCCTTCACTTTCATTTTTAGGTTTAAAAAGGAAAAATGTTGCAGATTTTTTTTTTTGGGGGGGGGGGGCATTTCTCCTCGGATGGTAAATACACCCTCCCCTAAAATAGTTAAAAACCTTACCTTGACCAATAAGAAGCTTCACTTTAAAGGAGAACAATATCGGTTCAGCGGTTAGCGAGATTCCTCGCTACAGTCGAAAAAAGCTTATTACTTTATATATTAGGACTAGAGTTGGCTCGATATAATTATCTCCCTATTGGCTAGTTTTCTATATGCATATCTATTTCTCAATAAATCTATTTTCCTCACCCGGCATTACTATCTAAAAGAAAGTAAATATTTAATAATTTAAATGATTTTTAAAAGATTTTTTTAAATTATATTTTTTTCTTTACATTACCATCACCAAAGGGTTAATGATGATGATTACAATTTTAGTTTGATATTTGAACACACAAAATGTCGCCACAATCGAATTCTTTTAAAACATAGTTTTCTTAAATTTATCATATTATAAATTTAAATTTTCTTTTTTTATGATTAGAAATTAAATACATCAATTTAAGGTAAATAGCAACATGAAATGAAAAAAATGAATTTATTTTTAATAAAGTAAAATAATGGGTCTTATCGTTCTGGGCAATGAGAGTTTATTATGGATTATTGGAGCACTATGAGTTTTAATCATATATTCCTTGGAAAACTTGAGCTCGTTTATAGACATTTATTTCTTATATAGATCTGACATGGATCTTGAAGCAATTAAGCAGGCCGTTTTGTACATGTTAAAAATTGGAAGATTTCATTAAATAAAAGTAATCGCAAATATACTTAGTAAATAATATAGAATAGTAAAGTTTTTTTTCGTCTAATTCTAAGGATCTCATTCTCGATAATTGCTGGTCTTGGTATGGGTTTAGGCTATTCTACAGACCCCTACTACCCTTCCTTGCAACTAGTTCCATTTCAAGAACCACAAAATCGGGTAAGCAGTTAACAAGATCTTGGAGGACAAACATATAAATAAATTACAATTTTGCATTATATATGTAAATATATCTTAAAAGTCTATTGCTATGAAATTAATTGAACGTTTTTAGTTTAATCATATGGAGACCAATTTATGATAGGTAATTAAAGTTTGATGAATTCTAATGCAAAATTTGCCTGCAGGTAGATCTATGATTTACACTATTTATCAATATTAATAGGACACTCTTACCTGTACAATTTTTGGGTTTATTTTTATTAATATGTAATAGAATTATGAAACTGTTTTGTTATTAGATTATATACAAGATCATGGAAAGAAAACAAAGTAGCGGGTTTCGTCTAATTTTCACAGACTGTATTTTTGATAGGTTATTTTAGGTTAGGTTAGATAAATGTTAATGATTGCCCCGCAGGGTTAGAGCACCTCTTTAAATAGTTGATAAGCTACTGTGAAAATCTGACGAAAACCGCTACTTCGTTTTCTTTCCATGATCCGAATATTACGTTATGTTGTAAATTTATCAGATGGTTAATGTCATATAGCTGACCTAAAACAAAGGCTAGGACGTCCAAGCTTTTTTGTTGGGGAGTGGGGGGGGGGGTTCTTTCGTTCGAGTAGGGGTTTAACACGCTGTAATTCTCTTCCCCTTTAGACGTCCTTAAACAAAGGTATGTAGATAATATGTCAGCTATATATATACTTTTGATATCGTCAGGGTTGTAAATAAAAAAAAAAACATTATTTTTCTTTATTTAGAATGCCAAGATATAAACAAATCTTGCTGAAAGACACTTACATCTTACCTTAATCAATATGAATGCTTATTTTTCAATAAAATGATATATTTTTGAAATGCGGGAGTATCTCCTTATTGTTGAATGACCATGCCCTAAATATGTGAGCTACTCGGTAATTACAGCGGCGATTGTCGCAAATTTATTCCTTTTAATTATGGTAATATTGCCCTAAATTAAAATTAATGTATATTACACATTATATATAACATACAAATAGCGAATTTAAAATTTAAAAATGAAAAATAAACTAATCTAACCTTTCTCTGAAAATCAAAATCTTTTAAATTGTGACCTTCAAATTATTAATAAACGCACAGATAGAAAAGCATCACATTACTTGATTGCTTTTCATGAATTTAACAAAAAATGTGGATGAGGTTTCGTGATTATTTTTAAAAATATGTCAACATTTTTAAAGGGATAATGCCAGGGCTCGGCAGGATGCCTCTCACAAAAAATTAACTAAAATTTTGAACCTACATTCATTTTTTAAAAACTTTAAGTGTTACCCCAGGTTAGGTTATGTTGTGAACAAGGTAGCCCTCCATGGTTATAGCCTTCCAACCTACGTATCTTACTTAAAGTTAATAATTTGAGATGCAAAATCATCATTCGGGGATGTTTATTTAAGAAGATTTGGGGGTATTCCAATTCCATATTTTGATCAGTTTAAGACATCTAGCTAAAAAAACGTGCAGCTTATTGCTGGCTGTCGCAGCTGCAGATCCCTATTTTATGAAATCATCTTCGTTCATGAACATTAATATTTTACACCAAGACCTAAAATAAAAGAATATGAAATATTATATAAGAATAGGCTAAAAGGTGCTTAGATCAAGTGCGTGCATGACATTTTGTCACAGGGGCGTGCGAAGCACGCTTAAAAGGATGAACCCGCCCCTCCCTCCTTTAGGGTCGCTTGAGGTGAAGTGGAAGTCGTAACCCCCCCATACTTTAAATCTAGTACAGAAGATGTAAGATGTCTGGCCGTCCGTCCCTTAAGATCTCGGTAACCACTGAACCGATCGGATTCTACTTTGCAGGGAATACACCTACTGGTCCTGTTTTAGGCTATTTTCTTGGGGGTTGGGTCACCCCAAAACCCCTAAAAACCAAAAAATCCCCCCCCACAATTTAAAAAAAAAAGAATTTTTACGAATTTTGCGAATTCGCCATTTATTCGCGAAAATTTACAATTCATTCGCATTTTTTTCCGCTGGGTAGGTGATAGAAGATGTAATCAAACCTCTTGGGGCAAAGCTAGGGGCGAAACCGCTAGTTACTTTTATATAAGGATAAATGTGGCGAATCTTATTATGAGATTTTGCAGAAATACCCCGTGGGGAAAAGTTTTGCGGGGCACGTGCGAAAAAATTGACCCCTACTCACCCAAGTTTTGAGCCCTGGGATACGGATATCTTTTCTCATATTGATTTTAGTTAAAGTTTGGCAGAAATTTATAATTTATAGTAGCAAAGCTATTCTTTAAATCACTTTGTCTTTCCGTCCGGCACTCCGTAACAGTATGGGATAAAGTATACAATTTACTTGTTACGTCAGTCTGTCCATCATGCTAAAAATGATAACCAACCAGACACAACAATCAGTCCAACTAAAAAGGAATTTATAGTAGACATATGATTTCATTTCTCGTATTTATTCAAATCCGGTGGATAGGAACCGGTTCTCATCAATACGAAAAAACTATGTCTAGCATCGTATTATATTCAGCTTTCTACGAATATAAAATGTACAATCATATAATTGTACATTATATCCGCGGAAAGCTGTTTATAATACGATGCGAGAAATAACTTTTAAATTAGGAACCGGTTCTCATCAATACGAAAAAACTATGTCTAGCATCGTATTACATTCAGTTTTCTACGAATATAAAAAATGTACAATCTTATAATTGTACATTATATCCGCGGAAAGCTGTTTATAATACGATGCGAGAAATAACTTTTAAATTTGGTCCCCTATTGTCATTATCATTATAGTTTGTTGTTGTTGTTGTAGCCATGATTCTCTGAAGTTAGGACTCAGATGCACACGGAGACTGGAAGTAAGAATCCTTTGGCCAATCTTAGATTGGTAAGCTTCGCGCACAGCTAATTGTATTTTATGTTACATTACAAGCTGACCCGCAATTCTCGTGGAAGCTACTCAATTATTACATCACCCTGGCCTAGAGTTTTGGCAGATGCCCTAGGGTTGTAAGACGGGAGATTTGTAGGAAGTTAGGATTCTACAAATCAAGCAGCTCTAACCATGCTTTCCCTCATCCATGCATTATAGTTTGTTCTTTTTTAACTGACGCAATATAAGGATAAAAAAATCTATCCTTTCATATCAAACTATATACACTTGCAAACCAATAATGTGATCGGATTGTTCTTTCAGAGGTTGGGAACTTTATATATTTACTCTTTAAAATTCCTAGTGCCGCTGCCCCTAGAGGCCTCAAGGGGGCTCTTGAGGGCGGGATGTGGGAGGGGGGAGTGAAGGGTTTGAACCTCCCTTTTCAATTGTAGTTTAAAAAAGAAAAATTTTGACAAAAAAAATGGGGGATAATTTTTTTTTAGGGGCAATTTACCTTGGGATGGTGGTGGCACCCTGTCCCAAAACTTCCCAGGACCTATGAGAAGCTATCCTGTAAAGGTGAGCCATATCAGTTCTTATGTAAATAGATCCTTCTGTACACACACACACACAGATCCTTTTACTCTATTATAAGGATAGTTAAACTTTCTCCTATTTGGAGAAATATTAGATCCTACCCTGGTATGGAGTTAATTGTTCTTGTTAAAAGCGAAGCTTTTCTATAATTAGTGTCGGTCCGTCCGTACGTCCGTCCTTCCGTCCGTAACAGATAGCTTTTTACGTTAATTTAGGCATTAAGATATATAAGTTTTCCGGAATTTTAATGTTAGGGGGAGATTTGAAATCTGCATAAAATTTTAAGGATTTTTTTATAAAATTCGTTTTTTGTATAATTCTTTATCTAAAAGCGGAAATGCATTTTAAGTTAATTAATTTTGACCAATAGGATAGGGGGATTTTAAACTACCTGCGCTCTAATTGGTTGAATGATGTACGCCATCCAATCAGAGCGCAGATTTTTTAAATCCACCAATCACAGATGCTAAAATTAATTAACTTAAATTGCATTTCCGCTTTTAGATAAAGAATTATAGAAAAAACGAATTTTATAAAAAATCCTCAAAATTTTATGCAGATTTCAAATCTCCCCCTAACTTTAAAATTCCAGAAAACTTATATATCTTATTAGGCATGTTAGAATTGTCCCATCGATTTCAAATTTTGCATGGTGATTCCTTTAGTAGTTAGGTACGATTTAGAAAGCGTATCAACTCTATAATCATTACCAATATGTCGGTACGTCCATTTTAAACATGTTGATTTTTTTTTACTTTTTTAACAACAAATTTTTATGTGAACTAATCATCTGATTGATCTGATTTTTTGTATTTTGATTCCTGGAACAACAAAGTATAATTTAATAAGCGAAGAAACTCTATAATCAAGTCCTAAAAATGTAAGTATGTCCATAAACATTATCCCGAATCAAGCAGTTTTTTTCAACAAAATTTACTTACAATTTTGCTTTGACCCTTATACATTTATATTATGATTATTCTGTTCTAACACTATACAAGTGTTAATGTCCGTTTGTCCTACCGTTTCAGTGCTTCGCTTTTATGGATGTTGTCATCCTTGTTTATTTATGAATTATAATACTTTTCCGTCTCTGACATTAGCCTGAACTAAATACATTAGAATTAGTTACATTTATTAACACATAGAAAAACAAGGATGACAACATCCATAAAAGCGAAGCTCTGAAAGGGTAGGACAAACGGACATTAACACTTGTATAATGTCAGAACTGAATAATCAGAATGCAAATGTACAAGAGTCAAAGCAAAATTGTAAGTAAATTTGTTGAAAAACTGCTTGATACAGGATAATGATTATGGACATACTTACATTTTTAGGACTTGATTATAGAGTTGCTTCGCTTATAATGTTGTACTTTGTTGTCCCAGGAATCAGTATACCAAAAATCAGACCAATCGGATAATTAGGTCACATAAAATTTATTGTTAAAATGTAAAAAAAATCAACATGTTTAAAATGGACGTACGGACATTCTGGTAATGATTATAGAGTTGCTACGCTTTCTAACTCGTACCTAACTGTTACAGGAATCACCATGCAAAATTTGAAATCGATAGGACAATTCTAACATGCCTAAATTAACGAAAAAAGCTTTGAAAAAGTAAAAAAAATCAACATGTTTAAAATGGACGCACGGACATTTTGGTAGTGATTATAGAGTTGCTACGCTTTCTAAATCGTACCTAACTACTAAAGGAATCACCATGCAAAATTTGAAATCGATGGGACAATTCTAACATGTCTAAATTAACGAAAAATGCTATCCGTTACGGACGGGCCGACCCTAATTATAGAAAAGCCTCGCTTTTAACAAGGATAACATCATCTAAAGATTAAAACTTTTTATGTAAACTATTTCTATTTTCCCTGTGTTCTATTTTTACGATACTTCTTTGTCTTTCGTTAAGTTTTCTACTACAACAACAGGAAAAAATAATCCCTTTAATAAGGTAGCATGATTTCTGTGTGTGTGTGTGTGTGTGTGTGTGTGTGTACTGAAGGATCTTGCTAACCGCTGAACCGATATGGTTCTCCCCTCATAGTTCCTGGAAAGGTTTACAACTATTTTGGGGAAGGGCACTCTTTCCAGAAATTTCTATTTTTTGTGGGGGAGGAATTTTGTTTTATATTTCCTTTTTAAAACTAAATAAAATGGGGGTGGGGGGGCTCGAATTCAACTCCCACCAATTTAAGTACCTCTAAATGCCTAAATTGGTCAGAAAAAAACACTATTTCTCCAAGAAAGTAATTACATAAAAAAATAATCGATAAAAAATCTCACAGCACATTCAGTTAATGTCATCCTTATACGAAAGTAACAGGATGTTTGTGTGTCTGTGTGTTTGTTTGTACCGAAGGATCTCGCTAACCGCTGAACCGATCGGGTTCTCCTTAACAGGGTAGATTCTCATAGGTCCCGGAGAGGTTTATAACTATTTTCTTGGGAAGTGGGACACCCCCAACCCCCCAAAAATTTAAAAATCCCCCCCCCAAAAAAAAATGTTTTTTTTTTACTTTTTCTTTTAAAATCTAAAATTGGGTTACCAAATTCGACTCTCCCCTCCTCAAGTGCCTCTAGAGGCCTCTAGGGGCGTAGCCGCTAGTAAATTATAAAGGCTTTAAAACTTAAATAAAACTAATATAAAGACGTACAGAATACACTGTTACAAAATAGTATAATTATAAATTAATAATATGCAAATATCATAAAAATAAATCATTTAAAATATTGCAAACACTTTGTACCAGCATTAGCAAAGTGCAAGTGGGCAACTTAGAATATTGTGATTTATAAGGCTAAGTTTATTATTAAAATTATTACTATTAAATATGTACACTATTTCTAATATAAGTAGGGCCATATTTTGTTAACGTATTTTGCTAATGGTCATTTAGGCCTGTAATGCTGCAGTGCAATAAAACGAGGCGAGCAGTTATTACACAGGAAATAAACTACAAATTACAAAATTAATTATAAAGTTGCTACGCTTTCTAAATTGAAGAGAACTGGTACAGAAATTATCGATATGACAATTCTAATATAACTAATTTAATACCATGTTTTACGAAAAGACGTATGGATGGACTTTATAGAAAAGCTTCGCCTTTAAAAATACTTTTAGGTATAGAATTAATGTGAAAGTCAAATATATTTTTGTTTAAAATATTTCTAGCGAACCATTGTAGTGTGTTCGTCCAGTTTTAGTCGGAACTAGTTATATCCAGGTACGGAGGGGACATTGGGCTGTTTATTACACTAGTCCACAAAATTTTACAATAATGTTTTCGAATTAGTTAGCTCAACAACTTTGGGGACTTATATTAAATGATTAATCATTAATGAATGATTTAAAATGCAAAATTTGATGTCACAATAAATATAAAAGTAAAATGTTAAAAATTCAAATTACTTTTACAAGAATCATCTTGCAAAGTTTCAATCAATAGGATTATTCTGACATGCCTAAATCTGCAAAAAAAAGGGTTATTTGTTACGGACGGACAGACCTAATTCTAGAAAAGCCTCTAAACAGAACAAATGCTAAGATGTTATATTTCTATTATAAATGTTTTTTTTTTAAATACGGGTAAAACTTTGATTTTTGTTGATTATGTAGTTCATAATCAAATTCATAATTTCTTTTTTCTCAAATTTTTTTAAACACTCGTTTTCTCTTTCTCTTCGAGCTTCGCTTTTATGAATGTTGTCACCCTTGTTTAACATACAAAGAAAAAGACATACGAATAAACAAAAAAGGTCTAGTTTTTATGGTTTTATTAATTAGAACAGTGATTGGCTGCTTTGACTAGCATATAACCATACAACATATCAGTTAGATATATAAACACAATAAATAAATAAATTAAATAAATAAATAATCGTGTCTAGGTTCGGGTGTTAGGAGGAGGAGGATGGGAGGATGGGAGGAGGGTTTAGGAGTGAGGATATAGGAGGAGATAGGATAATGTCTAAAAGTAAAATTTGATTTCTGGTCAATAAATTAAACAAAATGAGAATTATATAAAAAAATTCATCTTTGAAAACCATGAAAAACTGAAAAAAGGACCAAGTATAGGATCATAATAACATTTATAAATTACTGATTTACCAATACTATTTTATACTTTAAAAATAAAAGTTCCTGCAGGGTTTACAAAAATAGTATTGCACATAAACCGTAATGATTATAAATGATTATAGATTATATTTTCTTTTCTTTAAAAAACTGGATATTACTAAATGCTAGTGAGGTTTAACTGTATGAATGCCCATGTGTGAGGTATGAGGGGGGGGGGGGGATCAATATTTGGGGAGGGAAATAGGGGGGATGTTTATAAATGGCGCCATTTAAAAACTATTTCAAAACACAAATTGCAGATTTTTAAGGGTCTACAAAATGTCGTCTTCGATTCAGCACTGCTGCGGTAATACAACATACATATGTAAAATATTTTGTGATTTAAAAGGTTTCTTTCCAAGCTTCATAGGGGCAGGTAGCATTCACATATAATCCATTATTCGGTTCAAAATAATCTTTAAATACATGACTTATTTTTAAAGAAAAAATCTATCAAACATTTTGGAGAAAAATCCGGGAATTATTTGAACATCGAATAATTTAGATTATTGGTGGATGGTACTTGGGGTATCCCACAGAGGCCTGGAGAGATAAGGACAGGTACAATAGGCTGACAATATAACCACTGACAGCTCACAAGGGGAAATTTTTTTTGTAGGAGGGATGTTTTGGGGGACAAAATTTTAGGAAAAGGGAAAATTTTTTAGGAAGATTTTTGTTAGGGATAAAAAGGGGAGATAATTTTTAAACAAAGTTAATGGACAAAAAATGCCAATAATACGATATTAAAAATTATGAGGAAATTTAGGGTTGGTTGGTGGTTGCGGGTATTCTTGTTTTACATCTTAGTATGTTGGTCCGTTGTAGGATGGGACGGGGGCGGCAGCGGGGGAACCATAGGTGTCCACGTAGACAGGGGCAGCGGCGGGAGAGCCGTAGGTGTCAACGGGATCGGCGGCGGGGGCGCCATAGGTGTCTACCTCAACAGGGGCTTCATAGGAGGGGGCAGCAGGGGCGCTGTAGGAGGGGGCAGAGTAAGAGGGGGCGGCGGGAGCCTCGTAGTGCACGGGCTCAGCGACCTCGTAGGTTACGGCGGGCTCGGCGTAGGAGACCTCTGGGGCGCCGTAGGCGGGCTCAGGAGCGCCATAAGCGGGCTCAGGGGCGCCATAGGCGGGCTCAGGGGCACCATAGCTCAGAGCGGGAGCGCCATATCCGGTGTCGGCAACCTCTTCGCTTCCGCTATTGTTCAGCAACAGGTTAGCCAGGATAGCAGCTGAAATAAATATATTCATTTACTCATGGATCTAAAGGGATAAGACAATGGTAGATCAATTGATTAATTGATGTTGGGGTTGAAACATTCGAACACTCAACTCAATTAACAAACCAATCAAAAGTCAATCAAAGTTCTGAAGGTTGTTAAGCCAACGAATAAGACTTTAGAGACTAGTGTGTTAAAGAGCCCTATGTTTCCTACCAATCAAAATTCATTAAAAGTTCTGAAGGTTGTTAAGCCAACGAATAAGACTTTGAGGACTAGTGTGTTAAACAGCCCTTTCTCTCCTACCTTTAAAAACTAATCTCCCTGAGGATTAATCATTAACAAACAGTTTATATAATGAATTATCTAATTTATATTTTTTTTTATTTCATCAATATAAAAAAAACTTTACAACTTGTTTTGGAGATTTAGACCACAAAACCTTTTTACGACATGATAAATTAAGTTTCAGACATTTTAATTGCAGTTTTTAATTATCAGTATACTTAAAATTTAATTATCCTATAAAAAAAAAGAAAAGACCCCAATGTCGGGCAAAATTTATTTGGCTCATTTTTAGGCCTTTTATTAATTTGACAAAGAGTGGGAGGATATTTATAGATTTTGGGGGAGGGTAGTGGAAGCGGGGGGGGGGGGTTATCTTGTACTTTTCACTTTTTTATTTGACACATTAATGTGTGTATGTGTAATGCAAAAGCCTACACAGACCAACATAAAAAAACAATCCCCAATAAATTTATAAATACAAGATAGGTAGATAGTAAAAAGCCTCGTCTAAAACTGTACCCCTTATATAATATTAAAATATATGTTTTTTTATTTGATGTATAGTATGATAGTTATATTGCTTAGCTTGCATTTATTCTCGTTGCATTTGTAGGGTTAGGCCCACCACTATGTAACACAGGCCTATGCTATGGGCCTTATCTTCAAATTTTCAGTCGTCTTTATACCACACCCTTATATTATGCACATTTTAAAATCCCCCCTCTCATAAAAGTTTAATTTTCCTCTTAAGCATTCATTTAAAAGTAACTTATGAATGCTTTAAAACTGAAATCATGCCCACAGAAAGCCTTTAAGATAAATCTTAAAATGTTGCCACAGAGATGACGGCTTGAAAGTTAAACTTTTCATTTGATTCAGCTCAAATGATTTGACCTATTGAGCTTGTAAAAAATATGCAGTTTGTCTGTCTGTCTGTCTGTATTTCTAATTAGGCTCTAAAAGTGAAATGGATTGCGAGGGAGGGGTGGGTGTTTGTGAGTAAATGAGTGTGCAACTTTTTGTACATGTAAAACTAGAATATATTAATATATATATATGTGTATACATATGGGTTTATAGAAGACATCATTATGTATTGTGCTTTAACTAAGAGTGTTTTCAAAAGGTCTATCTATTTTAGATCCTAACTGGACTCCTATATATATGTATTATATAGACTAGTTTATAGATAGATAGACAAGATAAATAGTGCAAGTTCTATTTTGCCCAACACTTTGATTTAGAAAAAAAAGATCTGATACTGGATAAAATTCAAATGCCAATCAAACATTTTTGAAACCCACTCAACTTTGAAAATGACCACCTTTTTCATCTTTTTTTTATTGTTTACATTTTGGCATAAAATTTGGTGTTAGATAAAATATTATTCAATTGCCTTAATTGGACAACAAAAATTATTGCCTTATTTGGAAATCTTTTTATGAATTATTATAAAGATTTGATTAATTCTGTAAATATGGAGGGTTGATCAGAGGGGGGGGGGGGGGATAATACAAAGATAGATTATGTAGATGTTATTTATCATACAAATATTATCTAACAATAATCTCCTCCTTTTATGGTCATTTAGAATTATTCTATTACAAAACAGTGGATAGAGTACCCATCCCCATAAAGCTTTAGATTTAGAAGAAAAGAATTTAAGCCAGTGGTTTTAGGAGGCTTAAGGCATCATATAAATACACAGACTTAGACATTGTTGTTAGTATAATAATATATATATATAACACAAGAATGGAACTCAATGTTGCATATTGAAATATATAATTATATGTAGACACATAATGCCCTGGGATGGGGGGGTTGGTTAGACTTGAGACAGAGAGAGGGGATGGGGGGAGATATAACATTTATGATAAATGTTAGTCTAAAGCTTTGCCCGGGGCACAATATACACTCCAGATAGATAGATAGATAGATAGATAGATAGATAGATAGATAGATAGATAGATACCTCTAGATAGCCAATGGTTATATATTCACATTTCACAATTTGTTGTCTGTGGTCTGGGTAAAGAATGTGTGTGTGTGTGTGTGTGTGTGTGTGTGAGTGTTTTGTTGAAAAATACACAGAGTTCTATAAACACTATGCCCACTAGGGTTAACTGAAACTTTCAAGGTTCTCAACAAAGGTGGTGTCTTCAAAAATGCGCACAAAAATGTATTATTGGCAACATATTGAAATAAAGAAAAAAAAATATGCTTTAGGATATGAAATCATGTAAAATATGAGAAGAATAATTAATTATGAAAACAATAGAAAACTAAATTATTATAATTTAACCTTGACTTTTTTTTTTGCAAATCTAGCATATGTCGTAGAAATAGCCTATATTATTATGTCTCATTTCTATATTAATATATCAACAATCCTTTAGTTAGGTCAGTATTAAGTTGTTTGGAAATTAATTGATATTAGATGGTCAAAAGTGAACATTAGATGGGATCCATAAAAAGCTTTTTTTATGGGTTAAAAGACTCAAAAATAATAAATAAATTTTAAAAAGAATAAAGATTATTGCATTAAAAGATAGATTGAATTAGAAAGTCAGAAAGTTAAATTTAATCTCTGACAACAAACATTAAAATCTAAGCCAACGATTTATTTTATTGTACAAATTTCAATTATAAAAAGTACGTTTATTATCATTTGATATAATCTTGCAAAGCATAAAAAGAGGTCTGAAAGTCCCCCCCCAACCCCGGCCCTTCCCTCGTCCTGGTTTAATCCCTTGCAGCAGCCACAAGTTTTGATTCCAAGTTAGTCTCTCTCTCTCTTGTAAGAATCAGGTTTTTTTGTTAAGAGTTGCAGAATATACTTTATATAATCAATGTTTATGAATGAATGAATCAGAATCCAGGCCAAAGGTATCCATCTATCTTAGGGGCACACAGCCATTTTTTTTTAAAACTAAAGGGTCGTAAGGAAAAGAGGGAGGGGGAGAGGAGGGGGGGTAGGTCAAGCAATGCAGAATATATAGGCCTAGTATGCACAGTTATTTTGGGCACTCTCCACATACACACAAACATACACACACACACACACACACAGCTAAGATAGAAAATAGAAAAATGGGGTGAGAGGGGGGGGGGAGAGGGTACAAGGGGTCAGTCAGACAACTATTATCCTTCTTTGCCATCAAAAACTAGCAACATATACACACACAGACACACTCACACACACACAAACACACACACACACACACACACAGACACACACACACTCACACACACACACACACACAGACTAACACACAAAACACAGAGAATACGTTGAGGACCTGGGGCAAATCTAACAATCTTAGATTGACCTCAAAACAGACAGCTTTTAATTTGGGATAGGGCCCACGCAATCCATCCCCACCACCCCCCATTTGCACCTTTATTTTGACCTATCCAACCCCCCCCCCCTTTCTTTAAAAAAAAACTTAATCTCATAATGTTTTAACCTTAAAGGTGCTGTGGCAAGTGTATGACAAAATATTTCCTGCAGCTATTTTTAAAATATATTAAATATTTAATACCATATCAAACCAAACACAATAAGAGCTTAAATAAAAGCAGGGGGCCATAGGGATATGACAATGGGCGATAAATTGATATATATCTCCAATAGCGATGTACAAAACTCAATGAAAGTCCCAAAAGTTGTTAAGCCAATGAATAAGAAAAGAATTATCAAACTTAGAGGACTAGTCTAATAAAAAATGCTCAATGCCCCCTTCCTCCCTGACATGAAAGAAAAGATGTGACAACGCTTTTTTAATTTAGGATTTACATTTTCAAGCTTTCCAAGGTCAACATATTGTAATATCTCCAAAAAGTGCGTAATATGTAACATTTACAGAAAAGAAATGCTATTAAAATATCAATGAAACTTTTTTCAACGTCAAATTTTGACTTAAAGTCAGAAAGGGCAGAAAAAAAATCAAAGTAAATTATGCATATCGTAAGATGGAAGATCGTAGTGGAAAAAGGGTTGGCGCTTGCCAAGATATCAAAGTATGGCTTAAAAATATGTGAAAAGCCTTATTTTTGTTGAAATTGTATTGGCAAAATGTTTAATATATTCATGTATATAAAATGTATATGATATAAACTTCGTGCCTGAGCAATATAATCATTATAGGCTTTTTTTTATGGAATCAAACAATTAAGGTTTTGTACCCATGTTGTAAATGTTTTTTATTTTATTTTTAGGGTTGAAACTAGTAAGGGAATGTTGTAAATTCATAAATCTTAAAGTTAAATTTATTCAAAAGTATCAAACAACTTTAAAATCATAAATTGTAAAAATAAATTTTTAAAAAAATCTCGCAACCTTTCCCATTTAAAAAGCGCACAAGTATAAATTTAATAAAAATGTGTTGATTTTAAATCGGAATGCGAAGATAAATTTAAAGATAATTAAAGTGTGTAACCAAAATGCAATTGTCAATTAAAATGATGGGAATGATTGACAATTATTGTAAAATAAATTAAATTATTTAATATGTTGGTTACAACCCTGGATACACTTCAATGAATTTTTATTAAAATATATTTTCTCACTGAACTTGTAGATTTTAATTGTTTAGCAAAATTAAACATAAGAATTTTAAAGATACCCTCCTCAAAAATAGATGAAAACCTTCTCTTGACCTATAAGAACATTCATTGTAAAGGAGAATCATAGGTTAGCGAGGTCCTTCGCTACAGAAAAAAAGCTTACTACTTTATACAATAAAACTATGTAAAATAAAATTGCAATCATAATTTTTCTGATAAAACTTGAGCTAACTGTCGACAAAAATTTGCAACTGTCAAGATTTACCCCCTCACCCCCTTTCCAGTTTAATATTTTACCCCTGCAGAAGCACTCTCTCACAGTTGTATCAGGCAATCATGAAATTACAAGAACATGCAAATCTTAAGAATTCCCAGCTCTAAAAATCAATTAAATTCCTAAAATTTGTAAAACTTCATCTTATTATCATAAAAATTTAGATTAACAAATACAAAAAATCATGAAAAAGTCAAAATAGGGAAAAATATGAAGTTTTTTAGAAACCTTTTATGACCCGCAAAAGAATAATAACCTATGTGTCAAAATTATTGTTGTAAAAAGTGTAAAAGACAGAAGAAAAAAGAAAGAAAGAAAGAAGTAGTGTGAGAAAGAGAGAAAAAAATTGGAACACCCGGAATGAATTGTAACAAAAAAGGTCACAAGTAAAATAATTTTACATTCAAATATTTTGCGGCAAAAAGGTTCAAAATTTCCACACTTCATAGCTACATAATACAGCAATTCTTTCTAATAAAAATGTTTCTTTGTAAAAATTGAAGATTATAAGAAAACGGTGGCATGTAATTGTTTTTTAATTGTTCGCTGATAATGGTTCTTTAAAAAACAAAACAATTTGAAGGTAGATTTCGAATTGCTAAAAAAAACCTGGTTTAGAAAATATTTATTTATGCTTTATAATTATCTGAAAATTATAAATTTGAAAGATTTTGTCTGCAAATTTCCAAAACAATGAAAAAAGTGGCATTTTGGAAGAAAAAAAGACTTTTTTTTTCAAAAACAAGAACAAACTGTTACCTTTTAGCAGGGCTACTTTGCCGAGCAAAAGTCCGTCGACGAGTGCAACTCCGGTGAGTGAGGGGATGGCGAGGGGTCCAGGCAAAAAGAAAGCCTCGGGCTCAGCCACAGGTGCGGTGCGGGCCATCGCGATCATACCAGCCATTAACACGATCCACTAAACACAAAATATCAATGTTAAATGGGTATATATATATATAATTGATAGATGCCAATGAATGGGTGAAAATATGTTAAAACATCGTAATCTAAACATAAATTTTCTCAATCTAAGCAAATTGATATAAGAGTAATAGAAATTGTGGAAAAAAGGAAATCATCAAAAAATGAAATTATATTATTTAGAAGAGGGGTGGGGAAATGATAATTATTATGATTTATATAAATTGTTACAACTTTATAAAGACACAAAAAAATTAAAATTAAGCATTTTTTGACACATAAATTTGCATTAATAGCATTGAAAACATAAAGTTGAACAATTTATTTAAATCATAATAAAAATTATAACTCGGAATCACTTTAATATTCATATTTGGAGTCACTTTTCTGATGTGTTTTCTACTGAGTCTAATTTTCATCATCCCGTCGATAGAAGATTTTTATTTTGAACATAAAAAATGTCTATTTTTGTTCATTTTTTTTTTATATAAATCACTGTTAATGTTTTTTGAGTGATATTAATGAAGTCACTAGATTATATTTTTTATATTCTAGTAATAACTTTATTGTTTTTTTCTTCTTTTATTTTTTCAATCACTTGATTGTTTTGTTTGTCTATTTTTTCAAGAACATTTATTTTTTCACTTCACTCGACGGGATAATTGATAAATTTCTGCTTTTCAGAGAAGCACATCACAAAAGTGTCTCCTAATATGAAATTAGGAAATTTGATCAAAATTTTCACCTTCATCATTGTGTGTTTGTGGTTTTTTTGGGGTTCTGGATAGGTATCTCTCAGGAGGGCTCAGGGAGCAGGGAGCAAAAGGAGCTTAGGGAGCAGGGGGGAGGGATGTACACGGAGGTATCAGTAGTCTGACGGACTAAACGCTTCTAAAGTAGGATCATAGCCTGACATATCTTTTATATAGCCCTCAAATTCATCCACCACCTCCCCCTTCACTATGACAAACCCTGGACACCCCACCCACCCCCCACCTTTTGGGATAAGATTATCTAAGACCTAACCCCCCACCCCACCCCCTGATAAAATAAATTTGACCCAAGATGGGAGCCCCTAATACCCTAACCCCCCCTCTTCCCCAGTTTTAAAACCACGCGTCATTTGTTGAATCTGTTGTCAGAGATTGAATTGATGAAACCACCCCCCCCCCCCCCTACAACCCTCCATTCAAATCTGCCTTAAACGTCTTGATTGTATCTTTACAAATCCACCTTCCCCTCATGATTCCCCTTAACTTTTGTTTGACCATGTGCATATTTATGTCTGACCTGTTAAAACAAAACAAAATACTTATGAAAGTTCATTTAATTTTTAAACATTTATCTTTAGGTTTTTTTAATGAAAATACTTTAAATATGTTATGTAATAAATTTGATAAAATATAAGTGTAACCTAACATCACCTTAGGTTATGTTATCAACCTAACATGTATTTTACCCCCTCCCCCCCCCCCCCGCCTTCCCCTCCTCATATTAGGTGGCAAATCCAAGGTCTAGTTCATTCTTAACCCCCTTCCCTTTTAATTCTTTCCCTTATCTTAGGGGCCACATTTACGCTTTGCCGCCCCCGGTGCTTAAGACGAGTAAACGCCGGCGCCAAGCCGTTTCACCCTCCCCACCCCCCATTTCCCAAAATTTCTCCCTTTTCCCTGTTTTTCTTATACCCCCGCCCCCTTTTTCATTCCCCATACGCACATGGCTTTACCGACAACTTTGGTTAGTGGCGCCACTAGCCGGTGCTGAGTGTGCTTACATGCGTAACTATTGACGCCCCTTAACCCCCCTCCCCCTTCCCGCTTCACTTTTTTTCTGTAAACCGGCAACATGTGCATGCTCTCTCTCTCTCTCTCCAAACCTCTCTGTTGTGTTGTGAATGAAGACAAGATTTTAATTCAAGTTCTCTTCATAAGTCCATGCTTTCTTAGTTTCATTCACAATTCTTTCTATCCAGATACATAGATAGATAGATAGCATGCAGATACCTAGATTACAATCAAACAACGGGAGGGGGGTGAACGGGATGTCAGGGGTGGTTATATAATACACCAAGGGGTGCAGAGTGGGGGGGGGGGGGAGAAAAGGTGTGTATTTGTAAAAATGTGTGTGTGTGTTAAGACAACGTTAGCACCCTTAGGTGCTTCTGTAGTATAATAGTATATACATAGATAGATACACAACATACATATATCATAGTATTATTTACACAATTGCTTTAAGGGTAAGGGTAAGAGGGGTAAGCGGGTAAGAAATTGAAGGGCAACAAAATGAATTTTGAAGAACAAGACTTGTGAAAAGCACATGGTACGACCAACAATTTTACAATATGGTCAATAAAATATTAAAAATTTGATGGATAGATAGAAAATAACAATTTTATTTCTTGAAATGATAGAAAATTAGATGGATTATAAAAATTATAGAAAAGGTGAAATGAAAACAAATCTCTTAAAAAAATTTTAGGGGTCGTTGCTCTAAGCTTTTTAGGGGGTTCAGGGGGCGGTGGGGGGGGGGGGAGGGTGAGGGTTGCGTCATAGAGGGGGTCAATCTTTCACATTTTACCCCAGGCTATTCAATTAAAATTCAAGGGGGGATTAGTCAAACAGAGGTTAAGAGTGAGGGGGGGGGGGGCGCGGATTATTTAAGAAAACAAATTTTTAAGTTGTAAATCTTTTCTAAAATAAGTTGTGTTTTTGCGTAAGTCGTAAGTCGTAGATCTAGACATGCCAGCCTTGGGAGTCCTGGTACAATTATCATTTGTATTATTTCTTTTTTACAAAAAAAAGTAAATTTGTATAGCTCAATTGCTTGGCATGATTTTGTTATACAGTGTGTTTTTTTATGAGATTTTTTTTGAAAGCAATTTTACCCCACTTATAGTTATCAGAATTTAATGATTAATGGCCTATTTTTTTCGTTTTTTATAACCATTTATAGAACATCAAAAAATATTTAAGTTTGTATTTAAAAAGTACATTAAAATCAAAAATTCAAAACTTAGGTGTCAACATCTAAAAATGTTTTTAGCGCATTTTTCTTAAGCTCAAATCTTCTACCCTTTGCAAGAAAAAAATTGGATTTTCAGAAGTCGTTTTAGGGGGGCCAGTAAGTACTCCCTCCCTGGTTGAGATATGGCCTTCAAACTTTGATTTGTCTATCTTGTCTATTTGAGTTTGTCTATCTTGTATTACTACTCTATTTAAAAATGCATGTCTGCAAGAAACGAATTAAGGGAAAAATGATTTTCTTGGCTCCTATTCAAGATACACGGCTGAAACTTCTTGTCAACATTCCCATAATTATTGAGCATAATCAAATATTACGAAGCGGTCGGTCTGCTTTTAGGTAGCCTTTTATAATTTTTACATATTTCCCCATATCTTTGGTGTTTTTGGTCCGATTTTCATATTTTTTTATAATGGTATCAAATAAAAGTTCCGTTTTTCTGAGCACCGGTTTGAGTCAGGCTGACAGTCATCACACTAAATATAAATATTTAAAAAACATAAAAATACTTGTGAAAGGTTTCTTGAATTCTCTTCAAATCTAATTGTCCGTGATTTTTTGTGCTTCGCTACCTATGGATGTTGTCATCCTTGTTTCTGAAATATCTTGCCATGGCTTTATTTAGTTGGGGGTAAATACACAGGGGAGGGGGTGTAAGTGGCGTCTAAATGTGGTCAAAATGGATTGGATCAAAAATGAAATAGTGAGAACTACAGAAAAGAGAGAGAGAAAGAGGGAGGTAACACTGGAAAAAAAAAATGAATATACAAACGGATCTTGATTTTGGATTTTTGGAGAGCTAACTAATTTTTGTTTATTTTTCGGGGGGGGGGGGGGGGAGTTGAGGGGGATTGTCCATGTGACGAGTGTCAATGGTCAAGAAATTCTGGGGGGGGGGGGGTAATATTTGAGTGATGTGTCAGTGAATAAACTCACCCACACAATTTTAGATACTCACACAAATACAAACACATACACACAGAAAACATACAGAAAACATACTTACCAAACACTTACAACTTGAATAAATTAAAATTCTAAGAATTTTGGGCAAAATTTCTAGATGAATCCGGATTTGAATTACATTACAACTCCCGCACCCCCCCCCCAAAAAAAAATACTATGACATACATCTATCTATGTATTGTATCATTATACAACTGCATGATTCTCTTATATTCTTAAATTTCATCATATAAAACATTTTTCTAAATTTCCACAGTGGCGTGCACTGAATTTACCCAAGGGGTGAGGGTTTAAAAATTAAGGAAGTAAGGAGAAGATTACCCCACCCATACTCCCCTGATATAGTAGAGACCATGTTGTGTAAATACCGTGTAATCTAGGCTAGGGTTTTTGTATTATTAAAGATCGTAAAATGGAAGTGTTAAATACGATAAACACATGCATTATAGAGTAGCTTTGCTATTAAAAGCTTGTTTTTTTTCTATAACATGTACAATCAATCAGACATTGTTCTATTACAATAGGTTAAAAACTTAATCAAAGAAGAAATGGACAAATTAAAGTATTTTTAACCCCTTTTTATAAATGTATTTTTTAAATAATAAATTCACTGAGTGAAAAAGTCTTTGATACTTCTTAGTTGTTTTTTGAAATATATTTCGGTGGACATTGCACCCTCTTCAGTCTAAATGACATAAATCATATCAATTTAAATTACATATTAAAAGAAAAAAAAAATGTATAGAGCTATAAAGGCAGAAAATGTTGCTAAATAAAGAAAATAATATGATCAACCTTGTATATTTAATATTTAACATTTTTATATGAAAAAAATATATTTTCTTTTTAATTAAATTATCCTTCAAAATTAAAGTCTACTTTTATATATATATACAGTGTGTTTTTTTTATGAGAACTTTTTTGAAAGCAATTTTACCCCACTTATAGTTATCAGAATTTATTGATTAATGGCTTATTTTCTTCGTTTTTTAAGGCAATTAATAGAACATTAATTAAATAGCACAGTAAAATCTAAAATTCAAACTTAGGTGACAACATCTAAAAATGGTTTTAGCGCATTTTTCATTTTTAAATCTTATACCCTTTGCAAGAATATTTTTTTGATTTTCAGTAGTTGACTTTGGAGGGCCAGTACTCCCTCCTTGATTGAGATATGGCGTTCAAACTTTTATATATTCTAGTACTTGTCCCCAATAGTATCTGTATCAATTTTTAGCTCTATTTCTCAACTTTGAAGCGTTTTGCAGCCATTCTTGCAAAAGGTAGAACATAAGAAAAATGCGCTAAAACCATTTTAAGATGTTGACACCTAAGTTTAAATTTTAGATTTTACTGTACTTTTTAATTAAAAAACTGAAATATTTTTTTAAAGTTCTATTAATTGCCTTAAAAAACGAAGAAAATAAGCCATTAATCAATAAATTCTGATAACTATAAGTGGGGTAAAATTGCTTTCAAAAAAGTTCACATAAAAAAACACACTGTATATGCTATTGATAGACAGTCTATACTGTAGAGTCCAGATTGCGTAAATACTGTTAAGTATACTGTGTAGATACTGTTCTATTGAAAGACCATAGGCCAAATCTTATAAAATTTATAATCCAAGCCTAGACCAAACCATAGGCAAAATCTTATAAAATTTATAATCAAAGCCTAGACCATACCATAGGCAAAATCCTATAAAATTTATAATCCAAGCCTAGAAACCAGGGTGGTGTAAGTCTTACATATTCCAAGTAACAGGATCTTTGTGTGTCTTAGTGTGTGTGCTGAAGACTTTTGCTAACCACTGAACCGATATGGTTCTCCTTTCCAGGGTAGTTTTTCATAGGTCCTTAAAAGGTGTATAACTATTTTGGGGGAGGGTACCATTATCCATACAAGAGAAATCGCCACTGGAAAAAAATGACCTCCCCCAAAATTTTTTTAAAAACTACAAGTAAAAGGATATGTGTCATTCATACGTCGAGGCAGGCGTACAGAAATATCCTAATTGTATAATAGCTGAGCTTGTTTATACGAAGCTTTTCTAAAATTGCAGTTGTTTTGACTGTTCGTCCGCAATTGATAAATCTAATCGTTAGTTTGGCATCTTAAAATTGTCCTATCGACTTCAAATTTCCATATTAATTACTGAAACGGATAAGTACGTACAATATACTAAGGAATCTTTTCCAAAACGTCCGTATGTCCAATGAGCACATGTTGATTTGTCCGTCTGTTATGGCGAGCTAACCTTTTTGGAAAGTTGGCATCCTTGTTTCTTTAAAGGTTTGTATTGATACCTAGGCAAAAAAGTTTGTTATCAATATCTAAAAACAAACATGTACAAACTTTTCTGCATTTCATTGCTCAACCATTTTTCATTCTTTATCAAGTGTTTTTTTTTATAAAGAAGCTTTCATACATTGAGGGTACGTTTCATATTTGAATTGTTATTTCTTCATAACGATTCTGTCGTCGATTTGGTAAACAAAAGATAACAGGCTTGTAAGGTCGGTATATGTTTGTTTTAAATGATTTTCCAGAAAAGTTCATAATCCGATAACTTTCGCTGGATCAAAACCGGTTTTGAGGTATGATAAAATAACATGTAGCCTATCGATTTATAGACAATTTTCTCCAAAAAATATTAGTCCCTTTTTTTGGAACGTAATTTTTGTAACTGGACAAAGTGTCTCAAAAGTCAGCCATGTGGTGCCATAAAAATGAGGGAGATGAGATGAGAAGTGGGAAAGAAAACCCCTAAAAAAGAGATAAAAGATAATCTCTCATTTTTATGACGTCAATACATGGCTGATTTTTTTTCCAAAGCGCATTCACTAATCAACTTACTTTTGGTCCATTGTTCATACTATAAAAGTTATATAATTTTTTTTTAATAAAGTGATTTTCTCGGCTACTTTTTAAGATAGTTTCATTTAATTAATGAAGTGAAGATACCCCTTTTTTGGAGCACATCCAATAAACAACTTACATTTTCTTTTGGTTCGTTGATCATACTATAAAAGTCATATAAATTTCTTTTAATAATGTGCTCTATATCTCACTTTGTCTAATTGTCAATCAACAATTTTGTTGTTCTTCGCTACTTATGGATGTTGTCATCCTTGTTTATTAAGCAAGTCATTGGCTGCAACAGTTTATCTGTCAGTCAGTCTATCATAACATAATCTTGCATCAGGGGTGGGTAAGTTGCAGGGATGTAGGGATAAGTCAATGATACACTTGCCTTATTTGGGATATGTGTCGTATTAGAGTCATAATTACTAAATTAGGTTTGTATAAGTATCCAATGTTTTTAATCCAACAAATTAGAGATCATTTTTTAAAAACTTTTAAAAACACCAAAAGCGATTTACTATTCCGTGCCCCCCTAATTATTCCCTTATCCCGGTCATATTTTCGATTAGTTTTTTATTCTATAACACTTCCTTAAACCCTGATCTGAGAGATGTACATGTATTTGTTTTTAAAAATGAGTGGATGCAATGCAACCAGGGATTTTAAGGGATAAGACAATGAACGATAAATTGACGTCTTAAAGATTAAGATCATGACCTTAGACTAATTGGTTAAAAAGTCAAGACATTGCTAGTTTGAACAAACAAGGAAAGGTTTAATAAAAGTACCCAATGTTTTCAAGCCAGCAAAATACAGAACTTTGGGAACCATTATAATTTACAGTCCAATATCCCCCCCCCCCTCCCTGAATATGAGTTATCTAAACTTACAGGACATTATCAATAGAATTATGTTATCAATATCTGAATGCAATGCTTACTAAATCATTGTTTAAAAAAAACATGTCTGCCTTATTCATATTCATTGGGTTTGTCCGGAATTACATCAAAAAAATCCATATAATTAAGTAACAGGATCTCTGTGTGTCTGTGTGTATTAAATGATCTTACTAATTGCTGTACCGATATGGTTTTTCTTTACAAAGTAGCTTTTTATAGATTTATAACTATTTTGGGGAATGGTACCACCAACCTCTCAAAAGAAATCAGTCAAGAAAAAGATTATTCCACTCCCATTTTTTACTTTTCTTTTTAAAACTAATCTAAATCAAGGGTTGTGGGGTCGAATTTGACCCCATTTACACCATTAACGCTCAAAACCCCTAAAGGCTAGGAGTGTAATCACCTTTATAAAACATATAAAGTAGCTACATATACTATTATATATGATATTCAACTACTTATTATCTACCACTGCACGACTTTTCTATTGTAAGCTATCAAACATTTTATATTAAACTTATGATGGTTAGACTCACAAAAAATGTAGCAATATGAATCTAGTAAAAGTGTCTGACTCTGATTATGACGTAAAAAATAGCCAATGAGAGGCCAGTATAAATTTTACCATTGGTCAATTACAGTGTATACTGGCCTCTCATTGGCTATTTTTTACGTCATAATCAGAGTCAGACACTTTACTAGGTTCAGCAATATATATATCTTTTAATATCTTAAATTAGAAAATCTCATTCAATGCAAAGAATGTAATGTTAAAACATTAAATAGTCAAAATTTGTTTTTGAATTATGATTTGCATTGAAGTTGCAGAATAAAGAGGAAAGGGGTTAAATAGCTGTATGTCCCCATCCCGTGGACCCTGTGCAACCTTTCAATTCGGTCTTTGAAAATCAGCCAATAGCGTCGCAAATATTAAAATAGTGAAGTCGCTACAAAAGAGCAGAAAGTAATTTGCTAGTAGACAAAAAAGGTCTCCACCACAGGATCCAGGTAGTTGTCTTTGTTATGCATCTAAACTTATACATTCATTTGATTTGTATTCTGTTATAACCTGTACAGTACATTGACGTAGTAACAAACGGTTGGACAAACAAACTGACATACCTTATAGAGTAGCTGCGGAGCATTATGAAAATATTATATCTATGAGCACTCTATTATAAATCTAATATGATAATAATTGTCGGTTTTCTTTTTTATTTGTTGTTGAAAAGTGTATTGTTAGCCAGGGAGTAAGGGAGGGGACAATGGATCGAATATTCAATTTTTTGGAGTCTCAGACTTTGGGGACTGGCTTAAAGGGAATGTGCAAGAATTTAGCAGTTTCTGACTGAGTTTGGGGACTAGCGCATAGAATGCCGCTACTCGTTATGTATGTTTTGAATATTGCAGACGGGGAGAAGGGATAAGGGAAGTGTGGGGAAGGGAAATAAACACTCGTTGTGATTGTTTGGAATGTAGCAGACGGGGAGAAGGGAGAAGGGAGGTGGGGGCAAGGGGCAAGGGAAATAAACAGAATAAAAAGGGGCAGTCATATTCTTGCTAGCAGCTGGCCGGGTCCAATAATCTTTTGATATAAAAATCACACAAAAAAACCTCAATATATTTCATCAAAAACAAGTTGTGATTTCACTTTACATGACGCTATGGAAATCTATTATTCAATTAACAATCCCTTTATAATTTCCTACAAATTTATTGAATTAAACTGGATTTCTTGCCCTTTCTTTGATAACTCTTATATTGAATTAATTGTCCATTGTCCCCTCCCTTACTCCCTGATTGTTAGCAAATACATTTTGAAACTCAGCCAAAGTTCTAAATAAGATATTTAAGAACCTTAAAGCGAACGGATAGATCTTGTCTCTAATTAAAATATGTAAAATTTGGAAACTATTAATTAATCATGATTGGCTAGTTCAAACTATTAGTATCCAAAATTTTCAACCAATAATTGCAATCTACACAAGATGCAATTTTGTTTATCACCATTGGGGATGTACCCTAATTTATCATTCATCAGGGATCAAAGGGATGAGACAATGGCCGATAAATGGATTTAAATCCTCAATGATGATATACAAAATTACACCTTCTGTAGATTACAATTAATGGTTGAAACTTTGGACACTCATCTTAATAAACCAACCAATCAAAACTCAATAAGAACAAAGTCTTCAAAGCAACGAATAAGAAAACGTTATTATAAAACTTTGAGGACTAGTGTAATTATCCCCTCCCTCCCTGTCTAGAGAAGCTGTGAAGAATTATCCCCTCCCTCCCTGGGTATTTCTAGAGAAGCTGTAAAGAAATACTCCCACCCTCCATGGGTATTTCTAGAGAAGCTGTGAAGAATTATCCCCTCCCCCCCCTGGTATTTCTAATGAAGCTGTGAAGAATTATCCCCTCCCTCCCTGGGTATTTCTAGAGAAGCTGTAAAGAAATACTCCCACCCTCCATGGGTATTTCTAGAGAAGCTGTGAAGAATTATCCCCTCCCCCCCCTGGTATTTCTAATGAAGCTGTGAAGAATTATCCCCTCCCTCCCTGGGTATTTCTAGAGAAGCTGTGAAGAATTATCCGCTTCCTCTCTGGGTATTTCTAGAGAAGCTGTGAAGAATTATCCCCTCCCTCCCTGGGTATTTCTAAAAAAAGCTGTAAAGAATTATCCCCTCCTTCCCTGGGTATTTCTAGAGAAGCTGTGAAGAATTATCCCCTCCCTCCCTGGGTATTTCTAGAGAAGCTATGAAGAATTATCCGCTCCCTCCCTGGGTATTTCTAGAGAAGCTGTGAAGAATTATCCCCTCCCTCCCTGGGTATTTCTAGAGAAGCTGTGAAGAATTATCCCCTCCCTCCCTGGGTATTTCTAGAGAAGCTGTGAAGAATTATCCCCTCCCTCCCTGGGTATTTCTAGAGAAGCTATGATTATCCCCTCCCTTCCTGGGTATTTCTAGAGAAGCTGTAAAGAATTATCCCCTCCCTCCCTGAGTATTTCTAGAGAAGCTATAAAGAATTATCCCCTCCCCTCCTGGGTATTTCTAGAGAAGCTGTGAAGAATTATCCCCTCCCTCCCTGGGTATTTCTAGAGAAGCTGTAAAGAATTATCCCCTCCCTCCCTGGGTATTTCTAGAGAAGCTGTGAAGAATTATCCCCTCCCTCCCTGGGTATTTCTAGAGAAGCTGTAAAGAATTATCCCCTCCCTCCCTGGGTATTTCTAGAGAAGCTGTGAAGAATTATCCCCTCTCTCCTGGGTATTTCTAGAGAAGCTGTGAAGAATTATCCTCTCCCCTCCTGGGTATTTCTAGAGAAGCTGTGAAGAATTATCCCCTACCTCCCTGGGTATTTCTAGAGAAGATGTGAAGAATTAATCCCTTTCTCTCTGGGTATTTCTAGAGAAGCTGTGAAGAATTATCCCCTCCCTCCCTGAGTATTTCTAGATAAGCTGTGAAGAATTATCCCGTCCCTCCATGGATATTTCTAGAGAAGCTATGATTATCCCCTCCCTTCCTGGGTATTTCTAGAGAAGCTGTGAACCCCTCCCTCCCTGGGTATTTCTAAGGCTTAGCATATTATCTTTATTTATTTCTTTTCTTATGACAACTAAACATCTGTTCTGTAACACACATTGTACGTTTTTCCATCCATAATATTTAAGCCTTCGCTGCTTTTGCATGTTGTCATTCTTGTTTTTCCTAACCATTAAAACTTAAAAGGAATGTATGTTCTATGTATATGTGGATGACTTATCAAAAATGTGAATGATTTAAGTAGCTGTTTAAAGTTAGGGAGTGGGCGGGGAGGGAGGGGACATTGGACTGTAAATTAATTTGGTATCCAAAGTTTTATGATCAAATCATCTTGTTGGTACTCTTATTAAATTATGATTGGTTGGTTCAAACTAGCAGGGTTCAATCCTTTATACCGATAAATTTAATTTTGAGAATGGCTAAATTATTACTAGGGATATACATTGTACATTTATTTGTCATCTATTGTCCTTTCCCTTGAGATCCCTGCTGTTTCCAGAATATCTAATTGTGTCCCCCCACATCAATTTTGTAAATAAATTGGAAGCATAGACGTGCAGAAGGGGGTGCATACAACTCCCCCCCCCTGATCCCGGATTTATAAGGGTGAGGGGGGGTGTACACCCCACTACACGCATCTACTTGGCAAGGTCTAAACTCCCAAAAGCTCAGACTTACCTCCGCACCCATAATTTTGGTTTAGGGCGGGTATTAGAATTTTTGGATACCCCCCCCCTGACAAAAACCAAGTTCATTTTTCATGTTTTGATTTATAAAACTTGACCTCCAATGACGATAAACAAAATATCTCCAACAGTATATTAAACTATAGGTTGAAAAGTTTGGACATATTCAAAGTTCAATATGAGAACCCAAATTCTTTTAGCCAACATATCAGATAATTTGGGTACCAGTGTAATTTACAATTCAATGTTCCCGCACCCCCCCCCCTCATGGAAACCACATCACTGAGAAATTATAATAGATAATACCAATTGATTTCATTCCATTATACAACAAGTGGCTGCGGCTCTAGGCTTCTAGGGCTTCACACAACAGGAGACACTGCTTCTGCATCTTTGCCTATAACCTTAAACTTTTAGGTTGTTATCATATCATGCTTTTTTCTTTATTTAAATTAGTTCCACATAGTTACGGGAATCTGCCCTAAAAAAACTCTGATTCAATTTATTTTTTGTTAACTTAATATTTTAGAAATGGTGGTTAGATTTAATTTTCCAGTAGGGCTTTGAAACCGATTAATATCCGCTGGTTTAGAACCAGTTCTCATCCATACTGAAAAATCCTTCTTAGCATAGTATCATAGACAATTTTTCAAGAATACTAAAATACAATCAATACAACTTTTGTTATCCCTTGACTTCGGCCCTTAAGGTCCAACAAAACTGTCTTAATTTTATGGTATTTTTCATTTTAATATCCGCGTAAAGCTGTCTATAATACGGTACGACAAACAGCTATGCTGTTATTTTTCCTGCTTCCTTTTGACGTTATAGCCACAGTTATAAATTCAAACCGACATTTTTCAAATATTTTTAATGTTTAATCAAACAAATAAATGATATATCATCTAAAATTCTTGTTTATGCTATTTTAATTGCATCAATTTCAAGTCAATTTTCGGCCAATATTTACGGGGGAGAAATAGAAATAATTTAGAGGCTAAATGCTAACACAAATTCAAATATACACACATAATCTTTTCCATCGGCCTAAAAACTTTAAGTACTTTTAAATCTTTTAACCAACAATTGTAAGCTACTTAAAGGGTAATTTATTTTATCAAAATTGGAAGTGTACGTAAATTTATCGACCACTTTATTATCCCTTAAGATCCCTAAAGCTAAACCGACATTTTTCAAATACCTTCATATGATCAGAAATTGGTAGATTTTTATAAAGCATAGCTACTCTACAGTTCTCGCTTTATCATATAAGTTGACGTACTACTTTACCACATAGAGCGAGGGGAAAATGGGCTGTTTATTACACTTGTCCCCAAAGTTTTATAATAACGTTTCTGATTCGTCGGTTTAACAACATGGGGGACTTTATTGAATTTTGATTGGTTGTTTTATTAAGTTGAGTGTTCAAACGTTTCAGCCACTAATTTTACGCTAAAGAAGTGATAATTTTGTGTATCATTAATTGAGATGTACATAAATTTATTGGCCATTGTCTTATCCCTTAAGATACAAAACCCTGATTATAGAAAATCTACGAGCTTTTAAAATATGTGGTAAAACATATTTCCACATAAAACCAAATTCATCATAGAAAACCAAAATTTCCTTACTTTTAGCAGAGCAGATACTCTATGTTGAGAGTAGGTCTGTGTGTCTGTCACTTGAGATGATCAAGTAAATTTCTTGTTACATTTTTACAAGGGTTAAAATTCACATAGCGGGCAAAAGTAACTCATAAAAAGAGGACCAATTTCACAACGTTTGGCCCGACTACTCCAAATGACGTCATATTATAAAGAATTATGACGTCAATTTGGCCTATTTTTTCATGAGATATTTTTAATAGGTTCAGGGGAAGGGGGGAGTTAGTGGAAAAAATTTCACCCCTTAGCTTGGAAATGGGTTGGGGTTATTCTGATTGATGAATATGTAAAACTTAAATATACTCAAAAATATTGGTCGTACTTGATCAAAGTAAGGTTATTTTTAAATAATATCAGGGGCTGTGATTCAGCCAATTAATTACATTTGATATTGAAGGGAAATTTTCACCTGAGCTTGATCTTTAAATCATTTTAGTGGTGAGCCAGATCGGGGTGCGCCGAATTTCAGCCAATCACAGCCCGGCATTTCATAAAATGCTGTGCTCTCATTGGTGGAAAGTTGGCTCACCCCGATCTGGCTAACCACTAAAATGATTTAAAGATCCAGCTCTGGAGTCATTTGCCTGAATCACATTTCCTATTCCCTGTGAAATATGATAATAATGATTGGTTTTGTTGCTCCGCTTTATATCAACAATCATATCCTTGTTTTTCACATATACACTTACAATTTTTTAGGATTAAAATTTTTCTTAATTTTCATTACTTAAATCAAAATAGATTCAGACCTCGATAAACACGGTTATATTAGCAAAGTCTTTTTTTTTTTAATTTCGTTTCTTATGTTGTATTATTGATATAGCCAGGGAGAGATGGGATATTGTACTGTAAATTGTACTGGTTCCCAAAGTTTTTAAAATACGACCCCCCTTTTGTTCATTTAGAAACATTGAAACTATTATCATATCTTGATTGTGTTGTAAAAATTAGCAGTGTCGAAACTTTTCAACCAATTCAAATAACACATCCAAGATTTCTCGATAACTTTAATATTTTTATTGAATTTAGTGATATACTGTTTCAAACAATGATTTTTCTCTACATTTTGTCATCATTTTAGATGTATATAAATTTATCGTCCATTTTCTTAACTCTTAAGATACCTGATACGTAATGATACTCCTTGATGTAAGATAACCAGAAGCCGGATCTCAATTTTACTATAATTAGTAGCGCAGCTACTCTATAACTAGGATACAGTGTCTGTACGTCTGTCCATTAATCGCATCGTCGGTATGACGATTCCTGTAACCGTTAGACACAATTCAGAAAGCTTAGCAACTCTAAAATCAAATCATGCCCAGAAAGTCAGTATGGTTATTTTAAGCATAGTTTTTTTAATTATATGCATTATCTCTAAAATTTGAAAACTTAAAATAAATAAATATTTTCTGGATGTTTCCACCCTTGTTGTTTTGACAGTTAGGGAACCTGTTAACTGTAGAAATGAATAAATAATTATACATAATTAAATTCATATTTACACAATCATAATAATATATTACACATTGATTTGTTTTAAGAAGCTATGTGTATATGTATATAGGAGGGAGGGGAAATTGTACTGTAAATTATTATGGTATCCAAAGTTTTATAAACATGCTCGAAGACGAAGAAAGTCGCTCAAAAAAGTTCTGACGTCATAAAAATGAGGGATGAGGAGAGGAGGAGTGGGAAAAAAACCCTAAAAAAGAGATGGATAATCCCTCATTTTTATGACGTCACATTGAGCGACTTTCTTCGTCTTCAACATGTTCTAACAATCACTGGCTTAAAGTATTGGATTCAGTGGCGTGAGCGGTTTTTTCCAACCCCCTTACACCCCCTAAAACCAAATTCAAGGTGAGTGTTTATTAGACAACAATTTATTTTATGGTCTGGGGGATGCCTCTAGGGAAAAAAACAACCTTTGGTTAGGGAATGTACACAAAAAATATCAAACTTATATATATAGTAGTTTATTTATACTACAAGCGGCTGAACCCTTAGCATATAGGTATTCAAATTGTTAAGAATAATGCTGAAAATAGCCTAAAACTATGCCAAGTCCTAAACTTAAAATTCAAATAGCCTGAACCCATCCAGGGACCGATGTAAAGCTTTACTTTAAAAATTTTAGTCCGTTCAGTAGTAATTAAGCTTCTTAAGCTTGAGACAAAAAACCTTAGTACTTTATATAGGTAATACTAGCGGCTACGCCCCTAGAGGCCTCTAGTTTCACTTTAATTGTTTTTTTATTTCAAATAACTTGAGAAATAATTTCTATGTTGCGTTCAAGTGTCTACGGGAAAAATAATTTTTCGATTTTTTTGTGATTTCTCTTGAGGGTGGTGCTACCCTCCCCAAAAATAGTTATAAACCTTCCCAAGACCGTATGAGAAGCTACCCTATTAAGGATAACCCGATCGGTTCAGCGGTTAGCGAGATCCTTCGGTACAAACATACAAACACACAGACAAATAGACATCCTGTTACTTTATTATAAGACTTATTTGATAATTATATGTAAGATGACAGGGTGTATACTGTATATGTGTATGAATGTATGCTATCCATGCAACAGTTAATTTTCAACTATTGTTCTATCCCTGCAATCAGTGCAGTGGTTTGGAAAACTATTTGCTTTTGCAAATGTGCAGACAAAGAGTTTGCAATCAAATGTTGCAAATATGTCTGTAAAACTTTCTATGACAAATTTATATCTGGTCAGAGAGTTTATGGGGTAAGACAATAGACGATAAATATGCATGTACATGCCAATCTATTATAGCTAATCAATCAAAATTGAATAAAAGTACCCAAAGTTTTTAAGCCGGCGAATAAGAGAACCAGAGTATTTGAAGCTGATGTCCCATCCTCTAGTTTATTTTCTTTGTAACTTAAGATATCGATGACTACTGAACCGATTGAGTTCTCCAATTTAGGAAAGTTTAACGTTGGTCATAGAATGGCCATAGGCAATTTTTTATATTTAGGGCTTTGGATGGGTTCAGGCTATTTTTCAGTTTTTCCCTAATTCTTCGAATGAAGAGCCTCTAGATTCTAAGATTTTTTTTAAGATTAGGCGAAAAAGTGCTCTTTATGCACTTTAATGGAAAGCACTTAAAAAAGTAAATGCAGCCATTTTAGAGACCATACTGGACAACCGAGCATATGATTGGTTTATATTAGCATGTCTATTATCTAGCTGTACTTTGAAAAAATAAAAAAAAATAAAAATATGCACACTGCGAATATTTCACATAATAAACATTTCTCAAGATTATGCATTAAATATCAAATACCACAAAGACTTAAAAATCAAAATTTCCCTTTGAAACTAAAGTTTAAAAATTGTTTTGTTTTGTTGTTTCATTTCTATCAATCTATATGTATAATTGGCTTTCTATTTTGTGCTTATACAAGGATGATAACATTCATAAAAGCAAATCTCTGAAACGACAGGATTAACGAGTTTAAGAACTTAATAAGTAGAACATTAATTTGTAAGTCTAAACAAAATCATGGATAAATATGTTACAAAATTGCGTAAATAAAAGATACTATTAAAGGATGTCTTGCTTATAGTATTTTACCTTTCTTTTATAGGTATCATCATGCAAAATTTGTAATCGATATAAAAACTCTAATATGTCTAAATTAACGTTAGCTTTCCATTTCAGACGTACGAACCGACCCTAATTATCCCATTAGTGACGAACCGGCTTTTAACGCCCGGTTCCAGAAAATGCCGAAAAAAACGGCTTTCAGTTTCAGGATTGCATCATGCTCGCATGAGCCTACTCTTTACTGCGCTGTTTTTCAATTCCCCCCAGAGAGAAGCGTTTCTATCTATTCGGTCGGCCACAATCTTTCATCGAAAATGGGTGAACCAAGAAAAACAAGGTGATTTAAAATACCCCTTCTAACTTTTTTGTTTATGAAGTAAAGTTAGTGATTTTTTTCATGAAATTTAAAGTTTATTGGCAACTACATTCATTTGTGAAATCGTTTTATTCAAATTATTATTTTTTATATGATTTTTTTATCGTTTAATTATGTTCTATATAACTCCGGTTCGGCGTGAGTAAAAATACCCGCTAGTTTTATTGCCCTGCTCGGCGCGAGTAAAGATACCCGGTTTTAACTTTTCAACCATTATATATATTAGATATTTTTTATCATTTATTATTCTCTTCAAATGTAAAAATTTTATTTATTTCCCAATGATAAATATAATTGATAGATAGATAAATAAAAGGATCGATAGATAGATAGATAGACTGATATATAGGGATAAGACAATGGCCTATAAATTTATGTAGATTCCCAATGATAATCAACATTTTTTAGATAGATAAATAAAAGGATGGATGGACAGATAGATAGATATATCTTGGTTTAAACTTTATTACATAAATATTTTTAAGGGGTGGGGGGGGGGGGGATATGCAAATTTGATGGTTTTAGGCCATTTTTGTTATCTTGATATTACTGTATTATTCTATTCTTTTGTTTGTGATATTTTTTAAATACTTTAGGCCAAAGATATGTGATAAGTCTTTTCTAGTCTTTCCTTTATCAATAAAAATTATATTTTTTTTATATATTTGTCAATTACTGATACTACTAGAATAGTTGCTACTCTATAATTCACTTTGGACGTTCAAAAATTACATTATCAATATCCCTCCCATTATTATCAATACAAATATTAGCAAAAGTTTTAAAACTTCCTCGAAATGGGCTTTTTTAACCGAAAAGGGCGGTACCTATAGCCAAAATCTTAAATGTGATATAAATTGTTTTGTATGTTAGTTGTAGCTCTATCAATTACATGAGGTTATGTAGTTTTCAATTACGGATCGTACCGTAGTTTTAAAAAGTGTTCATCTCACTTTGGGCGTTCAAAAATTACATTTTTAACTTTTTGGGCCAAAAAACCGGGTATTTAGGTCGAAAACGGGCTTTAATGCCGGGGGAAAGCACCAAAAAACGCCAAAAACGGTTATTAATGCCGAAAGGTTTCTTTACTCGCGCCGAACCGGGTTTTTTTGCAACTTTCCTGTGCACGCCACTAGAGCAAAACAAAAAAATTTGAATTCCGTTTTTACCATTATAAAGCTTCCGTGAGATTTTCAGCTCGATCGGTCCATAAAAGTGGCGCTCGGCACTAATGGGTTATAATAAAGCTTAGCTTTTAATAAATGGTAAGTTTTTATTTTTTTATTACGATACCTTTCCATGAAAAGATCACACCTTTTCTTGATTAAAAAAAAACATACAGATTCTTGCAGTTTATTTAAGCATCATTGCACTCTTCCTCCCAAATGAATGTTTCTCCCAATCGAACTTTTTTTTGCTTTAAGTAAAACTTTTTTTCGTCCGATCTTTTTTATCAAATAGTTTTTCTAATATCGTTTTCCAGTATGGATTCGAAACCAATCAGAGTCTACTGGATTAGAACCGGCTCTCAGCCATACTAAAATCATGTATAGCATGTTATTATGAAAATTTCATTTGCCCAGGCATTCGGCCCCTTTGGATAAAACTGGTTTTTATCTTATAATTTTTCATTTTGATATCCTCAGAAAGCTGCCTATGATACGTTTCCATAAACAAATATTCTTTAACGAACCTAGTAATAGTGTCTAACTTTTTATCTTTGTGACGTAACAAAAATCCATTTCTTTTTTAGGGGTTTCCTTTCCCACCTCCCCTCTCAGCCTTAGAT
The DNA here is from genome assembly GCF_053477335.1 of Acartia tonsa. Classification (NCBI taxonomy): domain Eukaryota; kingdom Metazoa; phylum Arthropoda; class Copepoda; order Calanoida; family Acartiidae; genus Acartia; species Acartia tonsa. The sequence goes on along the minus strand of NC_137264.1, from coordinate 44,848,888 downwards.
TTTTGTTACGTCACAAAGATAAAAAGTTAGACACTTTTACTAGGTTCTTCTTTAACTTTTGATAATATCATATTTACAACAGAAATATTTTGTGATTTTAAACATCTTTAGGTGTATTTATGGATGGTGGTATCCTTGTTAAAAACTGATTGACCAAGAACTTAAAAAGCCTGTCAGGGATCTAAAGGTATAAGACAATGGCCAAAAATTGATGTTTATCCACAAACAATGACTATACAAAAAAATACCCCTTCTGTAGATTACAAAAAGTTGTTAAAACGTTTAGACACTCAATTTTATGAACCAACCAATCAAAAAGTTCTCAAATTTGTATAGCCACCGATTAAGAAATTGTTATTACAGAACTTTGGGGACTAATGTAACAAACAGCCAATGTCCCCTCACCTCTCTCTCTGTCCCCAAAGTTTTATTAATAGCTTTTTCTTATTAGTTGGTTGAACAACTTTGCAGGCTTTATTGAATTCTGTTTAGTTGGGTCATTTTGGTCCACTCGTTCAACCACTAATTGTAATCTGCAGAAGGGGGTAATTTTGTGTATCATCATTGGGGATGTACATCAATTTATCGGCAATTGTCTTATCCCTTAAGATCCTTTAAGGGCTAGGTCAGATTCTTAGTTTGCTTAACAACTTTGGAAGTTCTTATTGAATATTGATTGGTTGGTTCATTAGGTTAAGTGTCAACACGTTTTAAACATTTATTATAATCTACAGAAGAGGTAGTTTTGTGTTTCATGATTGGGGAGGTACATCAATATATCATTGTGTTATCCTTTCAGTTCCCTGAGCTGTGGCTCTCCTGTAAAAGATTGCAAACTATTTTTTTTTGCAACAGAAATGTCATACACCGACAATGGATTGGACACATTTAGTGGTGTTCAAACAATTTTGCCAAAATAACATCATTAAAATAGCAATTACAGTCAGAGACTTGAACTTGGCTCAACAGGCGCCTTATATTTGGTTGTTTTGGTGACTTTTTATCTTGATAAACGGCTGGCTCTTGATTTTAAAAACTGAAGATTTTTCAAAAATGGGTGGCTAATTCGACACAAATATTTTTGTTTAAAAATGAGTGCTAAGCTTTTTAGAAAGTAAATATTTAAAGAATTGTACATCACTCCAGTTAATACGATTATTTTCCGCGCTGGATAAAAAAATCATGTGTAAAATTGAAATATTTTAATTCACAATCCGCGGAAAACTGTATAAATTATTTTGCAGGAGCTTGGCTACAAAATAATTCTGGTTTTTATATGAACATCTTGTAAGTAGTGGACACTTTTGTTCAGGAATATAAAGATAAGCAAATCGAAAATAGATAATTTCCATCCCAAAATTGTTTTCCCAAAATTCACTCTTATTCTAACGTTTCAATTAATTGAAATGTAATGGGGGTTAATCTTTCTTTTATGTACCAGGTACCTATTACCTAATTGGGGTAGGATTATCCTCAGATTTTAAGTGATAAACTTGAGAACCAAAAGGCATCATTTGCTTGTTATGGGATGAAATATTCTAACGCCCACTGTTAGATATCTTGTTAAGTAACATCCAACATTTAACCAACCCTTTGATTGGTCGACCATTGCCTGAGAAGTCTTAACTGAACCATGAACGTCTTTAGTTATGACACGAACCTATCACCTCCGATACAACGAGCGGATGCGCTACATGTTGAGCCACGACCACTGGTTACCTATCCTTCTACTCTGTTTTTATTATTCTCCATGCGCAATGCATATTTTATAGACAAGCATATTCTCCACGGATTAATGGATGGGTTTTTCCAGTTTGGCAATGTAACCGATTTATATCCGCTGAATTACAACTGGTTCCTAGCCATATTGAAAATTCATGTATAGCGTCGTATTACATACAATTTTCTATGAATAATAAAAAGGAAAAATAAAAAGGCTTTCAGTGGTGACACAACTATTTTTATTCTTAAAATTTTACTTTTCAATATCCGCAGAAAGCTGTCTATAATACACTGAGATAAATAACTATACTGCTAAAAAATTCAAATCAGATGAAAAATACGCTATATTTGGAATTTATAGAAAAGGTAAAAACTGCATGTCTTTTCAAATGAATAAGCGGGTTTAGCTATACCGTGAAGTAAAAGAATAGAGGGGACATTTGGTATTTGTAACCCTGCCCACAGGGTGGGGGGGACGTCTCAATTTTGTATTTGGTCTATGAAATAAGGTAATAGCGTCGGAAATATTAACACAGGCAAGTCCCTACATAAGAACAGAATAAGCAATTTGCTAGCAGGCAAAAAGGGTCTCCATCACTTGGGTCAAGTAGTTGTCTGGATTACTCATCTTTACTTGTATACATTTATTCGATATACCTTTATTTCTTGAGTGAAAAAAGAAACAGCGATATTATCTATAATACAAAGTAGAACGATGTCTGTCTGTCTGTCTGTTTGTCTGTCTGTTTGTCTGTTTGTAGCGAAGGACCTCGCTAACCGCTGAACCATTGGGTTCTCCATTACAGGGTAGCTTCTCATAGGTCCCATGAAGGTTTATAACTATTTTCTTGGGGGGTGGGACACCCCCAACCCCCCCAAAAAAATAAAACCCCCCCCAAAAAAAAAATAAAATTCTCTTTTCTTTTTAAAACTAAAATTAAAATAGTGGGGTCGACTACCCCCCCCCCCCCTCAAAAAAAATATAAAAAAAATTTCCCCCCCGAAAATTTTTTTAAAAATTTTTCTTTTAAATCTAAAATACGAAAAATTGGTTTAATTAAACCTCTTGGGACAAAGCCCCTAGAGGCTAGGGGCGAAGCCGCTAGTAAAATATAAAGTGTTCAACTCGCAAGCAGCTAAAGGATACAAATATTAATAAAAAATAATCTAAGCCTAGAACATCCACCTTATGTTTGTTAGCTACCAAAGGCAGGCTTACAAAGATACAAATTGGAAAAGATGATTTTCTCGACCAAATGTGCTATCCCCGTGTCCCTGGCGACTTTATAGTTGTGGCAGAGACAATTATTTAAAATTGGTGTCTTACAATCAATTTGAAAGAAGGCACCTACTGCTGTTTAGACATATTTTAGCACTAGAGTTGGCTCAATATAACTATATCGCTATTGGCTAGTTTTCTATAAGTACATATCTATTTATCTATTTCTCAATAAATAAATTTTCCTCCCCCGCCATTACTATCTAAAAGAAAGAAGTAAATATTTATTAATTTAAATGATTTTAAAAATATTTTTTCAAATATATTTTTTTCACATTACCATCACCAAAGGGTTAATATGATTAAAATTTTAGTTTTAATATTTTGACACAAAGGAAGTGTCGCCACAATCGAATTCTTTTAAAATACAGTTTTCTTAGATTTACTCTATTATGAACGTATATTTTTATTTATGAAAAAAGGATTAAACACTTCAATGTAATTCAAATATCTACATGAAGTGAAAAACTTAATTCATTCCATAAACAAATAGAATAAAGGTCTTATCGCTTTGGTCAATGAGAGTTTAATGAGGATTATTGGAGCACTATGAGTTCTAAACACTTTACCATTGGAGGACTCGAGCTCATTTATAGACGTTTATTTCCTATATAGATCTGTCATGGATCTTGATGCAATAAAGCTGGCCGTTTTGTAAATGTTAAAAATTGGAAGATTTCATTAAATAAAAGTAATCGCAAATATACTTAGTAAATAGAATAAGAATAACAAGGTTGACAACATATATAAAACAGAAGCCTAAGAAATTGAAACATCAAAAAAGGTAGAAAACACAAATGGATATATTGATATGGAAAAATTTGTCATCAATTTTGCTTACTAATATTGGCCAGTTCGTTCATCCAGTAAGAGGAGAGGGGATGTGGTAAAATGGTAGGATAGGGGCTATCGTTATTTTAGCCAGCTAAAAACATAACTTTATCAAAGTACAAAATCTGATGCAACATCCAACTAATAATATATCGATAAATTGATGTACATCCCCAATAATGACATACATAATCACCCCCTTCTGTAATTTACAATTATTGGTTAAAACGTTTGGACACAAAAATCTATTTACCAACAAAGCTGTTGATACAACGAGTAAGAATACTATATTATAAAACTTTAGGGACCAGTGTAATAAACAGGCCAATGTCCTGCTATATTTGCTACTGAAAAACAGTTGGTACATCTTTTTTTTTATTAATAACAAGCAGGCACTACCATCAACATTTGAAAAATGACCGTTTAACTAAATATGAGTGTCTGTTTGTGGGTAATGATGTCTTGTTTGTGTGTGAGTGTGTGTATGTGTGTGTGTGTGTGTATGTGTGTGTGTGTGTGTGCAGAGTTCGCAAAATAGAAACCTGATTATTGCCGAAGTGTGGACAAAAAATTTCAAAATTGACTAGATAGTGGGTGTACTTACAATATAGTCAAAAACAATAAAAAACTGCCAACATGATTCTAATAAAATAATCATAAAAGGGAGAAGGAATAATTGTACTAAAAGTTTCTAGCCAAGTTTTATTGTTTGTTATCACAAAAACCTTGGGAACTTTTATTGAATTTCAATCGGTTTCAAACTAGCATTATAAAAACTTTTACCCAATAATCCTTATCTACAATTCTATAATTTTGGCCCTCAAAAGAAACTCTTCAAAAAGAAATACGAAGCAAGCACCACTGAATGGCAAAGTTAAAAAGGTTTCTCAATTAAGACAATTTGCTATTTAATTTTAGCCGTTTGTGAGATCTTTTGGAGTTTTGATTCATTTGCCGTCTCAATTATTATAGGGATTAATATTAATAAGTTTGTCCTTATTGTAGGCCAACCTTTTAAAAGCACCCTAACCATGCAGGGCCAGGCAGGGATAAGACAATCTGCAATAAATTTATATAAATCCACAATGATGATAACCAATATCACCCCTTTTGTGTAACACAATAATTAGTTGAAACGTTTGGACATTAGACTTAATGAACCAACCAATCAAAATTCAATAAAAGTCTCAAAAGTCAACGATCAGGAAAACTTTGGGGGCTAGTTTAATAAACAGCCCAATGACCCCTCCCTCCCTGATGGCTAGGTCAGACTAAATCATAAGAAAGAGGCGGGTGGAGGGATAGCCTAAGACAATAGACACAAAAAGAGAAAAAGAGAGAGTAAAGAAAGAGGGATAGAGAGGGAGAGAGAGAGAGAGAGAGAAAGAGATAGAAAGATAGAAATGTTTTGCAAAACTGACTACAGTGTCCGTCTGATATGTCTACATTTTACAAACTTTTTATCCGTAGTCGCGTCTGGTTTTATTGTGTGTGTACCCTACAAACCATCTGTCTGTCTGTCTGTCCGTCTGTCCGTTTGTATGTCTGCAAAAGTGTAGTTTTGTCTGTTATAGAATACCTGTCTGATAATTTGTCTTTCCATAGGAGGGTTTGTGCCTATTTGTGTAATACTATCTCACTTTGTCTGACTGTCTGTGTGTGTGTGTGTGGGATTGTGTGTGTGTGTGTATGTGTGATTGTGTGTGTGTTTTAGCGAACGAAATGTACAGAGTTTATTTTGAATTAAATGAATAAAAGACTATGAATTTTATCACTTACAAAAAAACAACTAATATTTGTAAAGAATATTTGGGATTTACTACAGTTCACGGTAAAATGCTCCTATTAATGATTATCTCCAAAAATCTACGATCTTTAAAGGGAAATGACGGCTGAACGGTGGAACGTACAGATTAATCTTGCACAAAATTTTAACCGACAAAAGAAGGTCTACAAATAATCTGAAATAGTCGGAACCATAATTATCTCGCAGATATTTCGCAGTCCACATAAATGCGCAAAAAAATATCTTACGCGCTGTTTCTTTAGTGAAGCATTACCTGTGCATCATTGAATCTTGGCTATTCCAGATTATTTACAGGAAAACTTAGTGGTTTAACACGGTTTGCGGGCATGGCATAGAATATTGGAGATAATCGTTAACATGTAAGCAAAATATTTATTTATTTCAATAACTGTTGAACCAATTAGATTTTCTATTGTAGGTAAGCTTCACTTAGGACCTGTGATGAGTTTAGGCTATTCCTTTTTTTAGATTTAAATCTTGAGATGTTTTTAAGCTATTTTTCCAAGACATCTACGCCTCTCATATAAATCGCCCCTAGATACTAGTGTCTTATCCTCTAGTAAAAATTATTTTGTAGTTTTATGTAAAAAGTAAATTTTTTGCTAATTCCTTTTTTTAAGACTTTAGCTCTAAAAATCTCCGAAGTTGATGTAGGTAAAATTTAATTTTATAAATTCTTGCGTGGAAATGAATAGAGAACAATCATATATACTACTTTTGATGATAACTGTTACCACTTAAAATACTTTTTTATGGGTCATTCTGTTTTATATTTATATGTAACAGTAAATTTAAACAATGATTTTACTAAATTGTAATAAATTTTTAAAATATTCGCTTGACCCTTTTTTTGAAGCAATATTTTAAGTGGGCAAATTTTTGGCTGGCCTTGAATTTCTGATGGTTTTTGCTGGTTGTATAAAGGATGCGTAACTTACAGAATAAACAATACATAGATAGACACTTTAGGCCGGGCTGTCAATATAAAACCGCTAATCACCCTTATAATAAAGTAGCGGGATCTCTGTGTGTGTGTTTGTGTATCTGTCTGTACCGAAGGATCTCGCTAACCGTTGAATTTATATAGGCCCTGGGAAGATTCATAACTTTTTTTGTGAAAAGGTACCACCACCCTCTCAAGAAAAATAGCCCCTACAAAAAAATTACTCACCTCCAATTTAAAAAAGAAATACACTAAAATAAAAAATGGGATTCGTCGAATTCCACTCCCCCCTCACCCTTCCTATCTGAAGTATCACTAGAGGCCCCTGAATTTTCATAATGATCTTGTTAAAGGGCGCACCGTTTGATGCCAAAAAATTAAGTTTTGGTCTAGGGCAGGTTTTCCTATTTTTGACGTGAAAATTAAGCAGCTAACAGTGCCTGTAAAAAATGACGTCATAAAATTGATCAATGATGCCATTGGTCAATTATAATGTATACTGGCATATCATTGGTCATTTGTATTGTATGACGTCATTTTTATAGGCTACTTTTGGGGAATTTACTAATTACTAGAGATGGCTTCTTAAACTTATTCCTTAGTTGTTGCTTTTAAAGAAGCTTTACTTTATTCTGAATTAGCTAAAAATATGATTCTTTAAAGAAACGCTGTAAAATGGACGAACATGATTGAACGAAGGCCAAGCAATGCGTAATATTAGCAATAAAAATTCACTTACAAACTTTTAGATCTTCTTCAAATGAACACAGTAATAGTGTCTGACTGATTATGACGTAACAAAAAAAATTAGCCAATGAGAGGCCACTATAAATTTTACCATTGGTCAATAACGGCCTCTCATTGGCTAATTTTTTTTTGTTACGTCATAATCAGTCAGACACTATTACTGTGTTCTCTTCAAATATATTGGGAAAGTGGAATCACGCAGCAATGGCGTAGTTATCAGGGTCTTAAAAGGATAATATAATGGCCGGTAAATTGATGTACAACCCAAATGATGATACACAAAATCCCTCTTCTGTTGACTAAAATTAATGGTTAACACGTTTGAATACTTTATTAATTAACCAATCAAAATACAGTTAAAGTTTTCAAAACTTAGTTAAGCCATCAAATAAAAAATCGTTATTAATAATAATAAAACTTTGGGGACCAATAAACAACCCAATGTTTTCTCTCTCCTTGCAAGGATCGCAGCTAAAACACATGTATTTCATCATGAAAACTGTACAACTCAAATCCCAAATGATTCCGAAGGTTGAAGCAATAAAACAAAGTTATTTTTTTTTATGTTTTTTACCTTATCTTTTTATCTTTTTATCATCGATAAAATTTATTGTTGAGCTAAAACAACTGACGTAATTTAGAAGTGTCATTTCTTGGAATAGTGGCATTTCTATAGGTTGTAAAAGTTTTGGCGATTTCCATCAAAAAGTCTAACGAATACTTAATCCTCCCCCCCCCCCCCGTAAAAAATATAATTAGGATGTTTGAAGGTGTTTTTTTCCTTCCTTAACCATTGCGGGGCCTCTAACCATGCAATACTAACCTAAACACTACTCATTATTACTTAACCTTACTTAACCTAAAGTAATAAACAAGCAAAAGAAAAACTATTTTCCTTGTAATCTTATTTTTAATTTATTTCGAAATAAGGAGAGGTGTTTTTTTGCTCGACTTTGCACTGTGTGGGGAACTGCCATTTTATTTGTACTTTTTACAAATAGGACAGGAATTTGAACGTTGACAAACAATTAACTATTTCTATTTATTCATATTTAAAGCAATACAAAAAGATTTTTTAGAAAATAAGAAAAAAATGATATTTCAAAAAAAGATTACAGAAAAGTTTTTAAGTTAAATTTAGGCTATGTAATGATTTGGAAAGCTAATTAGGGTTAAAGTCACCCGCAAGGCATAGTAATGATTCTGTTAATACCAAAGCGAAAACTGAAAAAAATAAATTTTATTTTTCTTTTGAAGAAAAGTCTATAACAATTCTAATAAGGATTTTGGTGATATGAGACCAACAAAAGACAGTATCGTTATTTTTTTTACTGAAAAGTTATAATTATAAGCTTATCGTGCTTATATAGAATGATGTCATACAATGCAAATGACCAATGATAGGCCAGTATATATTTTAATTTACCAATGGTAAAATGTATACTGGCCTATTATTGGTCATTTGTCTTGTATGAAGTCATTTTTAACCCTTACAGATCGGGAGGGGGGGTCATATTGACCCCGCCCCCTCTATTTTTTCAATGTCATTTTTTTTTGTAGGTAAGATAGAGAGTTGTGACTTCATGACTTTTTTAGTTTAGTAATTATACGTCGGCAAGAGTTGATTTTATTAGGATATCTGGTCTGTGTCGGTCGTGGTGTCCGGTCAAAGTCGGTTGGGTAGCACCAAAATAAAATAAAAATTCTAAATAAATCTTAATTTCTACATTATGACTTTGTATATAAGGTAGAAACCTAAATTTTTTTTGGTGAATGAGAAAAGTTGTGTTATGACCGTTTGACCGCACCCTGACCGACTTTATGACCGATTTTTGTCCGGCTTTTACTACAGACATATATCATGAATATCGTGGCTTCTATTACAGCTAGAGACCTATACATTTTTTTTTGGTAAACCCTTGAGCAATAATTAACAGATAAAAATATTAATTGGCGCCGCCAACCGCCGTTTTACCGCCGTAACCGCCGAAAATGGCGGTTACCGTTATTTGCCGTTTTTTGGCGATGATCAGAAAAAGTAATTTTTTTGTTATGAAAAATAAAAGTTCGTCCTAAAATTTGGTCATCCTAGCTGCAAAATTGGCCGCTCTACAGCTGTTTTAAAATTTAGTGGCTGGCCGCTAAAAAAAGGCTAAGGAGCGGCCTGATCGCTATGACTAGAAAAGGTAATTTTCTCTAAAAACACACATGAACCACCAGAAAAAAAGTTTACGTCTTTATCTGTAACAGAAGCCGAGATAGAGGGGGGTCAATATGACCCCCCCCCCCCCCGATCTATTAAGGTGGGAATAGGGGCCCGATCTGTAAGGGTTAAAGACTGCTTAAAAATTATGTTTCTTCAAACAAATCAGAAAACGGTCAGTAAACAGAAACAGTAATGGGTCAATAAACAAGAAATTAAAAGCAACCTTTAATTGACAGTCTAGGGTGGGTTAACTATAGAGTTACTGCGCTACTTTAAATTAGTTATCAAACTTTAGGAGGAAAAATACTTATTTATAAAGAACAAAGTTAGATAGCAGTTGCTTTTAATAAAACAAGGATGATAATATCCACAACTGCTAGGTTCTGAAACGATTTGATAAACAAACATAAAGAAGCTCTTTATAGTGCCTATTAAAAAACTTCGAATATTTACACTTGTACAGTGTCAGAACTGAATAGGCAGAAAAAATTATTATAGAAAATCTTCGCTTAAAAAAAAAAATTTATGAAAGAATTTAAAATGTTGAAAATTAGATTAGACAGCAGTTGCTTTTAATAAAAAAATATGATAATAAACTTTATTACACCAAAAATGAAAATCCTAACAGATTTGAAATATTTCTCAATAAACCAGAGATATACACGGATCTAAAGGAATAGGACATTACGATAAATGGTGGAAACGATTGGACACTCAACTAAATTAACAAAAATTCAATGAAAGTCCCCTAAAGTTATTTAGCCAATTTTTCACTGGTCAGGGAATTTTCACAGAAATGATGTCATTTCAATAAATTAGCGACATAAAACATAAGTTTTTGTGATTATGAGTTATGTTCATCAAGAAATTTCAGTTATCTTAAATAGTAGCTGAGGAAATTCCAATTATATTTCCATCTACTCCTGTGACATTCAGACATTGATTTTATTGGCCCACATCTCATACTTTTTATAATCATCCACGGAGGGAGGGGACAATGCGCTGTTTATTTTTGTAAAATTGCTGTATTAATGTCTCTATTCCAAAATTCAAACACTCAAAATATTTGACGTTTTTTTTCTGTCACCCTTTTCTCTGACATTACCACCAATTTTTGAGTCATAGTCTCAGAGTTTTAAATAGAGGTGGAAAAATAATTTTTAACGTTTAAGTAAAATGTGTAAAATATTTACATTAATACATAATTCCATGAGGCTGATGCCCAATGTTACCACCTGTTACTTGTATCCATAACTCTGAAGATATCTAACATTATTGAGCAAAATTATCATTTGCTATCTGTTTCCTAAACCCTGATGGTGTCTGAAGTCATTACGAAATATTACCGCTTGCTACTTGTATCTATACCTTGGAAGTGTCTGAAGTCATTGCACAATATTACCACTTGCTACTTGTATCCATAACTCTGAAGATATCTAACATCATTGAGCAAAATTATCATTTGCTATCTGTATCCTAAACCCTGATAGTGTTACGTAATAATACCACTTGCTACTTGTATCTATAACCTTGGAAGTGTTACCGCTTGCTACCTGTTCCTTTAACTTGGAGTCATTGCGCAGTCTTGTCACTTATTATCTGTATCCATAACCTTGCAGGTGTTTAAAGCTATTGTACAGTACTGTCACTATCTACCTGTATCTAAAACCATGGAGATGTCTGAGGTCATTTCGCAGTATTACTGCTTCCACATCGGAAGTGTCTGAAGTCATTGCATAATTTTACCGCTTGCTATCTGTATCCATAACCTTGCAGGTGTTTAAAGCCATTGCGCAACATCACATATTACTACCTGTCTCAATAACCTTGTAAGTGTATGAAGTCACCGTGCAATATTACCGCTTGCTACCTGTCTCAATAACCCTGAAGTCATTGGGCAGTAATACTATTTGCTACCTGTATCAATAACCTTGGAAGTGTCTAAAGTTATTGCGCAATGTCACATATTACTACCTGTCTCTATAACCTTGTAGGTGTCTGGAGGCCAAGCAGGGGGTCAATGAATTATTTATACTTTAAATCATTTTATCCACAGCTCAAAGTCACATAATATTTAATTAAAATCCTTTTCAAAACGTTTTTAGGGCCTCTTTTTTTCTATTCTTTTTCTGTCACAATAATCTTGAGACGGGGTGGTGTATGCCCCCCCCCTCTCCATTTTCAATTTTAGATATAGAAAAAAGGGCGATTTCTCTTGGGTGGGTGAAGGGTACCCTCCCCCCAAATTAGTTATAAACCTTCCCTTGACCTACGTGGAGCTACATTGTACAAAGAAGAACCATATCGGTCAGATCCATCGGTACAGTTAGACATAAAGACACACACACAGAAAGACATATGTTACTTTTAACTAAATCTAAATCTATCCCGAAAGACAACTATTTAGAATTTTATAAACTATAATTTTTAATAAAAAGGGTTTACAGCCACAGTCAAAACCAATTGCAGCTAATTAAAAGTGTCTAGCGGTTGCGCCCCTAAAATTTAGGGGCTCTATATTCGGAGGGATATGGAAGGGCAGAAAATAGCATAAAACCATATCAAAACTTTTTTTTATAAAATAAAATAGCCTAAAATCATCTTAGGAAATTAAATAAGCTTCACTGGAAAGGAGAACCTAATCGGTTCAGTGGTTTGCGAGATCCTTTGCCACAGACAAAAAAAGCTTACTACTTCATCAAATAGTCTAGTGGCTTCGCCTCTAGCCTCTAGGCTATTATTTTATTGACATGTTCTTAATTTTTGTTCATATTTAATTTTATTGCATGTATATGAACATTTGATACCTGTATTATAATACTGTTATTATTATCATTTGTTATGTGTGTCATAAAATAAATATCTGTAACTAAACAAAAAAAAGGGGGGGGGGGGTATTTTTTGGGGGGTTGTTCCACCCCCCAAGAAAATAGCATAAAACCACCACAGGACCAGTAGGTATATTCCCTGAAGAGTAGAATCCGATCGGTTCAGTGATTACTAAGATCTTAAGGGACGGACAGACATCAAGCTACTTTGTATTATAGATAGTTTTTATAGTGTCTGCTTATTAAGTCTTTTAAGTGAATTGAAGTCAAATATACCATACCTATATACCTTTATTACCATCTGACCATCTTTTTATGTCTTCTCTTTTTCCGTCTCTCTTTTTCTTTTTCTTTTTTTGTCTCTCTCTTTCTTTGTCTGTCTTTATGTCTGGTATATCTGTTATTATGACGGACAGGTCTCAAACTTTTTATGCTCTAAATCTTTTGGACTCGTATTTCAAGACAGAGACAAAATTTCTTTAGTTTTGATCATATTTACTTAAATTTTATAACTTGGATTGAAGCCATTTGAAAACGGGACAATCAAAGAATGACAGGTATCTTAAGGGATCAGACAACGAAGACAGATTGATAAACAAATTATACTCTCTAATTATTGGTGGAAAAGCCAAGACACTGCGCCAACCCATCAATTTGGTAAGTAACTAAATGATTATGATACTTTAAAACTTAATATGAGTTAATGGAGTAATACTTTACACTCCTATTCAAGGGACATTGAATTGAAAATTATAGTGACCTAAATTCTGCTTTTATGGCTTAAAGCTAATGAAAGGAAGAAAAATAGGGGTATATTATAAATATTAATTTAAGATTTATTGTTATTCTACAACAATTTTATAAAAATTTACATGACATATTGTTTAAACCTTTTGGTTATCTAGGTCTCTGTTTATGTTTCTACTCGTACTTTTGAGGGAGAGAGAGCTGGTGCTTCGGTGGGTTGTACTTTGACATTTTCAACACGTTTTTAAGCAATATCCCGGTTTTTTTTTATCTGGGTCAAGAAACAAAACCCCCATATTTTTATTTTGGCTGTAATTATATGGGCTAACCATAAAAAAGAGCACGTTGTATTGTCTCAGGAATACACAAATATATCAAAAAAGATTGGAAACCAATTTATATTCCCTGGATTAGAGCCGGTTCCAGCCATACTGAAAAATCATTTATCGCATCGTTTTACAGAAAATTTTGCACGAATATAAAAAATATAAATCATAAAATTAGTACCATTTTTTCAGCCCATGCTTTGGCCCCTCGGGATAACAAAACTGGTTTTAATCTTATACTTCTTTTCATTTTACAATCCGCAGAAATAACAATTATTTACATCAAAGGAGGCTATGAAATGAGGGATTGTTAAATCAAAATGGATATTGTAAACTTCTTTATGTGTGTATTTTAGCCGGTAATTTAATTTGAAATTATCGAGGCATGCATCATACTCTTTCTTTCTTCGGGGCAACTCTTTACTTTCATGCTATATTCATCTTTCCAGTTTAAAACCAGAGAGATAGGAGAAAATGGTCTGTTTGTTCTACTAGCCCCTAAAGTTTTATAATAACGTTTTCTTATTCGTTAGCTTGACAACTTAGGGGACTTCAGTAAATTTTGATTGGTTGTTTTATTGAGTTGAGTGTTCAAACGTTTCAACCACTACTTGGTAAATATTGAGTGTCATTTTTGGAGATGTATATCAATTTATCGGCCATTGTCTTATCCCATTAGGTCCCTGCATCCATTTGCATACTCTTTCTTTCTGGGGGCAACTCTTTACTTTCATCCTCTATATTCATCACTATACCTCTTCTGTAGATTAAAACTAGTGGTTGAAAAGTTTGGATATTAATAATTTGTACCAACTTATCAAGAATTAAAACAAGTTTTTAAGCCAACGAGTAAGATTAAGTGGTTATAAAACTTTAGATACCTGTAATCAAATTATCCTATTATATAAAGTAGTAAGCGTTTTTTTGTATGTCCCGAAGGATCTCGCTAACCGCTGAACCGATATTGTTCTCCTTTACAGTGAAGCTTCTTATAGATACTGGGAAGGTTTTAAACTATTTTTGGGGAGGGTGTCTTCACCCCCTCCCCACCAAAAAAATATTTTTTTACTCTTTTGAAACTCAAATTTAAAGTGGGATGATGTCGACTTTTCCACCTCCTACCTTAAGTGCCCCTAGAGGCTTCTAGGGGGCGTATCCGCTAGTCTAATTTATAGTAAAATGTCTGCCCCCCCCCTGAAAGTTTGGACACTGTATTTAGTTTAAACCAACTAATCAAGACTTAATGAAAGTACCAAAAAAATTTACCCAACAAATCAGAGGGTATAATTTACAGTTTACTTCTATTGAAAAACAATCACACTTTTTCCTTTTTTAACCGCATTAAGGTTGTATTTTACAATGATATGGCGATTGGGAAACTTATTAATTTTATTTTATGAATATAAGATCCTCTTTGAGCACAGGGCTTCAGGTAGGGAAGGGACATTGGGCTGTTTATCAAACTAATCCCCAAACTTTTATAATTCGTTGGCACTATAGGGACTTTCATTAAATTTTGATTGGTTGGCTATTTAAGTTGAGTGTCAAAACGTTTCAACCACTAATTATAATCTAAAGAAGTGGTAATTTTGTGTATTATCAATGGAGATGTACAACAATTTATTGGCCACTGTCTTATCCCTTTAGATTCCTGACAGGTCTTAAATTTTAGGTTTGTAACTCTGTTTGGCCCAGGGGTATCAAACATTCAAATATGTCAAAATTTTTACTCAATGTGTTTTTAATAATTGCTTCAAATACAGTAAATTTGGGCTGGAATGGAACAGTATTATGTACTTTTGAAAGTAAATGGACAAAGTGTCTCAAAAATCAGCCATGTGACGTCATAAAAATGAGGGATTATCCATTTCTTTTGTCGGCGTTTTCCTATCATCTCCCTATTTTTTATGATTTCACATGGCTGATTTTTGAGACGCTGTGTCCCGCTACATCAATTAGTCCTAAATTCTCTTATCTCCATCCCATTTTTCCTTTTTAAAAAATATATGTTATATGTAAACCAAACGTTTAGCTTTTTGGCAGATTAAATGCAAATGAAAACAATTTTTACTAACTTTAAAATGCATGAATGAAAATTTAACCGAAACAAACCAGCTTAATTAAGAAATAACATCATGTTAATGGAGTCTTTAACACTGGAAAAGACCTTTTTACAAATTAAGACTACGTCAGTATGTACTTTTATATTGAGTACATCTAAATTTTGTCAGACATCAAATGTAAATAGCAGACCAAAAACTATGATTAAAATGGTAATATGTCTATGTATGTTACTTATAATTATTAAGGTTTAAGATAATAGACCCTGAAATGATGTAAATCTCCAATTAAAATAGACAAAATAATCCTTTCTATGGATTGAATTATTGTTTTTGAAAAGTTTGGGCGCTGCCATTTTGAAGAAAAAAACAATAAAGATTTAATGAAAGCACACAGTTTTTTTTGCCAACGAATAAGATAATATGTCTATTAAATGTTGCATTACAAAACTCCACTATTTCTTAGATCCATTGCAATGTCAAACGACTAAAATACATCCATAAATGTATAATTTTTAAATTCAAGGTGATATCTATAATACAAAGTAGAAGGATGTCTGTCCGTCCGTCTGTCTGTCTGTCTGTCTGTCCGTCTGTATGTCCGTCTGTCTGTCCGTCTGTCTGTCTGTCTGTCTGTCTGTCTGTCCGTCTGTCTGTCTGTCTGTCCGTATGTCTGTCCGTCTGTCTGTCCGTCTGTCTGTCCGTCTGTCTATCCGTCTGTCTGTCCGTCTGTCTGTCTGTCCGTCTGTCTGTCCGTCTGTCTGTCCGTCCCTTAAGATCTCGGTAACCACTGAACCGATCGGATTCTATACCTACTGGTCCTGTGGTGGTTTTAGGCTATTTTCTTGGGGGGTGGGACAACCCCAACCCACCCAAAAATGAAAAAAAATTGTGGGGGCATCTCCAGAGGTAATTAGTTATTTTTCTTTAATTACCTATTGCGGCAAAGCCCCTAGAGGCTAGGGGCGAAGCCGCTAGTAGTAATATAACATAAGAATGCAGGGTACAAAAAGTCCTTTAGTATCGACTTGATGCGTATGTGCAAAACAGTAGGGATATAAAGGGATTAGACAATGGCTTGTAAATTGATGTACATCCCCAATGATAAACAAAAAATATATCTTCTGTAGATTACAATTAGTAGTTGATACGTTTGGACGCTCAACTTAATGAATCAACCAATAAAAATGTAAAAAAAAGTCCCCAAAGTTGTTAAGCTAACAAATACGAAAATGTTATTATAAAACTTTGGGGACTAGTGTAATAAACAGCCCAATGTCCCCTCCCTGCCTGGCGAAACAGTGTTAATTAAAACCTCACCGCTTAACAAGTTCATAGGAATGTTGTTTTATGTCTTGTCCAACAAAAAAAACAAGACATTTTAGTTTAGAATTGATAATTATTTCAGCCACTATATGCTAGACACATCCGTTTAATTGCATGACCTTCATTTATAAGTGTTAGTCAAGGTTTAATTATCCCTTCTATAGATTAAAATTATTGGTCGGAAATATGGAACACTTATAGTTTAAACAAACCAATAAAGAATAAGGATTCAATAAAAAAGGATTTTTAGCCAACCTATAAGAGAACGTCAAAGTTGTTGATAATAATAGTTATTTATCGCATTGTATAATAGGCAGCTTTCTGCGAATAATAAAATAGAAGATTAATTACATCTTTGTTGGCCCAAAAGGATAGAAGGCGCTGAACAACAAAACTTTTGTTTATTTTATGATGTTTATTTATAATAGGAGGAAAATTATCTGTAATACGTTTCTATACAAGATATTTCAGTACGACCAAGAAACAGATCTAATACAGCGAATATTTATAGGTTTCAAGTCATATTGAAATTAATTGTGAGCATTTAGAGCGGGCAATAGGCTGTTTATTAAGTTAATCGCCAAAGTTTTATTATAACGTTTTCTTATTCGTTGGCTTAACAACTTTGGGTACTTTTAATGAATTATAATTGGTTGGTTCTTTAAGTTGAGTGTCCAAACGTTACAACCACTAATTGTAATATACAGAAGGGGTAATTTTGTGTATCATTATTGGGAATGTACATGATTTTATCCCTTTTGATCCCTGAACTGTGAGTCTAATTGAAATTGTCTATTATTAACCGGGATGTTAAGTGGTGGGTTTATTGCATAAATCACTCCCTCTCTCTCTCTTTCTCTCTCTCTCTCTCTCTCTCTCTCTCTCTCTCTCTCTCTCTCTCTCTCTCTCTCTCTCTCTCTCTCTCTCTCTCTCTCTCTCTCTCTCTCTCTCTCTCTCTCTCTCCCTCCCTCTCTCTCTGTGCTAATTAAATTATCTTTTTATCTCATTAGTTGAAGTTATCTCTTTCATTGTCTAAGTTTCAAGTTTTCTATGACTCACATAAATCCAGGGATTTAAAGGGATAAGACAATTAACGATAAACTTATATTACCCCTTTTATAGAATAGAATTATTGGTTGAACATTTTGAAATCAACCAATCAAAGCTCAATACCCAAAGTTTTTCTCAAACCTATTTTGTTCTGCTTTTTTAGGTAATCTACCTACTAGTCGATCATGGTTCTAGGCTATTTTGCTTGTAACTCAACACTCCTCCAGAAAAAAACAGATCTACAGAAATAAATTGATATCTTGATAAACTATGATAAACAAAAATAACCCTAATGATTAGAATGATTGGTTGGTAAATTTAGACACTGCTGCTTATGTAACCCAAGCAAGATTTTATGAAGTTTTCAAGGCAACGAATGTGAGAACGTGTTTATAAAACTTTAGGAATCTAATTATCTATATTTTCTACTTAATATGCTCGTAATTCTTTAGCCATGGATGATGTCATTCTAGTTTTTAATGTATGTAATTCATATTTCCATCTTGAATCTAACAACCTATCTTCCATTACAAGGATGACAACATCCATAAAATCGAAGCTCTTAAAAGGTAGGAAAAACTAATATTTACACTTGTAGAGTGTCACAACTAAAAAAACAGAATATAAATGCAAACTCTAAACGAAATTGTGGGTATTTTTGATGCAAAACTGAATAAATTCAGGATGTTTTTAAAATTTTTTGGACTTGATTATAGAAATGTTATAATGGACGTATGGACTTTCTAGTAACGATTATATAGTTTTTACGCTTTCTAAATTATACCTAATCATTAATCATTAAGCAAAGTTTAAAAAACAATAGTACAATTCTAACCTGTTTAGATTGACAAAAAGAGCTTACCATTCCATTGACAGATGTACATACGGACTGACGGACCTAGCCTAATTATAGAAAGCCTCGCTTTTAAAACCGTATTTAGTATAAGAAGTTTTAGATAAACTGCATGAAGCCATTAAAGATCCTAATTTGAAAGATATGTCATTCTACTCACGAATCTAAAGGGATAAGACAATGCCCGATAATATAATTCCCAATAATGATACACATAAAAAACCCATCTATAGATTACAATTAGTAGTTGAACACTCAATTAGATAAACCAATCGATAAAAATGTATTAAAATCCCACAAAATTTATACTATAAAACTTTAGGGACTAGTGTAATAAACGGCCCAATGTCCCCTCCTCTCTAGATTCTACTAGCATTGTCAAAGCATAATGTGCATTATTAGACGGGTTGCAACTTATAAAGTGTTCGCTTTCCTAACGTATTTATCATGGAATTAAAGGAATAAGACAATGGCCAATGAATTAATTTACATTCCCAATGATGATACACAAAAGTAGACGAGATGCAACTTATAAAGTGTTCGCTTACATAACATATTTATCATGGATCTAAAGGAATAAGATAATGTACATTCCCAATTATGATACACAAAATTTCCCCTTGTCTAGATTACAATTAGTATTTGTTTAAAATTTTGGTATTTTTTTTCATACAAACTACCAAAAAAAAATTTAAAGAAAAAAAAACGTATTTTTATGCTGATTATACAGTGTGTTTTTTTATGAGAACTTTTTTGAAAGCAATTTTACCCCACTTATAGTTATCAGAATTTAATGATTAATGGCTTATTTTCTTCGTTTTTTAATGCAATTAATAGAACACCAAAAAATATATTTCAGTTTTATTTAAAAAGTACAGTAAAATCTAAAATTCAAAACTTAGGTGTCAACATCTAAAAATGGTTTTAGCGCATTTTTCTTATGCCAAGAAAAAAATTGAATTTTCTGTAGTCGACTTTGGGGGGCCAGTACTCCCTCCCTGGTTGAGATATTACCTTCAAACTGTGATATGTTCTAGTACATGTCCTTGATAGTGTCTGTATACATTTTTAGCTCTATATCTCAATAGTTGAAGTGTTTAGCAGCCATTCTTGCAAAAGATTGAATATTTGAGCATAAGAAAAATGCGCTAAAACTATTTTTAGATGTTGACACCTAGGTTTCGAATTTTTTATTTTACTCTACTTTTTTAATAAAAACTGAAATATTTTTTTGTTGTTTTATTAATTGCATTAAAAAACGAAGAAAATAAGTCATTAATCATTAAATTATGATAACTATAAGTGGGGTAAAATTGCTTTCAAAAAAGTTCTCATAAAAAAACACACTGTAGAAAAGATTAGGTTAGGGTAGGTTACCGAGTAGAGATATGGCTGGGCAGGGTTAAAGCTTCAAATATGTTTATTCTTGTTAGGTAGAAAAGATATACTATTACTTAGATTGTACCTACATGCATGCATATTACATACCTACAATGAACCTAATTTGAAATGGGATAAGGGAAACATTAAATTGAGTCAATAATTCACTGTAATGAATTTCTATGTTTTTTTGTATCCCCTTTGGAGTTTTAGGCACCTTGATTGATTGATTGATTAGACATTGTTCATTATTGTTTGAACCTGTGTCGTTATAAAGTAGTTTGAGACATTTTTGTATAGCTACTATAGGCCAGCTCAAGCTTAATGTTTAAGTACATTATGACTTTACCTGCTATCTCTTGAGATTTTCTTATTATTAACCTTATTTTCTAAAAGTTCATCAGTATTTAATTTTGATCTCCATTTGTAAATATAGAGTATAACCTATAATAAAGCATTGCTTTGCTTTTCTTGAAAAAATCAAATTCTTTTGCTTTTCCCATTATTATTTAACTTATTGTTCCTTCTCACCCTGCCTAATATTATTATATTCTATTCTTGTCGCATTTCAGGGAAATAGGAACAAACCAACAAACAATATATGTATATTATAAAATGAGGCCTTTTGTTATTTAGATATTTTGTAGGATTAAGTTTTTTGTAGTATAAAGTCTTTGTAGGGTTAGGTCTATTGTAATTAGGCCTTTTGTAGGATTAGGTAGTTTGTATGTTTAGTTTTTTTGTTGTAATTTGGGTCTTTTGTGGGATTAGGTCTTTTGTATGATTAAGTCTTTTGCCGAATTAGGACTTTTCTAATTTAGGTCTTTTTAGGTCTAGGTGTTTTGTTTTAGGTCTTGTGTATCATGACAGCTTTTGTACGTTTAGGTCTTTTGTATGTTTAGGTCATTTGTAATTTAGGTCTATTGTAGTATCAGGTCTTTTGTGTAATAGGTCATTTGTATGTATAGGTCTTATGTAATTTAGGTCTTTTGTAAATTAGGTCATATGTAGGTCTTTTGTAGCATGAGACCTATTGTTAGATTAGGTCTTTTGTAATTTAGGTCTTTTGTTATGTAGGTCTTTTGTTATGTAGGTCTTTTGTTATGTAGGTCTTTTGTTATGTAGGTCTTTTGTTATGTAGGTCTTTTGTAATTTAGGTCTTTTGTAGTATCGCCTTACTACCAATTAAAAAAGAACAATATATATTTAAATGCAGCTTAAAGAAATTAATCACAGGTTTGACTTACCTCCAACTTGCCTATCCCCAAATTCCCGAGTGGCATATGCATCCTAATCTGTAGATTATTGGTCATTTAATCTCAATTGTCCAGCCTATGCGTGGCACCCAGGGATCTAAAGGGATAAGACAATAGCTGATAAATCGCTGTACATCCCTAATGATTATACACCAAATTTCACCTTCTGTAGATTATAGTTATTTGTTGAAACGTTTGAACACTCAACTTTATTGACCAACCAATTAAAATTGTGTTCCCAAAGTTGTTAACCAAACGAATAAGAATGTTATTGTAAAACTTTTGGGACTGGCGTAATAAACAGCTCAATGTCCCCTCCCTCCCAGCCTATGCTTCACAATTTAAGGTGGACTTTTAAAGAAATTTAGTTTTGCATGCACCAACAGATCTATAGTGTAGATGTATATACAGACAACTACCTCCCTTCCTTTTTCAAAGACCTTTTTCATCTGCTTCTAAATTATTAACTGCTACTTGGCTGTGTTAATATAAGCGACACCATTGGTTGATTTTCAATATCCCAATAGAAAGGTTGCACATGGTTGATGCGATGAGGAGATACAGTTATTTCCCTCTTTCTCAATCTAGTGTTTTACTCTAATCATGCACCAATTATCATTTCAAAGATTTTATCCACTTATTAAAATCTATCATTCTTCTAAAAAACTGAAAATATGCTTTTACGATAATCAAATAGCTATATACTATCAAATGAGGCTAATAAACTATAAGTAGCATTAAAAAGTTATCTGCAATTTGAAAACTATAAATAATAAGCTTTCTAACAAAATTAAGATAAAATGTTACACAATAAGCATTAAACACTTCCTTAGTTATAACAAAAACTGATAAGCTTTTCATATTAAAAGCGTTTTGAAAATTATAGAATAATTTTAGATATATTGAGAGTTAAACCTAATATATAACTTTGAACTTTGGTGGACAAATTGTATTCAGAAGAGGAGACAAACAAAATAAAAAAACAGTTTCAACAGCAAAGAATTATTCAATGGTAAAAAATAGTTTCACAGCAAAATCCCTCTTTAATCTTTATCTTAGAATGAAAACAATACGTCCATGATTTTCTCAGCTGTTAATTAAGGTAGATTTTTTTTTTTTTAGTTTTACATATCCAATGGGTGTTATAGTCCCCCTTTTGCCTATTAGGCCAAGATACAATGAGATATAATGAGAAAATGGCTATTCTCTAGGCTGCTATTTAGTATAAAGCTTCCCTAAACAGGGAACAACTTTAATTTAGTGGTTAGCAAGAAGTTAATGGAAAAAAATATTGCTTTCTTTTTTGTAATACAGGATTGAGTAATAAGCGTATCTTACTCGTATGTATTAGACGAGAGTTGGGCTCGATATAGTTATCTCGCTATTGGCTAGGTTTATTCAATGTTTTATTTACTTTCTTTTGGTTATCTGAATTCTGACTATTAACCCAATTCTTCCATCATCTTCTCCCTGACGATTTCTTTCTTTAAACTATTTTTGGATCTTAATATATTTTATTTCAAATTATCGCCCAGAAAGGGTTAAAATGTTTAGTTAACTGTTAAATTTTAGTTCAATATCTGACCACATTACGCACGTATTGCTAGTATCAAATTATTTAAAAACTAAGTTTTCTTTTATTTACTATATTATTAATTTAAATTTTCTGTTTTATGGATAGAAATTGAAAACAGTAAAAGTGTCTGACTATGACGTCAGAAAAAATTAACAATTAACCAATGAGAGGCCGCTATATATTTTACCATTGTGAATACTGGCTTCTCATTGGTTAGTTGTTATTTTTTTCTGACGTCATAGTCAGACACTTTTACTGTTTTCATAGAAATTTAATACTTCAATATAATTCAAATAGCAACATAGAATAAAAAAAATGAATTTATTCTTTATACAGTAAAATAATGGGTCTAATCATTCTGGTCAATGAGAGTTTATTACGGATTATTGGAGCACTATGAGTCTTAAACATTTATCGCTTGGAGAATTTGAGCTCATATATAGACATTTATTTCCTACATAGATCTGTCATGGATCTTAATGCAATAAAGCAGGCTGTTTTGTAAATGTTAAAAATTGGAAGATTTCATTAAACAAAAGTTCCCGCAAATATAAGTATTAAATAAAGTAACACTCAGTAGACAACCAACTCTTTAATTCTATGACCTTTGTCTGTAAAATATGAGTTCATTATGCCTGTTTTATTAGACAAGGAATTTTTCTAACAACTAGTTCAATGACAAAATTTTATCAACAAACACACAGATACACATACAGAAATTCTTATATCCTTTATTGTAATGCATAATGAATAAATAAGTAAATATAAAAAACCATAAAAAAAAGTACACTCAACAAAAGCGCAAATGTTGCAATAAAGATAAAACTCCGCACAATGCCGCGTAACACATTGCAACTGTTAACAAAGACGATTTTGTCCAATTCCAGCGAATATTTATTCGAGATTATAGACAAAACAATTTCAAGATTCAAATTTAAAAACAAACATTTCGTGAACAATGTGAAACTTTGCTAAAATGGAGAACTCAATCAGTGTGGTTCAATGATTAGCAAGATCTTAAGGGATAAACAAAAAAATCGATATATTGATGTAAAATGTACATCCCCATTACCATTAGTAATTAAAACGTTTGGATACACAACTAAATTAAACAACCAGTCAAGATTCAATAAGAAAACGTTATTATAAGACTTTAGGGACTAGTGTAATAGTGTAAAATGTCCCCTTCCTCCCTGCAAGCGATGGGTATTAGACGTTAGACCAACTGGCAACAAGTGACACATATAGAGAAGCTTTGCTACTAAATTTGCACCAACATACAATAACAGGGTTGCACAATTTGGATATCACCAATTAATTAAATAATACACCATTTTCGTAAAATAAAAAATGTAGGTAGATAGGCTACTCTAAAAGTATCCTTTTTGGCGGGTTGTTTACTTTTTTCTTCCTGGCGACTTGGAATATCTTAAAAGTATAGTGTCCCACCCACCTTATTTTAAAGTATTTAAAAATAAGTAATGGGGGGAGGGATTTGTAATGTATTTGTTTTAGGGAAGTTATGTTATATTTGGTACTGGTAAACAGCACCTCCCCCCTCATTTGATTTTTTTTGACAAATAAGGGTTTAGGTTTTGTGGGTTCACTTGTCACTTTGAGGGAAAGCATCATTCTCACGAAAGATACAAATTTATATTTCTGCATCCATTAAAAAAAATATTCCGAAAAAAGTTTGGTAACCCTGTTTATGTTAAAGGATGGATGGTTTAAGATAGCAAAGTACCGAATGTGTCACATCAAATTAATTACCATTCATTTGCAGCTGTTTCAGCACTGTAGCATAATTGTTTAGGTGAACCAAAAGAGTCAAATGAGCTGTAAAAATTTCGGTATAATAAAACTGGTTGTGATCTTATAATTTTTCATTTTGATATCCACAAAATTTCTTTAATTGGTGCTATAAATGATTTTTCCAATACCTGGATCCAGTGTTAGAGACCTTTTTGAATTTTTCGTCTACTAGCAAATTGGTTAACTTGGTTAATATTTACGAAGATTTTAGCTGATATTCAAAGAGCCAATTGAAAGTCGTCACAGGGTCTACAGGGCGGTGACATACAGTTGTTTAACCCCTGCCCCCCTCTATTGTTTTTACTTTGATTAAAAACCATGTGCACGTGACTAATTTCAGGTATTGTCAACTACATTGCATAAACACTTTATGTTTGGAGACAAAATGTAATGTGAAGGTCAAATTAAAGTTTTTGTGGGTACTAAAGCATGCACATTTTTACATAATTACATAATACTTATTTAATACCTATATTTGCGACAACTTTTATTACACAGAATCTTACATTTTTTTAACATTTACAAAACAGCTTACTTCATATTATCAAGATCCATGACAGTTCTTTACTATCTAAAGCATGCACATTTTTACATAATTACATAGTACCTATTATCTAAGAGGGAGGAGCAATTGGGCTGTGTGTTACACTAGTCCCCAAATTTTTATAATAACGTTTTCTTATTTTCTGGCTTAACAACTTAACAACATTGAGTGTTTAAATGTTTCAACCACTATGTTTAATCTAAAGGAGGTGTAATTTTGTATATCATTATTGGTGATGACAACAATCTATCGGCCATTGTGTTATCCCTTTAGATTCCATACTTATTATATTTTAGTTGCTTTGCCTCTTTCTTCTACTGGAGAGCGGGAGAGTTCAGGAAAATAGCCTATATCCACCTCATGATAATCAAAAGGCTCCATTAAAAGTTCAGTAATTACAACCTGAATTTCCTGACATCTAGCCTCAGACAAAAAAAAACCTTACTACTGTATATTATATAGTTATGTTTATGTAACTATGGGCTGATCCCCTAGCTATAGGGGCTTTCCTTAGGGCATACACACATCTTAAAAGCAGAGAATAGTTATTTCTCGCATCGTATTATAAACGGCTTTCCGCGGATATAGAATGTACAATTATAAGATTAAAACTAGTTTTTTTAGCCCCGTGGTGCCGAAGGCACCGGCTAAAAAAACTGGTTTTAATCTTATGATTGTACATTTTTATATTCGTAGAAAGCTGGATGTAATATGATGCTAGACATAGTTTTTTCGTATGGATGAGAACCGGTTCCTATCCACCGGATTCGAATGAATACGAGAAAGATAATTTAATCATGCCCTCTCTGTCCAGGGATAAGGGATAGGAAACCTGGCCATAAATTAGGTCCCGGCCTAGTTTTGAATGGGATATTGCAACTTTTACCATTTCCTAAGTAAATGACATTACTGGAGGCAGCTCCAAATTAGCTATCGCTCTAAACCAATAAGGATAGGCTTGTTTTGTATCAACCAATAGACAATTGGAGGCAGGCTATATAAAAACCGCGGCATTTTTAGAAGCAGACAATTCAAGAAAAAATAATGATTTGTCTGCTACTTTAAAATAAATATAAATGGTGTTTGGTTTATTGGTTTATAAAAAGTTCAATTTTTACTTTACACACACACACACAGCTATTTCATTAGCGTTGATAATGAACTAATACTAATGCACCATCCCATTGTAACAGGCCTGAAATGATATTTTCCTACGTTTCCCATCCCCTATCCCTGTCTCTGTCATTCACTAGTTGATAAACTTCAGAAGAATTGTTAAATAGTAAAAAGTACGCTGTCCAAACTTTTCCTCCAATAAGTTTAATATACATAAGATGTAATTTTGTTATTATAATTAAAGGAATAATAATTATCCATCCCATAAGATTTCTGGATAACTTAGGGCGTATTTCATGTTAATTATCAAAAACAAATGTAAAATTGATAATAAGATAGGATAAGATAATGTCTATCTATATAAAAATTGATAAAATAATTATATGTATAGTGTATCATTTGCCAAGTGAACCACTTTCCTGCACTATCTCTCCGATTTCAGTAATACTCTATATTTTGGTCCGTTGGGTGATTTAAGGATGCTAGATGGCAAAAAAAAGTTTCAGAGTCTTTGGATATCTAGATATCTAGCTATCTATGAAGGTAGCTTTTATGTATATTCAATTTAATACATTATTAATAGTAATGTATGTACAGATGGATCTTGATTAGCGGTTCTCTTTTACAGTAAATGTCCAGGGAAGGTTTATACCTATCTTATGCTACCAGTTAGTTAAAGAACTTAAATTATAAACTTATAGATTTTTGTTTGTTTGTTCTATATTTTATATTTAGCTTTGGTTTTATGGATTTTGTCATCCTTACCGATTCAGTGATCATCTCTTTAGTCAAGCAAAGCTTAGTAACTATTATGGTCGGTGGGTCTGTCCATAACGTACTGGTCTTGTTGTTGATTTAGGCATATTAGAGTTGTCAAACTTGACATGATGATTTCTGGAAAAGTTAGGTTCAATTTTCCTTTCCAGAAAGTCATTGTATCATTTTTTACAAATAATTTTTCATATGATTTTCCTACTTATTTTCTTTTTTGAAATTTAATTCTTTATATAGGTACTAGCGGCTATGCCCCAGAAGGCCGCTAGGTGCACTTAAGTGAGTTTAGTGAGTGAGTGGGAGTTTAGTACTACCCTCTGCCAAAATATTTAGAAACATTCTCAGGACCTATATGTAGCTTCACTGTAAAGAAGAACCATTTTGGTTAAGCAGATAGCAAGATCCTTCGGTACTGACAGACAGACACACACACAAAGGAAAAATGAAGCATCTATATAATGTCTAAATATTCTAAAAATGTAAGTATATCAATATCAAGCATCCTGTATTTACGTAATTTTTATATGTTTCAGATTTCTAAAAATGTTATTTATAAAAATTTTTTCTCTATGTTTGTTTGTCGGCCCTTCTGATTAGTTGAGCTTCGCTTTTATGGATGTGACCATCCTTGTTAGACTACACATACTATGAATTCTGAGAACCTGCATTTATGGAAAATCCCCTACTGCACTTTGCAGCTGTGTAAAATTATATAATGAACAATATAGCAGATATAGATCCCTACTCTTGGGATGATGCTACCGTTTGGAAAATTATATTACCCAATTATTTCTTCCCTTTGAATTGAATAATATGGTATTAGAATAAACAAAGGTTTTAGTCTGCTAAAGATTCCCTTTTAAGTTGGATTGAGTATTGTGTCTGACAGCCCATCTAATGTTAGTGTTGTCACGTTTTCCACAATCCCTCAGGCATCTAAAGGGGTAAGACAATGACCGACAAATTTTTGTACACCACCAATGATGATACACAAAACTAATCCTTTAGTAGATTATAGTTAGTGGCTGAAACGTTTGGACACTTAACTCAATCAATCAACCAATCAAAATTCAATGTAAGTCGCCAAAGACAACGAATTAAACTTTGGGGACTAGTGTAATAAACATCCCATGTCCACTCCCTCCATGACCATTACTTGATTTGGTAAACAATTTTCCTCCCAGAATTTTATATACAAATTTTCCTGCTACAAACGGTGTTTAACCACGTCCACATATGTATTAAAACATACAAAAATCGATAAAACGACATTGTTTAATCAGCTAAGAATCTTAAGGTGTAAAACAATGAACGATAAAATGATTTACATCCCTCTTTATAATAAGCAAAATTAACCCTTCTGTAGATTAAAAATTAATGGGTAAAAAGTTTGGTCAATGCTAGTATAAACCATCCAACTAAGCTTTAATAATAGTACCCAAAGTTTACGGCAATGAATGAAAAGGATACTATTACTAAAACTTTGGGTACCAAAACAATTTGCAGTCCAACCTCCACTCACCCCTCTACAAAAGCAAACATTAATTAATTAAAAAGGTATCATACCCCAAGAAATCAGAACCTCAACATGATATAAAAACTAAATTTTTGTTTTGCTATTTATTTTGGTGGACGATAATTTTGTGGAAGCGACCAAACACAACAAATTTACAAATAGATAACTTTTCAAATCTTAGATGTTTAAAACTTTTTATTTTTGAAATTTATGTTAATAACCCTTCTGTGATTATGTTTAATTTTTGTAGATTTTTTATGTGATTTTGGTGGATTTTTCACGAAAACAAGTTTGCCCCACTAAGCGATTAGTGGGGCAAATTTTTTTAAAGAATCCACCTCTAACCTGTCCTTAACCATCAACGTTAGCTTTTAGCACATATGGGATATGAGTAAAACCGCCTGTCATATTTGAAATGAGAATTTTTACTATCAAAAGGTAAGTTTAATATTCTAGTATCGGCTTTACTTATAATAAGTAATCTAAGATTATACCAAGAAAAGGGAAACAAATTGCAGATGGGGGGGGGGGGGGGCAAGGTTTATACGCCAATAGTGCGTTGAACTTATTATAATATAGTAATTTCATATTTGACCAAGCAAATATCTGATCATCTATCTATCTATATATTTATTTATTCAAGTAACAAGCATAATAATTTAAAATTGTTATAGCGTGCAGGGAAGGAGGGGACATTGGGTTGTTTATTACACTAGTCCCCAAAGTTTTATAATAACGCTCTCATATTCGTTGGCTTAACAACTTTGGGGACTTTTATTGAATTTTTATTGGATGGTACTTGGAGTGTCCAAACGTTTCAACCACTAATTATATTCTACAGAAGGGAGAATTTAGTTTATTATCTGTAGGAATGAACATCAATTTATCGACTCTTGTCTTATCCCTTTAGATTCCTGTGTTTCGTATCTTGTTCTTGATAGTGTATTATAGAGTATAAAATCTATTTATCATTATTAGGGTTGGGCCGGATATCCGGCATAAGAAATCAGCCGGATATCCGGTATCCGTCCCAGCTGTTGCTGTTGATGTGTTAATTCAAAATTATTGGCATTTAATACAGGGATTTAAAGGGATAAGACAATTACAGAAAAATTGATGTACATCCTCAATAAGATGAAACACAAAATTACAACTTCTGTAGTGTAAAATTAGTGGTTGAAATGTTTGAGAAGTCAACTTAATAAAACAAACAATCAAAATTCACTAAGATCCTCAAAGTTGTCCCTTCTAAAAATATTTCTCACAAGCTTAAAAACTGTATTTAGACAATTTGTTCTGTACTAAACTGGCTCCTAAAGGATAGGGGCGAAGCGACTTTAAACTTTATATTTATTAGATGATTATACATGTTTCTATTATGATATTTCACAATTTATTTTATTATTCAAAGTTTATATGATATCTAATGATACTCCTATCTATTTTATCAGATACCAAATCTTACAATTTAATAAAATGTATAATTTAAATTTAATTATTTTTTTTCCATTTCGATTCAATAAATGTAATTATTTATAAAACTAGCATAAGCAAATGACACAAAGTATAAGGTCTTCTGTCTGTACCGAAAGATCTTCTTAACCACTGAACCGATATGGTCATTCACGGATGGGAAGGTTTATAATTATTTTGGGGGAGGATACCACCACCGTTCCAATAGACTAAGGTGACCCCCTATCCCCGAGGGGCAAAGGTCTACTTCCCCCCACTTCCCTAGAGGCCTCTAGGGGCGTATCTGCTAGTATTTCATATAGGACAGAGAATATTTTTATGTTTAAACATGCACTATTAAAAGCCACAAACCATAAAAGAACTTTTGTGAAAGTCATGCTTATATTTTCCACCTAATTTACTCTAAGCAATATTTAAAGTTCATTTACTTTAAGTAAGTTTCAAAGTGTAAATAAACGTCAATAATTATGCGGGTAATGAAGTTGTAAGTGTGCTAATTTGTGTCGGCTATATTAATAATATACACAATAGGGTGTCCACGGATTTTATATATGTTACAGTATAGAAACTATACCTTAAAAATATAAAATCTGGGATCTAAAGGGATAGGACAATGGCCGATAAATTGATGTAAATCTATAATGATGACACACAAAATTACTAATTCTGTAGATTAAAATTAGTGGTTGAAACGTTTCAATACTCAATTTAATAAACCAACCAATAAAAAATTTAAAACTTTAAAATAAAGCTCTAAATTCAATTATTATCGGTTACGCCCCTAGCTTCTAGGGTATCTAAGGGGTAAGTATGGCGCATAAAATAGCCTAAAACTATCCTAAGACTTAAATATAAAATTAAAATAGCTTAAATCCATCCAAGGTCCTTTGTGAATATTCCCTTAAACGGATAACTTAATAAGTTTAGTAACTAATGAAATCTTAGGCTTCAGAAAAAAATCTTACTGCTTTATGAAATAGGAGAGTCCAAATTCGTTTAATTGTTACACTTCATTATACATTTTTAAAATATTACAGTCTTGAATATGTTATAATGGTCCGTTCTCTGAATTCAAGCATACCATAATCCTATGGGTGCCCTAATAGAGAAATAATATTTATTATTATTATTACTATACTTAAAATTGAAATATAACTATAACATGGTGTATTGTTACTTAAAAAGGTCACTCATAAACTTAATCTTATATGTCATATTTTCTCTTTGTAAGATTTCATTAACCACTGAACCGATTTAGTTCTCTATTTTAAAGGAAGATTGACATTTACACAGGGTTGGTTTCAGGCTATTTCATTGTTTTAAAAAAAGGATCCCCCCCCCACCTCCAAAGCTAGAGTTGCAGCCGCTAGTAATATAATTAAGATTTATATATCAAGTAGTGTTAGAATATTAAGGGTACAGCTTATTATAATTGAATAGAACAGTAAACTGTAACACACAAATAATATAGAATTTTTTTATTTTGATGTATTTTTGATGAGTATATTTGGTCAAATAATACAAATATATCTAAATCAATGACTGTACCATTCCATGTGAGGGTGTAGGTTTATATAGTGTGGGACATTAGTGCATATCTGGAGGCAGTCTCATGACTAATGGATTCGGATATACTTGTTATTAATCATCAAATTATTACTTGCTTTTATGTAAACACTTTAGAGTTTAAGTAGAGTTTTTTCAGGGATCTTAAGGGATAAGACAATGGACGATAAATTAATGTAATCCCAATAAAGATTTTAAAGCAACGAATGGTCATTTTTAAAATACATGATCAAATTGTGTTGCTTCATAAGACCTACACTAAAAAAGTTAAAAAGCAACATGTTTAAAATGGACGTACGGACTTTCTGGTAACGATTATAGAGTTGATTCGCTTTCTAACTCGTACCTAACTCCTATAGGAATCATCATGCAAAGATTGAAATCGATGGGACAATTCTATCATGCCTAAATTAACGAAAAGAGTCTACGGACGTACGGACCGACCCTAAAGATAGAAAAGCTTCGCTTTTAACATACTTTATTTGCTTATAGGGATTAACTCCGATAACGACAGCCGATAAATTAAAGTACATCCCCAATGATGACACACAAAATTTCCTCGTCTGTAGATTAAAATAAGTGGTTGAAACGTTGTAACACTCAACTTAATAAACAAACCAATCAAATTCTAGTTAAAGTCCCCAACGAATACAAAAATAATATTTTAAAACTTTGGGGACTAGTGTAATAAACAGCCCATTGTTCCCTCTCTCTCTAGGATTAACTAACAATCAAAGTATGTAAAGTAAGAGGGAGAGAATATTAAAATGTAATGGATTTATTACGATAGATGGTGTAATCAGACACAATAAGCCTTCTAAATTAACAAGGAATTTCTAGCATAATGAGGTAGGATTGATCCTACTGGTACAGTTATAAGAAATTAGGGATTTAGAACATTTGTATTTTTTTTCTCAAGATTATTACAAAACATTGAATAGACTTACATAATCATATGAGTTTAAATAAGGTCAATAATCACCCAACAGGGGTAAAACAGGGGGTAACAAGTATATACGTCCACGGGTGGGGGTAAAGGGGTGTTTACCCCATCAAACATTACCAGAAAGTCCGTAGTCCATTTTAAACATGTTAGTTAGTTGTCTTTATTCTTGAGAAATTTAAGTGACATAGGCATACCTATTCGGGGGATAGGTTCTTGATGTAAACAAAATTGTCATCTAAACTGTTAGCTGGACAGAGCGTCTTTTGGCGTTATAAAAATGGGAGATTATCCTTCTCTTTTTAAGGAGTTTTCTTTCCCACTTCTCCTCTCATGTCTCTCATTTTTATGACGTTACATGGCTGATTTTTAAGACATTTTGTCCAGCTACTCTAAACTGATAGAATTATAGAAATGATTTAATTATTAAAGACAAAAACAACATTAAAACTTTCTATGAATATAAAACACTGAAAAGCAACAGACAAATTTTAATTTTACCTACACCAAATCTCCAGGGAGTAAGGGAGGGGACAATGGGCAATTAATTCAATTTAAGAGTTTTTGAAGAAAGGCCATGAAAACCAGAATAATCCCGAAAATATGGTGGAAATTGTAAAGTGATTGTTGATTAAATCTAGAAAACCATAAACTAAGAAAAAAGTTCCAAGAAAAAAAGCAATCATTTGAAAATAAGATTACCAGTATTACAGACTGACATAACCATTCTGTAATTAATTACTAGAAATATCTCCCTGGATCTCTTCAGATGACAGGGAAAGAGAAAAGAGATTTGGGGGCAAGTGATGTGAACACGGAAAAAAGGGGCAGGCAGGCGTGTAGCTGGATGGGCAAGTATATGACCCGCACGCCTTCCTGCCCCTTTTTATCCTGTTTATTTCCCCCACCTCCCTTCTCCATTTCCCTTTCTCGTCTACTTTTAAAAAGGAGGTGGGGATGAAGGGAGTGAAATATAGTATGGGAGGGGGGCCGTGTATTTATATTTGAACTACTCTCTGTCTGCAAAACTATACATATTCAAAACTAACATAGCGAGTAACGGCATTTCTTGCGCAAGTCCCCAAACTCAGTCAGAAACTGCTAAATTCTTGCACATTCCCTTTAAGCCAGTCCCCAAAGTCTGAGACTCCTAAAGATTGAATATTCGATCCATTGTCCCCTCCCTTACTCCCTGCCAAATCTCCATACAAAATCTCTTAAAAACCATCCGCCCCCTTGAACACCCCCCTCCCCCTGTACTCATCCCTCTTTGAATTGGAAACTTAATGAAGTTTTAAAGTTTGAGATTATCTGGTAATGAAATATATATTGTTTAGTGCCCCGGGCCAGATATATAATAGCTTCAACTTGCTATTGTTTAAAAAGAGTGCCTATGATAATACACAACAAAAATTTAAAGTGATTTAATGTCTGTCAGTCTGTCCGTACGAAGCAAGATCCCGTGGTTTCTGCTTTCCAGGAAAGTTTAGTATTGTGCGTCCATTTTAAACATGCTGATTTTTTTACTTTTTTGACAACAATTTTAAATGTTATATAATCATCCTATTCATCTGTTATTTGGAATACTGATTCTTAGGACAATAAAGTTCCATGTTATAAACGAAGCTTCTCTATAATCAAGTCTTAAAAATGTAAGTATGTCATTTAACATATCCTGTATTTACTCAGTTTTCCAACAAATTGACTTAAAATTTTGTTTATGTTTAAACATTTATATTCTGTTTCTTCAGTTTTGACACTTTACAAGTGTTAATGTTCGCTTTGTTTTACCGTTTCAGAGCTTCTCTCTTATGGATATTGTCATCCTTGTTAATATACAATTCATTGTATTTTGTGATTATCTTTTATAATTTATTTTCAGTATTGTATGAACATATATGTTATAAGACTTTGTATATAGCAATATATATTTATAAATATGTGTATTTATGTACCATAATCTATTGTATTAACTCAAATTATAATAACATATAAATAAATTTACTGTTAGTTTTTGGAATGAAATCAGAGAGGGAGAAATTACTGAAGATTAAGCTGGTCCCCAAAGTCTGGAAAACCCATTCTCTTATTCGATGATCTTTAAAGGTTTGAATATTGTATTAGAGTTATTCCTTGCTTGATTTGTTCAGTCATTCCAATATTAAGAAGGATAACGTTGTTTATGTTGTCACCTGACATAGCAGCAGAAGAAATTATATTTAACTTCTTTAGTTATGACGCGGTGTCGGGCGCCAAGATTCGAACCTATCACGATGAGCGGATGCGGCACGTGCTAGCTAAGCCACGGTGCGGGCAAGGTAAGTTAGTGAAGTCATCAACCCTCTAAGTGATATGGCCTCAATAACAAAACTTTCTCCAAGAAGATGTGACTGGATTAATAGATACTCGCGTAGCCCAAGAAAGGATGGGGGCGAATATGCTATTGACAATGTGAAGTAGTAAGGATGATTTGTAAAAAAAAGTTAGACCTTAAAATGATATGCTTTTGCCTTAAGTTATTATATAATTTCACAGTATTCAATAAATTTTAATATTTCAATTATGTATATGAATACATTAACATGAATAAAATAAAAGAGAAAATTAACATTACAATGTTTTTCCTTATATCTTCATATACAACTAGCGGTTACGCCATCAGAGGCCTCTAGTGGCACTGTAAATGTTTTTTTGGTTCAAGTCTCTACGATACCTACCTTAATTTGCGTTCAAGTCTCTACGATACCTCGTTATATTGCGTTGAAGTCTTACGCGTCAAAAAAATTTGATTTCTTGTGATTTCTCTTGGGAGGGTGGTGGTTCCCTTACCTAAAATAGTTATAATCCTTCCCAGGACCTATAAGAAGCCACCCTGTTAAGGAAAGCCCGATCGGTTCAGCGGTTAGCGAGATCCTTCGGTACACACAAACAGACAGACAGAGAGAGCGACAAACAGACAGACATCCTGTTACTTTATTATAAGAATCTATTGATCACCTCTATAATTAAACGATCAAAAAAATTTGAAATATTCTAAACATAGGACTCCTTGGACGACTAGGCATCAAATTATAAGCAAAGCATTTTTATAATCGAGACTAGAAACGTTAGTACGTCGAAATAAAAAAAACTCGATATGTTCACACGGAATTTATGATATTTTTATCCTTGATTTTTTTGGTTTAGTTATTCATCAATATTTGTTCAAAGTGTTTCGCTAATATTGCTATAATTTGATATTAGCGTTCTTGTTGTGTATTAAGTCTGAGATGAAAAATTGTCTAATTATCAAATTATCTTATTTACTTGAAGAAATATTCTCATTACTCATCATGCAGGGGGGGGGGGACATTGGACTGTAAATTATATTGGTGCCAAAAGTTTTTTTTTAAATGCCCTTTAATTCGTTCGCTTAAAATCTTTGAACACTTTTAAAAATATTTGTTAGTGTCGAAATTTTTACTTCAATTGCATTAATCTACAGAAGGATTTATTTTGTGTATTAATTTATCGCCCATTGTCTTTTCCCTAAAAACGCCCGTGCAAGATGGTATGTTATTTTTCTAAATATGGTGTCTTAATAATAATTACTATGCTAATAATCTACAGGGTCCTCGGTTCAAATCAGCCTAGAATTTGTAAGTAAAATAAGGATGACAACATCCATAAAAGCGAAGCTTAACAAATAAGAAAGTATAACAAACGAAAATTGATATATTTATAGAATAACAGAGCATTTAATATTCAACATTACTTAGAAGCTTGAAAAAAACTATCACAAAATTATATGTATAAATACAAGATAAGTATAATACATACATTTTAACACTTGATTATAGAAATGCTTTGAATATATTAAAACACCTTTTTGGTTTCTAGAAATCTTAATTGCAACAAGGATGACAACATCCATAAAAGCGAAGCACTGAAACGATAGGACAAACGGACATTAACACTTGTACAGTGTCAGAACTGAATAATCATAATATAAATGTATAAGAACCAAAGCAAGATTCAGGATAATGTTTATGGACATACTAACATTTTTAGGACTTGATTGTAGAGTTGCTTCGCTGTTGTCCCAGGAAACAAGAACATAGTAATAGTGTCTAACTTTTTATCTTTGTGACGTAACAAAAATCGAAGGATGAGAGGGGAGGTGGAAAAGGAAACCCCTAAAAAAGAGATGGATTTTTGTTACGTCACAAAGATAAAAAGTCAGACACTTTTACTAGGTTCGAATCAATATACCAAAAATCAGATCAATCGGATGATTAGATCACATAAAAATTTGTTGTTAAAAAAGTAAAAAAATCAACATGTTTAAAATGGACGTACGGACATTTTGGTGATGATTATAGAGTTGCTTTCTAAATCGTACCTAACTATTAAAAGAATCACCATGTAAATTAACGAAAAAAGCTAACCGTTACGGACGTATGGACAGACCTACCCTAATTATAGAAATGCTTCGCTTTTAATGAAGTGGATAGGTTCACCATATCATATAAAATATTTTCTTTGAAAAGCCTAATATCATCATCATAAAAATGGACATTAAAAAATGTCATGTTTGAACCTTGGACCCTGTATTTAATAGAAATAATGTTAATTATCCCCATAATTAAACTATAATACTTAAAATGGTAATTGCTATTTAGCAAGGAAGATTTTATACACAATTTTCTTTATTTTTTTTTCTATCTATTAATATATATATATATATATCTATCCATCAAACTATCTATTTATCTATCTATCTATCTATCTATCTATCTATCTATCTATCTATCTATCTATCTATCTATCTATCTATCTATCTATCTATCTATCTATCTATCTATCTATCTATCTATCTATCTATCTATCTATCTATCTATCTATCTATCTATCTATCTATCTATCTATCTATCTATCTATCTATCTATCTATCTATCTATCTATCTATCTATCTATCTATCTATCTATCTATCTATCTATCTATCTATCTATCTATCTATCTATCTATCTATCTATCTATCTATCTATCTATCTATCTATCTATCTGTCAATATGTTTAAGTAAGCTTAAGATATAAGAGTAGCTACCCTCTGTTGAAGAATCTGTATCAATATTTGAATGATATTAAGAAGATAATAGTCAGTCAGTCAGTCAGTCAGTACCTGCCGCCGTCGCATCCGCAGCCGCCGCTACAGCTGATTTCACTGCCGCACCTGCCGCCGCGCTCACCGCCGCACCTGCCGCCGTGACCGCCGCCGCATCTGCCGCCACGTCTGCCGCACTTGCCGCCGTGTCTGTCGCCGTACCTGCGGCATCTATTGCCGTACCTACCGCCACACACACCGCCGCACTTGCCGCCACGTCTGCCGCATCTGCCGCATCTACACCTGTCGTTGACTCAGCACCTTCCGTACCTGTTGCCCCTGTCGTTGACTCAGCACCTTCTGTACCTGTTGCCCCTGTCGTTGACTCAGCACCTTCTGATCCTGTGGCCACGAGGGCCAAAGCTAGAGACACCGCCAACAAAGCTAAGCAAAGCAAAGCTACAAAGGCGGTAATCACATCATGAGGTTAAGTATCTTATACGTCGGAAAAAAAGGTACTTAACAAAATTATTATCATCATTTTTAAATTCATTTACAAAGTGATTTATTTCGAAAAACTTAATGTTTATATCCACGTAAACTCTATATTATTATAATATTAATATTAAATATTACCCAACTTGTTAGAACGCCAACATAGCATATTAATTTCAATCTATTTTTCTTATTTTTCTGCTGATTAGCATATAAAATACTTGGAACTTGTATGAAAATGAGTAGGGGGAACTAAACTAGCTTGAAATGTGTTGCCACCCCCAACACACACATAAACTAAACGCTATCGGAATAACCATAGTAAATATGGTAATTTTTTTCGCTTTAACGATAATATATTGTATATTACCTATTTTTATTTGTCCACTAATATCTACTGTGTTTCAGATGTCCATACTTGATGTTAAGACGATTCCTCCTGCGGTGCTCCTGGACCAGCTCTGCTATGACAAACCTCCCTAATGATCAGATTAACCAGGATTACGGTAACTTAAACGATAACATTGGTCTAAATCTTATGAATCCGATTTACGGCGACTACTTTAACGATTTTGAGAACGAATTCGGAATAAATTGCGTTTTTTCAAGTGAACAAGGTATCGTACAGAAACTGAAAACATTCAATGAAAACCTTCTCAATATTTTTAGTATTAATTGTCAGTCATTACATTCTAAATACAATGATATTGTCTCCACTGTAGACTTCTTTAGACAACATGATATCCACTTAAATGTTCTGTGTTTTCAAGAATTATGGCTGAATAAGGATGTAAATATGGATTGCTATGGAATTAATAATTACGATTGGCATGTTAAACTCCGCACAAAAAGTAGGGGGGGAGGGGTGGGTATTCTAGTAAGCAAATATTATAAAGTAGATAAACTATTTGATAAATTTTCATTTAAAGAAAATATTCTTGAATCTATTTGCTTAAAAATTTCCCACAATGGACTAAAGTTTTGCTTACTAAACTGTTATCGGCCACCCAATCAGAGTAGTGCTGAAATAGAAGAATTTTTTGAACTTTTTTTGGACCTGATTGATAGAATAGCAGCTTTAAGCATACCATACTTCATTGTAGGAGATTTCAATTTTGATCTTTTCAAAATAAATAATATAAATAGCAACTCCATGAGAATTATTGAGTCTTTTTCCTTTAACGGTATCATAAATACCGTTACCAGAGCTACTAGAGTAACTAGAACCACTGCAACCCTTCTTGATTTATTCGGGGTAGGTAACTTTATTCAAAACCTAATGTCTTCCTTTGTCTTAACTTCAAAAATCTCCGATCACTTGCCAATTATTAATTCATTCCGAATAGACAGAGTAAATAAACCCAAACCTCCAGATTTCTTTGAAAAAAGAGAATTGAATGATGAAAACTTTGATGCCTTAAACTATGCACTCTACCACACTAACTGGAATCACGTTTTAAACCAAGACAACACAAACATTGCTTATGATAACTTTATTTCAACCTTTTTGAGACTTTATAATGAAAAGTGTCCAGTTAGAAAAAAACGAAAAAACAAACGTACCCAGCCTCAGCAGCCTTTCATGTCAGACTTTTTATTGCGTTGTAGATTGCATAGAGATATTTTGTACAGCAACTTTTTAAAAGACAAAACAATTGAAAATGAAAGTATTTACAATGTCTATAGGAATAATTACAATAGGCAAGTGAGAAGAGCAAAGATTGAATATTACAGACAACAAATAAGAGATGCAAACGGGGATGGGAAAAAACTCTGGAAAACCCTAAAGGAAGTCATTGGGTTTAGTAAATCTTCCCCTGAGTGCACATACCTTCAAGTAGGCCCAAACAAAATTGAAAATGACCAAGAAATAGCTAATGAATTTAATCGTTATTTTAGTCAGATTGGGTCTTCCCTAAGGCCTGAAATTCCTTCCACCCCCAAAAATTTCTTTGAATATTTACCACCCCCATGTCAAGATTCCCTCTTCTTTGAGCCATTGTACCCCTTCAAGGTTATTAATATCATTCGTAGTATTAAACCTAAGCGTTCCACAGACATAAATGATGTCTCGATGTATGTTCTGTCTCGCTGTGCTGATACCATTGCCACTCCCTTAACACATGTTTATAATTTATCACTTCAAAATGGCACTTTTCCTGAAAAAATGAAAACTTCCAAAATAGTTGTCCTTCACAAATCAGGTTCACTCAGCGAGGCAGATAATCATCGAGGAATTTCACTCATTGACAACTTTTCCAAGCCCATTGAAAAATATGTCTGTGAAACGCTGGTTAAGTTCTTGGAAGATCGGTCTTTTTTTAGCAACCGCCAGTTTGGCTTCATGAAAGGAATCTCAACCTTTCACAATGTATTGAACTTAAGCACATTGATCACCCAAGCACTCAGTCGAGACACTTCCTGTATGGCCATATTTTTGGACATAAGGAAGTGTTTCGACATGATAAATAGGGACATCCTTTTTAGCAAACTGGAGAATTCAGGGATAAGGGGGGTTGCACTTGATTGGTTCCGTAGTTATTATGCAAATAGGAAACAGCGTGTATATTTTAAGGGCCTTTTCTCCTCCACAATTGAATTCATTATCATTGGCGTACTTCAGGGGTCAGTCCTGGGACCAATTCTTTTTTTGATTTTTATCAATGACCTTGTTTCATGCAGTGAAGAGATCCTAATCAATCTCTTTGCTGATGACGCAGTGGGCTTCATTGAAAAGCAGAATATTATACAATTGATCAACCTTGCAAAGGAGCTTGTCCCCAGACTGACCCAATGGTACAATGCCAATAAACTTCTTATTCACCCCCGCAAGACCAAATGTATGGTCTTTTCCTCCCCCCGTGAGATACTCACCCCCGCTGAGCTCGCCGCTAAGACCAACTTTGAAGTCTATGTAAACAATGAATAATCATAACGAAAATGATGAGTCAAAAATCACTAAGTTGGATCTTGTGAGCGGTACCAATGAGGGTAGTATCAAACACTTGGGAATTCAATTGG
This sequence comes from Acartia tonsa, assembly GCF_053477335.1. Lineage (NCBI taxonomy): Eukaryota > Metazoa > Arthropoda > Copepoda > Calanoida > Acartiidae > Acartia > Acartia tonsa. The sequence goes on along the minus strand of NC_137264.1, from coordinate 44,807,607 downwards.
ACGAGAAAATGAAGTTTTCTTATCATCTTGAAAAAGTCTATAGCAAAGTCTCTAAAATAATTTATAGTATGAAAGTAATGCGTCATTTGTTGGACAAGAAACACTTAAAGCTACTCTATTCTTCTTATATTAAGTCGAATATCGAATATTGTTGTCTCCTGTTCACTGCCTGTCCTATGTATCTGTTAGCACCAATCATTAAGTTGCAGAAGCAAGCCATTAGAATAATCGAAAATTTACCTAGCAGAGCTCACACAGCTGAATTCTTTAAATCTAATGGCATACTTCCATTTAACCTGTTAATTGAATTCAATGTTTGTAAATTTATGCACGCCTATAAATTAGGCAATTTTCCCAAAATTTTCGAAAACACCTGGAATTTTGTTCAAGACAGACATACGTATGGCACTAGGAACAGGAACAACTTTGCTTACGAACCGGGCACCAATAGAAACTTTCTCCTGCACGCCCCTCTTAACTCTTTCCCAACTATATTCAACAACCTTCCACTTGAATTAAACTAATTGATAATAAAAATATTTTTAAGAAAAAATGTTTTACTTATTACCTAAACAAGATTGAGTTTTAAAAAAGCAAATATTTTAAAAAAGCAAATATTTTATTTTTGAAATTAAACTGATTGATAATAAAATTATTCTCAAGAAAGATATTTTACTTACTTATTACTTACTTTCTTAAAAAAAAAGCAAATACTTTATTTTTTCTCTTCCTCTATTTAACAATTTTTTGTTCTAACTAAGTTTCTATTCGTATCTTTAGCCCTCGACTTTTTGTAAGCACTTAATTTCTATACCAAAAAAATAATAAAACAGCATTTCTTTAACCTCAAATCTCAACGAGTAGGTTCCGTAGGAACCGACATACATACCTATGTATAGAGTAGCTTTAGCATAGTTTGTTTCTTATCCACTTTATTCATTTTACATTTTATATTTTGACTTTGACTTCTTCTATTATATTATATATTTTTTATCAAGCAACTAACGAATCGCGCAACCTCTACCTCTATTTTATCTAATAAAAAAATAACAAAGTTTTTTCATAATTTTGACCAAAAATATATTTATTTATTCAAATTTAGATATCGAAAATTTTGTTTAATATATGACTATCGCTGACTGGACTGGTTAAGCTCATGTAGTGGGCATAGCCATCTACTCGTCGTAGTCGCTGGAGTCATCGACGTCGTCGGGTTCCTGTTGGAGGAGCTCCTCCACAAGGTCCTGCTGGACGGTGACCAAGCGGTCCATGGTGGCGATGGAATCCATGTTGGCCTGGAAGGAGCGGGCGTACGTGGGCATTACTGAAATTAGCCTCACGACTAACCCATAGTTGGAGTACATCATGCGGAGGATCTCCTCATCGATGGCATCTTGGCGGAATCTCCTCCACATAAGTCTGTCGCCCTCGTACACGACGCCCATTAACCTCCTCTTGACCATAAACCAGAGGTCCAGACAGCGCCTGTCTACCCCCGGAAATGGGAGTAGATCAGGCACTGCCGCGAGGTTCAGCAGCTGCTGGACGCCGTGCACGGGTGCAGGATCATCGATTTCATCGCTTGAGTTCAACATGGCGATGAGCTCCTGCACCTGGTCTTGGAGGGGAACATCTTCTTCTCCTCCAGCCTCCTCCGGAACTTCCGGCGCCCCATCCGGTAAAGCACCTTGGCCTTGTCCAACTTCCTCTTCTTGATCTGACATTTCTGAGACAATTGAACTTTGACCCTACCCACCCCCATATTTATACCCCCCTTGTGTCTTAATACCATACATTATTCAATCTTAATTTAACTTATTAATTAATAAATAACTTTCCCTACTTCCGATTTCCCGCGTATTCCCCCTATGCTTTACAACCAATTGTCTCCCCCCCGCCCCCTCTTTTGCTTTATTCTTTTGCTTTATTCTGCCGTGCTTTACCGGAAAACCACTCTTCCCCCCTCCCCCTATTTTTCTCCCCCCCAGTATATACCAAACGATAGGCGCCGCTCCGTCTGTCTAGCTGGAAGTCACGGCCGCGCACAAACCACCCACCACTCCCCTTCTAGTTTTTTCCCCCCCTCCTCCCCCTAACCTGTTGAATTCCCTGACCCATCTCCCTTATTTTAACCAGTTTCTCACTTCACTTTTTTTTATGCTAATGAAAATTAATCCATAGCGAAATATTAACAGACATCCTATTACTCTATACATCCTTCATAAAAAATAAAAGTTCATAGCAAGATATCTAGGATTTATTAAACAAATCAATGAATTTATGATAATTTATGATATTTTAATACTTTTACTTTTTTGGATAAAACTAAACTGTATTATTCTTCAAAAACAATTTTATATTTCAATAGCCATATCAGTAACTTTTTGCAGTTTTTTTCTGTTGATTCATTGTTGATTTTTGTTGATTTTTGTGAACATCATGTGGACATTTCCGCGGGTGTTTTTGCGGATATTTTTGCGGATATCTTGTATATAAAGTCGTAGAGAACTTGACCGTAACTGGTTCAAACCGGAAATGGCCAACTTCTGGAACTATAGCTGGAGACAGGCCCCCTCTTGAGCAGTTATCCGCTCAGCAATTTCACCCAATTTAGCTTCATGAAACTCCATGTCCTTGTTTGGGTTGTATAGTGTGAGGGCCAACTCGGTTTCTAAATAACCCTGTTGGTATAGAAGACGGGCTACCTCACGACGTACTTCGTCACTGACATTGTCACCATTAACTATATTGAGAAGTCGTTCATATGTTATTGTCAATCTATTGCGTAGCGGCTGCCACATTTGTTGGTATTCTTCCTCTCCGAACATTTCGTGTCTAAACAATAGTAAGATTTAAACCTCACTAAAGCAAAGCTATAACCAAATTACGCGCGCAATAGCACGCCACAGTCTTTTTTAACATGACCCACTTTCACCCTTTTACCTTCAAAAAGGGGTGGAATCAATGGATTAATGATACGTTTTCGCCTTCCCTTAAAACCCCCTCCCCCCCCCCCCTCTTCCTCTCCCATTTTGTTGCCCCATTCACAGCCATGCTGTGACCAGTTCTCAAAACACAAAAATCAGATTCCGGAGGAATCGAACCATACATATTTAGGGACACACTCCCATTATCAAAATACCAAAATCAGATTCCGTAGGAATCGCATATGACCTATTCTTAGGATTTTTTATATCCATTCTCAAAAATAAAAATCAGATTCCGTAGGAATCGAAACCAACCATTACACCTTGTTCACTTAAGTACACGATATGATTATTATTAGGGTATTCTTGTCCTTTTTTGGACTTTTCTTTGGTTTTTTTTTGGATTTTTTGGATTGGACCAAGTGTTATCGCGAAATTTGCCGTTATCCTGTAATTATTGGTGTGGAGATGTCCTTAAAACCCGGACAAAACTCCACTCTATAATGAAAATAATTTGATATAAAGGAAACTGTCTATTTGGAGCTGAAAAGGGATCTCAACGGGAATAGCGACTCCTTATGGAGGTTTTGGTTCCTTAATTGTTCCGAATTCACGCTTGGAGAAGTTGCAACTGATAGTAGGAGGATGTCTGAAATACACAGCAAGATATTGTTTCATTGTTAAGATTATTATTTATTTGCACATATAACATTGTATCGGCTTGGCAAGCGTCAAAGTACACCAGTGGCTCCACAACCCTTAAAGGGTTATGCCAACTATCTGGTACAATGTTGCATGGAATTTTTATTGTAAAATATTGTCTCCATTCAATTTAAACTGGCCTGGTAACTAGGTGGAGATGAAGTTCGGCCAATTCCATGCTAGGTACTTAATAATTGTTATTATGTATATTATTATCTAACCTGCACCAAACACAACAAACCAGATGAATCAAACAAATCAAGCATAGTAACATAATTTATAATATATATCTAATAAAATATGTTGTACCTTTGAGGAAAATAAATCTTATCTTATCTTATCTTACACAAAAAGCATGGATGGAGGGAACATTGGGCTGTTTATTACAATAGTCCGCCTAGTATTATAATAACGTTTTCTTATTCGTGTGCTTGACAACTTTTGGGACTTTTAATTTTGATTGGTTGGTTCATTAGGTTTATTAGTGTCCAAATGTTTTTTAACAACTAATTGTAATCTAAACAAATAATATTTTTGTGAATCAATATTGTGGGGATGTACATAAATTTATCGGCAATTGTCTTATTCCTTTAAATCCCTGGACAAAAGGTCAAGTTTATGTAAATATATGTGTAACAATAGATATAAATTGATAATAATTATCTTTATAATTATAGATAATAAGTGTATTGTATATTATTACATTATTGTCATTTGAATGGTAACAACACAAGGAGGGAGGGGGACATTGGATTAATTATTAAACCAGTCCTCAAAGTTTATAAAATCGCTTTCTTATTTGCTGGATTAACAATTTTGGGGACTTTTGATTAATTAGTTCATTAAGTTGAGTGTCCAATTTTTTCAACCACTAATTGTAAACTGCAGAAAAGCTGATTTTGTGTATTATCATTGGATATGTACATCAATTTATCGGGCATTGTTTTATCCCTTTAGATCTCTGGGTAACAACAAGTTATCAGAGTTTTATCATATTTTACTTTACAATTTATCTTATAATACAAATTCTATACCATAAAATAAAAATCACAATTGAGCAAGAATGACATTAAAGCGAAGCTCGACTTTTTACTTTTAGGCAAACTAATTAATATAAACAATTAAAGAGTGACAGCGCCAAAAAATCTAAGGAGGGAGTGGACATGGACTTTAAATTACATTTGTACTTTAAGTTTTGTAAACAAGTTATATCACTCGTTTTCTGAAAAACTTTGGGGACTTTTCATAGATGTTGATTGGTTTGTAGAAACTAGCATCATCAAAACGATATAACTAACATATCACAGTTATGACAAATTAAAAGGACGAGAATCAAACCCTAATCTAAATTTGCTGATCATTTTTACCGATACATAAAGCAACATCGTAAATGCAAATTTGAAAGTAGTTATTTATGGGGCGGACAGGTGAGGGGGTGGGGGTTTTATTTTTCTATTTGTTTTGGGGAGTCGACTCTTTCCGTATAATTTAATCTTGGAAAGGGTGATTCTTAAGACAATTATGGGTCCTTTTTAAGATTTTTGCCTTTTTATTTAATTCTATCATGAAGCTAGAGATCCCCAAAAACTGCTTGAGCTAATTGGTTTTGTTTTCAGGGCAGCTTTTAATTGGAAAAAAAACTATTCAGTTAGAAATCTTTCTAAACCCAATTAAAAAGTAAAAAGTCTACATCTTCATTCAGCAATATATTTCAAGTAAAAAATACTAATTATCATTCGCATCTCTTAGTGAAGTGAATCAAGCAAATTTAGCTTGGTCAGTTTAGACAATTAGCAATTTTAATTGGAAAGAAGTTGTATCAACTTTTTTTTTTATAGCTAGCCGGTTCTTTTAGTAAGTAGTAGATGTAAAATTTTTCATAGAATTCAAATATGCAATCGGTTTTTTTGTAGACCTCTTATTTTTTAAGTAATTTAAGTTTTTTAAAAAAATAATTAAGTCGGTTTTAAGGTACTAAAACGCAACAAAATAAAAGAAGAAAATGGTCAGTAAGAACAAAAATAGTAAGATCTTTAATTTGACACCTTACTTTTAAAATTCTGTTGAGTAATTATTGAAAAAATCTATTTTTTTAACCTTGGTATAATAAAAACTTTAGACCTAAATATTTTCTCGAACAGACATAAAAAACATGGGTTCATATATACCATTAGAATCAGAAAAATATTACGAATCCATTGTAAGCAAAATTGAAAAAAATTAAAAAATTAAAAAATTACAGAAATGGCCAATTATTTTTTTTGTTCAGACAACACTATTGTTTTCCCTTTTTTACCCCCTCTTTACCCCCTCTTAACCCCCTTCCCATTTTTATACTCAATTGAAGAATTAAGACGTTGCCTGTACAACATAATATGATATTTTCATATAATTCCTTTTATTGTAGTTTATATACTATATTGTAAACTTTTTTTTTCAATTTTGCTTACAATGGATTCGTAATATTTTTCTGATTCTAATGGTATATATGAACCCATATTTTTTTATTTGTGAAATAATAAAATTAAGTTCAAAGTTTTTATTCTCGTGGGTTTAAAAAAATCGATTTTTTCAATAATTACCTGACAGAATTGAAAAAGTAAGGTGTCAAATTAAAGATCTTACTATTTTTGTTCATAATGACCATTTTCTTTCTTTTTTTTGTTGCATTTTAGTACCTTAAAATCGACTTAATTTTTTTTTTTTTAAACTTAAATTACTTAAAAAATAAGAGGTCTACAAAAAAACCGATTGCATATCTGAATTCTATGAAAAATTTTACATCTACTACTTACTAAAAGAACCGGCTAGCTATAAAAAAAATAGTTGATACACCTTCTTTAGTCTTTTTGCTTGAAATTGGATTCTTTGAATGTTGTCACCCTTGTTTAAGGTCTAATTTTATTAGACCAGATATTGATCTAGAGTGTTTTATCACATAACATCCAAACATCATTACCACGGAGGGAGGGTACATTAGGGTGTTCATTAAGAGATATAAGTTTTCTGGAATTGTAATGTAGGGAGTAGATTTGAAATCTGCATCAAATTTTAAGGATTTTTTATAAAATTCGTTTTTTGTATAATTCTTTATCTAAAAGCGGAAATACAAATTAAGTTAATTATTTTGGCATCTGTGATTGGTGGATTTAAAAAATCTGCGCTCTGATTGGATGTCGTACATCATTCAACCAATTAGAGCGCAGGTAGTTTAAAATCCACCTATCCTATTGGTCAAAATTAATTAACTTAAAATGTATTTTCGCTTTTAGATAAAGAATTTTACAAAAAACGAATTTTATAAAAAATCCTTAAAATTTGATGCAGATTTCAAATCTACACCCTACATTAAAATTCCGGAAAACTTATATCTCTTAGTGTTCATTACACTAGTCCCTAAAGTGTTATAATAACGTTATCTTATTAGTTGGCTTAACAACTTTGGGAACTGTTATTGAATAACTATTGGGGTTTTTCTTTAATTTGAGAATGCCAACGTTCCACACACTAATTGTAATCTATAGAATGGGTAATTTGGTAAATCATCATTAGGGATGGACATCAATTTATCGGCCATTGTCTTATTCCTTTAGACCCCTGTATCTTTACCCTTTAAACAAGGTGTGTATTCAATATAGCACAAATATCAAATTAGAAAATAATATGAACCGCATAGAACTAAAACAACCTAGAGGGGGAGTCGAATTTGATAACCCAATTTCTTATTTTAGATTTTTTTTAAAAATGAAGAAAACAAATTTGGGGGGGATAGAAATTTTTTTTTTTTTTTTTTTGGGGGGGGGGGGTGCTTGCCCACCCCCTCATTTTTAATTTTAGTTAAAAAAAAAGTAATTTCTTTTGGGGGGGGGAGTGTCCCACCCCCCAAGAAAATAGTTATAAACCTTCCCGGGACCTATGAGAAGCTACCCTGTTAAGGAGAACCCGATCGGTTCAGCGGTTAGCGAGATCCTTCGGTACAAACACACAGACAATAAGACAGACAAACATCCTGTTACTTTAGTATAAGGTTTGAATACTCATAAATAATGATTTTTAGGTTGATTGGGCACTTTCTTTTTATATGTTTGGAATTTGGAGAAAAAATTTTTATAGACAGCTTTCCTCGGATATTAAAATTAAATATCATAAGATCAAAACCAGTTTTGCCAGCCCAGTGACAAAACTTGTAATATTTATTATGATATTTATTTCAATGCCCAAGGAAAGTTGTCTGTTCATTATGGCCGATTCTACCGGTTCTAATCCAGCGGAAATTAATAGGTTCCAAAGCCATACTGAAAAGTACTATCCAACATTGATTAAACACTAATAAGATTTCATTCTAAAATAAGAATATAGTCATTGTTAAATTGGTCTAAAAAATGCTTATTGTAAGTTTTTTTTCTGAAAACCCAATTGATCTTAACGTAAAACAGAAAACTTTACTTCTCTATATAACAGGAGAATTCATTTTATATTAGAAAAGCTTTCTAGCCTAAGTTTTACATTAATATGGTCTTTTTGTATTTCTTAATATTTGTTTACTTAAGCCTACATCTCTGAAAGTTTAGTGTACAGACACAGTACAACCTAAAATTTATTGTATTTCAAAATTATTGGATAATTCCTATTTCAAGTCTGAAAGATCGTGGTGTCACTGCGTTGTTACCAATATTTTGGCAGGGAGGAACGGGTCATGGGCTGTTTATAGTTCCCAAAGTTTTATAATAACATTTTGTTTTTCGTTTGCATAACAACTTTTGGGACTTTACTTGAATTTTGATTAGTTTGTTCATTAAATTTAGTGTCTAAAACACTAATTATATCTACAGAAGGGGTGACTTTTTGTATCATCATTGGGGATGTACATCAATTAACGGCCATTGTCTTATCCCTTTAGATCTCTAATAATTATGTCGGGAATAGTCCCTTTCGTAACATCGCCCCATAAGGGGCGATTTGTAGCTAGAAATAGGAGAAAAGCTAATCTGAAGAAAACAGTAAAAGTGTCGAACTATGACGTCAGAAAAAATTAACAATTAACCAATGAGAGGCCGCTATATATTTTAACATTGTGAATACTGGCTTCTCATTGGTTAATTGTTAATTTTTTCTGACTCATAGTTTGACACTTTTACTTTTCAATCTGAAAAATACGAAGAATCGCCCCATAAGGTGCGATGTTACGAAAGGGACTATACCCATTATGTCTACTTTACCAAAACTATTTACCTAATATGCCAAGACCTATATAATTTCCTATACACGCCAAGGATATACAATTTTCTTGATGTCTAAGGATCTATATTTATTTAATAGATCCATAATTAATACTTTTATATGTTCCCCAAGAATTTTTATGACCTTTTTAGTTCATTGTCTTGTCCCTTCATTAGTTGAAATATATGCTGTGGCTTTTACGCTCTTAAAAAGCATTTTTAAAACATTCCAAAAGATTAGAAATTTATTACAATTTACTGCTTTTAAATAATGTTTTTATTTTTCAGGGATATAAAGGGATATGACAATAGCCAATAAATATTTTTTTTACATCCCACATGATGATACACAAAATTACTCCTTCTGTAGAATACAATTAGTAGTTGAAATATTTGGACACTCAACTTGATAAACAAACCAATAAAAAAAAGTCCCCAAAGTTGTTAAGCCACGAATAAGAAAGTGTAATAAACAGCTTAATTTCCCCTCCCTCCATGGTATTTTTAGAGTTAAAGTAAGGGTTTTAAATGTATTCTATGGCGTGAATTGAATGTAGAATATTTTGAGTACAAATAGAGAGAATTTATGGGACAGATTATTGGAACTATAGTTTTGCAGGGAGAGAGGGGACATTCGGCTGTTTATTACACTTGTCCTAAAAGTTTTATAATAATGTTTTCTTATTTGTCTGGTTAATTTTTTTGAAGACTTGGATTTTGATTGGTTGGTCCATTAAGTAGAGTGTCCAAACCATTATTTGTAATCTACAGAAGGGATAATTTTGTTTATCATCATTAGGTAAGTACATCAATTTATCGGCAATTGTCTTATCCCTTTAGCACCCTGATATTTTTGTGCTTATTGTTCACAGTTGATGCGGGTGTTTATACAATTATGTACTTAGGTATTCTCATGCCTGTCTGTCTGTCAGTTTGTCTGTCCATCTGTCAATCTGAATATTTATCTTCTTGTATATCTTCCATCTGTTTTTTTGTTAACTGTCTGCTAGTCTGTCAATCTTTTGGTTTGTCTGTCTGTCAGTTTGTTAATTTGTAAGTCAGTCCATTTGCCAGTCAGTCAATTTGTCAGTCTGTCAGTTTTTCAGTCTTTTAGTTTGTCAGTTTGTCAGTCTGTCAGTCACTAAGTTTGTCAGTTTGTTAGTCTGTCAGTCTGTCAGTTTGTCAGTTTGTCAGTTTGTCAGTTTGTCAGTTTGTCAGTTTGTCAGTTTGTCAGTTTGTTAGTCTGTCAGTTTGTTAGTTTGTAAGTTTGTTAGTTTGTAAGTTTGTTAGTTTGTTAGTTTGTCAGTTTGTCAGTTTGTCAGTTTGTCAGTTTGTCAGTTTGTCAGTTTGTCAGTTTGTCAGTTTGTCAGTTTGTCAGTTTGTCAGTTTGTCAGTTTGTCAGTTTGTCAGTTTGTTAGTTTGTCAGTTTGTCAGTTTGTTAGGCTGTTACTTTGTCAGTTTGTCACTCTTTCATATTGTATTTGTGTCTGTCTGTCTGTAAGTTTGTCTGTTTTTAATTTGTTTATTTGTCAGTCTTTATGTATATCTTTTTATCTGTTTTTATGTCTACTTATTTGTGAATGTCAGTGTGTTAGTTTGACTGTAAATATGGCAGGCTATTTGTCAGACAGTAAGTTTTTCAGTCTTAATCTATGTGTGTTTGTCTGACTTCCTTTTAACTTTTATGTCTGTCCGTCTGTCAGTCTGTCTGTCTGTCTGTCTGTCTGTCTGTTTTTCTCTCTCTCTCTCTCTCTCTCTCTCTCTCTCTCTCTCTCTCATTCTATCTTTCTTTCATTCTGTCTACCTATTCTTACCGTTTGTCCTTCTGTCTGTTTGATAGTCTAGTAGTTTTACAGTCTGAACAATAAGATCTTGTAAATGGCCAAACTGATAATCTGGGAGATGGTGATGGGCAGGTATCAGGCTATTTGTTGGAAGTTAGATAGTTGTAAAATTCATATATCTCCATTTTTAAGAAACACCTCTAGTCTAATCTGCTTAATATTCAGGCGTTTATCTAAAAACTATTTATAAGCTTTTACTTATAAACTATATGCTATGGATAACTTCTCCAAAGTCGGTCAATTAAGCCAGGTGCAATAATTTGAAGCTAATTTATTATATCCCCAATTTAAAACATTACAATATAATAGTTAAATTAGTATTATGTCAGTAATAGAGAGTTATCATTATTGAGTATTTATCTTCCATTGTCTTATCCCTTAAGTTCCCTGCATATCGTCAACATAAATGTTGTGATTTGAAAAAAAAATGAAAGTCGATATTTTGTCAGTCATGGCCAATTTTTATTAATGCACTTCATATAGACGACATAAAGTCGAGACAACGCAAAATGGCACCAAAAAAAGACGTCGCACGATAAAATAACCAATGATAGGCAAGTATAAATTTTACTATTGGTCAATTACAATGTGTACTGCCTTCTCATTGGACAACTTTTTTATGACGTCATTTGTTTCTGTGCCATTTTGCGCTGTGTCCGACATAAATCATTGAAATCTCTCTAGGAAAGCACTATCCTTTCGAAAGCAGGGGCATTTTAAATTTGCGATTTTAGACACCCCTTTAAACCAAAATCGAGCGGTGTAAACTTCAGGAGGGTGTAGACTCTTGCTAAGTGGTGGACACATAGAGGCTTCATCCACCCCTTCATTTTTTCTAGGAGGGGGGGTTGGATACACCTCCCCTCTGCAGGCCTCTGTTTGGCAGGGTCCATTTACTTTTGTAAACTTTACGTAGGTATACTCCTTGATGCCTATAATAGACACTTTTAAGATCTTAACATCCGTGCCAACATCTTAAAATGGTGACTATACATTCTTACAAAATAGCATCTGTACTCAGATAGGCAGAGGACAGTGGCTATGTTTATTACACTAGTCCTTGGAGTATTATGATAATGTTTTTATATTCGTTGGCTAATTAACTTTTAGAAATTTTATTGAACTTTGAGTGGTTGGTTCATTTAGTTGAGTGTCCAAACGTTTCAACCACTAATTTAAATCTGCTGTATTATCTTTGGGGATGTGCTTCAATTTATCGGCCATTGTCTTATCCCTTTAGATCCCTGATCTGTAATGCTGTTATCATATCATCATAGGATCTTTTCCCGATTATTATCACTATTGTATATGTCATGATAATTAATTTTTGTCTATGCAAATATCGGACAAATTTGAATAGTAGAATATTAGTCAGTTGTGATCATGTGATTTTTATATGTAATGCAGTCGACTGACTTCCATTGCTTTGAGCACAATCGACCAATCGACATAAAAGCTCTAGTTTAAAAAATATCACTTTTGTAAAAAAGCTAACTTTATAAAACGTTGTTCGTGGTTGTAATGTATGAACAACCTGTCTGAAACATAAATTAAACATAGATTAACAAATCAATTTAGAGTTTATATACGAGGCTCTTATGTAAACACTAGCGGCGGCTACGCCCCTAGAATTACTTAATTTGGTGGGGGATTAAATTCTTTTTGGGAGGGGGATGGGAATCAACAAAACCCCATTTTTAATTTTAATTTGATAAGAAAAAGTTAATATTTATTTCTCTTAGGAGGGTAGTGGTACCCTCCCCAAAATAGCAATACACATTCCCAGTACCAAGGATATTGTAAAGGAGAACCATATAGGTCAAGCGGTTAGCAAGATCCTTTGGTACTGGCGGACAAACACACAGATAGAGATCCTATTACTATGTATATATGTGTACACATTATATAATCGGTTTTTTTTTATCAAATTATCTTCTTTTTGTCTGTTATACTTGGAGGTGTAAAAGTTAGGGATATAAAGGGTTAAGTCGATGGCCGATAAATTGATGTACATCCCCAATGATGATACACAAAATTACCCATTATGTACATTGAAAAAAGTGTTTAAAACGTTTGAACACTCAACTTAATGAACCAACCAATCAAAATTCAGTAAAAGTGCCCAAAGTTGTTAAACCAACGAAGAAGTGAACGTTATTATAAAACCTTGGGGACTAGTGTAATAAAAAGCCCATTGTACCCTCTCTCTCTCTCTGGGCTAAAGTACACGCGAGTTAACAACGCCTCTTCCTTCCAGCTATACTAGTATTTTAGTTGCCAAATTTTAGACAACCGCAAATAAAAACATGTTAATGCCCTTTTATTTTCATTTCTTTCTTTTCATTTTATGTGTACTATATAGTGGCTACACCCCTAGAGACCTTAGGAGCAATTAGGGGAAGGGGAGTGGGGAATCGAACCTCCAGGAGCGATTATTCTGGAGCTATGAGAAGCATTTCTGTAAAGGAGAACCATGTCGGACCATCCGTAAGTGAGATCTTGAGCTAAACCTACGTGGTAATTAGCCTAAAACCACACTAAAACTATGCGTTATTTTTCTATTTCCAAAAATCAATGGTTCAAAAAAATTGGGATCTACTGCAGTTCACGGTAAAATATTGCTGGTAATGAATATTGCCAAAAAATTATGAATTTTAAAGACTGCCAGCTGCCAAACGGCTGAACGTACAGATCATGCCCGCACACTGTTTTAAGCGGCATAAGAAGGCCTACAAATAATCTGGAAAAACCATAAATCAATAACGCATAATTATCTCCCAGTGCAGAGAAATGCGCGAAAAAGGCCTATTTTACGCGTTTTTTCTTCTGTGGTAATACGACACCCATACGGACAGGCCGATTACAGAGTTGCTTCGCTGTGACTTATGATAACAAACCCCCCGCACTAATCCTATTATATCACTATCCATCTCATGACCGCTGTTAACCCCGCACCCGGCGGTCAAACTCGCCTGCCTAAATGTGGGGGGGGGACTGCCTCCCAGGATTCGAACCCGAGGCGCTGCAGGACGGGCCATTCCCTGCCGCCATTTTTCGGGATTCGAACCAGCGGCGCTGTAGGACGGGTCATTCCCTACCGCCGTCACCCCCTGAACCTTGCAGGACGGACATTCCCTGCTGCCAGTGCTTCCAGAATCACACCTAGAGCTCCTAGTGATAACAACACATCATTGTGTATAAAATGTCAACCAAGTGATAAATATAAAATTGTTGACCAAGTGATAATTAATAAGCTTTAGTGATTCGAAGCTACAGTCTAAGCCACCATGGTAAGCGATACCACCATAGCTGCGGTGCGGCCACCACCAAAGTTTCTGCCAACCCCAGCCGAACGAGAGGCCCCCTTGTCTCAAGGGCAGGACCTCCACTTCCCCTGCCATATCAGGGTGAGGTTTCCTACTCCTGACCCTGCCCAGCATGTACAGGTTGATGCCATGATTGACTCTGGCAACCGTGTACCAGGGTCTGCTGTAATTTCTGAGCACCTCATGCACGCGATGGGCGTGCAACGCATGTTGATTCCGGACAACACCCAGATCCTGACTGCTAATGAGGAAGGCCAGCCCCTCCAGGTAATCGGAAAATTAAAAGAGTTATATATGGCAGTTTCACACACTCTTATACTCCATCTATACCACGTGACTGTGGTCCGAAATCTCTCACACCCTCTGAACCTAGGAGGGTATTTTCTCAAGGAGTTCGGAACTAGGCTCTGTTTCGACATGCAACCACCTTGCTTGTGGGCGCGTGGGGAGTTTATCCCACTCCGTGGCGTCCCCATTGACCGGGAGACAGCCGAGAGAGAGCTAAGCTATGAGGGGCCTCTGCCAGGCCCCCTGCCTGAGCAGCCGCGTGTGGTTGAGAAAGGCACACACTGGGTGGACGCTGAGCTCAACGCACACAAGGGAGCTAACCTGCTAGCCATGGGGTTGCCCCCAGTGCCCAAGGTGCCAAGGGAGAGCCTGCCAACAACGTTTCCTGAGATTGCCAGCCCTCCAGAACATCATGAGGTTAAGTATCTTATACGTCGGAAAAAAAGGTACTTAACAAAATTATTATCATCATTTTTAAATTCATTTACAAAGTGATTTATTTCGAAAAACTTAATGTTTATATCCACGTAAACTCTATATTATTATAATATTAATATTAAATATTACCCAACTTGTTAGAACGCCAACATAGCATATTAATTTCAATCTATTTTTCTTATTTTTCTGCTGATTAGCATATAAAATACTTGGAACTTGTATGAAAATGAGTAGGGGGAACTAAACTAGCTTGAAATGTGTTGCCACCCCCAACACACACATAAACTAAACGCTATCGGAATAACCATAGTAAATATGGTAATTTTTTTCGCTTTAACGATAATATATTGTATATTACCTATTTTTATTTGTCCACTAATATCTACTGTGTTTCAGATGTCCATACTTGATGTTAAGACGATTCCTCCTGCGGTGCTCCTGGACCAGCTCTGCTATGACAAACCTCCCTAATGATCAGATTAACCAGGATTACGGTAACTTAAACGATAACATTGGTCTAAATCTTATGAATCCGATTTACGGCGACTACTTTAACGATTTTGAGAACGAATTCGGAATAAATTGCGTTTTTTCAAGTGAACAAGGTATCGTACAGAAACTGAAAACATTCAATGAAAACCTTCTCAATATTTTTAGTATTAATTGTCAGTCATTACATTCTAAATACAATGATATTGTCTCCACTGTAGACTTCTTTAGACAACATGATATCCACTTAAATGTTCTGTGTTTTCAAGAATTATGGCTGAATAAGGATGTAAATATGGATTGCTATGGAATTAATAATTACGATTGGCATGTTAAACTCCGCACAAAAAGTAGGGGGGGAGGGGTGGGTATTCTAGTAAGCAAATATTATAAAGTAGATAAACTATTTGATAAATTTTCATTTAAAGAAAATATTCTTGAATCTATTTGCTTAAAAATTTCCCACAATGGACTAAAGTTTTGCTTACTAAACTGTTATCGGCCACCCAATCAGAGTAGTGCTGAAATAGAAGAATTTTTTGAACTTTTTTTGGACCTGATTGATAGAATAGCAGCTTTAAGCATACCATACTTCATTGTAGGAGATTTCAATTTTGATCTTTTCAAAATAAATAATATAAATAGCAACTCCATGAGAATTATTGAGTCTTTTTCCTTTAACGGTATCATAAATACCGTTACCAGAGCTACTAGAGTAACTAGAACCACTGCAACCCTTCTTGATTTATTCGGGGTAGGTAACTTTATTCAAAACCTAATGTCTTCCTTTGTCTTAACTTCAAAAATCTCCGATCACTTGCCAATTATTAATTCATTCCGAATAGACAGAGTAAATAAACCCAAACCTCCAGATTTCTTTGAAAAAAGAGAATTGAATGATGAAAACTTTGATGTCTTAAACTATGCACTCTACCACACTAACTGGAATCACGTTTTAAACCAAGACAACACAAACATTGCTTATGATAACTTTATTTCAACCTTTTTGAGACTTTATAATGAAAAGTGTCCAGTTAGAAAAAAACGAAAAAACAAACGTACCCAGCCTCAGCAGCCTTTCATGTCAGACTTTTTATTGCGTTGTAGATTGCATAGAGATATTTTGTACAGCAACTTTTTAAAAGACAAAACAATTGAAAATGAAAGTATTTACAATGTCTATAGGAATAATTACAATAGGCAAGTGAGAAGAGCAAAGATTGAATATTACAGACAACAAATAAGAGATGCAAACGGGGATGGGAAAAAACTCTGGAAAACCCTAAAGGAAGTCATTGGGTTTAGTAAATCTTCCCCTGAGTGCACATACCTTCAAGTAGGCCCAAACAAAATTGAAAATGACCAAGAAATAGCTAATGAATTTAATCGTTATTTTAGTCAGATTGGGTCTTCCCTAAGGCCTGAAATTCCTTCCACCCCCAAAAATTTCTTTGAATATTTACCACCCCCATGTCAAGATTCCCTCTTCTTTGAGCCATTGTACCCCTTCAAGGTTATTAATATCATTCGTAGTATTAAACCTAAGCGTTCCACAGACATAAATGATGTCTCGATGTATGTTCTGTCTCGCTGTGCTGATACCATTGCCACTCCCTTAACACATGTTTATAATTTATCACTTCAAAATGGCACTTTTCCTGAAAAAATGAAAACTTCCAAAATAGTTGTCCTTCACAAATCAGGTTCACTCAGCGAGGCAGATAATCATCGAGGAATTTCACTCATTGACAACTTTTCCAAGCCCATTGAAAAATATGTCTGTGAAACGCTGGTTAAGTTCTTGGAAGATCGGTCTTTTTTTAGCAACCGCCAGTTTGGCTTCATGAAAGGAATCTCAACCTTTCACAATGTATTGAACTTAAGCACATTGATCACCCAAGCACTCAGTCGAGACACTTCCTGTATGGCC
The DNA here is from genome assembly GCF_053477335.1 of Acartia tonsa. Classification (NCBI taxonomy): domain Eukaryota; kingdom Metazoa; phylum Arthropoda; class Copepoda; order Calanoida; family Acartiidae; genus Acartia; species Acartia tonsa. The sequence goes on along the minus strand of NC_137264.1, from coordinate 44,790,444 downwards.
ATATTTTTGGACATAAGGAAGTGTTTCGACATGATAAATAGGGACATCCTTTTTAGCAAACTGGAGAATTCAGGGATAAGGGGGGTTGCACTTGATTGGTTCCGTAGTTATTATGCAAATAGGAAACAGCGTGTATATTTTAAGGGCCTTTTCTCCTCCACAATTGAATTCATTATCATTGGCGTACTTCAGGGGTCAGTCCTGGGACCAATTCTTTTTTTGATTTTTATCAATGACCTTGTTTCATGCAGTGAAGAGATCCTAATCAATCTCTTTGCTGATGACGCAGTGGGCTTCATTGAAAAGCAGAATATTATACAATTGATCAACCTTGCAAAGGAGCTTGTCCCCAGACTGACCCAATGGTACAATGCCAATAAACTTCTTATTCACCCCCGCAAGACCAAATGTATGGTCTTTTCCTCCCCCCGTGAGATACTCACCCCCGCTGAGCTCGCCGCTAAGACCAACTTTGAAGTCTATGTAAACATGAATAATCATAACGAAAATGATGAGTCAAAAATCACTAAGTTGGATCTTGTGAGCGGTACCAATGAGGGTAGTATCAAACACTTGGGAATTCAATTGGACGAGAAAATGAAGTTTTCTTATCATCTTGAAAAAGTCTATAGCAAAGTCTCTAAAATAATTTATAGTATGAAAGTAATGCGTCATTTGTTGGACAAGAAACACTTAAAGCTACTCTATTCTTCTTATATTAAGTCGAATATCGAATATTGTTGTCTCCTGTTCACTGCCTGTCCTATGTATCTGTTAGCACCAATCATTAAGTTGCAGAAGCAAGCCATTAGAATAATCGAAAATTTACCTAGCAGAGCTCACACAGCTGAATTCTTTAAATCTAATGGCATACTTCCATTTAACCTGTTAATTGAATTCAATGTTTGTAAATTTATGCACGCCTATAAATTAGGCAATTTTCCCAAAATTTTCGAAAACACCTGGAATTTTGTTCAAGACAGACATACGTATGGCACTAGGAACAGGAACAACTTTGCTTACGAACCGGGCACCAATAGAAACTTTCTCCTGCACGCCCCTCTTAACTCTTTCCCAACTATATTCAACAACCTTCCACTTGAAATTAAACTAATTGATAATAAAAATATTTTTAAGAAAAAATGTTTTACTTATTACCTAAACAAGATTGAGTTTTAAAAAAGCAAATATTTTAAAAAAGCAAATATTTTATTTTTGAAATTAAACTGATTGATAATAAAATTATTCTCAAGAAAGATATTTTACTTACTTATTACTTACTTTCTTAAAAAAAAAGCAAATACTTTATTTTTTCTCTTCCTCTATTTAACAATTTTTTGTTCTAACTAAGTTTCTATTCGTATCTTTAGCCCTCGACTTTTTGTAAGCACTTAATTTCTATACCAAAAAAATAATAAAACAGCATTTCTTTAACCTCAAATCTCAACGAGTAGGTTCCGTAGGAACCGACATACATACCTATGTATAGAGTAGCTTTAGCATAGTTTGTTTCTTATCCACTTTATTCATTTTACATTTTATATTTTGACTTTGACTTCTTCTATTATATTATATATTTTTTATCAAGCAACTAACGAATCGCGCAACCTCTACCTCTATTTTATCTAATAAAAAAATAACAAAGTTTTTTCATAATTTTGACCAAAAATATATTTATTTATTCAAATTTAGATATCGAAAATTTTGTTTAATATATGACTATCGCTGACTGGACTGGTTAAGCTCATGTAGTGGGCATAGCCATCTACTCGTCGTAGTCGCTGGAGTCATCGACGTCGTCGGGTTCCTGTTGGAGGAGCTCCTCCACAAGGTCCTGCTGGACGGTGACCAAGCGGTCCATGGTGGCGATGGAATCCATGTTGGCCTGGAAGGAGCGGGCGTACGTGGGCATTACTGAAATTAGCCTCACGACTAACCCATAGTTGGAGTACATCATGCGGAGGATCTCCTCATCGATGGCATCTTGGCGGAATCTCCTCCACATAAGTCTGTCGCCCTCGTACACGACGCCCATTAACCTCCTCTTGACCATAAACCAGAGGTCCAGACAGCGCCTGTCTACCCCCGGAAATGGGAGTAGATCAGGCACTGCCGCGAGGTTCAGCAGCTGCTGGACGCCGTGCACGGGTGCAGGATCATCGATTTCATCGCTTGAGTTCAACATGGCGATGAGCTCCTGCACCTGGTCTTGGAGGGGAACATCTTCTTCTCCTCCAGCCTCCTCCGGAACTTCCGGCGCCCCATCCGGTAAAGCACCTTGGCCTTGTCCAACTTCCTCTTCTTGATCTGACATTTCTGAGACAATTGAACTTTGACCCTACCCACCCCCATATTTATACCCCCCTTGTGTCTTAATACCATACATTATTCAATCTTAATTTAACTTATTAATTAATAAATAACTTTCCCTACTTCCGATTTCCCGCGTATTCCCCCTATGCTTTACAACCAATTGTCTCCCCCCCGCCCCCTCTTTTGCTTTATTCTTTTGCTTTATTCTGCCGTGCTTTACCGGAAAACCACTCTTCCCCCCTCCCCCTATTTTTCTCCCCCCCAGTATATACCAAACGATAGGCGCCGCTCCGTCTGTCTAGCTGGAAGTCACGGCCGCGCACAAACCACCCACCACTCCCCTTCTAGTTTTTTCCCCCCCTCCTCCCCCTAACCTGTTGAATTCCCTGACCCATCTCCCTTATTTTAACCAGTTTCTCACTTCACTTTTTTTTATGCTAATGAAAATTAATCCATAGCGAAATATTAACAGACATCCTATTACTCTATACATCCTTCATAAAAAATAAAAGTTCATAGCAAGATATCTAGGATTTATTAAACAAATCAATGAATTTATGATAATTTATGATATTTTAATACTTTTACTTTTTTGGATAAAACTAAACTGTATTATTCTTCAAAAACAATTTTATATTTCAATAGCCATATCAGTAACTTTTTGCAGTTTTTTTCTGTTGATTCATTGTTGATTTTTGTTGATTTTTGTGAACATCATGTGGACATTTCCGCGGGTGTTTTTGCGGATATTTTTGCGGATATCTTGTATATAAAGTCGTAGAGAACTTGACCGTAACTGGTTCAAACCGGAAATGGCCAACTTCTGGAACTATAGCTGGAGACAGGCCCCCTCTTGAGCAGTTATCCGCTCAGCAATTTCACCCAATTTAGCTTCATGAAACTCCATGTCCTTGTTTGGGTTGTATAGTGTGAGGGCCAACTCGGTTTCTAAATAACCCTGTTGGTATAGAAGACGGGCTACCTCACGACGTACTTCGTCACTGACATTGTCACCATTAACTATATTGAGAAGTCGTTCATATGTTATTGTCAATCTATTGCGTAGCGGCTGCCACATTTGTTGGTATTCTTCCTCTCCGAACATTTCGTGTCTAAACAATAGTAAGATTTAAACCTCACTAAAGCAAAGCTATAACCAAATTACGCGCGCAATAGCACGCCACAGTCTTTTTTAACATGACCCACTTTCACCCTTTTACCTTCAAAAAGGGGTGGAATCAATGGATTAATGATACGTTTTCGCCTTCCCTTAAAACCCCCTCCCCCCCCCCCTCTTCCTCTCCCATTTTGTTGCCCCATTCACAGCCATGCTGTGACCAGTTCTCAAAACACAAAAATCAGATTCCGGAGGAATCGAACCATACATATTTAGGGACACACTCCCATTATCAAAATACCAAAATCAGATTCCGTAGGAATCGCATATGACCTATTCTTAGGATTTTTTATATCCATTCTCAAAAATAAAAATCAGATTCCGTAGGAATCGAAACCAACCATTACACCTTGTTCACTTAAGTACACGATATGATTATTATTAGGGTATTCTTGTCCTTTTTTGGACTTTTCTTTGGTTTTTTTTTGGATTTTTTGGATTGGACCAAGTGTTATCGCGAAATTTGCCGTTATCCTGTAATTATTGGTGTGGAGATGTCCTTAAAACCCGGACAAAACTCCACTCTATAATGAAAATAATTTGATATAAAGGAAACTGTCTATTTGGAGCTGAAAAGGGATCTCAACGGGAATAGCGACTCCTTATGGAGGTTTTGGTTCCTTAATTGTTCCGAATTCACGCTTGGAGAAGTTGCAACTGATAGTAGGAGGATGTCTGAAATACACAGCAAGATATTGTTTCATTGTTAAGATTATTATTTATTTGCACATATAACATTGTATCGGCTTGGCAAGCGTCAAAGTACACCAGTGGCTCCACAACCCTTAAAGGGTTATGCCAACTATCTGGTACAATGTTGCATGGAATTTTTATTGTAAAATATTGTCTCCATTCAATTTAAACTGGCCTGGTAACTAGGTGGAGATGAAGTTCGGCCAATTCCATGCTAGGTACTTAATAATTGTTATTATGTATATTATTATCTAACCTGCACCAAACACAACAAACCAGATGAATCAAACAAATCAAGCATAGTAACATAATTTATAATATATATCTAATAAAATATGTTGTACCTTTGAGGAAAATAAATCTTATCTTATCTTATCTTATCTTCTCCTCCGACATTTTTATCAACGGCCAGCCGTGTCCACCTGGCCCCCTCTACCTGGGACCTCCAGCCAGTCCACCAGCCAAGCCCGAGTCCAGACCCGTCAAGTCGCGGTCTGATGTACCCGGAGCCACACTCAACTCTCAGGCCCCAGCCTCTCCCGGCGCCGTGCCCGTCAAGTCGCGGCCGGACGCCCACGGAGCCAAAGCTGGACCCAGCACTTTGGCCTCTCCCAGCGCCGAGCCCGTCAAATCGTGGCCGGACGCCCCCGGAGCCACGCCTGGCTCCGACACGTCAGCCTCTCCAGAAGCCGAGCCCGTCAAGTCGCGGCCGGTGGGTCCCGGAGCCAAGGCTGACCCCTCACCAGCCAAGTATAGGCTAAGCGCTGTCACTCCAACTGACGGTCAACCACCCCAGCTCCGCACAGCCAAGCGGGTGGTCCTGCCTGGCCACGGGGTTATGGCGGTCCCTGTTGAGCTAGTAGGCCATCGCACCAAGGATGCCATTCAACTAGCTGCCCCAGAACAGAGGTTTGGGGAGGACCTTGTTATTCCAGAGGGCCTGTATGCCCACAGGCCTGGCTCTGCCACTGTGTTTAGAGTACTGGTGGTCAATGAGGGGGAGGTGCCCCTCTTGCTGGATGCTGGCCTCCCAGTGGCAGGGGAGCTGGTCAAACCTGACATTTTGGAGGTCTCTGATACGCCTCCCCCGCGTCTCCACTCGTTCCAAGAACCTGCTGAGCCTATAGACATGCAAGAGTTGTGGGAGGCCCTGGAGATGGAAGACAATGAGTTCCTACGCAAGGACCCCTTGCTCAAGAAGGAGGTCTGGACTACGTTGTCAGAGTACAGGGACGTCTTCTCCAATTCTACCCCCGGCTGCACAGATGTGGTTGAATTGCAGCTGCGCCTCAAACCAGGGACCCAGCCGATCCGCCAGAGATTTAGGGATCTGAACCCGCGGCAAGAGGCTGAACTGGAGAAACAACTGGACACCTGGCTACAGGAAGGAGTTATAGAGCCGTCGGACTCCGCCTGGAGCAGCCCCCTGGTGCCCATCAAGAAGAAGGACGGGAGCACCCGCTGGGCCGTCGACTACAGGGCCCTCAACAAGTGTCTGGAGCTGGACAGCTACCCCCTGCCTAGGATCCAGCAATTGGTGGAACGAGCTGGCGGGCACCGTGTCTACAGTGCTTTAGACGCGGTGGCCGCATACTACACCATCCGTGTGTCTGAGGATAGCCGCCCCTGCACAGCCTTCACCACCCCCAGGGGCTTGTATCAATGGAAAAGGATGCCCTTTGGCCTGGCTACGGCACCGTCTGTCTATTCCAGGTTTATTGCAGGAGTCCTAAACCCACTAGGCACAGCCAACCTCCAGTCATACCTTGACGACGTCCTGACCTTCCATCAGGATACCTGGGCCCACCTGGCCAGGCTCCGAGAGGTCTTGGAAGCCCACCGCAGGGGAGGGATCCGCCTCAAGCCAGCCAAGACCAAGTTGTTCCGGTCCAAGGTGGATTATCTGGGCCACACCCTCAGCCGGGAGGGGATAGCCATGCAAGAGGACTATATTGACCGCATCTTGGACTGGCCAGCCCCTAGCACCCCCAAGGATTTGCTGGCGTTGCTGGGCTTCTTTGGATACTACCGCCTGTTCATCCCAGAGTATGCAGACCTCACCTACGAGATGAATCGGCAGAAGACGGCCAAGGCCCTAACCTGGACGCCTGAGATGGAAGCCCAGCTGCTGCAACTCAAGGACAAGTTCCGCCAGGCCCCCATCCGAGCGCCGCCCAGGTTTGATTTACCAGCAGTGTTCCAACTCACCACAGATTTCAGCAGCCGCGCCATCTCTGCCATACTGAGTCAATGCCAGGAGGGCAAGGAGAGGCTGATTGCCGCCGTGGGGCGCAAGACAACCGACCCTGAGACGCGCTACCCGTCCTGGAAGGGAGAGATGGCCGCCATTATCTATGGGATCCGAAAATTCCACGGCATCTTGTCCTACCGCAGCTTCCAGATCAACACCGATTCCTCTGCCCTGCTACAGATGAAATCACTGAACACATCCACAGGGATGGTGGCCCGCTGGCAGGAGGAGCTAGCGGCCTTAGACTTTACCGTCTGCCACAGGCCTGGCACCCAGAATACCAACGCCGACGCCCTCAGCCGCCGGGAAGATGCCAACATGCCAACGGCTAGCGCCGAAGAATTAGCAGAGCAGGCTGAGTATATCCACAACCTGGGCCAGCTAGGGGAGGCCGCAGCTAGCCGGCCTCCTGCCGCCCGACTGGATTCAGCTAGAGTATTGGAAGCCCAGACACAGGACCCCCTCCTGCTCCGTGTCCGCCAATGGGTGGCTGACGGCAAGGCCCCAACCAAGGCTGAGCTGCGTGGCAAGGAACGAGACGAGCAGCAGTACGCCAGCCGCTTCTCAGCCCTGGGGCTTGACGAGCATGGCTGCCTCACCACCACTGACCAGACTCTGATAGGAGAGAGGACAAGATACCTGCTGCCTTCGGCCCTCCAGCAGGACGCGTTCTTTCTAGCCCATGGGACCCCCATGGCTGGGCACTTTGGGATGGACGCAACTATCGCCCGCGTTGCCATGCACTTCTGGTGGCCCAACCTGGCCCGTGACGTCCGCCTGATGGTACAAACCTGCCCTGAGTGTGTCCAGAAAGTCACCAAGGAGAGGCTGAAGCAGGGGATCCACGTGCCCTCCCGCCAGGGGTATCCACAGCAAGTCCTATTCATCGACCTGGTGGGGCCACTGCCAGAGACCCCAGCTGGGAACCGCTACATCCTCACCTGCCAAGATGGATTTAGCCGGTTTGTCAGCCTCTACGCCATCCCCAACAAGCGCACCCTCACGGTGGCTGAAGCCCTGTTGCACCGCCACCTGGCCACGTTCGGATGCCCCCTGAAGATCCATTCCGACAATGGAATGGAATTTACCGGCCAGGTATTCCAGGAACTGGCCTCCCGGCTCGAGATTGGCCTGACACATCCACCACCCTACAACCCGCAGTCCAACCGAGTGGAGAGGTTTCATAGGACGCTCAACACAGGCATGCGCCTGTTCCTAGACAGAGACGATAACAACTGGGAGCCACACCTGCCTGCCATCGCCTTTGCCTACAACACCAAGGCCTGCAGATCCACTGGTGTGACCCCGTTCCTGGCCTTCTTTGGGAGAGAGGCCAAACTTCCGGTGGACATGGTGCTACGGCTGCCAGAGACCGAATATGCTTCAGTTCCAGCCAACGTCCAAGCTCTGTTGCAGCGCTACTATGCAGTTTATGATGCCATCCAGCAGAAGGAGGAGGGAGCCATCAGGAGGAGCGCGGCAGCTTACGAAGGCACGGCCAAGTATGAGGTTGGAGACTTGGTCTGGTACCTGGCCCCTCGCCTGGTGCCAGGAAAGGCAGCCAAGATTACCAAGAGATGGACTGGCCCCTGGAAAGTAGTGAGGAAAGCTACAGAAGTCCATTATGTCATTAAACCTGCCTCTCCAGTAGCCAGGATCTCAGAAGTTACCGCGCATGTAGGCCGACTGCGCAAATACACTGGAGATGTGACTGCCCACCAGATCCCAGAAGACGTCCAAGTTGACGTGGACGGCGACGAGGATGCCACCGAGCTGCCAGTTGGAGGGGCGGCGCCCGCAGCTAGCAACCCAGGAGAGTTCCCAGTGCACCAGCCAGCCGCAGCCGCCCCACAGCCTAGCGGCCAAGATCGTGACCCAGTGGAGGAAAACCTGCAGGAGCAGCCCAACGAACCACCGCCGCCGCCGCCCGCTCCAGAGCCACTCAGAGATGCCATCTGGAACCCTGACGCAGACATGGAGAACCTGCCAGCCAGCAGCGAGCCTGTAGGAGAAGAGCCAGCCACTGCGATGGAAGAAGCCGCCCCAGAAGAAGAAGAAGAAGCCATGTGCCCCCTGCTGATGACAGCCATCCCCATCCGGGTAGGAGCTAGGAGGCCAAGCAACCTGAATCAAGCAGGCGCCCCCATGGAATTCTATGCGCCCTTTGCCATCACCATTCCACCCTTAGGAACCACCAGAGTCTGCCTAGGCCTCCGTGTCCAGCTACCAGCCGCGACAGAACTGATCCTGCAGACGAGGCAAAACTTCCAGCGGCGAGGCCTGGCCGTGGCCAACCCACGCCTAGAAGCCAACCAGGAGCTGACAATGCTGATCACCAACCACAGTCAGACCGAGCAACGAGTGTCCCGGGGAGCCTGTGTAGCCCGAGCTGTCCTCCATCGAGCTGTGCCCCAAGAACTGCCTGTCCGGCGCATGAGCCGGCTGTCGTATCCCCAGGTTCAAGGCCTGGTGGCTCAGGAGCCACGCAACCCTTGAAGGGGAGGTTGTGGTAATACGACACCCATACGGACAGGCCGATTACAGAGTTGCTTCGCTGTGACTTATGATAACAAACCCCCCGCACTAATCCTATTATATCACTATCCATCTCATGACCGCTGTTAACCCCGCACCCGGCGGTCAAACTCGCCTGCCTAAATGTGGGGGGGGGACTTGAACATGCAACTATCACGAGTCCATCATGCGCTTATATAATCGGGAGGCACTGCCTCCCCTTTTACCACCGCTGCCCCCACAGCCTGTCTACCGTCGGGCGCTAAGCCCTAGCGCCCCACACCCCCTTCAAACCTAACCATTTGTTATATTTTTGTTGTATATATATAGTAAACATAACTTGTAAATATTATTCAGTTTAAATATATAATTCTGTATGATTGAATCCTGCTTGTTTGTTTGGTAGAATACTTAAAGGCTAGGGCCCGTTGAATCCGAACTCGTTACCCCGTGGGCCGAGTACGCTCGGCTTACCAGACTTCAGTGAAGCTTTCCCTGTGCATCATTAGATCTTGGCTATTCCAGATTATTTGTAGGCCTTCTTATGCCGCTTAAAATGGTGTTTGGGTATGATCTGTATGTTCAGCAATTTGGCAGCTAGCAGCCTTTAAAATTCATAGATTTTTGGAAATGATCGTTACCAGCAATATTTTACCATCAACTGCAGTAGCAAAAATTGTCTCTTTCCCTTTCCATATTTTCTGAGAATTATTTTCTTTTCGTTTTTAAACACAATTCTGTTTTACTCTACTTCTCTCTCAGTCTCATTCTCTATTTATCTATCTATCCATTTATTTTTTTTTCTTCTCAAAATTATGTATGAAAAAAGCCCGCAGATGATGACCGCATAACGTAAAATCCGCCGGCGGCATCATAAAATTATAAACAATATCATTCATTTAAATTAAAACAAAAACTGATTATTGAAATACTTAACGTACATAGACACACACACACATACACACACACACACACACACACACACATACACACACACTCACACACACAAATTTGAAACTACACAAAGGTTTTATATTCTCGTAGTGGTTGGTGAAGAAAGCCAGGGATCTAAAGGGATGAGACAATGGTCGATAAAATACTGTACATCCCCAATGATGATACACTAAATGAACCCGTCTTTAGGTTACAATTAGTGTTTGAAACGTGTTTGCCCACTGAATTAAATGAACCAACTAATCAAAATCAATTGAAGAACCCAAGGTTGTTGAGTCAACGAATAAGAAAACTTTACTATAAGACTTTGGGGACTAGTTGAATAAACCCCAATGTACTCTTTTTCCCTGGAAGAAAGGGGCCGCAGGCAGAATTTTTCAATTTTTCATCATTTTTATAAAAAAGTAGTAAAATCTTTAAACTCGAAGTTGGCACAATTTCTCTCCCCCCTCCTAATGTTTTAAAACTTTTTAATTGGTGTAAAAAACATACAAAATCCAAACATTAAAATCTAACAAATTGTTGTATCTTATATAATACTCGCCTTTTGATTTCAATTCATCCTTGACCATAGGGGAAGATCAAATTTTTCTAGGGGGGTATTTTTTTGTGGAGGGGAGGGGGATGGGTCGACCACTCTCAAAAAAAAAATGTGAGCGATATTTTTGGGTGGTGATGACACTCACCTATAAAATAGTTATAAACCTTTACAGGACCTATGAGTAGCTACAATGTAATGAAGAACCATATTGGTTCGATGGTTACTTTACAAAGTGACTCAAAAATCAGCCATGTGATGTCATAAAAATAAGGGATTATTCATCTCTTTTTTAGAGGTTTTCTTTCCCATTTCTCCTCTCATCTCCCTCATTTTTATGACGTCACATGGCTGATTTTTGAGATACATTGTAAAGTTACTGGGTAGGTAACTTATAACTTGTTTCCTTATTTTTTAGTTATTGGGTGCGTGGTGGTAGTTGTAGACTTTAATAGAAACTAGCGGCTACGCCCCCAAGAGGCCTCTAGTGGCACTTTAAATGTTTTTTTTTCTTCAAATATTTAATTTGAGAAATAATTGTCTATGTTGCGTTAGGTCTCTACGCAAATTTTTGTTGTTGATTTTTTAAATTTCTTTTTGGAGGGTGGTGGTATTTTCCCCCAGACAAGTTATAAACCTTCCCGGGACCTCTGAGAAGCTACCCTGTTAAGGAGAACCCGATCAGTTCAGCGATTAGCAAGATCCTTCGGTACAAACATACAAACACACAGACAAACATCCTGTTACTTTATCATAAGGATAGAAAGAGGTTGATAATTTGAGAGGTTCAAATGGAAAAATTAAGGAAATTATGAATTTAGTTATGAATAACTGTGAAATTGTCTGAAACAATTGAATTTTCATAAAGCACAACAACTACAATAATAATGCACAAACAACAAATATTCAAAATAAAAAGACAAGGGGATATTTTGTTAGGGTAGGGCAGTTAGGGAGTTGAATCCATTTTTATAGAAGCAGAACTATAATCTATGATTATGGTTTGGACCCTCTAAAACTATAATCTACCCTTCCACTTTCCCCTCTCTTGGTGAAGATATCTTCAACGCTGATACGATTTTTGAAATATAAGATTCCACTTTCAATAGGGGCAAAACTGAAATCATACATTCATGTTTACATATCAGCGTATTCATAAACATTGATTTCCTTATTTATATCGACATAATAGTAATGTATCATTCTACTTTCAATAGAGCCAAAACTGGAATAATACATTCAAGATAACATATCATATCTTTGAATCGACATAGCAGAAATGGTACATATTAGTTAGTTTTTTTTTATATTTTTATTAGTTTGAAGTTTTTAAGAAAAACCTAAAAATAAAGGTTGCTAACACTTAACAATCAGGCCCATTTCCGGACCTTAATCGTTCAACGCTCCACCCCCCCCCCCCCCACATATCATCTCTGCTCTTATTAGAGTTAGATGGCAAAAAAAATTGTGCCTGTTTCCTGTTTAATACTAAATTTCCGACTTTAAGTGAGACAAATTCATTTTTCGCTTACTTCACCCTTTCATTTAACAACTTTATTTTTTAAGGTTAATTAAAATGTTAAATGGATGTAATTACCTTTTTTTGAAGCTAGAACAATTTTTTAAAGAAAATGTTTATCTTAAAGTAAATTTTCTATTAGAAATCTCAAAACATAAATTTTCTTATTCGTTGGCTTAACAACTTTGGGGACTTTTACTGAATTTTGATTGGTTGGTTAACCACTACTATCTATAATACAAAGTAGAACCATGTCTGTCTGTCTGTCTGTCCATCCGTCTGTTGCTTAAGATCTCGGTAACAACTGAACCGAACAGATACTACTCTTCAGGGTATATACCTATTGGTCCTGTTGTGGTTTTAAGCTATTTTCTTGGGGGGTGGGACAACCCCCCCCCCCAAAAAAATGAAAATTCCCCCCCCCCCAAAAAAAATTCTGGTGATGCCCATAAACTATGGTCGCAGCACCAGATTTTTTTTATATCTAGAGGCTAGGGGCGAAGCCGCTAGTACTTAAAAACCTAACCATTTAAAATCCAATAAAAGTCCCCAAAGTTGTTAAGCCAGCCAATAAGAAAACTTTGGGGACTAGTGTAATAAACAGTCCATTGTCCACCTCTCTTTCTGCTAGTTCCCAAAGTTTTATAATAACGTTTTCATTTTTGTTTGCTTAACATCTTTGGGTACTTTTACTGAATTTTAATTGGTTTGTTTATTTAGTATAGTGGCGAAACGTTTCAACCACTGATGGCAAATTACAGTAGGGGTATTTTTGGGAATGTACATCCATTTATCGGCTATTGTCGTATCCCTTTAAATCCCTGGTGGCGATAAACGTGAATTAAAGAACCTAGAGGTTTTGGACCAGCTAAGAAGGTAATTTCAGTCTATTGTTCCCTACCTCCCTGGGTACAATAAAAGTTGTCTACAGGGAGGGAAAAATGGACGAAAAATTGAATAAATTTTGTCTATAATAACATGAGAAGACAGAATGAGAAGGACAGTAGCACCCTGTAATCGTTATCAGAAAGTCCTGAATGTCCATTTAAAACATTTTACAAAGTTTTTTATATTAAGAGTTATAACAATATAAATTGATAAGATACATACAAAATGTTATTGATTCTAAGTGACGCTTTCTACAAAAGGGTTGGTAGAAGTCTGTATGTCTAAACAAATCACTCTTAAGGTTTGCAGGTTTCTATAACTATGTCTTTTTAATATGTTCACTCTCAGCAAAATAAGAATGGGTTTAAATTTTAGTAGTACCCAAAGTTTTATAAACATTTGTTGGATTTATAAATTTGTTTACTTTTATTTAATCTTAATTGGTTGATGAAAACTGGCATTGTCAAAACTAAACAGACAAGATTAATTGTTAATTGCATCTGTTTTCCAGTTTTGTTAGTCCTGAAGGGGCAAAGGCCCAGTCTAACAAAACTGGTGTTCATATTACTACTTTTTAGTTTACTATTTGTAGAAAAATGTCTATAATATAATACAATACATGGTTTCAAGTATGGATTAGACGGGTCTGATCCAGCGGATATTAATTGGTTTCGTAGACATACTGGAAAATCATAAAAAATCATGGACAGAATGACGGACAGGCAGAAAAGTGAATTGTAGAGTACCATTGCATTTTATTCTTTCTTAGTTAGTATTTGTTTCCAGAGAGGGAGGAGACAATTGACTGATTATTACAATAGTACACAAAGTTTTACAATAACGTTTTCTTATTCGTTGGCTTTGATTGGTTGATTAAATTGTGTTTATAAACGTTTGAACCACTAATTTTAATCTACAGAAGGGGTTATTTAGTGCGTCATCATTATGGATGTGCATTAAATCATTAAAGATAAAAAAAGGGTGTGTAAAAATGCAGACATTGAAAAAATTCAAACTGCTTGGCATGTTGAATAGTAGAAAAATGCTATGTATAATTATATCGTTAGAACCGACATAAGCTCTATTTTTTGAAAATATAAGTACGATTTTTGTGCTATTTTTAGTTTAGAAGCTGTATTGATAAATGTGAGAAAAGTGAAATTTTTTTTTTGAGTTTTAAGTCAGTTGGGACATTCTACCACATAGCTCATAAATTAGAGCGCAGTGATATGTTAGACATTAAACTGACAATTAAACAGAGAAAATGGAGATGGTTGGGGCACACTCTAAGGAAAGGGCATGATGATATAACCAATCAAGCCTTGACTTGGAACCCCCACATAGGAAAGAGGAAACCAGGTAGACCAAAATCAAAAACTAGACTTCCTAACGGTTCTAACGATATGCGTAACATTTTTCTACTATTAACACAAGCCGCGCAATTTCAATTTCAAAAATGCCTGCATTTTTTTTTGCACACCCTTTAGCTTTGCTTAAGTGAAAGCTTTTTATTACATTAAGTTTTAAGTCTTAAGTATGTGTTATAACATATAACATAGGCCAAAGTTAAACTTTATCTAAGAGTGATAGGACAATGGCAGATTGGTTATCATACCTTTTTACATAAAAATGAAATGGTTTGGCAAGGATAATTAATATTCCATTGTCCTTTACCATTATCCCAAAGTTAATTAAATCTATAAGGCCTTTGAATCTAATATATTAAGCTATTTGAAATATATCTAAATCTATTTTTACAGTTTTAAAGTCCTGAGATAAGAATTACCTTTACATAAATTCAATCCACCTACAATGAAAGCCAAAATAGAGAGGCAAATTTCTGGATTATATTTTGTACTTCAGTTTGAATTTTCATTGGTTTGAAATAAATGCACATTTCCATATAAACAACCCCTTAAATAGTGGATGTAAATATTCATTTATTTCCCGGGTATGATCATTTATATCCCTGGTATGATTTTAGAAGATTTTTAATTTTTTTTAGAAGATTTTATAATTTTTATCAATTACTAAAAGAAAGAAAAATTATACCAGGAAAATAAATGAAATTTAAAAACCAAAATTAAACCACATTTTACTAGCATAAAAACGAGTTTTTGTTTAAATGAGAATGATATTCCTGTCCAGTTTTTTGTTTAGGAAAAAACTGGACAGGAATACCCCATTTAAAATAATCTTTGTCTAAGAAAAGATAAATATACCATGCGTGATTTTATTTTACTTTTTGGGCTAATTATTATCACTGACAGAAAAGTAAAAATAAGTATTTTTCCGGTGGTTTTTTGGTATCTGTGTATATAAAAGGAAACGGCATTATCCTCTTAGGAATTTTTTTACCAATTTTGAAAATTTGGGTACTCCCCCCCCTCCCCCCTCCTAACAGAGTCTGAATTCAATCTAAGGAAAAGTCTTGGTGAACTAGACTTTCCTTTGACCTTTTCTCCCTTGCCCCGTCCAGACATACAGAGGCAAGGGTAATAGTAGGGGGGGATTGAGTGTAAAGGGGAAGAAAAGGGGGAGGCGGAAAATGTTTAAATTTTGAGTGCTGTGGCCAGAGATGTTCGTTGTCGGGTGGGTACTCAAAATTTCAAAAAACTATTTTAAGTTAGGTTATAGGCTAGGGAGCCGAGCACTGCGGCCAGAGATGTTTAAATCTTTAATTTGACACCTTACTTTTAAAATTCTGTTGAGTAATTATTGAAAAAATAAATTTTTTTAACCTCGGTTTAATAAAAACTTTAAACCTAAATATTTTCTTAAACAGACAAAAACAATATGGGTTCATATATCAGAAAAATATTACGAATCCATTCTAAGCAAAATTGAAAAAAAGTAAAAACTTAAAAAAATTAAAATGGCCTAAAATATTATATTTTTACAGGCAACACTTAATTTTAACTATTAAACTAGCCAATCAAAAATCTCAAAAATTGACGAATCAGGAAGCTTCACCTCAAAACCTAACCAATAGAATTGACAAAAAAAAGGATAATGTTCATACAACATATACAATAGATACAACAATAAAAATATTGATACTTACATAACATGTAAAGAATGAAAAAGTATGAACAAATATGCTTCCGTCTGTTTATAAACTTCAAAACAATGCAGTTAAAAATGCATTATTGTTTCTTGTGTTAAAAAAATATCTGTTACAGTGTATGTACATTTGTTTAGGTTTTGTTCAGGTTTTGTTCAAGTCAGCCCTTTAAAGCCAAAATTATGATTCTTAAAATAAACTTATATTTTTTATTATAGTTTTATAAAACTTTTTCAATTTTGCTTAGAATGGATTCGTTATATTTTTCTGATTCTAAAGGTATATATGAACCCATATTTTTTAAGTCTGTTGGAGAAAATATTTAGGTTTAAAGTTTTTATTAAACGGAAGTTAAAAAAATAGATTTTTTCAATAATTACTCAACAGAATTTTAAAAGTAAGGTGTCAAATTAAAGATCTTACTATTTTTGTTCATACTGGCAATTTTCTTCTTTTATTTTGTTGCGTTTTAGTACCTTAAAACCGACTTAATTATTTTTTTTTTTAAACTTAAATTACTTCAAAAATACGAGGTCTACATAAAAACCGATTGCATATCTAAATTCTATGGACCATTTTACATCTATTACTTACTAAAAGAACCGGCTAGCTATCTTAATTAAATAAAAAGCAAAAAAGTTCAGACACCTTCTTTTGAAAATTTGAGTACCCCCAACAACGAACATCTCTGGCCGCAGTGCTCGGCTCCCTAGCCTATAACCTAACCTAACCTAACTTAAAATAGTTTTTTGAAATTTTGAATACCAACCCGACAACGAACATCTCTGGCCACAGCACTCGAAATTTAAACATTTTCTGCCTCCCCCTTTTCTTCCCCTTTACACTCAATCCCCCCCTACTATTACTCTATTACTTAAAAGTAAGGTGTCAAATTAAAGATCTTACTATTATTGTTCATACTGGCAATTTTCTTCTTTTATTTTGTTGCGTTTTAGTATCTTAAAACTGACCTAATTATTTGTTTAAAAAACTTAAATTACTTCAAAAATAAGAGGTCTACTAAAAAAACCGATTGCATATTTGAATTCTATTTCACATCTATTACTTACTAAAAGAACCGGCTAGCTATCTTAAATAAAAAGCAAAAAAGTTAAGACGCCTTCTTTCAAAAAACTATTTTAGGTTAGATTAGGTTATAGGTCAGGGAGCCGAGCGCTGCGGCAAGAAATGTTTGTTGTTGGGGGTACTCAAATTTTCAAAATTTCAAAAAACTATTTTAGGTTAGGTTAGGTTAGGTTATAGGCTAGGGAGCCGAGCGCTGTGGCCAGAGATGATACAACTGATACAAGCAACTTTTACTATAAATGTCTAAGGATTTATTTACTCCATCCACTTTTAACTCACAAATCAGACCAAATTGTTCAGTAATTGATCAGTAATTTACCACAAAAATGCACAATTAAATAAGCAATTAATCTCTTAGTGCTTACTTACACGGTGAGAGATTACTAGGGAAATATTAAGATGAAATAAATTGAACAAAAAGAATATACAACAATGTTTAAATTATATATAAAATCTATGCTTTTTTTCACAATTGACATAATTTTGAAATAGTATGGTACATTTCTATTATGTCGATGTTAAAAAAGGAATGGAAGATTACAGAAACATAGATATTAAAAATGTAAACCATGATTCCAGTTTCGCCTCTATTGAAAGTGGAATCTTACATTTCAAAAATCGTATCGGCGTTGAAGATATCTTCACCAAGAGAGGCAAAAGTGGAATCTTACATTTCAAAAATCGTATCAGCGTTGAAGATATCTTCACCAAGAGAGGGGAAAGTGGAAGGGTAGATAACAGTTTTAGAGGGTCCAAACCATAATCATAGATTATAGTTCTGCTTCTATAAAAATGGATTCAACTCCCTAACTGTAGGGGGAGGGGTTGATAAAGGTGGTCAGAGTCTAGTGATTTAACTAAGATCTACCCCCCCCCCCACTTAATTTTGCCAGGGGGCGGATACCCCCGTTCTGCACACCTCTTATGCTTAAAAAAGCTAAGTGCTGTTCACAAAAGACTTTAAATATTTAAAATTTCCAAGAAGCACAAAATTTTTGTTAAAATCGCATACAAAACGAGGTTAACAACATCCATGAAAGCAAAGCTATAAAATCAGAAGGAAAGTCAAACTTACAATAATTCTTGTAGAGTGTCAGAACTTAAAAAGCAAAAAATGAATTTTTAAGTCTAAACAAAATAGTATATAAAATTGTTAAAAAATTGCGTAAATACAGGATGAAATAAAAGGACATACTTTCGATTTTAGTATTTGACTAAAGAGACGTTTCTTATAATGTTGTATTGTAAGTTTGAAATTGATAGGACAAGTCTGACATGTCTAAATTAGTGAAAAAAGCTAACTGTTACGGACAGACGAACAGACTGACCTTAATTACAGAAAAGCTTCGCTTTTGAAAATAGAAAACCCTTTGAATGTATACTATTATTCATTATTAAGTGGAAAAAAGAAGCTGCATCAAATCATTAGATAACATTGTAGAATAGTTATTATTTATTGCTTCGCATTATAGACAGCTTTCCACGGATATTTAAAGAAAAATATTAAGATTAAAATCAGTTTGTTGGTCCCGAGGGGCTTCTGATTTTTATTATAATATTAGTAGAAAGTTGTATGTAGTACGAAGTTATAAATTATTTTCCAGTATGACTGAAAACCTGTTTCAGAGATAGGTATAAATTAATGTTCATTTTCAATAATGATAAACAGAATTAACCCTTGTGAAGATTATAATTATTGATTAAAACTTTCTTGGCATATATAACAACCTCTTTACTATTTTATAAAAGTATCTAAGTAACAACAAATTAGAGAAAGTGTATATAAAACTTTGGGTACCAGTATAATTTGCTATCAATTGGGACCTATCTGTCTTTCATATATTATTAATTTAAATAAATTTTCCTATTGATTTCTTTTATTTTCTTTTTATAAAAATATGTGCACCCGGCCCCCCACTTATTTTTAAAATAAATAAAAAATAAGGGGGTAATAAGGGCCTGCGGTACACTAACCTTACGAGTATACCCTATAAATAAAGAACCTAACTTTACTTGATCTAAAGTAAAAAAACACGAAAAACTCAATCCCTCCTTTTATTTGATATTCATTTTGAATGTGCTTAACTAGGCACTTTGGGGGCAAATGGTTTTACTTAAATATTGAAAACCTTTAAAAAATCACCTTTAAAGTACAATTACAAAGAAACCTCGCAAAAAAACCTTGAAAAATAAGCCTTGAAATTGTTTTGTTTGTTGTGTGTTTGAATGAATCAATTAAATAATTGAAAAAGATTACTTGAACATAATTTGTAGGCCAACACACAATCACACACCCGCATTCAAATTTGCAGATGTACACACAAAACTTCTAAAATTTTACAAATTTTTTGAGTTAAATGATAGGATGCAGGGGCGTCCAAGCTTTTTATTTTGGGGGGGGGGTAAAATGGCGCGCGAAGCGCGCCGCAAATTTTTTTTACCCCCCCCAAAATTTTTACCCCGGGGGTAAAATTTGCTTGGGGGGGCTAATTACCCCCCCTGAAATCTGTTGGCAGGGGTAAAATTTGTTTAAATTTTATAAAAAATTTAGTATTAAAAATGTGCGCGAAGCGCGGAAAAATTTTTTTTGCTAGAGATTTTCTATTTTGGGGGGGGGTATTTACCCCCCCAAAATTGTTTGGGGGGGGGTAAATACCCCCTCCTAAATGATTGGGGGTGCCTACGGCACCCCCAGGGTAGGGGTAAATTTTAAATGGGGGGGGGGGTAAAATGAAAATTTTTTTTTGGGGGGGGTAATCGCCCCATTACCCCCCCCCCCTTGGACGCCTATGATAGGATGTACAATTTTTGACACAGAAGTTTGAAAAATTAAAAAGGTATAAAGTTAATACTGCTTTCCCTTTAAGTGCCTAAATAAACACCCTCTCTTTATTTTTAAAATCCTATTAAAAAAAATAAGTAAGGTTTTTTTTGTCTTAACTTAGGAAAAATCTATGGAAAAGTTAAGGCTAATTCATAGGGGCGCAGCCTCTAATAGATTGAATAAAGGAGGAGATATGTATTTCTCCTCAGCTTATCCTCCTGCAGGAGGCCTAGATCAGCGGGGCCTATACTTACAATGCCCAAACACTGCGGGGCTACCCAGTACCCAATACTTAACCTGACCTAAATTATCAAATAAACAAACAAAAACTAGCCCCCATATTTTCAATGTATTTTAAAATAAGGAGAAAATGAGTTTTTTCTCGACTTGAGACTCTGTCAGAACTTGTTTTGAATTTCTAGCTTTGCTATTAAAACCATATTTAGAGTAATAAATAGTTGTTTATTATTTTTTTCTGTCATGAAATAATGGTTAAAATGTTTGCACACCAAATTTGCAATAATTAACACATTTTTTTGCTAAGACAAAAATTTTCATGCTCGGATAAGCAATCCCTCACAAACAATATCACACACACACACATCACACATAAATACACAGATTGTATACTGTACTGTGGAACAAAAAGAGCCAGAGACAAGGGATCTAAAAGGATAAGGCATTGAATGATAACTTGATATACATCCCCAATGATGATACACAAAATGACACTTTTTGTAAATTACAATTAGAGGATGAAAAGTTTAGACACTCAACTTAATGAACCAACCAATCAAAGTCCCAAAAATTATGAACCTAACGAATAAGAAAATATTTTATAAAACTTTGGGGACCAGTGCAATAAACAGCCCAATGTCCCATCCCTCCCTGGCTAGAGACACAGAAAACTAATATTCATTGCATATTATAGCTACTTATTCATTCCAATTTTTTTTATTGGCTAAGCTTCTCTTTAAATAACTTTCTATAGGTGGAAAAGTTTAAACACAGCTAAATTGTACGAACTAATAAGTCCCCATAGTTTTTAGAATTTTGAAAACTTTTTATAAAACTTTGGGTACCAATAGAATTTATGCTAATTTGTACCAACTTACTAATATTTATCAAAAGTTCCCAAAGTTTTTAAGCTAATGAGAATAAAACTTTGGGTACCGTTAAAATTGACAGTCTAATACCACCGATATTGTCTCAATCATATTCATTTTTCAAAATCTCCATTGAACTATGAATATTGTTAGTACTTGTTTTTCTTGGAGTTTTTATATAAATTAATCATTGCTTTGTTTATTATTATTATGATTGATTTTTCATGATATTGTAGTCTACAACTGTTATATATAAAGGGATTATAATATTATAAAAATAGATAAAAGATAGATAAATAGATATATGGATTTGTAAATACAAGGACGTCCAATTTCTTTTCATATCCCTGGATTAATAGATAAATAGCAGCTTATACCATCCATCAGGGCTCAGGATGCCAGCAAACCTGGTAGGGTCGTCCAGGTAAAGAGCAAAAATATTTTTTTGACTAAAACAAAGCATTTTATCATACCAAAATACTAAAATATCCTCTAGTAGTACATCCTTATATGAAATACAGGTGTTCAAGTCACTTTCAGGTTCCAGGTATGATCCTGCAGGTCCTGATCCTCCAGGTCTCCAGAAATCTGTAAAAGGCTCCTGTGGCCGCAATTTTTGACTTAGAGACTTCAAATTTTAAACTTAAGCTTTTTTTACATGTCTATATAACGTATTAACATTTTAGCTCTAATAGGAACTGAGGTAATAAGGGGAGGCGTTGACCGATTAAGGTGCGGCAAGGGGCCCGACTGTAAAGGGTTAACAAGCAGAATATACATTTAAAAATATAAACAAAAATATATGAGGATTTGTTGCAAAACTGATTAAACGAAGGAAATTTATAAGAGCTTTCCGTTACGAACGTATAGAATAATGGTAAAAGCTTCGCTTTTAAAAATGTTCTATTTTGATTTGATTGACATGAAAAATTTAATCAGAAGCATTTGAGGATTTTTTTTCATCATATTGAATGCAACCATAATGACAAGAAAAATAATATCCAAATTTTCACAATCATTGGTGAATCGTAAATAAACAAAGCATTTGTAATTGTGGTGGATCGGTCAAATAGTATCTCAGTCCATAACGGTTAGCTTTTATCGTTAATTTATCTAGTCTAAAATAGTCCCTTTGATTTCAAACTTAGCATGGCAATTGCATATTTGTTAAGTACGATTTGGAAAGAGTAGCAACTCTAAATTTGTTTGACAACATTTTTTTGTGATATAATTATCCTATCCATCTGATTACTAAGACAACAAAGTACAATGTTAAAAGCAAATCCGAAAATGTAAGTATGACCTTAATTATCCTAATAAGTTTTGCAATTTTGTTTAGACTTATGCATTTGTATTTTTTATTTAGTTCTGACACTCTACATTATTAATCTACGTTTGTCTACTGTTTCGGAACTTTGCCTTTATGGATATTGTAATTCTTGTTTTGCATCACATTGAATGCAACAATAATGACAAGAATAGCAATAACCATATTTAAACGATTCTGTTACATAAAGTAGTAAGGTTTTTTTTGTTCGAAGCTTAAGATTTTAAAACTACTAAAGTAAATTGACTTTTGATGTTTTGGTAAGCTTTCCATAGCTTAATTAATGGTTTCAGGAAATTATATTTTCAGATTTATATTTTAGGATGGATTTTAGCTATTTTTCTAGCCCCTCTTCGAATACAGAGCATTCTAGAGGCTAGGGTTATAACGACTAGTTATCTAAACAGTAGAAACGAAACAGTCCAATATAATAATGATTTTACTATTTTTATTATGGCCTTTATCGAAAATGTAATGCTATTTTAAACTAGTTTAATTTTTATTTTTAATATTTTAGGACGACTATATTGTAAAAAATGACATATTATTGACATAATAAGAATCTGATCGAGTTTTTTTTTACAGTATGGCTACTCTTTTATTAAATTAAAATATATCAAAACTAGGGTTGGGCCGGATACTTTTTTGGCCGGATACCGGATACCGGATATCCGGCTGATTTCAAATGCCGGATATCCGGTAACCGGCCGGATATCCGGCCAACGCCGGATATCCGGCAAATATCCGGTTATCCGGCCAAAATACCGGATATCCGGCCGGATAACCGGCCAAATTACCAGATATTAAAGTAGTAAAAAAAAAATTTCTTCAGAAATCTTATATAAATTTACATAAAGTTAAACTTATTCAGAAAAAATGTTCTTCTAGCTTCAATAATAAGAAAATTATAGCCATTTAAAATTTTAAAAAGCAGAGATTTTTGGTGTAAAGTATAAAAAAGTATAGAGCCGGATATCCGGCCGGATAGTTTCAATATCCGGTATCCGGCCGGATATTGAAAATGGCCGGATATCCGGCCGGATATCCGGCCACACCGGATATCCGGCCCAACCCTAATCAAAACGTCCTACTAAAAAACAAAATTTCATTGGAACTTTCAAGTTTACCTCAGGGAACGGAGGGAAATTTGGACTGTAAATTACTCTGGTACCCAAAGTTTCATAAACACACTCTTTCATTTGGTTACTTTAATACTTTGGGTTCATTTATTAAATGTTGATTGGTTGGTTCAAGCTGGCGGTGTCCCATCTTTTCATCATATATTATGTTACTATTCCATTGAACAAATTTGTTCTTGTTAAATAACAGCCAATAAATTATATTTTGAATTGTTTTTCCTTATCAAAAAAGCAAGTTAACATGATAAAATTAGCAAATAAAAATCTTTATATATGCAAAATTAAATTTTTTTATTTTCATTGTTAAGTATGAATTAGATAAAAAACCGAAATTTTAACGAAAATTGTAGAGTTGAGGATGAAAATTGTGAGCGATTTGTTTTGTTTCTTTATACCCTTTATATGTAATTGCTCTATTTAAGACAATATTTACGAAGATTTACTTAAGCTTTTTACTTTTTAACATCTAAATAAAATTAAATACTAAAGTGTCCTGTCTCTATATTAGGGTTAGGCCGGATACTTTTTGTTAGTTTCAATATCCGGTATCCGGCCGGATACTTTTTGTTAGTTTCAATATCCGGTATCCGGACGGATACTTTTTTGGTAGTTTCAATATGCGGTATTCGGCCAGATACTTTTTTGTTAGTTTCAACAT
The DNA here is from genome assembly GCF_053477335.1 of Acartia tonsa. Classification (NCBI taxonomy): domain Eukaryota; kingdom Metazoa; phylum Arthropoda; class Copepoda; order Calanoida; family Acartiidae; genus Acartia; species Acartia tonsa. Next base: position 44,766,393 of record NC_137264.1, on the reverse strand, counting down.
CCGGTATCTGGCCGGATACCTTTTTGTTAGTTTCAATATCCGGTATCTGGACGAATACCTATTTGATAGTTTCAATATCCGGTATCCAGATGGATACCTTTTTGGTAGTTTCAATATGCGGTATTCGGCCGGATACTTTTTTGTTAGTTTCAATATCCGGTATCTGGACGGATAATTTCTTTATTAGTTTCAATATCCGGTATCCAGCCGGATACTTTTTTGTTAGTTTTAATATCCGGTATCCGGTCGGATATTGAAAATGGCCGGTTATCCGTTCCAACCCTACTCTATTTATATTTTTTGGTTGTAAATTATATTCAGTAACTTATTAGCAGATATATTTTGCTAATTGTAACGTATAAACACTTAAATAACCAAAGATACAAACGGCAATTACAAATTGTATAGAAGCAAACCTTTTGTTAGTGCATATTACTTTTTTTCTGTACACGATTTAACCTTGGGAACAGGTGATTTGAGGTACCCCTCCCCCAAAATAGATAGAAAAACTTTCAAGGAGAACCATATCGGTAAAGAAGTTAGCAAGATATTTAGATAAAGTCAAACAGACAGATAGACAAAAAGGCATCTTGTTTCTTTACAGAGTTTATATTATACCTAGCAAACTTAGCGAAGAATCACCGTATGCCTTTTCATCATAGGAATTACCAAACTAAAAATAAGTTAATTTCCAAAGCCAAAATATGTGACTAATTAAAAAATATCTATTAACAATGTAATAAATACTCATGCTATCTGTATTATACAATATTGTTACTGGGGACTTAATAAAAATTTAAAATTTAATTCTAACATGAATCACTTCTGTATCTTGAAATGTTTTAGCTGCTTGGTAGAAACTGTTCCATAATTAAATCAGCTTGTCAATTTCTTATCAAACATTTATGAACACAGCTACTCTGATGGTAATTTGAATAATGTTAACTATTATTCTGAACATTTAGCTAAGCCTGCTTATGAGAGCATGCATTCCTCTTGTCAAGCTCTTTGTAGTGCCTGTAAAAAAGTCTATATTTCTAATATGACGTAATTTAGGATTTTTCAGCCAAAAGTTTTAGTTTTATGCCCTTTTTTAAATACATTGAATTTTAAAAACTGTTGACCGAAAAATGCCGAATTACGTCATATTAGAATAATGAACTATTTTTACAGGCACTACAAAGAGCTTCTCCCCTTTGGTTTTGTCTTAGATACGAACTTATAACCATTAAAAAATCGGGTGTTGAAGAAACCGTTGTAAACGTTATAATTTTTCCAAAAAAAACTTTTTCGAAAACTGTTAATATCCGCAGTATTCCATCCAGTTCTCAGTCTTAATGAAAAATCATGTATATCATTGTACTACAGACAACTTTCCATGAATGTTAACATAAAATAGTAAAATTTGCCAGTTGACACCGGAAAGCTATATATAATACGATGCAATAATTAACTATTACGCATTTATACGTTTTTTGACCCTATGATAAAGCACCAAAACTAGTTGTAACTGAAACGGATCTAAATTTGACCCAAAGTGACACAAAAAATGCTTGGAATTGCGTCAATGAAGAATAATGACGCAATTGACGCACTTAAGTAAGTAAAATATCCAGAATATTCCATCTATACTTGGAAGTCCATCTATCTATCTATGTTTTCAGTAAGAACATTGCATTAATGACAGTGTATTTATGTGACAAATTTATGTTTTATATTTCATCTGAAATTCAGCCGGGCAGACGAACAGACAGACATACCAAATCTTCTTTGAAAAATAACTAAGGATGCCGACATTAATGAAAACGAAGCTCTAAAAGTAGAAAAAAAGGACAAACGAACAATAACTATTGTGGATTTGTGTATTGTACCTTGTTGTCCTAGGAATCATAATTAAGAAAAATCAGAGGAATAGGATAATTGTACAAAAAAGTTGGTGTCAAAATAGTTAAAAATTGCCATGTCTTTCGACCTGGTAACAATTAAAGAGTTGCTACGCTTTCTTAATCTTATCTAATTGATATATGAATCATCATGCAAAGTTTGAAATCGATAGAGCAATACTAATATTCTAATATGTCAATAATGTTAGAGGGTTTCGGGACCGAAAATGACAAGAGTAAAAACTTCCATGAGAAGCATTTCTTAATATGAAAATAATATCCGAGATTCTTTTAAAATCAACCATAGATTTTCCGCTTTACCAAACTGTACTAGTTGCAATTGCCTCACTCTCCACCTAATACATATTGGACGCGGATATGTCAAATCTAAAAGCAACGCATAAATGGGTAGATAGAAAATATATAACGGCGCACCATAGCAAGCCACTTGGAAGGCGGAATTTCCACGGAGGGAGGGGAAATTCGGCTGTTTATTACACTAGTACCCAAAGTTTTATAATCATTTCTTATTAATGTGCTCAACAACTTTGGGGACTTTTATTGAATTATGATTGGCTAGATCATTAAGTTGAGTGTCTCCAAACCTTTTTTAGCCACTAATTGCAATCTACAAAAGGGGAAACTTTGTGCATCCTTATTGGGGATGTACATCAATTTATGGGATGCAGTCTTATCCTTTAATATCCCTGAGAATTTCACAAAAATTTCAATGACACATAGTACACTAAACAGTAAACATCCTTATTAACCCCCCCCCGTACATTCCTCCACCCCCCTCTTTTTCTGCCCCTACCCAAAATTAGGCACTTGAAAAGGAATTTCCTCCGAAAAAGCAACGGTAAATTTTATTTTTGACCTTCCGACAAATTTTTAGTCGTAACCTTGACTCGGCATCATTTTTAGCAATATCCTAGACAAGGTTTTAATGGCTGGCAAACAACCCTCCGTAATTATATCTTAATAGTTTTTCATCGCATCGTATTATAGACAGCTTTCTACAGATATTAAAAAAATATTAGATTAGCAAAATTCATTTAATGATTTTTATTTTAATACTTGTGGCAAATTGTCTGTATTACAATGCTATGCATGATTTTTCAATATGGCTGATACCTGGTTTTAATCCACACTGGAAAATGCTGGTCAGAATTGGTTTTACTTTTCAGGGCAGCCATGAAAATGACATCCCTGAAGAGTTGGTTTAATTTATTTTCCTTATCCCTCCGCCCTTCCTTAGAGACGAGGGCTGAAGATGGGGAAAAGTTGAAAATTGCGGGGAAAAAGTGAAAAAATTCCATTTCCCTCAAAACATCCTCCGTTTTTTTTTTTTTTTAATAACGCGCAGGGTTTTCAATTTACAGAAAAATTCTTTTATAACCTGAAAATCTGGCAAAATGCTATCGCAAAAAATCATGACCCAACATTTTGCCCCTAGAGGCAAAAAAGTTACGGCACGTCAACATTTTTTTTACGAGGCCTGGCATATTGTCCCCTTTGGGCTTCCCGGAGGGGCTAGAAAAAATCTAAGGGCACCTATAGAACCACAATAACCGGCTCTAACTAAGGTTTTATGTTGCCGGAGACGCTTGCCGGCCTCCTTCCGGCCTTTAAGTGGCGGCAAAGTTAGCGCATCCATAAATGACCACTTTCATCTTCAGCAGATGGGGAAAGCACATTAAATACAAAACAGCTAACTTAGATAATAGCCAAGAAATTCAAGATTTCCCTAAAATGTCCAGGCTAACATATAGCCGCATATTTAGAATCTTAAAGAAGTTTCTAATATAATTTTTAAAAATAAAGTTATTTGCCTTTATATGGGCTCATTTTAAGCATTTTAGAAATTGACAAAATTTTATTATTTAACACTCCATTCTCAAGCATTTTTGGTAGTTGTCCTTTTATTTCTCCCTTTTTTTACTCCCAAACTCCCCTTCCACTCCTGCACCCTAAAAGCGATTATTTTTTTGTCCCTCCCATTTTTGATATTTTAAGGGTAGAAATCTGTACTGGCTATTATTATAGAGGCAAGGATGCATTTTTTCATAGAGCTAGAGTTAGTATCTAATAAATAAAAATTTTACATACATTATGTCAATTACCTCGTTGGGGCTCAACTCTCCCTCGATTAAAGGTGATCATCTAGAGAAGCCAGAGCATCATCCGCTTGTAATGGGATGCGATACTCTAGGCAACCAATCCTATGATTGCACGACCTTTGTCTGGAAGTTCCAACTGTGCATGGTGATGGATTGTGCCTGTTTAAGGGCCAAGGCGTTCTTCTACTCTCACTATTTGTTTCACTATTTTTTTCCAGAGATCTAAAGGGATGAGACAAAGGCCAGACAATAGCTTCCTTGAAAAGTAAAGCTCATAATTGCATCAGAAAATGAAAACTCTTCTTTTTGACGTTTCTAAAATTCATACAAATGAACATTGATATATAATTTGGAAAAGCTTTGCTTCTCCTAAAAGTCCAAACTGCCTGAAGGAAAGTATGTCGCCATTTTACAAAAAATAGCCAATTTTTACAAATTTTGTTGTTCTTATTTTTTACTAATCATTATTTTCAAAATATGACTCATACCTTTTTTTGTCTTTGGGCAAAAAAGTCATTTTTTATCAGATTTTTTTATATTCGACGGCTTGGTTAGGTTGGTAAACTTTTATTTAAAATCTTTTTTCATGAAGAAGGGGGACAATGGGCTTTTTATTTCACATGTCCCCAGAGTTTTTAAATATTGTTTTCTTATTCGTTGGTTTAACAATTTTGAGGACATTTATCAAATTTTAATTGGTTGGTTAATTAAGTTAATTCAACCACAAATTAAAATGCAGAGAATGGGTAATTTTTGGTAATTTTTTGTAACAGCATTATGAATGTATTGTACATACATAGATTTATCGGCCATTGCCTTATCTCTTTAGATACCTGGTGCCTTCAACAGATTAAATGTATGTATGTATGTATTTCAGTACGCCACTGCTTATATTGTTTTTTTAAATAATTTTTCTTGCCATTAAAAAAAAAACAAGAAAAATACTAAAATAATACTTCAATGGAATGTTTTACATTGCTCAAATTCTTGAAATGAAAAAAAGAAGCAAGCTATTCATATATTTATCTAAACTGTCCATCTCTTTCAAGAGAAAGAAATAACAAGGACAATTAGATTTATAAGACGCGTAGCTTATAATATTTATAATTAATTAGTTCTAGGCTGCTCTCTATTGACAAAATAATCTGTCATCGAAGAAATGTAGGGGGAGAAAGTCACTCAAAAATCATCCACGTGACGTCATAAATATGAGAGATTATCCATCTCTTTTTAGGGGTTTTCCTTCCCACTTTTCCTCTCATCTCCCTCATTTTTATGACGTCACGTGGATTATTTTTGAGTAACTTTCTTCCCCTACGAAGAAATAAGAAAGTTTTACTGGGAGCTATATAAAGCTTCCGAAAAATTAAAACTTCAATAGGTTCAGTGTTAAACAAACAAAAAAAAATCTTACTACTTTATATAAAACACAGAGTGATCAACACAGTTTAATTAAACATGTTACTTTTATTTGATAAGTCCAATACACAGTGTTTCATGTTAAAAACAATTAGTTGGTTATAAATAAAAAGATATGATGCTTTAATGAGCATAAATTTTATACTTTATATAAAAGGACAAATGGGTATAAACTGCTTCACTACCCGGTTCCCGGAACAGTCGCGTCCTTCTGTCACACTACTATGGCCAAGGCGCTGCGCTCTCACCTCCTCTCCCGGTCCAAGCTCGATTCAGTGAAACACTAATATCTGTCTGATTAGAAATACCATCCAATGAAATGACTATTTATATTCAAAAACCAAATCACTAGATAATAGATTACTAAGCAGTAGATATATAATTTGTCTTAAAACCCTATTCCGAAAATAACGTGTTGTTAACGGTTTCAGGAATGTATATCAACGATCATACGTCTATTGGAAATCAAACTTTTAAGTTATTGATGCCCTATATAAAATTTTAATTAAATAATTTAGGCCAAGATCTATAGATTAAGTTATCACCGACTTACACAATAATGGGGCGGTCTCACAAACCAACCTGCAGCCACGGATAAGGTAGCCGGCTTACGGTGTTATCTTAAAGTCTTGGCGTCAAATATACAAAATTCCCTAATATTTTATACTAAGGTTCGTCGAACAAGCCAGATCTGAGCTAACAGACCAGCTAACCAACCGTGAGATAACGTCAGGTCGTCTCTGGTGTTATGTCAGAAACTTAATACAAATTATTGAGAAATAAAATTCCGTCCAACCTCAGAGTAAGATCCCCGCTAGGGTTCACTAACCAGCCTTTAGACAACTATATGTTAGCCTTTGGTGTTATCTTATGGTATAGGAATTTATACTGCTAAAGAAATAAAATCTGTCAGAGTCTCAGAACCATCAGGCGATTCCGGAATATGGAATCTATTGTGATATCTTAAGGTCCGAACAAATATTATTCTTTTTACTTAATCTTAATAACTACCTATTAATATTAGCCCATAGGGGCTTAAACCCTATTATTTCCCCCCTATACCTAAAGTATAAACAAAGTTTTGTAATATCTCAGATCTTTATTTTTAAGGAAATTTGAATAATTTTATTTAACAAAATCTATTTTATTTTAGGTATGTTATGGCCAAAGATCTCAGAGAGAAGTTTTTACTCAAGCTAAGTTCTAGTCAAAGATTTATCCCGACTTATCCCTTAAGAAATTCGACTGGTGATTTGTCTTGCTATATCACAACTGACTGTATAGCCCGAATGGGCCACCTTTTATAGGCCTTACTTCCCAGCTAACTGGGCAGAGCCTACTATCCAAGCAGAGTATCACCAAAATGCTTCTCTTTTAACTTCTCTTTGAGACATTTGAAAAATCATTGAGTGTTTATACAAAGTGATAAGATAACAAATTAAAAATTGTAAAGTGATCACATTGTATTTTTGCACATGTTAAACATGAAGATATGGAATCAGTGATTTCAACGAGTCCTATGCTTGAGAGATTCAAACCAATAACTGTTCTCGGGGTCTTAAAGAACCATTAAACTTATATAAGATCACAAGCAGAAACTCTCTGAAACCAGAAAATCCACACCTTTGTTATTGTTATACTAGAAAATATTTGACTATTGATTTAACTATTTTTGTGGTTTTGTATGAAATACCATAAAAAGGATTAAGTTTTGATTCAACGAGTAAGTGCATAAGGGAGAGATCTTTAAAGGGAAGTGTTAATTTGCACATATGTGGGTAAAATTATGACATGGGGGAAGGCTTATTTTTTCATGTGTTAACTCGTGGAAAACTCTTATGGTGCCTTTCAGCTTATTGAATTCGTACTTTACCAGATGTTTTTATAAATCTTTATTTTTGAAAGAATTATTTTGTTCTAAATATAATTTCATCATAAATAAGAAGGCAAGTTAATAAGCATATTCTATTGGTGGAAAAGTTATAGGCACATAATTATTAATCATTTTAAACATAACTAGATTTATCTGGATTATCTATTTATTTGATGTTTCTTTGAAAAATAATATAGAAGTTAAATTAGGATCTACTTTTCTCCCTTGCAAGGCTACTCTACAATTTTCTGTATGTTGTAAAATGACTAAGAGGGTGAAATGTTGATCCATGCTCCCCCCCCAAAAAGAGAAGTCCTGCTTTGCCATTTTCATGAGGTTAAGATGAAAGATGGTCGCATTTGACTTAATTTTTTGAGGGTATATAAATTTGAGATATTTTTTATATATGATTTTTAAAAATTTTTTTTGTTATTTTTTCACAGACGAACGTAATATTATTTTACGATAAATATGTATATTGGTTTTTCTTATAGTTTACTTTGTTTTCTTATAGAATACATTATTTTAACGAGGGCCCATAGAACTTATACCAAAACTACGTAAAGTCGTATTTGTAGGAGAAAGCGACGAATGCCGCGTTACAATTTTGACTACGCCATTTTTGATGATTTTATATTTTAGTCTTAATATGGTGGCTACAAGCTGAAAATTTTGTAATTTTTAAATTTGGAGAAATAGTGCTAAATAATGCTTTTAGAGCTTAAAAATTAGTGATAAATGAAAGAAAAAATATCTTTATATGTAGGCTTTTAATTCTTGAGTGAAAAAATTCAATTTCTCCTTAAAGTTTTAGTTATTTAAGTTTTATTTTAGCCTTCGTGAAAAATATTATCACATATTTAAGTTACCTTACTTTATTTTTAGATTTATTATTGTTTTGTTACTGTCCGACCTGATGTTAAACGAAGCTGCTATGGCGAGGGTGTACGAGGTTTTGGCCGAGTACAACCTCACATTGCAGCAGTTTAATGCACTGAACATATACGCCAGCGGTAAGCTGGTGGATATGTTGAGTGCAGGGTCGATGTCAAAGGAGGAGACGATAGCACAGCTAAAGGTAATTCATTTTATCATAACTAATTTGTCATACATTATTACAGTATATTACATTATTGATATTTTTTTATTTTTCAAAACTAAAATTGGCTGAATTTAGTAAGACCGTATGCCTAGTTTTGCAAAATAAAATGATAGTTAAATTACAAGTATTTACATATTATTCGGTCATTTGGTCACTGTTTAAAAGTTCATTTTCTTTGGGTTTTTAATCCTATGTAACGCTTTTTGGATATATAATATTTAGTCTTCCTTTCAATTGTCACTGAATAAATGTTTTATTGACTAAATTTTATACGTATTTTTAAAAGTTGTCTATTATTTTCCATATAATTGCAATCATTCCTGAGTTATATCCTGAAATATAATTATTTCTTCTATGATTGAATTTATGGCTAATCAAATAATTTTAGTTTTTAACTTTTATGATTAAGACTTTAAGAAAATATGACTTTATTTTATTTTTCAGCTGTTGCTTCACCAGTTGGCCCAATCGGGTGTCAGCTGGGTCAGCTCGGGTGACCCTGACCGCGGTCCTGTTATAGCAGCCATTTTGGGCCTCTGCAGTGTATTACTGTCAGCATTCTTATTTAAATGTGGTGAGTGTCAATTATTTTTAATAACTTGTTACAATAATCTTTTCATATTATTATTTTATCAATATGTTATAAATAATAACCAATTGAGAAAGTGCATTAATATTTTAACCTCTTTTTTATTTATGCATTTTTTCCGCTGGTTTTACAGTATTTTAAGAGGTTACGTAGCCAATAACACTTTTATCACCAACCTTTTTTGTTAAGAGCAGCTATTTATTAGATTTTTGATATAACGTTATGGGCTAGGCAACCTTTTTTAATTATATTATACTTGATTAAAAATCTTAAAACTAAGTTATAGAGTAGTTTTGGTCTTCTAATTTTTAATTTTTTACAACATAGCATTAGCGTGGCTTATTTTTCAGTTTTTGTTTTTAAATTTGCTGTGGACTTTTTACTTTACACAAGATTTTTATGCTAGGACGTGTTTTATTTATCATATTATAAAGAGTTCTTTATTTCTACTCGTGCTAAATCTGAATTAAAATAGTAAGAATTTCATTAGTTTTACTCGTGACATAAATTAGTTAGTATAAATAAGTTTTTAAGGACATAAAGGATAATATTTTACGATAGTCTAAATTTTTTAGTATAGTTTTATATTGCCTGAGGTGTTGTCTTCATAGTTGTCCAATGTCTGGTAGTCCATAGGGTAGGATAATTGATTATTTGTTGAGATCAGATTCTAGGAACTTATTTTTCTTCTTCTTGGATGATTTTTTCTGCTTGTTGTTGAATTTGTTTTCAGTATATGGTGGTCGGTTTAGATGGGTTATATTTCCTAGCTTCATAAGTCTTCTTAGCCTTTGGCTGTTTCCTTTGGATCCAGGTAGGAAACTAAGCGGTGTTGTTGTGTCACTTATTTTTGAGACCCATTCCATTAAGAACCGGTCATCTTTTTTAACTTCTTCTGCTAAGTATTTCCATATTTCAGTTGTATTCTTCTTTGTCTTTTTTCGCAGAACATGAATTACCTCACTCATCTTTCTGCAATCTTTATAATTTCCTGTGAAGTTCTGTGTGACGAGCCTTCCTTTGCTGTTATAATCCAGGTAAGGTAGGTCGGTCATACTTAAATGTTCAAGCAGTTCTTCATATCTTCTCTTGAACAACTTTTCCGCAACAGTGCAATTTCTGTTCTTTATTTGTCGATGGGGTGGTATGTTGTTTACTGGTGTAGTATTGTCTGCTTGATTGTTTGATTGTTTGTCACAGGATTCTTTAAGTAGCTGTGGTCGTAGTAACAGTAATTTTGCAGTGTCACGTCCAAGTAGTTTGTCTGCTATGATTCTTCGAAAAAATCCCAAGTCTTGTAGATTGAAATCCAGAGGATAATTTCTTAGCACTGCCACAGCCGTGCGGCACACAAACAGTCCACAGTCTGTTAAGTTGGGTTGTTGTGGGGTATCTGTCACTATTTTAGTGGTGACAGGGCTTGTTAAGATTTTTTCGAAGATCAGAAAATCATGTAGTTTTCTGAGAAGGTTAGTTATGTAGACTCGGTGTTCTGTTATATCCCATTGTAGTAGAGAGTCATAATACTCAATCATGTCACATGACTTGTGAACAATTACAAAAGCCCAGTGGTTTCCTCTTATGTGTAGGGGTATAATAAAAACTTCTTTACTCAGTAAATATCTGGCTTTATCTTGGAGCATCTGGGTTAATACTTCTTTTTCGTATTTATGTAACATATCCCCAAAATAGGTATCAAAAATTGATAGCCCTTCTATATATCCTAGCTCCTCCATTAAGTATGCATATATAATTTCTCCTGAAATCCATTTGTTGGGATACAGGGTGATCATATCTGAAGGTGTAAGCGGAAGTTCATGTCTAGGTGTAAATATAGTTTGGTTTTTGTCGATTAAGTCTCTCCACTCTGGTGGTGTAAAATCAGTATCAATTGGCATTAGTACTAGGTTATTCATTGCATCCGCCAAGACATTTTGGTATTTTCCAATGTTAAAAGGACCGTCCGCTACTATTAGTTGGTTTGTTAAAACATCTAGTGATGACAAGTCTGACATGGTGATGGTTTCAGCTGTTTATTCCAACCCACTTATACGCTCACGAAAATGGGCGGGGCAGGCAGCGCTCTCGGCCAACGAGTAGCTAAGCACAAGAGTGACAGGTATGGCTCGAGAGTCTTCGTTTTAGGAAGAAAGAGAGTTTACTTACTGGTCTTATACGAGCAGTAGAACCCAAGAGGGGCAGGTATAAGTAGTTTCAACTCTGTAGCTGGCAGCTGTCCTAAGGTGTCAGTTTATCTAGACTAGTTTACACACTAGTTCTGCTGGTTCTTGATCTAAAAATTGGTTCATATTATTATTGATGTAAAAAGTGGGTATAGTTTTATTTCTATTTTGATGTCCTTAAAAGTCAAAGAAGAATACTTTAAATGTCGTCTTGGATTGTCATTGCTGAGAATTAGTTATTAATAAAAATTATTACATTGTTTTTTAAGGTTTGGTAGTAGAGTCTTTGTCAACAAATAGTCTTTTTGTCCAATAAGGTGGTAGAAAAATGAATTCCGTATTTTTAGGTTAGAGGATAGGATATTTTATTGATTTTTATTGCCTAAATGAATTAACTTCCAGATATTCCTTGACAAGCCAGTCTTCTTTCTTAAAAATCTTTTTAGGATCCTAGGTCATTTTCACCGTTCTCAGGTCACTAGACTCAGTAAAGTAATATGATGTCTATTTGTTCGTTTGTCATTTGTAGGTCTGAGGATCAGGGTATTATGGTTTATCATTCTAGGAAGTTTGGTCTGTTGATCTTTGTATGGGGACCAGTTCGTATTCTGAGCTTCTGATATCCTGAGGTTTACAACAACAACATTTTGCCAGATTTTTCATATCCGTTTTATTGCATGGAACCCATCTAAATTCTCCTTGGTTGCTGATGAAGTAGTTGCTGAAACAGGTCAGGATAACAATCAGTACGTTGAAACCCCCGAAACTCAGCCATACAAATATCGACCACCAATGGTGCATTAAGAAATCATACATAACACCCAGGATATCGTTTGCGGATCCAGTTTTTCCGAAATATTTCGCTACGATATCTGGAGTCATGATGAACTCTGCGATAGGTGTTCCTTTGTGTAGATAGATTTCACAGCTGGCGCTACAGGCATAAACCAGGTCTTCTATTAAGTCCATGTGAGGGTCAGCTGAGAATGAATAGGTATAATTACAGGCCTTTTCCACATCTTTAATGCAGCTGTAGTCTGATGCTCTCGTATGTTGACTTAAGCAGTAAACAGAGTTATGGTGGACGAGGGTTTTGTCACAGAGGAGTTCTGGGGGAAAGGTAGACGAGTAAATCGTCCTTTCCCTCAGGCTCCACTGTGGCACTCCCCCGAACCACATTGCTTTGTATTTGTATCCATAATGCTTATCCGTATTAAAGGCCCAAAGATAGTCATTATGGTACAACATGCTAGCTATTGGTTTTTCTGTTGCCACTAGGTCCACACATTCCCTCAATAAGGAGGGATCGATCACCATAGTTCCATCTCCTAGTGGTATGATGTTGATAAGGTAGTTAGATAGTAGGTCTAGTTCAGCCATTATTCTTTCGTAAATTCTTTTCTGTAGTACTGATTTTGATCCTCTCAGGACGTCATAAATATCTTGCATTTTGTCTTTTAGTTCGAATGGTTGGAGTTTTAGTGTGTGTCTAAAATTTATCTTTGAAAAGAGGGGTGTAAATCCACTGTTTGGCAGTGAATCTATTATATCATGTGTTTTTTCATTATCAGTTGTTATTTTATTTAAAAGTTCCTCAAGTATATTGTTTTTATGTTCTAGTCTTATTAGTCTATCTTTTGTCTCAGTATCTTGTGTAACTAGATTTTTTAATGTTTTTATCTCGTCTAGATTTGTTGCTATTTGCCCTGATATTGCTTCGTATGTTCTCAATCCCGAAAAATCAAGCTCATCTTGATTATTTTCTTCTTTTGATGAATCGCTGCTGTCTTCCTCTTGTTCTTCATTAGGATTTTCAGTTGAGGAATTCGGCGGATTATTGTCTCCAGTGGGAGGATTGGGTGTACCTGGAGGTTTAGATGAGTCTGACAGTACTGTCACTGATCCTGCTGGATCACTTTTAGGTAGAGCTGGTGTTTCTGGAGTACCGGAGTTTTGTTCTGGGGCACCGTCTTCTGGTTTTGGTGTATTGTCAGATTGAAGCGGAAGATTGCTGTTGTCTAGTACTTGTCTCTTTTTTAATATTCTATTTTCTTTCATTAGTTTTATGTTATGTCTATTGGTTTTTGTATATAGAGTTCTTAAAATTCGATTTTTTAATAGTTTTGATGCTAGTGTTTTGTTAAGTGTTTTTATGTTAGATTCTAACTCTATTTTTTGAGCAATTAATGTTAATTCCCTATTTTCTGCTTTAGCTTTTTCATTTTCCAAGTTTTGAACAGTTTCTATCCCTTTATTTATGTTTAAAGTCGCAGATTGAAGCTGGTTCTGTAACTTGAAAATCTTATCTTCTAATTCTTTTTTCATTGTTCTTATATTACTGCCATATTGTTTTTGTGCATTATCCTGTTCTAATTCTAGATCCCTTTTTGCTTTATTACATTCTGCTAATTTTCCCTCTAAAAGTGCCCTTTTTAATTCTATTTCTCTTATTTCCTTATTTAGCCATTCCACTTTATCATCTTTAAATCTATCTTTGGTATGGATGGCGGCATCCAACTGGTTTTGCAGAGAGGATTTTTCGTTTATGGCTTTTTCTTTAGCTAATTCCAGTTTATTAATCATCTTTTTAAGATTTAGGATATCATTATTTAGTTCTCTTTCATTATTTTCGAGAGTGATTATCCTTTTATCCCTGCTATCCAATTTTGTTTCTATAAGCTCTTTCTCTTCTTTTATTTGGGTGTTGGCAATTGTTAATGATGTTACTTTACTTTTTAAGTCATTCAAACTTAATTCTGTAGCCAGTTTGTCTGCGGACAATTGTAAATATTTATTATTTAGTTCAGTCCATTTTTCTTCAGCAGTTTTATGTTTAATTTGTTCTGCTGACACCCTACTTTCTAATGTTAATTTTTCCTCATGTAGGCTTTGATATTGTGTGCCTAGTTGATTATATAATTCACTTAATTCCTGGAATTGGTTGGTTAATGTAGCTAATTTTTCCACACATTCTTTTTGTAGATTTTCTAGCCTAATCCTTTCTTGTTTTTCGTTTTCTATGGATCCTTCTATGTTTATAATACTTAATTTTAATTCTTTTATTTCTTTAATTTTATTTTCTAATTCATTTGATAATGATAGGACTTGTTGCCTCAAGTCCAGTATTGTTTTTGGTAAGTCTACGTGGTTAGGATCATCACAAAGAGTGAGATCTACCTCCATTATTTCACTCGTGAGTCTGTCAATATGCACACACCGTAAGGTTTGATGGTTATTTTCTCCACTTTCTTCCTTTTTAGGTGGGTTGTTAACAGGATCGGGATTTTCTTCATAGTTTCCGGATTCCTCTGGGTTAGGTGTATTTTCAGGAGCTAGGGGATCTACCCCTTTTTCTTCTGGCAGGAAGAAATCAATGTCAGGTTTCACCAGTATATTTTCAGAGTCACCTGGATTTTCTGGTTTGCCTGTTATTGGTGGTGGTTGATTTTCTTCTTGTTTTTCTACCTTTGGTGTATTGATTGGTGGAGATGGTGTTTTAGCCTCAGGTGTTTCTGGCTTGACGTCTAAGTTTGATGGTATTGGAGTATCCTCTGTATTAGGAGGAGGAGTGAAATTATCGGAGGTTGGGCTTGATTTTTCCAATTTTGACATAGGTGTTAAATTTTCCGATTGTGGTGAAGGAGATACATCTCCAGGATTTTGGGTGGGTAGTATATTTTCAGGTGTTGTGGCAGGTGGAGTATTTTTAGGAGTTTGTGTTAAAGGTGTTTGAATAGGAGGTGTCTGAGTAGGTGGTGTTTGGGTAAGGGGTGTATTTGGAGGGGTTTGAGTAAGAGGTGTTGGTGTTGGTGGCGTCTGTGTCGGTGGTGTATTTATAGGTGCTTGTGTAGGTGGTGTTTGTGGTGGTGTTTGTGGTGGTGTTTGGGTGGGTGGTGTTTGTGTTGGTGTTTGTGTGGGTGGTGTTTGTGTGGGTGGTGTTTGTGTAGCTGATTGTGCGGGTGGTGTTTGTGGTGGTGTTTGTGTGGGTGGTGTTTGTGTAGCTGTTTGTGTATGTGGTGTTTGAGGTGGTGTTTGTGTGGGTGGTGTTTGTGGTGGTGTTTGTGTGGGTGGTGTTCGTGTAGCTGTTTGTGTGGATGGTGTTTGAGGTGGTGTTTGTATTGGTGGTGTTTGAGGTGGTGTTTGTGTTGGTGGTGTTTGAGGTGGTGTTTGAGTTGGTGTCATTTTGGAGGCTGTTGTATCAGGAATAGAATTTGTAACAGGTATAGGATCAGATACAGGGGTGTTAGGAGTGTTGGCATTTACATTAGAAATAGTAGTTTCAGTTGTAGGATTTGTGACAGGAGTAGGATTAGTATGATCTCTATCATTGTCCGGTGTCGGATTTCTTTCTTGATCTTCGTTGTCGTTTTCATTGTCTGAGGAGTCTTCGTCAAATTCGGAATCAACGCTTGAGTCCATGTCAATGTCTGGGTCTAGATTAGGTTGGTAAGTGGGATCATCCAGTTCATTGTCATAGTCAGAATAGTCGAATTCTTCCTCACCTTCTGACATATTTGAATCTGACTCGTCCTCTAGATTGTCTATGCCCATTAATCCATCATTATTATCATTATCATCGTCTGAAGTAGAGGGATTAACGGTATTTCCACTAGGTAATCGGAGATTACTGCCATCCATGAAATTTGCTAACCCTATAGAGGATTGATCAATGTATCTGTCATAAGTACTGTCTGGCATACCTTCCATTCCCAGTAGTCTCGCTATCCCTTGTCTTACTTTTTTGTTTAAGACTTTGTTTCTATATTTTTTCAATTCTAGTTTTCCTACTTTCCCTATTCTAAATAATTGTTCTCGTTTTAACTTCTTTATTCCCATATATACGGATATACTTAATTTTAATTGCTCTGTCCTTGGTCTGTCGTTATAAAGAGTAGGCGGATTTTCTAATCCATTGTCAAATATTGTTTCCATGATTTGTCTCATTTTGTATACTGGATAAGCCTGTCGGTCCCTTTTATCGGGTATATTACTTGGTGGAGGGTCTGGATGAGGCCTTTTTGGAGCTTGGCGCTTTTTTCTAGTAGGGCTATCAGTGGATGTACTTTTACTGTTTTTTATCATATCGTGCAATTCAATTATTAGGTCTTCTACATTTGAGATTTGACAAGTTATTGTGCCATTTTTGATTCTGCTTAAACTTTCCTTCAAATTTAAAAGCCCAACTCCTATGTGGTTAATTTTATCATTAAGGATTAATCCCCTTGCCATAAATCTAATTGCATGCCACAATCCATATTCTAAGTGTTCCCTAAAAATAGTTCTGAACTCTTTTTCTCCTAGTATTTGAATTTTGAATTTTACTACATCTTGATAATAGGAGGGGTATTTTTCTACGGGAAGATAATGGGACTCACCTAGAAAACTAAGTTGTTCCCTCTGTAAAACACCACTACTTTCACCCATTAGGAGGATTAGGATAAGCAAAATCATGGCCTAAAAATAAAGATTAAAGTTTTATCATCCATTGTAAGCCCTATCTTTCTTAGTAATACATTTTTATTTCTTCATAGTAATAACTCAGTTTCTTATAAGTTCTGCTATATGGAGAGAAATCAGGATCTTTTAGGTTATGTAGATAATTAATCCAAAGTTCGTTATATTCTGGCCTTATATGTAGGCCGTTATCTCTCTCCATGTCCATGATGTGGTATAATATTATTTTTTGTGCGCTTTTATGTGCACCTAGTTTCTTGAATGAGAACTGGAATTTTTTCTTGCTTAAGTTTTTTAATATAGTCATATCATTTCCAAAGATTTTGTATATTCCCACATTCAACAAGATGAAGTTCATCCAATGTCGCAAAGGAATTACTTTTACCATTGGTATATTTCTGGTAACAAAGTGATCTTTCAATTGTTTTTGTAGATCTGTTATTGTATCATGGATGGTTTTCATATCCTGAACATGGTGTTGTGTATTGTTGCAACACTTAAATATAAAACGTGGAGATGTGGGCAAAATCACCACTCTTTCTTTAAGTTCCTCCCAACTTAAGCCTTTTCCTTTGAGTCCTGCTAGTATGAATCTTATTAGACTGGTCATGTTGCTTAGATAAGATTCCATTTTTTGATTATCAAAACATAGCCTACTTTCCGGATTATGGTGATTCTGCCTACATCTATTTAAAAAAAGTGAATTCCCTGTTAAATTTAATAATATTATAGTATTTTCGTCTAGTTCATTTCTGAGGTTGTTGAAAAAATTTCTCTTAATTTCTCTTTTCCTGGGGGGCAGGTCTTTGGCAAATAGCAGTTGCACATTTGTTAAAAATATATAGTGATACCCAATCTTTTCAAGTTCGGACTGCACTCTTTTGAAGTAGCTTCCTCCAATGCATAGTATCTTTCTTCTTGATAACTCTTTATCCATCTTTTATTCATCCAATTTAATTGATTGTGCTGAAATAGAAATAATTGCTTTTTAAATCTCTTAGCTAATAGATTTATGAGTATCAGTCCGATCTTTAAAAGTTTGATTTTAATTTGTTTTTTAAAGTTTTCTAACTGTTTTTTATTTTTTCAGTTCTAAACCGCGAAGATGTCGTCAAGCTTTCTCGGCGATTGTCCGCTAGCTTTGGGCGTCGCTTTTCCCTGCGGGCGCGGGTCCGTGAGACACCTGCCGTCCTCCCCCTTCAAGATTTGGAGAGGGGACCATCAGATGACCCTGTCCCTTTGTCACCCCCGGAGTTAGCTGTTGCTTCTGTTGGTGGGGATGGAGAGAATGCTCCTCCCAACACCTCTTATTGTTCTATTATGTGGTGAGTATTTTTAAGTATTGGACTTATTTTAATATTAAGCTTTAAGTAGTATTTATTCAAAACCTCAAAAATTGTGTCTAAGTTTTTGTTTTTTGGTTATAAACTTTCTTATGGTTTTTTGGTTAATTGTATGAGTCCTTTTTTAGGTAGTTAAGTCCTTTATTTTTATGTCCTTTTAATTCTTTAATTATTTTCAGATTTGACTTTTTTCTTGTTCCACCCTTGACTTGGTGTGATCTGCTATTTAGCAACTTCGAGGTAATAATATCTTATTTTAATTAGTTTTTAATAGTCAGTGTAATTAAACACTTTCTTTAGAAATAAGTTTGATCTTTAGTTAAAAGTTATGAATCCCTTATATGAGGATTTATATGTCGAGGACAGTGAGGAATATGAGGAAGATCCCCGTGATGGTCGGTTAGATTATCACGGGGATTTTCTCCATTGTTTAGATCCCAAAATAGTAGACGTAATTTGTAGGTAATATAACCTTTTAGTTTTAAATTTTAATAGATTTAATTTTTCTTTTTTCAGTTTTATTTTATTTTATTTTTTGTTATTAACTATTCTTTCTGTTTTTAGCCGCTACCATCAGGCACGAAGCGACGTGTTTACAACTACAAAACCTGGCGTGATTTCCAGCGCTTCTGGTTTGGGAGCTGTCGAGGTTGTTAGTACTCCCGCTCCGGTTGTCCGGGCGGTTGAGTCCGGGCAGTTGGCCGCATTCTGCCCAGCATACCTGCTTGTTGCTGGCGGCCTCGCCTGTGTTCTGTTTATTTTCTTGGTGAGTACTATTTTCATATTTTAAGTTTCTTTATTTGTGATCCTTTGCTTTAAGAACCATCTTTGCTCAGTTTTATTCCTTTATAAAACTTTTTAGAGCTTTTTATATAATATAGAAAAGACCCCTATAGATTTACCTTTTATCTATTTGTGGGGAAATAAAGTATGCATGCACAACGTTTTTATTTTACTCGAAACTATCAATACGATTATTATATATTATTTTAACAGAAAGATTTAATGTTATTTGCTTTTATGCAAATACTTTCCCCCCTAAGCAAAAGATCTTTGTCTTTCTAGGAGTTTTGGATTTTTATAGAGACATTTATTTTATGTGTAGCTTTTTTCCATATATATATATATTAGGGTTTGTGGTTGGGTGGGGTATAATTTTTTAGCCTTTTCGTCTTTTATCCTCTTTATATGATTATATGTCATTTTTCTCTCTTTCTAGTTAGTGTTTTTATTATAGACTAATTTGGGTGCGCATAAATTCGGACAGACAGTTAGTATATATTTGTAGAGACTGACGGAAAGAAAGAGAGTTGTTATGATATATCTTTTGGTTCGGTTTTTAATTAATGGTTTTGAGATTTGATTTTAGCTGGTATTAGTTTAGTGTTTTTGTATTTATTGTTAGTTTAATTTTATTTTATTTTGGTTGTTTTATTTGGTTATTTGTATTGTGACCAATAAAAATTTTAGGTGATGTGTTTTGTTTATTTTGAGTGGGGTGTGGGGTTGAAGTACAGGTTTGAGCATTATTGTTTTACTTATGTGTTAAGGAGTATAAATAGTTTTCATTTTCTCTATGTTTTATCATTGTTTGGTTGATTCTTGAGTTGAAATGTCTGATCTGGTTAGAGATTACAACAAGGCTGGTGAAAGGTGGGAGGGTATAAGGAGTTGTGTTGACTGGTTGCGTGAAAAAATTGAAGAGGAGAAAGAACATGAAGCGTACGTGGATAATGTTAATCCTGAAGTTCCTAGACGTGTGGTTCCAGGCTTTTTGGCTGAATTTTCCAGGCGTGTTGATGTTTGTTTTAACCATCTTATGCTATCACGTCCAGTATATGGAGAAAGTTATGATACCTTTTTTAAGCGCTTCATGCCTGTGTTTGAGGAGTATGATAAATTGACTATAGAGTATGAGAAGAGTAAAATTAAAAAGAGATAATTGTTATTATTAATTTTGTGTTAAATAAAGTTTTTTGCACATATTTTTTGTTTTGTTTTTATTGTTTATTTATGTTTAAGAGTATTGTGTTTTTTGGAAAATTTGTAGTTTTACAAGTTTTGGTTGCTAAGCTATGCAAGTTTTTTCTGTATAATACCTTTTGTCTTAGCCCTTATGGGTTTTAATTAGAAAAAAGGGCTGACGTTGGTGAGGAAAGGTGCACAGTCGGCTTCATGGTCAATGACACGTCTCTCGGTTTCATCCAGGCGAGGCCTCTCGTTCTCGTAGAGATTCTCTGGCATAGGTTCATTCTTCTTTAAATGCGTTTCTACCCAGCCGTGATGGTATAGCAATTTTACTACTTCAGCACTGTCATCAATGCCACAGGATTCTTCTTGAACTCGAATGTTTAGCTTGGAGAAGAGTCTCAACATCCTAACCATGAGGGCGTCCCATCTGTCATGTAGCTCGCGGTATTCATATGGATTCATCCTAATTTGAGGAATGATTATTTATTTGTCTTATTTATTTTTAGGAGGGGTGTGATTTATTTTGCAGTATTTTATTTGTCCTACTTATTATGAGCACTTGATTATGCGCGCATATTTTAAACTTGTTTTATTTTATCTGTTTTTTATTTTTATTATTTTTATAGTGTTTTCATTTGCTTTTTAGTAAGGAAAATGTCGGAATTTAATGTAGACAAGCATTTTGAGATATCTTATCAGTTGTGGGAAGATGTTCGTGAATTATTTGATCATTTTAGAAGTTTTTTAACTACACATATTCACGACCCTCCTGAATGTGGGCCCAAGGAGTTTGTTAGAGATTGTGCAAAGAGTTATTCTATTAAGTTAGAGGCGTTGTTTAATTGTCTTAGCCTTGCTAGACCAGAATATGGTGATGTTGTTGAAGATACTAGATTAAAATTGGATCCTATTATAGATGATATTAGTGCTATGTATGATGATTTTAAGGACTTAATTACTTTTAGAGTAATTTTAGAAAAAGTATAGTAAATTGTATTATTTGTAGTCAATAATTTAGTTATGTTGTTACTTTATGCATTAATAAAAATTTGTAGTCCTTTTTTATTTTTATTTGTTTGATTACTCAATTTATATAAAAATTTTGAAAAGTAAAGTAGTGGGATGTTCGTCTAAAATGAAGTTTGTTTTGTTAATATTTTCTATTTAGGATTTTGTTTATTCAATTTATATGGAGGTTGGAAATATTGAAGTAGTAGGATGTTTGTTTAAAAAGGATTTTGTTAGTATCTTATCTAGGTTTATAAAGAGAGTATTCGAAGGAAGGTTTTTTTGTTTAAATTGTTAAAGTGTATTCAATTATGATTGGTTCTGAGTTTGATGAATTGATGGATTACTGGCATTCCATGCGTAAAATGTGGAGATTTAGGAATGCTAAAGTTCTTGATGTTTTGCAACATCCTGAAAAATATTGTCCCCAGCCCTATGAGGAGCATGTTTCTGACATTTTATGTCAGGCGCATCATTTTAAGGTTGAGTTGGACATTATCTTGAACAAGCTGATGTTGTCCAGGCCAGAGGAAACTGATACTAAAAAGGATATTTTGAGAAAATGGGATTTATATCGTGATTTGGCCAGGTTGGATGTATCAATCCGCACCCAGCTCACCGGAGATGATTAATTTGTGGAAAGTTCTTTTAAGTTGGATACCCTATTGTAAATTTTATTATTTTGTCATGATATTTGTTGGCGGGAAATTAATCCTACCTGTAAATAGTTAATTTAATGTAGTTTAGTTTGTTGTTTATATTGGTTGTGTAAAGAAGTAATGGAAACCTTCGCTGATTGTGTGGCTTTTTGGGGAAAATTTGGGGAAACTTTGGATTTCCTTAATAGACATATTGGGACGAGGAATCTTAGCGCTGACGATTTGGAAGTTTTGAGGAATAGAAGTGTTGAAATTTCCAGTTTATTATCATTTGCCCGTCCTATTGTGGGGGAAGATTTGGCTTTAATTAAAAGAAGGTTGTATAATGTTTGTCTGCAGCTAAAACTGTTCATCCAGGAAATCCAAGAGAAGTGTGGGGCTGATATAATTTACGAAGGCGAAATTATAAATGTAGAGATTTTAGATTATGATGATTAATTTGTATTTGTAATAAAGATGCTAAAATAATTATTAATTGTTTGTTATTTGCGAAAAAATTGCATTGGTGCGTCCTTGTTTTTGAAAGAATTGCAAGTTGGTTATTATTGCAAGCTGTCAGCTGCTGTCGTACTTTCATTTTCATTTTGCGTATATGATCGCGTAATTGTTAAGCTGCGACTTCGTTGATTACACGGAAAAGGTTTTGTGTAGATTTTTCTATCCGGTCCGTGTGAGCGCAATCAAAAAGCTGTGATTTTGCTTTCCTTGCTAGGTAGCCTAAGATTTTTCCCTTTCCTTAAGCTGTTGTCAGCTGTTTTTTTTATTTGAATTATCTATTTAGGCCTATATGGCCTACCCTTTTTGTTATTTAATTTAAAATTAGATTATTTTTTGAAATTGCTGCATTTTTAATTAGGTACCTATTCTAAAAATTTTAGTTCTATTATTTTTTGCTACTTTGCGTATTTACCTATAGAAAATATTTTTGCATAAAACGTATTCAAAGTTTATTTTCTTTCTTTCTTTAGAGTATTTTGAGAAGATAGACTTTTTGGCCTTTTGACTAATAGAGTTAGAGTTAGACTGAGCGAAAAGTGATATAGTCTAAAAGTCGAGTGAAAGATAGATAGAATTAACATTTTATTCGGTTTCATACATTATTTACTATTTTATAAAAAAATTGTTGATAATGCATTTTTTATGCATTGGAGTTTTTTAGAGACACAGAAAATCCTATTTTTATGAGAAGTTTGAATATTAACACATGTTTTTTAATTCTTACATTCCTATTTATTTATACAGAGTTTTATTTTATATATAGGAGCGATGCTACTCTTGTTTATTTTAATCGTACCCGAATAAATAACAGTTTGTTACAATTTGCAATTAATATATTTGATTAAATATGACATTGAGTAAATATGATTAAATATTGGTTACAATATAGGTTAAATAAGATTAAATGTTGGATAAATATTTTATCTATTGCTATACTAAGACTATATTATGCAGTTGCAGTTGTTTTATTGATGCCTATTCATGCTGCCGATGGGTCGTGGCCTCTCGTCTCTGGAGATGGTATGTCTGCGGCCGTCCCAGTGTGGTAGGTAGTGGTATTGGTCTGATCTTCTGATGTAAAATCTAGGTCTTCTCCTTTCTGGCAGATCCCACAGGTCTCTTTCATATTGCAGGCATATGCGTTTGAAAGTTGCCATTTCGTGATCCAATTGTGATGCGTGTTGGTATAAGACCTGTGGTAGTCGCTGGCTGTTGGGGCTTTCACGGTACCAGTAGACAAGATTCTTGATGAAGGCCCGCCACTGGCCCGTTTTATAGAGTCTGTGCGCCACTTGGCTCCTCAGATCTTCGTCGGGACTGTGATGCAGGACTATTGTATAATCACGGTACATCTGTTCCAGGAAACTCATATACTCCAGCGCTATTTTGTTGGCATCATATGCTGTGAGGTTGTGGTTGATGCTGCGGGCCAGGGATATCCTTGCGTAATGCATACGCAACTTGGGGACTGGGTCACCGTACATTTTAACTATTCTGCAATTGCGTATATTTTCACTTATTGTAGTTGTTTTAATTTATTTTTGTATGCGTATAACTGAATTGGAATATTATGGAAGTCTCCTTTCAAAAAACGGGTGTTGTAGTCTATTTGAAAATCTTTTGGCAAGGTGAAGAAGTACTTTTAGCAATATTGGTCTTGTTGCTTTTCTGGAACTTTCTTGTAGGTAATTAAAAAAGAACACCGCTGATTGGAAGGATTTTTTCCAATGTTCTACTAGGGGGTCAGTGTAGGCTTTTGAACTAGGAGTATTGTTTTGTAGTATTTCAAGCATAAGCTCTAACTGTCTATAAATGTTAAGTAGCTCCATATATATAACATTTAATTCTAATGATAGGTTCTGTTTTATCTCAATTACTTCTCGTGACTTTAGGTTACACATTTTATTTTAGGTTTTTTATTGTCTGATTATTTTATTTTATTAATTTTATTAGTGTTTCACTAAACCAGCTAAAATTAATCTTACCTACTTTAGTAATTCTTTTTATTTTATTTCAGGTTTCTTGTCTGGGAAATGTGCTTTGGCTCGCCTGCGAAGTGAGGAGCCTAAAAAGGAAGATTTCGCAATCTAAAGAGGAAAACGACATTCTGCTGAAGAAAAACAAAACCGTTTGTGAGGATAAAAAACGTCTGTTCAATGAATGCATGGATCTAAAGGCTGGTTGGGTTGAATATCATAGCCGTTTTCTGGTGGCTAGCGCTCAGTTGGAGCGATTTCCATCGAGCTTGCGCAACCCCACATCCAAGTCCCTTCCCACATTGTATCCCTTGGGACCCTTGAGTCAGACCACGAGTGAGCCGGCAATTCCTCTGGATGACTTGGGTTTTGACGCTGTTTATGCTGAAATATACGAGGTTTCCAGCAGGAGGCGGGAGATTCAACGCGAGCTACCACCTGTTCCAGAGAGTTGTGGAGTTGCTACTTTTGATACTGCTGCTGGAAGGTAGGGTTTATTCATTATTTTAAAGGAGCAAAGCTACTCTATTTCCAGAGGATATCGTTCTTTAATTTAGCTTACTATTAAATACTTGATAGTGAATCTACTCTAGAACTAGATATGTTGTCTGATATGCTTCTTAATATTCTATTGGCTTTATTTATTTTATTGAATTTTTTAATGTCCCGGATGGTTATGAGCCTAAAATACCTAGCCATTTTACCGGGTAATTGGTAATCCCCTATAAGGTCCTCTTTTATTATCTTTATTTGGGTAGGGTTTACCTTTCTTATTTCGGTTGACCATATGTTCTTTATGGTAACTAATGGTCTTCCTATATGTAATATTACATAAACTATTAGATTAAATAGGGGCTTATTTTTTGCGTAGTAAACCTTTTTTAGGTTGTCACGTCTTAGTACGCAAAACTGGCCCACTTTATAATTATGATCATGCCTATTCTTGTTTAATCTTTTTATTATTTTTTCTTGTCTAGCATATATAAAATCTTGTGTTTCTTTGTGTAGTTTTAGAAAAGGGGTCTGGGCATTTTCAAATCTGTCTGACATTGAATTTACATCAAATAAGAAATTAGGCCTAAATAGATTATCATTCTGCACTATTCCTCCCTCAAAGCCATAGAGGGAGAGAAAGTGCAAATTATAAGGGCTTAGCTTAGTGCCAATTAGTTTAATTGTATTTACAATATGAATGACTGTACATAGGGCTGTTTTTATTTTAACTTTATCTGAATGTGCTCTAGCAATTCTTACTAAATTTTGGATAATTTTTATCCTATTCTCTATATTGCCCCTTGAGGCACTTTTATAAGCAGCACTGTCTAAAAATCTTGACCCAATATTCATTAAAAATTCTCTACTTTTACTAAATTTAATATTTACAGCATTATCGCTCCAAAAATATTTAACGTGGCCATGTAATAACATATATTGGGCAATACCATTTTCAATATCAGCATAATTTAGTTTGGGCAAGAAATGTAGTGTAATATATTGGGTACACACGTCCATAAAAACCAATATTCCGCTTATTCCGTCTATGTCAGACAGTTTTGAAAATTCCAGAATGTCCATAGCCACAACATTATTTCTAAATTGATTATTTCTATTTATAGAGGTCATTCTTTTTAACCTTAAGTGATTAGATTTACTCTTTATACATGTATAACATAGGCTAACTATGGCTTTTACTATTTTAAATAATTTCATTTTATACTGTACATAAAAAGTGGATATTATATTCTTATATAC
Organism: Acartia tonsa; assembly: GCF_053477335.1. Lineage (NCBI taxonomy): Eukaryota > Metazoa > Arthropoda > Copepoda > Calanoida > Acartiidae > Acartia > Acartia tonsa. The sequence continues at coordinate 44,740,563 of NC_137264.1, read as the reverse complement.
CCTTGATTCTCCAGCATGTACCATATCCCTGTGCATAGTGGCTACTAAAAACCCATATAGTGGGTAGGGAAGGATTAATAAGTTATTCTTGTACTTAAGTGTGGCTGGGTTCAGGTCATTTGATAAGTTTTCTCTTATTTGTAATTGAATAAAAGTAGATCTTTCAAATATTCTCAATCTTTCAAAAGTTGCATTGGCATTTGGTAACAATATTTCACTTTCATTATCTTTAGAGGAGCTTAAAGTTGTATTAGATAGGTTTTGATCATTATCATGGGGTTGGTTTAAAAAGTTGTTTATTACATCTTGTCTCATTTGTTCCCTTTCTTCCCTGTCTGGTTTTTTATTTAACATTTGCTCAAATTTTCCCATTTTTGAATCTTTCATGGCCTTGTTTGAGCTATGTCCCACTGTACTATGATCTTGAGTATTTAACAGCCCTTCAGAAAAAGATTTTATGCTATCTGTATTTATGTCTTTATTTGTACTTTTTGAATTTTCAAATGTTGATTTTGTATTTTTCTCAGAGATTTCAGGGAGTGTAGGTACGGGATTATTTTCTAAAAATTGATCATTTTCTGGCAAAATATTTATAGGATTATTTATGGGAACTGTATTTCTTTCAGGGATAATTGGGGAATTTATAACTATATTTGGTTCTGACTTTTGTGATGAAACTATTTCATTTTTATCTTTCATGGAAATATCCCTTGTTTGTGAATTTGTTAATATAAGTGTATCTCTGTTTTGTATATTCATACTGTTTGATTCATTCATTTTATTTGTTAAGATAAGGGTGTCCCTATTTTGTGTGTTCACACTGTTTTGATCATTATTTGTTAAGATGAGTGTGTCCCTATTTTGTGTGTTCACATTATTTGAATCATTCATTTTATTTTCTGACATTTCAGGGACAGGGATAGTTTTATTTTTATCCGAGTTAACTATGTTATTTTGCTCGGTAGTTTTATTGCTTTTATTTACTGTAGGAGCTTTAGGTAACAGTTGATCCATTAATTGCTGAGGCAATGATTTGGATTTAACTGTTTCCTCTTGTTTTTTAACAAGTTTTTTATCTTTTTTATTTCTCCTATTTCTAGCTGTTTTAGTCATTTCTTCATATCTTTTTAATACTTCTTCAGCTTTACCTCTTGTTACCGCCAATATTTTAACTTCCTTATTTATGAAACTTTCCTTATCTCGAGTAATGGGATTTGCATCATATATTGCAAAATTTTCCCCTTGATAGACTGGTTTTATTTCCTCCACCTGAAGGTCTAGCCTTTCAGAAGCATGGGGCATTAATCTACTAATAAAATCGGCTAATTGTTCATCTGTTCGAATACTAAGGAAAGAAACAGCTTTACCGAACCAATACAATATTTTTTGGCTCAAGTAATCCAATTTGGATTTGCGATTTTCTATCTTTTCATTTCTGAGAATTTTGAAACATGCTACGTTATCTGTTATTATTAGTGTTCTTGTTTGTTTTATTTCCACCTCGAAGAACGTAAGTCCTTCGTAGATGGCTAAAATTTCCAAGTACACTATACCAGTGGTCTCCATAACTTTGGGGGCCACTGTTTTTGAAAAGAAACCTAAGATTTTTCCTCTTAAGCCAATATCATTTAGATTATTTTTCATACTTTTTTCTAATAAAGTATAGACTTCTCTGTCCGAGACATCTAAGTTTTTTACTGTCTTTTTATAAGTGGTCTGTTTATTTTCAAAACTTTCTCGTACTCCAAGATAATAATAATATTCTTTATTAATAAAAATTATTATTTCAGAGCTCGAGGTCTCCGAGAACCGCTGGCTAACAAAGGACTCGAGAACTGAACCATCTTTACTTGACAGGTAAATTAATCTTAATCGGTGTTTTGTAAACACAGAGTACGAAAGTAACAGGAATGTCTGTACGTACGGATCATTTAATTCAAGCGCCCCAGCTCTAAGTTGGTTGATCTTTTCTATATACAATTTATTTAACTCCTTTTTAGTCCTCTCTATTCCGTCGGAGGTAACTTCTAAAAGGTAGCTTAAATGACTATACATTGTAAAATGATTCGAAAATATTTTATACCATCCTTCGAATGAACTAGATAAATCTAGCTTCAGAAAGATAGTTATTTGATATAATAAATTTAAATAATTTGCATCTTTGAACAATACCCCTATCTGTTCATGGTTGCCAAAGTATTCATTTAATTCTATTGGCATTTCTTGGAATGTAGGAATCTCCTGTTCAAAAAGATCTTTTAACTCGAAGCCCAGCAAGCTTGCCCCTATGGCATGCTTGCTGGCATCCGTGTATAACAGCTGAAGATCTACATTCCTGGTAGATTCATTGAATAGGTCACCCGAGGCGAGTAATTCCTTAATGGCATTAAAATGGCCCTCTGCCTCGGGGTCCCAATCAAAGTTTCTAACCTGTTTAAATAAAGCATTCATATGGCCATGGATAGGTAGGGGTAATAAACTGCGATAATATTGCAGGTTACCAATAAATGATTGGAGTTCCTTTAAGTTCTTTGGTGCTTTTAGCTGCATGATATATTTGACCTTTTTATCGGGCATTGTAATACGCCCCTGGCCAATTTCGTACCCTAGTACTATTACTTTATCTTTAGTTAAATCTGTACAAAAAGTGCATTTATCTAGATTTAGTTTTAAGTTGAGCCTATTTAGTCTTTCTAGAAATATTTCTAGTTTGGCAAGGTGTTCCTCGATGTCTTCTTCAAGCCATGAGAAGATTGAGAGGTCATCGAACCAAACTAGCAATAGTTCTATTATCTCATTTATTTTCATCTTGTTAAGGTGAATATTGGACAATATGTAGTGCAATAATAAACTAGGTGTTCCTGCATAGCCCGTTATTGCCCTTTTGAAACGGAAGCAGCCGAAGCTGGTAACTATGCAGGACACACCGCTGTCCAATACTTTCTGAGATAATTTTAAGTTATAAAAGGCATTTTTTATATCTACAAAAGTTCCATATCTTACTTTAGGCAGTAGATTTTTTAGCGTGTTCATCGGATCCATTGTGATCGATGACACGCTATAAGGTATACTTGCATTAACCCCCCGGGAGTCAATTATTATTCGGGGAGGGGCCTGTTTATCCTTCCTACTGGTAAGGAAAACAGGCGATCCAAATTGTTGGCTAGGAGGGGAACATTCTATTATGTCTAATTTTAAACAAAGATCTATAAAATATCTTAAATGCAAAGTATCCGTCAATGACAAATTATAAATTTTTGTATTTTTGTCATAATTTTCGGGGCATGGAAAGTCCATTTCTTCTATACTTTCCCCGATATCAAAGTTATGAGAAGCTCCGCTCTCAAACTTTAATAATAGCTTAGCTACTCTAAGTCTTACATCTTGGTCCTCTATGTATTTTAACTTTTCTAATATTTGTTCTAGACTTAGTGGAGGTGGGGGTAGGGGCGCAGTCAATTCTATCCCTTCTTTATTATCCCCAAAAATATCCGCTATTTCTTTTAGACTGAGTTCATTTATATTTTCATTATTAGAGCTATTAACATTAGAGTTTACATTATTTATTTTTACTTTAGAAATTACATTATTTATTTTAACATAAGTTTGATCTTTTTTGAAGATCTTAGAGTGGGGCTTTGTCAGTTTTTTCTAACAATCTTGAATGGTATTTTATCTACTATATATTTTACTATATTCATACTACATTTTTTAATATATCTAAATGTATTTTTTACTTTATTTAGGATGGGTTTAACAAAATACTTGCCGAGCCTGGAAAATATGCTAGAATTTTTATTTATTTTATTAAGCTGCTCTTTAATTCCAGCATTTTTTCCTACTATTGCAATTGATTTTATTGAACCCATTTTTGGAGCTTCAAAGCCTTTAATTTTAATTTGTGTTTTATTTTCAGGTTGGAAAGGGATTAGAGATATCACGAATCCTCCTTCATGAAGAACCAGTGGTTTGCTGCTGATATTTTCTACATACACAGCGAGTTGATCCTTCCCTTCCCGTCTAATATTATAGACCCTATACTTAAGTTTAATTTGATGGTTGTGATTCGATAGGTGTGGTATAAAGTGTTCATTACTATTTTTATTTTTGACCTCCATTTCAACTAATTTTGTTTCCCCTTGGGCTATATCTAGTTTGTGTAAATTAACTGCATAGGGGTTTTTTATTTGTCTTCTATTTGGGTTTAACTCTATAAAAACCCGCTCGCCTTTCACTTGCATACTAATATTGCATGTGACAAGGAAAGGGCGTCCTAATAGGCATATATTTTTCTCTTTTAGTATATGAAAATCTAAGAACACTTTTCCCACACCTTCGAACTCACACCCAAGGCGCCTTGCATCTATGACGTTTATAGGCTTTCCTTCGACGGAGGAAAGCCTATAAGCCGAACAAAGTTCCATCTCATGGTAATTTGGCAACACTTTTAGTAATAAATTTTCGGAGACCCAGTTTACGGATGCTCCGGTATCCAATTCAAAAATAATTTTGTTGCCATTTATTGCCATGGGAATTTGGATCTTGTCAAGGACGCCAAGATTTGATTTTATTGTCTTTATAGTGATTGGTTTCTCAAGTTTGTCCATATCAATAATGTCGGTCCTGCGCTCCGCTAAATACAGAAGAAACTCTCTCCCGTTTGGTATGTTGACATAAAATAATATTAATGCCAACAGACCAATCGGCGCGAGAGAATGTCCCAATATAAGCGTTGTCATCAGGACCAGCAATATTGCCATGAACTTGTTTTGAGAAGGAAAGTCGTGCAGATAGCTAATAAAAGACACTGCTTTAGCTATTTTTGCGCGACTTTCACAATTTAGAGCATTTTTATAATGTGACTTAATTTTTATACTGCTTTCAGACTTATCAAAATCAGATAATGACCGCGACGTTTCATCGGATTCATGTGGCCCATTGTTTATTCTGTCTTGGTCTTCTAAAGTTTCCAGGTAAATACTTCCTGTATAGATAGTTTGGACCTCTGTTTTTTCACCTGTATTTTGTTTTAAGTCCAAATCGATTTTTGCTATGGTTTGATTTAAACTGTTTAAATGTTCTTCTACGGTTTTATTGCCATTATATTCAAAACCTTCAAAAATCTTATCTAACCCTGATACTGATATTGAGGGAGGATTGGCTTCATCCTCATTTAAACTTAAATCGCCACTATCTAAGTCACTCATGTCTGTATCTGAGTCTGTATCACTACTTAGATCTATTCTGTCAATTTCAGCTTTTATTTCTTCCCTACTTAAACCTGTTATTTCGGTTAATAAGTCCGTTTCATTTATATCGTATTCAGGGGTATCTTCCATTAAAGGATTTTCGTTAAAAAGATTACTTAAATCGTTATCGTCCAATGGAAGCGTTTCAGTCACATTTTTTATTTCATTAACACAGACTTTTGGATACAATGAATCTGTGGAACTAGTATTAATATTTAATTTACTTTTTTGTTCAGAATTACTCTGGAGAGATTGACCGGCCTGTAAGTCATGGGTCTCAGTATCTTGACCGGTAATATTTTCATTATTTTGGATTTCGGTTTTTTCTTTGTTTTGGTTTTCAATATCTACTTTTTTTATAGTTAATTTTTCATCCAGATGTGCTAATTTTTTATCAGAGCTTAATAATATGCTTTCTGATTTTGTTTCTTTAATATTATTACTTTCTATAGACGGGCCTTCTTTTGTTTGAGTATTATTTGTTCCACTTTCGTTTTCTATAATATTATTTACAGAATTAATTTCATTATTTACAAGGCCTTTATTCGTGGAACAATCTAGATTTTCTGCACTTTTTATTTCTTTATCTATATTATTTGTTAAAAGACCTTTAATATCTGAATTTTCAGCATTTTTTGTTTCTTTATTTACACTATTGATTAGAGGACCTTTAATATCTGAATTTTCAGTATTTTTTGTTTCTTTATTTACACTGTTATTATTTGTGTTTAGGCTTAATGAGATTGAGAATGGAATGGTTAACTTGGCTCCGTCTATATTAGGTAAATTATTCCCTTGAACAGGGGTGCCGGGTATGTCCCAAGAATTCGCAATATACGGTAACTTTTCTATAAGTTGTATGTTTTTGATTTCTTGAGATATACTCGGCGGCCTTAGCCGTTTTTTTCCGCCGGCGCAGGAAGCTTGCAAGACGACAAAGGATGATGTCGTCTTGTAATGCCATAATGCATACAACGTGGGCATTGTTCTTGCGCCGGTGTTGTGTTAGGATACGTAGGACAATCAGCGCTACCATGGGTGTCAGAATTGCACAAAAGGCATACAATCCTGTTGTTTAATGCCTTTTCTTTGGTCTTTTTATCCCAACATTCTGCATTTGCCTTCCTTATTTCTGGATCTGGATGCCTAAGACAATGTTTGCTCCAGTGAGGCTTTTTACAATGTTCGCAAGTAGGCTTTGGTTTGGTTGATATTTCCTGTGTGGGGTTTTGGTCCTTTTTAGAATTTCCCCCTTTATTATTATTATTATTGGCTTTGTTTTGTTCAATTTTTGGTTTGTCATTTTTTGGTTTGTCCTCTTTTCCTACTTGGTTTACATTTGCATTTCTTTGTCTGTCCATCTTTCTTTTTCTTTCAATTGCTGAGGTGTAAAAGCTTCTATTATTACTAAACCAGCTCAAGATTGTCTCTTTCGAGCAGTTAGGTACGTTTGTACTAGACAAAAATGCAGATTGTAATAATGGTGGTACTAAATAGGTACATATTTTTTCCCTAAGTTTTGCCATTTGATTTTCTTGACTGTTGCCTGTTTTTTGCAACATGGCTGCCAAATTTATTACTGTCCTGTTAGGTCTGTCTTCGTCCTCAGGGGAAATTCTATAGGTATGGAATCTCCGCTCGTAGTCCTGAGGATTAAGCAATTCGGCACCTATGGTAGTTAAGATTGATTTTACAAAGTCCTGAGCACTAAGGGCATTAGGATCTATTTCTAGCATATCTAGTTTATTCCTTGATTCTGTATTAAAGTAGTGAATAAGAATATTATTATATGAACTATGGGTGAAGGGGTCTTCGTATTCTTCCAAGTATTTAAAAGTGCTAAAAAAAGTATACGGGTTGGTGCTTTCCCCGTAGCTATTAGGTATTTTACCTAGCACTTTTATCTGCTTGAAGATGCGATCATGTTGACAACTTCCCCAAATTAAGTTATTTGGAATTAATTTTAATATTTTTGCAATATTTAGGTCTGTGGCTGTAGCATTCTGCTGTAACAGTGTCTGGAGGATGTGTATTTGAGACTGGGAGAACATATTTCCAAGTAAGTTATTGTCTTGAGATGTCTCTCTATGTCTATTATCTCTATTTGTTCTTGGAATCCTTCTATCTGATTCTGTGTCTGACGAACTTGTACTAGAACTAGGACCACTACTGTCGTCGTGTCTATTCATTCTTCTTGGCATGGAGAAGCTTTGTCTGTCCTTGTGACTATTGTCTTTATCCTTATTATGTCTTGACTTTGACTTGTCCTTGTCGTGTTTATAACGACTGCCATGTCTATCATGATGTTGGTCATGGCGTTCATGGTCTTCATGACCATGAGGATTAAGGGGATCATACATTCTATCAGGCCTTTCAGAATGTTTTTTATCTTTTTTGTCAGAATATTCACTGTTATAGCTAGAATCTGATTCATAACCCGAAAAGTCCGATGATGGTTTTACTCTTTTTTTGGGTTTATTAGTAATGTGTTCTTGCTTTATTGTTTGGATATTTTGTTCTTCTCCAAGTATTGGAGAAGTATTTTGTACATGAATTTGTGGCCTTGTTATTATGCGATTATTATGTCGCCGCGGCCTATTGTTTAGTACAAGCATTGTTGTTGCTGCCCTAATTTCTGGCCTAACATGTACGCGAGGTATTTCCTCGATTTCATCTTCTATTTCATCAAGCCTTAAGTAGTGGTTTACTGCATTATTTAGTCCAGGTTGATAGTCTGGATTATAGGGTGGTGGATTTAATATTTCATCATCTATCTGATCGATAATATTATCTTCCATCTTAGTTTATTGTTGAGTTTTTCTTTTTGTGTTCGATATTTAAAACAATTTTTAAGATGTTAGGTAGTTAAAAATTTCTCAACTTTTTTAATTTTTTATATTTTTTATTTGACTTTTTATACTTTATTCCGAGTCAGAATGATAGATGTTATCAGGTGGATTACCTCCAACTATTATTGTTCCACCTATATAATCTCTAAAATAATCTCTAAACTCAGGATATCTTTCTAGAGTTCTATTAATTCCAAGATGACTAAAGGCATATGGACCTGATATTTCTGGATTTACTTCTTGATTGGCATATGGTGAATTATTATCAAGATTTCTATTTGTATCTCTATCTCCTGTAGCTGTATTGTTTTGTCTTATTAAATTATATCTATTTCGGATTAATCTTTTAATTGCTTGATATAGAAATTTTGTATTTTCCCCAAATTTAATTGAGAAATTTGCTTCATAAACATAAAGAGTATTATTTTGATCTATTGGTTGATTTAGAGTTTTCTTTCTTATATAAAATTTAACAATAATTAATTCAAAGATGTTTATTATCAACCTAAAAATGTAATGGAACATAAATTTACTTTTGTTGCCTCTATTTTTGGTAGACAAACTTTAATTTTACTATATTTCGCTTTTTATGGATGTTGTTACTGATAAGATTTTAGTGGCGTTAAGCCATTTTCTCCCCTAAAAGAAAAAAGTTAAATCTTACCTGGGTTAATCCGTAGGTAACGGAACCAATTATTATACTTCACTACCCGGTTCCCGGAACAGTCGCGTCCTTCTGTCACACTACTATGGCCAAGGCGCTGCGCTCTCACCTCCTCTCCCGGTCCAAGCTCGATTCAGTGAAACACTAATATCTGTCTGATTAGAAATACCATCCAATGAAATGACTATTTATATTCAAAAACCAAATCACTAGATAATAGATTACTAAGCAGTAGATATATAATTTGTCTTAAAACCCTATTCCGAAAATAACGTGTTGTTAACGGTTTCAGGAATGTATATCAACGATCATACGTCTATTGGAAATCAAACTTTTAAGTTATTGATGCCCTATATAAAATTTTAATTAAATAATTTAGGCCAAGATCTATAGATTAAGTTATCACCGACTTACACAATAATGGGGCGGTCTCACAAACCAACCTGCAGCCACGGATAAGGTAGCCGGCTTACGGTGTTATCTTAAAGTCTTGGCGTCAAATATACAAAATTCCCTAATATTTTATACTAAGGTTCGTCGAACAAGCCAGATCTGAGCTAACAGACCAGCTAACCAACCGTGAGATAACGTCAGGTCGTCTCTGGTGTTATGTCAGAAACTTAATACAAATTATTGAGAAATAAAATTCCGTCCAACCTCAGAGTAAGATCCCCGCTAGGGTTCACTAACCAGCCTTTAGACAACTATATGTTAGCCTTTGGTGTTATCTTATGGTATAGGAATTTATACTGCTAAAGAAATAAAATCTGTCAGAGTCTCAGAACCATCAGGCGATTCCGGAATATGGAATCTATTGTGATATCTTAAGGTCCGAACAAATATTATTCTTTTTACTTAATCTTAATAACTACCTATTAATATTAGCCCATAGGGGCTTAAACCCTATTATTTCCCCCCTATACCTAAAGTATAAACAAAGTTTTGTAATATCTCAGATCTTTATTTTTAAGGAAATTTGAATAATTTTATTTAACAAAATCTATTTTATTTTAGGTATGTTATGGCCAAAGATCTCAGAGAGAAGTTTTTACTCAAGCTAAGTTCTAGTCAAAGATTTATCCCGACTTATCCCTTAAGAAATTCGACTGGTGATTTGTCTTGCTATATCACAACTGACTGTATAGCCCGAATGGGCCACCTTTTATAGGCCTTACTTCCCAGCTAACTGGGCAGAGCCTACTATCCAAGCAGAGTATCACCAAAATGCTTCTCTTTTAACTTCTCTTTGAGACATTTGAAAAATCATTGAGTGTTTATACAAAGTGATAAGATAACAAATTAAAAATTGTAAAGTGATCACATTGTATTTTTGCACATGTTAAACATGAAGATATGGAATCAGTGATTTCAACGAGTCCTATGCTTGAGAGATTCAAACCAATAACTGTTCTCGGGGTCTTAAAGAACCATTAAACTTATATAAGATCACAAGCAGAAACTCTCTGAAACCAGAAAATCCACACCTTTGTTATTGTTATACTAGAAAATATTTGACTATTGATTTAACTATTTTTGTGGTTTTGTATGAAATACCATAAAAAGGATTAAGTTTTGATTCAACGAGTAAGTGCATAAGGGAGAGATCTTTAAAGGGAAGTGTTAATTTGCACATATGTGGGTAAAATTATGACATGGGGGAAGGCTTATTTTTTCATGTGTTAACTCGTGGAAAACTCTTATGGTGCCTTTCAGCTTATTGAATTCGTACTTTACCAGATGTTTTTATAAATCTTTATTTTTGAAAGAATTATTTTGTTCTAAATATAATTTCATCATAAATAAGAAGGCAAGTTAATAAGCATATTCTATTGGTGGAAAAGTTATAGGCACATAATTATTAATCATTTTAAACATAACTAGATTTATCTGGATTATCTATTTATTTGATGTTTCTTTGAAAAATAATATAGAAGTTAAATTAGGATCTACTTTTCTCCCTTGCAAGGCTACTCTACAATTTTCTGTATGTTGTAAAATGACTAAGAGGGTGAAATGTTGATCCAAAACCCTCATCGGGCGAGTGTAAAACAACACCTTCCCCCTCCCCCCGCTAACTCCCACACTCTCAATTATCGACTTTTGCGAAGCTTAATATATTTCAACATAAACAATGAAACATACCTTGCGATGAATTGATAATTATAAAACATGGCTTGAAAGTGTAAAACATCAGGAAGGGAGGGGACATTGGGCTGTTACATGCTACATTACACTAGTCCCCAATGTTTTACAACAACGTTTTCTTGTTTGTTGTTTCAACAACTTTGGTGACTTTTATTGTATTTTGATTGGTTAGTTCATTTAGTTCAGTGTCCAAACGTTTCAACCACTAATTGTAATCTAAAGAAGAGCTAATTTTGTGTATCATCATTGGGCATATTCACCAATGTATAGGCCATTGTCTTATCCCTTTCGATATTCTGTTCAAACCTACTGACTTAACATAGATGTGAAAAGATTTACCTTTAACAAACTGTTTACAAACAATGAAATTCCTTACAATGCACATAGGGGCAACAAGGGGCAACAATTCACCACCCCCAAATCAAGTTTTGAACATTCTATGAGTATTATCATACCCAATGTACATCAGATTTTAAAGGAATCGTAAAAATACGCTTTTTAAGTAAGCATTCTAATGCATGGAAGTCAAGAAATGCAAAAATTTTCTTACAGAAAAAGGCATACTTTTTGTGTTTCACCAACAATTTTAAAAGTATTATAAAATCTCTTAGAATTAACATAATTATACAAAATAACTTCTGACGAGTCATGTATTACATATATTTTGACAGTATAAAAGAAAAAAACACAAATTGAAGAAATTAGTCCTAAATAATTCTAGTTGAAGTCAAGATTTTAGTTTTTATTTGTTTGTTTTTTAATCAACATTTAAGAAGACAGTAAGAGGAAACATGTTTTCACCGGTTGCCACTGGCTAAAAAAACGATATTTGATTACCCAAAGACATATTTTAATCGCCAGTACTGGTTTCATTTACCCCCCCGCGCCCCCGTAGGGGTTTTTAGTCCGTTTTCTGAACGTGGGTGCACGAAAAGCTTGTAAGAAATGGCGTTTAAATGCGCTTTTAAAGTCAAAACTTAAGATATAATTCAAATAAATAAAAGACACAAAAACATAGACATATTGGGAAATATTTATTCTGACTTAGAATTAAAGTAAATAATAAATATTTTCAAGTTCTATTGCACTAAATGATGGGGGGGAGGGGGGGCTAAACCTAAATCTAAACCTCTTTATGTTTGATGTTTTAATGTAACTAAATAATCGTTTCTATAGATTATTACAAATATCAGGGATCTAAAGGGATAAGACAAAGGTCAATAAATTGTTGTACATCCCCAATGATAATAAACAAAACTACCCCTTGTGTAGATTAAAGTTAGTAGTTAAAACGTTTGAACACACAACTGTAAAACTTTGGGGACTAGTGTTATAAACAGCCCAATGTCCCCTACCTCACTGCGGAAAGGTAAAGTTAATATGCAAATAACGTGAGGTTCTTATAATCATTCTAAATTGGAATTAGCAAGTAGTCTTCTGTCTGTCTATTGGTAATGCTTTGTTTTTAAATTATGTAGTTACAGGGTATTCATGTTTAAAGTCAGCAGTTTTATTTAGAAAGGGAGGGTACTGTTAATTACACTAGTCCCCAAACTTCAAAGTTTTATAATAACGTTTTTATATTCGTTAGCATAAGAACTTCAGGAAATTTAATTGATTTTTTATTGGTTGGTTCATTAAGATGAGTGTCAAAACTTTTCAACCACTAATTGTCATCTACAGACAAATAATTTTGTAATATAATTTATTAAATATGTATTTATTAAATATGTATCAATATTGGGGATGTACATATTAATCGGTTATTGTTTTGACCCTTAGATCCCTAGGTGTTAATATATAATACAAAGTAGCTTGATGTCTGTTTGTCTGTCCGCCCATCCCTTAAGATCTCGCTAACCACTAAACTGATTAGATTATACTCTTCAAGGAATATATCTACTGGTCCTGTGGTTGTTTAAAGATTTTTTTCAAAAATAAAAATCCCCTTCAATTTTTTCATATTTCATATTTCTATAATTAGGGTCGGTCCGTCCGTACGTCTGGTACAGTTAGCTCTTTTACTTAACTTAAACAGGCTAGAATTGTCCTATCGATCTCAAACTTTTCATGCTGATTTCTACAACAGTTAGGTACGACTTAGAAAGCACAGCAACTCTATAATCGTTACCAGAAAGTCCGTACATCCATTTATAACAAGCTGATTTTTACTTTTTTGACAACAAATAATGGTTTTGAATGTTAAAAATATCCTATTCATCTGATTTTTTGAATACTGATTCCTATTTCAACGTCTATTGTTATAAGCGAAGCATCTGTATAATCAAGTCCTAAAAACGTCAGTATGTCCTTAAACAGTAACATGTATTTAATCAGTTTTAATTACAATTTTGTATAGACATGCATTAATATTCAGTTCTAACACTTCACAAGTGTTAATGTTCGTTTGTCCTTCCATTTCAGAGCTTCGCTTCTTTCATGGATGTTGTCATCCTTGTTTAATTACCTCTTGGGGCAAATCCCCTAGAGGCTAGGGGCGAAGCCGCTAGTGTACATATAAACAGTAAACAAGAATCATAATATCATTCATTATAAATATAGATATTAGTTAATAAAAATTTATGTTAATCATGCCCACATTTATAATGGATTTATTAAACATAAAAAGAAAGTGAAACTTGTAGCTTGCTAAAATAAGGATCCCCATCCACCCCCATTTACACCATCCCCTCCCCTCCTACTGAAATGAATTCCATGACCCCAAATTTGACACTTTGAACACTAAAATCGGACTACAATTAACCTAGTTACACTTTAAAGGGCCCAAAAAGCTAGTGATAGGGTAGCTGCGCTACTGAAAAATTCTCATATTGCTCTGATAACCAAAACCCCTAATTAGACATTTTAAACACGAAATTCAAGATAGTTGATGGATAGATAGATGGATAGATAGATGAATAGGTAGATGAATAGATATATGGATAGATAGATGGATAAGTAAATGGATAGACAGATGGATAGATGGATGGATAGATAGATGGATCGATTGATGGATGGATAAATTGATAGTTGATGGATAAAGAGATGAATAGTTGATGGATAGATATATGGATCGATATATAGATGGATAGAGAGATGGATAGAGAGATGGATAGATAGATGGATAGATAGATGGATAGATAGATGGATAGATAGATGGATAGATAGATGGATAGATAGATGGATAGATAGATGGATAGATAGATGGATAGATAAATGGATAGATAGATGGATAGATAGATGGATAGACAGATGGATAGATAGATGGATAGACAGATGGATAGATATATGGATAGATAGATGGATAGATAGATGGATAGATAGATGGATAGATAGATGGATAGACAGATGGATAGATATATGGATAGATAGATGGATAGATTGATGGATAGGGTAAAGGGGGGCTATTTTAGGGAGGGGTTAATCTGGTAATTTTCTATCTACCTTCATAAAATGACCTTTATCTCCATGTTTCTTTCAAATGACAGAAAAAAACATAAAAGCAAATTTGTTTGTTGTTAAATTACCTACAAAAAAGTATAAAATGAAATTTTTGTGAGATGAATTTTAAGGGTACTAAATAATTAAATCCCCTTTTTGGTTGATTTGCCCCAATGTGCAATGCAAATTTGGGCTAAAGCACGGATACAGACAAATTTTCATTGAGTTTTTTTTATATTTTTCTGTATAGCTTAAAATTAGATTTATTTTAAATTTTGTGTCTTGATTCCTATCAGTTAGGTAAGATTTAGAAAGCGTAGCAACTTTATAATCTTTACCAGAAAGTCCGTACGTCCAATTGAAACATGTTGATTTTTAACCTTTTTTACAACATTTTTTATGTGAAATAATTAACCTATTTATCAGTTTTTTGGGATACTGATTCCTATTACAACAAAGAACACTTATGTAAACAAAACATCTCTATAATCAAGTCCTAAAAATGTTAGTACGTCCTTAAACAGTATCCTGTATTTATGCAGTTTTGCAACAAATTTACTTACAATTTTGCTTCGACTCCTACATTATATTACGCTTATTTAGTTCTTACACCCTTTAAGTGTTTATGTTCGTTTGTCCTACTACTATGGAGCTTCGATTTTATGGATGTTGTCATCCTTGCTTTACCTATGTGATCATTCTCAAAGAAAATACCCTACAACCTATATTACTAGGTTAATTTTAACCTAAGCTGGATCTTTAAATCATTTGAGTGGTGAGCCAGATCGGAGTGAGCCGAATTTCAGCCAATCACAGCGTGGCATTTCATAAAATGCTGTGCTCTGTAATAAACTTTATATGAGTCATAGCTTTAATTTGTTGAATATCGATTCCTTGAACTAGGATGTGTATACTATAAATGAGAATAGAAGTATCTAAATATAGGCATGTATTATAGATTGTGTTCATTTCATGCAGTTACAATTACCAATTTATAATTTCAGTACGGCTAAACGATTAGTTCTTTTCCACTGTCGAAATTTTTTTATACGGTTTTTGTTATCGGTGATTTGCCTCAAAGTGGTAATCAAGCATTGAAACCCCCATTTTAGAATAAGGAAGAGGGAAGGTTATTTTTCCTATACCTAATCCCTGCCTCTTTACCCCGCGGGGCCTATCAATACTTGCAACCTAACCCTGCGGGCCTAGTATCTAATATAACCTAACCTAATCTGACCTAAAGTAATAAACAAACTAATTTTCTGTTGTTTATTGATCTGTTTTGTCTAAACACCCTGTAATAGTTTGTGTAGAATAATGGTGGATCTGAGAGATTTCTGATAGCCCAAATCAAAATCCTATTCAAATCCAAGAAATAGACCTGCTTTTTGAAAAACAGATAGTACAACTAAAATGAAAAAATGTCAAATGAAATTTTGAATGCTTTAAGCTAGCTAGGGATCTAAAGTTATAAGACAATGGCCGATAAAATTATGTACATCCCCAATGATGATACATAAAATATCCCCTCTGTACAATTACAATTAGTGGTTGAAATGGTTAGACACTCAACCTTAAAAAACAACCAATCAAAATTCATTTAAAGTTCCCTAAGTCAACGACTAAGAAAATGTCATTATAAAACTTTGGGAACTAGTGTAATAAACCGCCCATTATCCCCTCTCCTCTCTTTGTCATTCCTACTTACAATTTTTAAAACCTAAATAAATTATTTGCTGATTATTTTTTTTGTGATTCTTGTCCATTTCCTAGATTGAATGATTGAATCTAAAAAAGGAATTTTTAATGGCACATGCAACTGCTATTTACAATGCAGTTGCAATATTTCATTCAACTATTCATGACCTTCTTCTTTTATAAACAAGGACCATAAGTAGAGCAGCATTAATAAGATATTGCTTTTATTGATTTTTTTCATACTCGCGGCTGGTTTTAAAATTTTTTTTTCAATGGACGGAGTATTTTTTTCTAGAGGTGATTTCTATTTGAAGAGTCGAAGTACCCTTACGTAAGAGAAAAAATTATAAACCTTACCTGGAACAATTAAAAGCTCTACTGTAAAAGCGAATCAAATTGGTTCAGCAGTTTGCGAGATTCTTCGCTTCAGACAGAAACATTCACAAACATATTATTAATTTTATACAATATAGAAATTTGGAATAATATTTTAGTAAATTTCATACCTAATGTAAAAGTAATATATAATCTTTATAAGTTCAGCATTTTGAACTAATTTTGGATTAATTATGTAATAAGCTTATTTATTGTGCATTTGTTCATTATGAGTAATTTATTGAGTTTTTAGGAAAATAATGATCATATCAAATGTTTTTTTTAATAAATAATCCTGTTTTAAATAGACATACGAACTTTTCAGTTTTGATTAAAGAATTGCTACGCATTCTAAATTGTTCAAAAATCATTTTTAAAGTTTGACTGTTCTAGATTAACGGACGAGCGGACGGACAGACCATAATTTTAGAAAAGCTTCGCTATTAAAAACTATGAATCTGCCAATCTAAAAAAATTCTCAATATTAATATTAATATGTATAAAAAATACCTAAGTTTAAGTTTGATGAGAAGACTTTAGCTAAACAAATATCCTGAAGCAAATCATATAATTAGCAAACCAGGCCGATAGGGAAAGTTATATGTCCTAAAAATAATGAGGGTGTAAGGGATGTCGAATCGCCCCTAAAACATATATTAGGAAGACTCCCTTCCCCTCTAAATAAATGGTCCTATCTTAAAATAGATATGTAAAAGCTTTCAAAAATAAAAAAAAAAAAAAAAAAAGAGGCAAATCCCTTAATTTTCTAGATGACCAACAATTTGTACATAAAAAAAATATTTTTGGGTTAAGACATTTTTTGTGTTACTAGATCAGAACACAAAACCTAACCTTAAGCTTTTTAAGCTAGAGGATGAAGGGGTTAATTTAGGTGAAATATAAGTAAAAAACACCCGCAGGTATACCATTACCTCATAAGGGCGGGATTCATCTTTGATTTAAGTGATCATCTAGAGAATCCAGAGCATAATCCACGTGTAATGGGATGTGATACTCTAATACCCAAGGATATTAGGTTAAGTAACATCCATCAGACAACCAACCCTTTGATTGCACGAGCTTTGTCTGAGAAGTCTTAACTTTGCATGGTACCGAGTTGCACCTGTTTATGGGAAAAGGCATTCCCCCTACTCTTACTATTTATGTCGCGCACCTGACATAGCAGCAGTAGGAACCTATTTTAACATCTTTAGTTATGACGTGATGTCGGCCCGAGATTCAAATACGCTACGTGTTGAGCCACAATCGCAGGTTTAATGCTCCATAGGAAAAGGGCCCATAAATATATGCTACAAAAATAATATTAGGGCGGGGGTTTCGTTGTTAGAAAAAAGCATATTTTTTTGATTACGTCATTATAATTTTTCCTTGGGATAAAAAATGTTTTTGAAATGCCTTATTTTCCTATACTCTTACCCCTGTTAACAAACACAAACCTCGATGTTGCTTTATTATAAAGAAAAATTAATGCGAATTTTGATGCCCGTTTTTGACCACCAAACTATTTTCAAGGTTATTAGACACAAAATAAACATGTTAGTTTGTTATGTATATATGCGGAGAAAGACTATAACTATTTCTTTAGTAGCGAAGCTTTCCTATAATTAGGTTATGTTCGTTTGTAAGTCCGTAACGGATAGCTCTTATCATTAATTTAATGTTAAAATTGTCCTATCAATGTTGAACTATGTATGATGATTCCTATAATAGTGAAGCAATTATATTATCTTTAAAGTCGGATTTTGAACTTTTGCTGATATAATTGTCATTTTTATCTGGTTTTCTAATAATGACTCTTTGGACAACAAGGTACAACATAGAAGCAAATCATCTACATAATCAAGTTATTAAAAAGAGAGTACGTCCTTAAACATTATCTCTTATTTTTTGCAATTTTGCCACAAATTCATGTGCAATTTAGTTTTGACTTATCCTTATACTAGAGTAACAGGATGTCTGTTTGTGTTTTTGTGTGTCTGTGTGTTTGTACCGAAGGATCTCGCTAACCGCTGAACCGATCGGGTTCTCCTTAACAGGGTAGTTTCTCATAGGTCCCGGGAAGGTTTATCACTATTTTGGAGGAGGGTACCACCACCCTTCCAGGAGAAATCACAATAAATCGATTTTTTTTTCTCTAATAGAGACTCCTACGTAACATTGCAAAGTATCGTAGCAATTCAATAGAGACTCCATCGCAACATTGCAAGGTATCTTATTATTTTTTTAAAACACCAAACATATAAAGTGCCATTAGAGGCCTCTAGGGGCGTAGCCGCTAGTAAATTAATATACTACTTACTAAGTTCTGACACTCTTCAAGTGTTAAAATTCGTTTTTTCCTACCGTATGAATTTAGAGCAAAACTTTTATGGATATTGTAATCCTTGTTTTTGTAGCGAAAAGTCAAAAAACTAAGAGAAAAAACATAGACAAATGGAAAAAGTAAGTTAAAATGTATATCAGATAAGTAGCAATGTGTGATGGATTCGAGCTGTGTTTTCAAATTTTAACATAAAACCCAGGTTTTAAAGTAGAAAATGAGTAATAATACTAAGGGTTGGTAAATAAAAGAGTAGATTTGTTCATGAAATTTAAATGTATAGATATAGATAAATATGGCGCTTCCCCAAAAAGTGCCTGTCGATCACTGACACTACCCCATTCCCTTTAATTTAAGAATTAAAAATATTCGTATTTATGCTGGAGGGGACTTTCGGGGCCTATACCTACGGTTCCCTAATCCTGCGGTGCTACATATTACCCAATATAACCTAACCTAAACTAACCTGATCTAAAGTAACAAACAAAACCCACCCTCCCCTATATTTTCATTTTTAAAATAATAGCTAATAAATCATATCATATCAAGGGGGGAAGGGGATTTATGCTCAATAAGTCACTTTAAGGGAAAATACCATACACACATTTGCATTGACAGAGTGTTTAAAAATGTTTATTTTTAAATCCTGATTGAGGGATGGATTTATTGTATGGATGTACTTAAACAAAAAACAAGTACAAGTTTGTCCATTAGTACTATATAGGGTAATAAGGATTAAACATAGCAATAAATGGCACTTTTTCTCTATATGCCTCTCGAACAACCACTACCCCCACCGATCCCCACCCAATTTTTAAATGGTAAGGAGGGGAGGTGTAGTGTTTTTCACCATTCTTAACTCTTCTAATGGCACTAACAAGGAATAAGGGATGGGAAACGTAAGAAAATATTATTCTAGGCCAATTTACAACTAGGCCTAAAAAACCAGTTTCGGGATGACGCAGTAGTTACATTTGAAAACTATGAACAATGATGAAATAGCTATTATACGAATGCAAAGAAAAAAAGTATAGAATAGAATTCAGGTAGTTGATTCCACCTAGCATAAAATATAATAAAAACTTTTCAAAGAACCAATATGTTAGTGGCTTTACTTCGCCAACCCCCCCCCCCCCCCATTAAAAAAAAGTTTTTTTTGAGATGGTTAAATCTGATTTATTTTCAAACATTTTAAGGGGGGATCTACTTCACCCCAAAATTTTTATATAGAAATAAACACCGCTTTAGCCCCCCAGCTTTAATAAATAAATTAAGTAGAATTGAATAAGTACATGGGTAACATGGGTAACTAATTGTTCCATAGCATACATATAAATTAAGAATTTAAAAAAATCAATTTTACGTTAAAAATTAACAGAAAAGTTCAATTAAGTGTGCAATAATTTTTACCAAAATTAATGAAACTTTTTTTTTAACAAAACGCAGTACACTTTTATTTACATATTGAACTAGTTTTGTATTTGTAATCAATTAGGTGGGTTATCAATTCCACATGAAATATAACTTTTAAATTGTCTAAAGACATGAGTTTTTCACATGGTTCTAAAGTATAAAATGTTGAATCCTACTCAGTCTTCAAAAAACGATCTCTCTATTTATGTTTTGCTATATTGACATTTTTTTGTGTAGATTTAATAATAAGTTGATGTGGTTGAACGTCATATATATTGTTGTCATTCTGATAGCAGAAAATTTCCATTGTTGTCATTCTAATAGCAGAAATTTATGTTTGCTTGAATTAATTTAGCCAATAAGGAACTGGAGGAAGCGTTGGTTATTAATTAATTGGTTAATGCTAAAAGCAAGTTTCAGGCTATTGGATATTGACCTACAGCCAATAAGGAACTGGAGGAAATGAGTTGATTTTATAGGCAAAAAAGAAAAGTTTCCCCATCACTTTAAAAAGGAGGCTGAGACCTAATTTTCGGTCAGGTTTCCCATCCCTTAACCAATATACACAATATAACCTAACAATCTTATTGTCAATTATTTAGAAATAATATATAGGAGTGGGTTCTGTGCTCTACTAGGCAATTTGAGGGAAACTGCCTAATAAACTGATAAATATACAGATTTTTTTTTGTTTTTTTTGACTATATAAGGGAACTAAATCCTTGTAGAAAATGTTTACAAAGATTGCATCAAAAAAAATATAGATAAAGAGAGTAAGGTATATATCTGCATTCGAAAACATTCTACACTATAAAAAATAACATTTTATGGTTTCTTTGGTGGCTGTATTATGCTCCTTTAATTGTGAAACCTTTGTCCAGAAGTCTAGACTGTGCATTGTAATTAAATTAGTGCCAGATACTTTTTTGGCCGGATACCAGATATCCGGTACCCGGATAGTTTCAATATCCGGTATCCGGCCGGATATCTGGCCAACGCTTAATATCCGACAGTAAAAATCAGTCGGATATCCGTTTTCCGGATAGTTTCAACGTTAACCGGCCGGATTTCGAAAATGGTCGGATATCCGGCCCAACCCTAAATTAAATGTTATTCCTCGAAAGATTAAGCATGGAATTTTCAACTGATGGTTTCCTTTAAAGTGCCTAGTCGAGCAAAGAAACTCCCGCCCTTAGATTAGGCAAGATGAAACAATCTACCCCCCCCCCCCACCTATTTTTAATTTAATTAGTTCAAAATAAGGGTAGGAAAAGGATTCTGTGTATACTAGGCACCTTTTAACATAACTCTTTATACCTACAACTCAAATAAAAAGCACGTCCATTATATTTTAATAAAAATTTTAGAAAAATACAACCTGAGTATTTTTACAGTATTAGAATCTGAAGAAAAAACTGAAAAAAAGTTCAAAAGAGAAAAGGGGTGTAAGATATATAGAAGTAGTAAAGAAATCCCCCAAAAGGGGAGTGTAACTATTTAGGGATCTAAGGGATAAGACAATTGGAGAAAAATTATGTACATCCCGAATGATGACACTCAAAATTACTCCTTCTGTAGATTATAATCTGTGGTTGTAACGTTTTGACACGCAACTAAATGAACTAACCAAACAAAATTCAATAAAAGTCCCCAAGGTTGTTTAGCCAACGAATATGTAAACGTTGTTATAATACTTTGGGGACTAATGTATAAATAAACATCCCAATGTCCTCCCCCTCCCTGGTATCTATTTATGCATGAAGTTTTTGGTTACAAATGCTGTCAAAAGGGTTAAAGTGTAAGCACCGACTTTTTATAAAAAGAAAGATATCTCACTTAGATTTACAATGCTGCAGGCTTGAGAGCACGAGATTTTAAATGTTATATTCTATTTTTATCTATCTATCTATTTTATCTTTTTTTATCTTTATTCTTTTCTTTTGAAACATCTAATATTTATAATAAAGTAACAGAATCTGTACCGAAGGATCTCGGTAACTACTGATGGTTATCCTTTACAGGGTATCTTCTTATAGGTCCTGGCAAAGTTTATAACTATTTTTTTTTTTTTTTTGGGGGGGGGGTTGGTACCACAAACCTCCCAAGAGAAACCATATCGGTGCATTGGTTAGCAAGATAGCTAAACTTACAATGATAAAAATTATAATTTTCACCAGACAGAACACCCACATTTCCTTTAACAAGGATGACAAAATCAATAAGTAGTAGACCGATAGACTGACGGACCATCTAATTTGCGTACTAGATGCTCTTTTGTGACAGGTTTTTTCTCAAAAAAACAGTCTATCTAAAATAGTAGCTAAAAAAATTACATTTCCTTCATATTGTTACGGACGGTCAGATAGACTTACGTATAGACATATAAAGTGAAATACCCATTAGCTTCGCTACTTAAAACTGAATGACATAAATGTCGCCACTGAGATTTCTTCACAAAAATAAACAGTCTATCTTAAATATGTAGTAGCCAAGAATATTACATTTTTTTCACATCGTTACGTACGGACTGACGTATAGACATATAAAGTTAATTATAGGGCAGCTGCGCTACTAAAAACTGAATGACATAAGTATCGCCACTGAAGTCACGTTTTCTTTTATACCAGTGACTGATACATGACAACTTATAAAATATTTTCTCGTATTCATTCGAATCTGGTGGATAGGAACCGGTTCTCATCCATACGAAAAAACTATGTCTAGCATCGTATTATATCCAGTTTTCTACAAATATAAAGATTCCTCAAATAAAGATTCCTCAAAATCGAGATCTCAATTGGTTCAGTGGTTAGTGAGATCCGAAATAACTTAATGCTTTATATAATAAGCTTTATCAAAATTTCTGTATGTATTAAATAATAGTTATTTAATCGTATTATAAACCTCTTTCCGCGGATATAGAATGTACAATTATAAGATTAAAACCAGTTTTTTTAGCCCCGAGATGCCGAAGGCACGGGCTAAAAAAACTAGTTTAGATCTTATGATTGTATATTTTTTATTCGTAGAAAGCGGTTTATAATACGATTAAATAACTATTATTTAATACATACAGAAATTTTGATAAAGCTTATTATATAAAGCATTAAGTTATTTCGGATCTCACTAACAACTGAACCAATTGAGATCTCGATTTTGAGGAATCTTTATTTAGGTCCCGGGATGGTTTCATACCATTTATGTAGGAATTTAAGTCTTATGGTGGTTTTTGGTTATTTTTAGGATTTTTTGGGGGGGGAATACAAGCACCTTGATTTTATTAATGCAGTCACTAGTATGCTATATTTACCAGGGGGGATCTTGTGTTTAAAACTATGCCCCATAAATGGATGTATATACAATCCAAATAATGAAACACAAAATTTCTCCTTGTGTTCACAATTAGTGGATGACACTCAACTCAATGAACCAACCAATCAAATTTAATTAAAGTCGTTTAGTCAAATAATCATGCCAATAACCAATAGAACAATTTTACATGCATAAAATCAATTATAGCTATCTGTTAATGACGTACGTACCGACCCTAATTATAGAGAAGCTTTGCTTTAAAAAAAGGTGGCACTCATTGTTACAGCATGTTAATGCTTGTCACAGAGTCGGCAGTAATCAATTTCAATCAGATCACATTTAGAGAGAAAAAAATGAGGGCTCGGCAGCCGCGACTAAGTCTCGAATTCGTTTGGAAAGTGGTATTGTAATATTTGGATAAGATTTAGAATTTCAGCTAATTTTTAAAAATTTGAAAAGGTTGATTTCTCTGAAGCTTACAGAAGGCTGACGAGCGGCTGCCGAGCCCTGAAATAAATCAATGTCATTTCAGGAATTCAAGGGCTAGGGCACCGCATGTATATCCCCTGCAGCATTAAAGTGCGCCGGAAAGGTTAGTCAAAAAGAGAAAATCGTAGCCCGCCCTATTTTTTCCAATCCTATCATATAAATTAAGTCTCAAGTTTAGTTTTTGTCTAAAGCTTTAGATCTCAACAAATGATCCGATTGATTTATATTTTCTACAAAGGTAATATTCCTAAAGCTTCTGTAATGGTTTTAGGCCATCCTATTTTTAGATTTAAGATTTAAGGAATAGGTTAAGGCTTTTCTTTCCTAACCACTTTCTGCCTCTTCGAATAAAAAGCCCCTAGAGGCTAGTAGATATAAAAAGACACATAGTCAGAAATGTATTTTTCTGCTTTTCTCGATCAAAATTTAATTTTCTTGTTTATTTATATGCACGTGTATAATATTGACTTCACCAACTTCGCACACCCAATTAAATTCTAAATTATGTTCACTTAAAGTAACCAAAATGCATAGTTATTTTAGCAATAGAATGCCTTGGAAAAAAGAATAACAAGAATGAAAACAACCATAAGCATAAGGAATATATTTTGAAAACATATTATGTTATTTATTGCAAATCATTAGAGTAAAACACTAGAGGGAGAAAGGGTTAAATAACTGTATTACCCCATCGCAACCGCCTTGTGCAAACTTTCTATTGCGTCATTGAAAATCAACCAATGGTGTCGCTTTTATTAACACAGCCAAGTAACAGAAAATAATTTAGAAGCATACGAAGAAGATCATTGAAAAAAGAAGTGAGGTAGTTGTCTGTATATACATCTATACTATAGATCTGTTCTAAATATTAAGACTTGTCTTATCGTCCAAATAATCATCATTTTAAAAATCAATTTAGTTTGATAATTAAATCATGTACAAAATTGATATTAAAAAATCAACATGTTTAAAATTATATATTAAAGTCTATTGAAAAATACTAACACATTTGAATAAATAATAAGATTAAAATGAAACATGTTTTTTTCAGAATACTTCATTTAAACAACAGACATGTTTCAGGCTACTTTATTTAGACAAAAAAGGTTTTAGGTTAATCTAACAAAAGTTTACAAAGCCATAACTTGGCAATTCCTTTATAAAATTTGATTTGTGTTTTCATAAGAACATACAGACAGACACATGCTGTAAAACTTCTTAACTTTTGACCCTCGCATTTTTTACAGTCATCAAAGATTCAACGTTAAGGGTGTGAATTTAATATAAAATTTTGTTCATCTATTCTTTTATTATCAATCTGCATCTTTTCATGAGAAATATAAAATAAATTGAAAATAAGCGAGGGGGGGGGGGGGCGAGGTGGTAGTTTTTCATGTGTTAGTGTTTTTAAAAGCGAAGCTTTTCTATAATTAGGGTCGGTCCTTCCGTACGTCCGCAACGGATAGCTTTTTTCGTTAATTTAGGCATGTTAGAATTGTCCTATCGATTTCAAATTTTGCATGGTGATTCCTTTAATAGTTAGGTACGATTTAAAAAGCGTAGCAACTTTATAATCATCACCAAAATGTCCGTACGTCCATTTTCAAGATGTTGATTTCAGGGGCGTCCAAGCTTTTTTTTTGGGGGGGGGTAAAAAATTTTAGGGGGGGGGGTAATTCGTGTTTGGGGGGGGTAAAATGGCGCGCGAAGCGCGCCGAAATTTTTTTTTACCCCCCCCAAAATTTTTACCCCGGGGGTAAAATTTGATTGGGGGGGGTAATTACCCCCCCTAAAGTCTGTTGGGGGGGGTAAATACTCCCCCCAAATCTGTTGGGGGGGGTAATTACCCCCCCCAAACTAATTTACCCCGGGGGTAAAATTTTTGGGGGGGGTAATTTAATTATGTAAAAAAAGCACCTACCTAATCTATTAAGTTAATAAGTACTATCTTATAACATAAAGTAGTAAGTAAGGTTTATTTGACTATAGCTTCAGATTTCATTACTTTTAATACTGAGTTCTCCTTTTTAGGAAAGCTTCACATAGATCCCATGATGGTTCCACACTATTATAGGTCAATCCTTTGAGTGGTTTTAGGCTATTTTTCTCCTCCCTTTTTACCCTTTAGAAAACACGAGTTCTTAGAT
Organism: Acartia tonsa; assembly: GCF_053477335.1. Classification (NCBI taxonomy): domain Eukaryota; kingdom Metazoa; phylum Arthropoda; class Copepoda; order Calanoida; family Acartiidae; genus Acartia; species Acartia tonsa. Next base: position 44,714,440 of record NC_137264.1, on the reverse strand, counting down.
GCTAAGGGCGCCACTACTATTCAAATATATAGTAGTATCTCATTCTTTAGAACATAAAAATACAATAATTAACTCACTAACCAATGAACCAATATGATTTTACTTTAAAGTGAAGCGTCTTATAGGTCCTGGTAAGTTTTATAACTAGTTTTGAGACACCCTGACATCCTCCCAAAATAAATCGCCTATAGAAATTCTTTTTCATTATTTAATGATATATTTAATTTAGTTAGGTATCTATTTTATGGAATCTTCAGTGCTTTACAATTACATCATAGATCCCCGGGATGGTTTTAGCCCTTATAAAGGCCCAAGCAAATAAAACATGATCAAACTATTAAATTTTTTGTTATCATGGTTAAGAACTGTTTTAACTGGTTGGACAGTAAAATTTTTTTTTAAGAGCATTCAATTTGGGGGGGGTAAATACCCCCCCCAAAAATTTTTTTTTAAAGAACATTTATTTTGGGGGGGGTAATTACCCCCCCAAAATCGTTTGGGGGGGGTAAATACCCCCCCAAAATCGTTGGGGGTGCCTACGGCACCCCCAAGGAGGGGGTAATTTTTTTTTGGGGGGGGTATTGTTCACAAAATTTTGGGGGTGCCTACGGCACCCCCAAAATCGTTTGGGGGTGCCAAATGGCCCATTACCCCCCCCCTTGGACGCCTATGGTTGATTTTTTTACTTTTTTAACAACAAATTTTTATGTGATCTAATCATCCGATTGATCTGATTTTTGGTATATTGATTTCTGGGACAACAAAGTATAATGTCATAAGCGAGCAACTCTATATTTAAGTCCTAAAAATGTAAGTATGTCCATAAACATTATCCTTAATCAAGCTGTTTTTCAACAAATTTACTTACAATTTTGCTTTGACTCTTATACATTTTTATTATGATTTTTCAGTTCTGACACTATACAAGTGTTAATGTCCGTTTGTCCTACCGTTTCAGAGCTTCGCTTTTATGGATGTTGTCATCCTTGTTATATTAGGTGTAGGGTAACCCTGCATGGGTTCATGCACCGCTGGTATAGGCAACGAAGTAGTGGAAGGGGTTGGGATCGTCTTTGTTCGCTAGGCACTTTGAGAGAAAGCACTAAAAAATGTTAACTATATGTAATGAAAGTTTTACAGATAAATTAATTCCCTCTTCCTACCAATGGTTTCTATCCATCAATGATCTATCTTTATTTATATCTATCTATCTATCTATAGACACAGAGAGAGAGCGAGAGAGAGGGGACAATGGGCTGTAAATTACACTAGTCCCCAAAGTTTTATAATAACGTTTTCTTATTCGTTGGTTCAACAACTTTGGTGAATTTTGATTGATTGGTTAATAAAATTGAGTGATCAAACGATTCAACTAGTTACTTTAATCTACAGAAAGGGTGAATTTGTGTATCATCATTGGGGATTTACATAAATTTATCGGTCATTGTCTTATCCCTTTGGATCTATAGATATGTTGATAATACAGACGACCATGACTCAAGATAATTTCAAGTGCTCAGTCCCATAAGTGGCTCAAACACTTTGAATAAATTTTCTGGAAATTTTCTTAGATTTTTATCTAAGGATTTACAAACAAAATTCAAAAGTCTATATCTCACTGATCATATAGCGTTTTTTATTTATTTTTAGAATCTTCATTTAGCCCCTGTTATAATATGTTGTCACTTTAGGATGGTTTTAGTTAATTTATCTTTGGTTTTGTAATGGTTTTAGGCTATTTTACTGCCCTTTACCCCCCTATATTTTAAGGGAACCGTTGCTGATCTATAAATCAAAGTAGAACAATATCTATCCGTTGCGATCTCGTTAGCTGTTGATATAATGAGATCTGCTTTTCAGGGAAGGTCCACACCACACTAATAAAATGTTTGTTTGCTATTTTTCTGTAGAAATTACCGATTCTCCTAAAAAATGAAAGACTCATACAACAACTAAAAAACTTGTTCTGATTTTTTTAGTCTTTAGCTGTAGCCACAATACAGTTAAAAAATTGAAAATAAAAATGAAGTCGTATTTCCACAGTAGCTTTTTATAGGTTATTTTAGATTAGGTTAGGTAAATATTAATGATTTCCCCACATCAGGGGATAGAAAAAGGAAAATAGCTAATGTGAAAATACGACGAAACCCCCCTACTTCGTTTTCTTTTCATGATCCAATTTTTTTTTACAATAACAAATATTTTAAATATAACATTATTGTAGTAACGTTGTTTTATGTAAAATCCTAAAGGCTAGGAGCGTCGTCATTAGCCCATAAATTTGTATATGTATCTAAGAGTAATAATTATCAAAGAGATAGAGTGATGGTATGATATTTGTACTATTGTATATCAACCTTTGTACTACAGATAATAAGTTATAATATATCTTAAAAGTATACTCTTATAGTTTATATTATTACTAGCGGCTTCATCTCTAGCCTCTACGGGCTTTGCTCCAAGAGTTTTGATCATACTAATTTTTTGCATTTTAGATTTCAAAAAATATTACTATTATAATTCTAGTTTTTAAAGGAAAATAAAATTGGGGGGGGGGGTGTCCCACCCTCCAAGAAAATAGTTATAAACCTTACCAGGACCTATGAGAAGCTACCCTGTAAATGAGAACCCGATCGGTTCAGCGTTTAGCTAGATCTTTCGGTACAAACACACAGACAAACACACAAACATCCAGTTACTTTAGTATAAGGATATCTTTGACTTATAGTTGCAAATTCCTATTGCAAACAGGGACATGCAAAATTTATCAGCTAACTAGCTTTAATAAAAAAGGAAAAGAGATAATAGGTCCAGAAAGGGGTTCGGCTGTTAAGGGTCAAACTACAATTAATAACAATGCATTTTTTTAACAGGGTAAGATAAACTGAACCCTTAGAGTATCCTACTATTTCTACTATCTACAGATTGTATAATCCATCTTAAAGTATCTGTAAACCAACATTACATGGCATTTACTATGTAAACAAAATTGTACTTTCATATTGTAAACCTTTTTTTTGTATCTGATCTTTAAAGACACCTTTTAGTATGAAATTGTTTAAACCACTGCTATTCACTACATACATTTTAAGTTCCAAGCTATAGGATTGATTGAATCCTGTTTATGAGTTTTAATTAAATAAGACTTTTCTGACTTTTCTCAATTACTATTAAATAACCCACCGCATTAACGCATAAGATTGCATGCATTATTACTCTGTCGTGATTGGCGCAGGTTCGAGTCTGAACCAGACTGTGTCATAATAGAGATGTTAAAAATAATCGTAAGAAAAAGTTGAATGCCTTGGCCTGTTAACAGGAGCAACTGATTGCCATTCAAAGTTAAGACATCTAGACAAAGGCTGTGCATTAACAGGATGTTGGGTGACATATGTTACTCGGAAGGCATTAAAGTATTGTGACAATAAATGTATATGCATAGATGTATAAACCAGGCAACCAACTGGATCGAGTGTTAAGGAACTTTTTTGTCTGTTGCAAATTGTTTTTTTGCTCTTTTTCTAGCGAACTTGCTGTGTTAATATTTCTGACGTTATTGGCTGATATGCAAAGACCATATTGAAATAGGTTCTTTAGATGATTTAAAAAAGACAAAACGACATAAAGAGTAGATTCTCATAAGTTTCACAAATATTCCCAAAAAATTACATCTATCTTTTACAGAAGCTGAGAAAATCTTATTTCTCCCTAAGAGTTACAAATTCACATCGGTGATATACAGACGGACATAGTAAGTTCTAAAGTAATTATTGAAATCTCAAATAAAATTTCAGATATTTATATTTAAAACAGCTGAGAACATCTGAATATTCGTTGTTACACAAAATACTACATGCAGGCTGACAGACAATGTGAGTTAAAGAGGTGAACATCATTTGCCATAGAATTCTCCACAAAATAATTAAACAAACTATCTATCTATGATCACAGACGTGAAATCGCATTTCTTAAAGAAGGATATAAGACAAACTTTGCAAATCGGGTATTATCCTCTTAGAAATTTTTTTTTCAATATTGAAAATTTGAGTACCCCTCCCCGACAGCCAACTATGAACTCTGGCCGCAGCCGCAGCCTAGCCGCAGCGCTCGGCCCCCTTGCCTGCCAAGCCGCAGCGCTCGGCCCCCTTGCCTGCCTAGCCGCAGCGCTCGGCTCCCTAGCCTAACCTAAAATAGTTGTTCGTCGGTAGTCGGGGGGGGTGGGGGGTACAAAATTGAAAAAAATTGAAAAAAAAGAGGATAACGCCGCAAATCGTTAAATTTCCTACAATTTGGTAAAAACACTTGAAAAAGAAGTTTGAAAATTGTGAACACATTTATTTTTTAACAATTCTGTATGAATACTTGTACCTGAAGTTTGGAAACAAGGATGACAACATCCATAAAAAAAACGAAACTCTGCAATGGAAGGACAAACGAATATTAACACTTGTAGAGTGTCATAACTGAATAGGCTGAATGTGGATGCTTAAAACTAAACAAAATTGTAAGTAAATTTGTTGCAAAAGTGATTAAATACATGTTACTGTTGAATGGCATACTTACATAGTTAGGACATGTTTATAGAGATCCTTCGCTTATAAGATTATTCATTGTTGTAATAGGAATATGTATAAAAAAATTAGATTATTCGGATAATATTAACATACTAAAATTTGTTGTCAAAAAAGTAAAAAATCAGCATGATATAAATGGACGTACGAACTATCTGGTAACGATTATAAATAGAGTTGTTCGCTTTCTTAGTCGTACCTAACTGTTATAGAAATCACCATGCAAAGTTTGAAATTAACGAAAAGAGCTAACCGTTATGAGCGGACGGACATACCAACTATAATTATAGAAAAGCTTCACTTTTAATAATACCTAAACAAATTTGATTTTCAGCAATTTTGTGAAAACACTTGAATTTGAAGTATGAAAATAATGACCAAATTAAATTTTTAACGAATTTGTAAAAAGACTAGTCGCTTAAGTTTGAAAATAATATACAGATTTATTTTTCAACAATTCTGTATGAATACTTATAGCTGAAGTTTGAAAATAATTTACAACAAATTAAATTTTCAACGATTTTGTAAAAACACTTGTATCTGAAGTTTGAAAATAAAGAATACATTTGTTTTTAAAAAATTTTTCAAAAACGTTTGTAGCTGATAAAAATAATGAACAAATTGAATTTTCAACAATTTTGTAAAAACACTTGTATCTAAAGTTTGAAAATAAGGTCAGTAGAATTTGAGTTCCCGATTGTGTACAAAGTTTCCTCGGTGTTTCCTTAACCTATATCAATATTTACTACTAGCTAACAAAGCTTTAAACTTAAGAAAAAAATCTAAATTTAAAAAATTAAAATTTTGAATGTAAAATGTACATATAAATCGTTTATACATACAAATTTTGATTTTTTTTATGTTTGAAGTTTATTAGCTTGTAGTAAATATTAAGATACGATGAGGAAACATCGAGGAAACTGTGTACACAATCGGCAACTCAAATTCAACTGACCGAAAATGATGTGTATTTGGGCACAATTAAATTCAATAATTACTCTCCCAAAGCAAATATTATACACCATAGATAAATGAATTAGCATATTTTAAAGTGCACTTACCGCATCTCAGGGGTTGGAGGAATTGTAAAATAAGGAAAAATTTTCCGTATCCAGCGCAGCATAACACACAAACAATATTTTAAACCCTTTATAAAAGTAAGGAGATAATTGTGTGTGTCTGTGTGCACTGAAGGATCTTGCTAGCCGCTGAACCTATAGGTTCTACTTTACATAATAGCTTCTCACAGATCCTGTGAAGGCTTATAACTTTTTTATGGGAGGGTACCACAACCCTCCCAAGATAATTCGCCCCAAGAAAAAAAGACCTTTCCCCCCCCCGACTGATTAAGGTGCGGCAAGGGGCCCGACTTTAAAGGGTTAACAGAATCAACCTTGTTTTTGTCATATCTTAACCCGTACCTTTCCCCCTGGTAAATACTTATAAGTCAAGTCATCGTTAAATAGTTGGGATTTAAATCCGATAATAACAATTAAAAGTAAATTCCATACGTTCTTATAAATATTTCAAATCATGTTTACTCACTAAAGTGGTTGGATGTTTTTGTGTATGCCAAGAAAGATCTCAAAAACGTCTAACTTATACAAATAGGCATAGCAAAAGTTCTGCATGGTGAAACTTGAAGAAATTTTTTTGGAAATTCTGATGTAACTTTACAAAGTGTCTCAAAAATCAGTCATGTGTGTGTCATGAAAATGAGGGTCTATAGATTTCTTCTTTAGGGTTTTCTTTTCCTCTTCTACTCTCATCTCCATAGGCGTCCAAGGGGGGGGGGGTAATGGGCCATTTGGCACCCCCAAACGATTTTGGGGGTGCCGTAGGCACCCCCAAAATTTTGTGAACAATACCCCCCCCAAAAAAAAATTACCCCTACCTTGGGGGTGCCGTAGGCACCCTCAACGATTTTGGGGGGGGTATTTACCCCCCCCAAACCATTTTGGGGGGGTAAATACTCCCCCCAAAATAGAAAATCTCTAACAAAAAAATTTTTGCGCGCTTCGCGCACATTTTTAATACTAAATTTTTTATCAAATTTAAATTACCCCCCCCAAAAATTTTACCCCGGGGGTAAATTTTGGGGGGGGTAAACAAATTTTACCCCTGCCAACAGATTTCAGGGGGGGTAATTACCCCCCCCAAGCAAATTTTACCCCCGGGGTAAAAATTTTGGGGGGGGTAAAAAAAATTTGCGGCGCGCTTCGCGCGCCATTTTACCCCCCCCTTAAAAAAATTTTACCCCCCCCAAAATAAAAAGCTTGGACGCCCCTGCTCATCTCCCTTATTTTTATGACGTCACATGGCTGATTTTTGAGACACTTTGTAAAGTTACATTCTTATCAAACAGATCATATGAACCCCTCCGCCTCCTAATTTTGGCCCCTCTTATTTTTTTCTATAAATTTTCTGTCTTTTTAAATGGCAATTCTATAACTATTGATGATTCATTTATCATCTCGTACTGGTAGTTACAGGAACCCTTATATTAATGTTAGCATGCTTTTTATTTAAATTAAAAATCTGAAAATCATGTCATTATGAAATTTAACACCCACTTTGACTAAATATGTGTAGTTACATAATATAAAGAAACCGCCCTTTTTATTCTTTTTTTCCCTATTCAAATACCAGTATATATGCAGACATTATATAAAAGGACATTCTTTAAATTAAGATTAGGTTAAATAAATTTAGGGCTAGAGTTGCCCTTAGAGGCTATAAACATCTTTTTAAAGCTGTAAATAATGGTAGGAGGGAAGGGGTCAATGTTCCAATCGTAGGTTTTGGGTTGATAAAATTCATAAAGACGTTCACTTCCGGTGTGGTGGGGGGGGGGGGGGGGGGGGGTTGTACATTGGACTACAAAATTTTACTGGCCCTCAAAGTTTTATAAAGTCGTGCTCATATTTTGGTTTCATTAAAAAAATTTTATCAAATCTTAATGGGGTATACAATAAACTTAGTTTATTAAAATTTATTGTACGCTGTCTTATCCCTTAAGATCCCTGTCTTTGAAATTAAAAGAAAGAATATTAGAAAGAAGGCGTCTTAACTTTTATTTTTATAGCTAGTCGGTGTTTTTAGTAAGTAGTAGATGTAATATTAAAAATAAAATAAAAGAATAAAAACTTTGAACTTGAATATATAATTACACAGGCATAAGAAATAGGTGTTTTATATACTTTTAGAATGAGAAAAATATTACAAATCCATTCTAAGCAAAATTGAAATAAAAAGTTTACAAAATAGTAAAGAAACTACAATAATAGAAATTATATGAGAATATTATATTATATTATACAGGCAACCATCTTAAATCGTTGTTTTGGGGTAAAAATGGGAAGGGAGTAAAGAGGGGACGAAATAAGTGTTGCCTGTACAACATAAAATGTTAGGCCATTTTTGTTATTTTTATTTTTTTTACTTTTTTTCAATTTTGCTTACAATGGATTGGTAATATTCTTTTGATTCTAAAGGTATATATGAACCCATATTTTTTATGCCTGATTTAGAATATATTCATGTTAAAAGTTTTGATTAAACCGAGGTTTTAAAAAATAGATTTTTTCAATAATTACCTGACAGAATTAAAAAAAGTAAGGTGTCAAATTAAAGATCTTACTTTTTTTTATAATGGCAATTTTTTGTTGCGTTTTGGTACCTTAAAACTGACTTCATTTAAAAAAAAAAACTTAAATTACTTAAAAAATAAGAGGTCTACAAAAAAATGATTGCATATCTAAATTCTATGGAAAATTTTACATCTACTACTTACTAAAAACACCGACTAGCTATAAAAATAAAAGTTTGACACCTTCTTTAAAAATATGCGTATAATCTTCTCACAAAGACTATCCTCTTAAAACATACATTATATAACACACATACACTCCATATATAAAAACTAATTTCATTGAAATTTAAATTAGCCTAAACGCTACTTATGTACATAATTGTAGTGCCTAAAAAGGCAGCGTTAAGAAGCTTTATGCTTGTGTTACATGTGGGCTGGATTTATCAGGATTTTTTAATGCGAAGTTTTTCTATACTTAGGGTTGGTCCGTCCGCCTGAAACTGTTAGCTCTTTTCGTAAATCTAAACATGTTGGAATTGTCCTTTTGATTTTTTTTATCAATAAAGTACGATTCACGAAGCGTAGCAACTCTTTGATCGTTACCAGAAAGTCCGTACGTCTATTTAAAGCATGTTGGTTTTAACAATTATCCTATTTATCTAAATTTTGGAATACTGATTCCTATTACAACTAGGTAAAATATTAAAAGCGAAGTATCTCCATAATAAAGTCCTAAAAATGTAAATTTATAATTTTGTTTAGACTTTTACAGTATACATTTATATTCTGCTTATAAAGTTCTGACACTCTACATGTTTGTCTGTCCTACCGTTTTTATGGATGTTGACATCCTTGTTTTTTTTATTTTCACACATTTTTCATTGCGTTTAATTGAATTCAAAGTTGGTTGAAAATTATCCGCGGCAATAGGGGAGGTGTCGGGTGTTTTAGTATGAACTAGAGGCCTTAAAAATTGCTATGTCAGGCTATTGACATTAAAAGTAATAGTAGGGTGAATGCTTTGGCCGATAAACAGGCGCACGTCAATTTTATGTACATTTAAGACTTCCAGACAAAGATCTTTCAATCAAAGGGTTAAGAAATGGTATATGGAATGCTAAGCCACTATTACACGGCTACACTTCGGCTCTAGCTACGGCGGTTACGACTTTACATCGTTGCGCGATATGAATATTATTTAAAAGTGTCATGTTGTGAGTATGTGTGTCTGTGTGTCTCTGAGCTGAAAGAAAACACTAACTACTAAAGACTAAAGTCTAATGGGTTTTCTCTACCAGGAAAGCTTCATATACGTCAGGGCATTTTCTAGAGCTGTTATATATGTATATCGTTACTAGTAGCTAAGCCTAATGCATTTTGGAAATATGTATATAAAGAGGAAACGCGGGGCTAGATATACAGCTTAAAACCATCCTAAGTGAAATATGAAATTAAAATAGTTAAAGTCATTAGAGGGTCCATAACAGAGAACATGATCGGATCAGTAGTAATTGAAATCTTAAGATTCAGACAAAAAAAACTTTGTACTTTATTTAAAATTAATAAGGTACAAATTCATGATTTTCAAAAGACTTTAACTAGAAAGATAAAGGTATCGTAAAAGTTTTCATTTTGAAAGTGGCGTAATTTCATTAATTGCAAACTTTTGGGTTTTCGGTTTTTCTTCACTTTCGCCTGGGAATGTAAAATTTTGATTTTATCAGAGGCTATGAAAGATAGATGCTTGATTTTTTAGTGTAAATTCCTTTAGTTATGTAGGTATGTAGATTAAGATCTCGCTCACCACTGAACCAATTGTGAAGCTTCTAAAAGTCCAGGGAAAGTTGATAATTATTTTGATGGAGGGTACCTCCACCTTCCCAAGAGAAATCGCACATCAAAATACCCCCCCCCCTTTTTTATTTAAAACCGTAACCCCTAGTGTTTAAAAAAGACAATAAGCAGCCCTTTTGTTTAAATAGTTTATAAATATTTAAAAATAATATAAATTTGATTTGATTTGATTGTTATAATTCCATGCGGACCAAGAGGTTCATTAAAGGAATATCATATTGTCTCAGGAATCAAGTGTCTATTAACAATTTTTTTTCAACTTTTAAAAGCATCATTTTCACTGGATTCATGCATTGGATTTTGTGTTTTTAGTTTTTCTTTAAATTTATGAATTTAATACTTAAATTCTATTGAAATTGCAAAAAATGTGGGAAAGGTAAATAAATTATTATTGGCTAGCAGCTGAGAAAACAAGATTTTCTACAATTGTTTTATTTTTAGCAACACTACTTACAAAATTTGTTGGTTTGGTAGGTTTATATGTTTCCCAATAAAACATATAAACATGCTGTAATCCAGAGATCTAAAAGGAGAAGGCATTGGCCGATAAAATCATGTATATGCCCAATGGTGATACACAAAATTACCCATTCTGTAAATTACAATTGGTAGTTGAATCGTTTGAACGCTCAAATTAATTAACCAACCAATCAAAAACAACTAAAAGTCCCAAAGATTGTTGAGGCAATAAGAAAACGTTAATATAAAACTTTGGGGTACTAGTGTAATAAACAGCCCATTGTCTCCTCTCTCTCTCTCTCTCTCTCTGGCTGAAATGCGTACAATAAATATTCACTTTAAGTATGTTATCATTAGGGTTGGGCCGGATACTTTTTTAGCCGGATACCGGATATCCGGCTGATTTCTTAACCCGGATATCCGTTTCCGGTCGGATATCTGGCCGACGTTCGATATCCGGCAAATTACCGGATAACCGGATATCCGGCGCTAAAAATCAGCCGGATATCATGTAACCGGATAAATTTGATATCCGGTATCCGGCCGGATATTGAAAATGACCGGATATCCGGCCGGATAACCGGCCAGACCAGATATCCGGCCCTACCCTAGTTATCATTATATCATTCTGCTATGTCGATAATATGTCAGTAAAAGACAATTTTAAGGAGGGAGAGGACATTGGGCTAGTCCCAAAGTTTTATAATAATGTTTTCCTATTAGTTGGTTTAACAATTTTGGGGACTTTTGTTGAAATTTGATATTGGTTGGCTCATTAAGTTGAGTGTCTAAACGTTTCAACCACTAATTGTAATCTACAGAAGTAGTAATTCTGTATATCAACATTGGGGATTTACATCAATTTATCGGCCATTGTCTTATTCCTTTATATACCTGATAATTCTGGAACCTTTGTACATAATCATACTAGTTGTTATTTAATTCATTTTGGTGCAATCTAGTCTAGAAAAAATCAGACCAAATTAGGCCTTTAAGGAATCTGGATTTTAATTGTTTGGTTTCTAAACCAATTTTTCTTTCTTGTTACTTGAATTGTTGAAAGTGGTACTTTTCTACAATAAGCCCATACGTTGTCCTGTTGTAGCAGATCGTCCTTTCTAATTTTGTATGGTGATTATTGTAGCCATTAGGTATATATTTATTGACATAAAGTTCGCACGTTCTTTTTCACGAAGTTTTTACATGTAATAATCATCCTATTATCTACCTTCTTTTTGATAGGGATTCTCGGGACGATAAAGTACACTTTTTAGCTCTGTTTTTAAAGATGCTGTAATCCTTGTGTAATAGTTATCTTACACGTGTACTTTTGTATGTTTGCAATTTTCTAGACTTTTAAACATTTAATTAGACATTCTAAGAATGTACTCTTCTTTTGTTCATCTATGAACAGGGCTTAGTAGCAGGGATCTAAAGGGATAAGACGATGGCCAATGTATTGATGTACACCCCAACGGATGATACACAAAATTGCCCCTACTGTAGATTATAATTAGTGGTTGAAACATTTAGACATTCAACTTAACGAATAAACCATTCAAAATTCAATAAAAGTCTCCAAAGTTGTTAAGCTAATGAATAAGAAAGCATTTTTTAAAAACTTTGGGGACTGGTGTAATAAACACCATATTGTTCCCTCTCTCACTGGCTCGGCAGCCAACATAGGATAGCTCGGCTGCTGACAATTTGACAAAATAAAAGAATGCTTTTAACAAATAAACAATTTAATTAAACGCTTTTATTCGTATTATTCGAATCCGGTGGAAAGGAACCGGTTCTTATCCATACGAAAAAATTATGTCTAACATCGTATTATATCCAGCTTTCTACGAATATAAAAATGTACAATCATAAGATTAAAACAAGGTTTTTAGCCTGTGCCATCAGCGTCTCTGGGCTAAAAAAACTGGCTTCAATCTTAGAATTGTACATTTTATATCCGCGGAAAGCTGTTTATAATACAATGCGAAAAATAACTATTCTTTAATCATGGTCGGTCCGTACTTAACATATTGGTCTTATTGTTAAATTAATCATGTTAGAATTGCCCTATCGATTTCAAACTTTGCATGATGATTCCTATACCCGTTAGGCACGATTAAGAAAATGCGGTAACTCTAAAATCGTTACAAGTCCATACCTCCATAAACATGTTGATTTTTAAGTGATATAATTATCCTATTCATCTGATTTTTGTAATAATGATTTCTATTAAAACAAGGAACACTTTTGTAAGCGATTCATCTCTTTTATCAAGTCCTAAAAAATGTGTCCCTTAATACAGTATACTGTATTTAAGCAGTTTTGCAACAAATATGAAATTTGTTTAGACTTTTACATTTATATTCTGCTCTACGAGTGTTAATTTTCATTTGTCTTATCGTTCCGGTGCTTCGCTTTTATTGATGTTGTCATCCCTGTTTGATATAAAAGACCGTACTTTTAGTTGATATCATATAGCGAGAGACAAACCCATTGTTTAACGCATTGTTGTACGCTTGAATCACAAATAAAACTTAATAAAATCACGTACCACTGAAATCAGCAAAGCAATTTATAGTGCAAATAAAAAGTCAATTTGTCACCAAACGCCTGTAAATAGTTATTTACTGCATTGTATTATAGACAGCTTTCCGCGATTATTCAAATAGAAAATTACAAAACTGGTTTTATGCATGTAATTTTTATTTCAATATTCGTAGAAAATTTCTGTAATAAATGCTATGCATGATTTTCAGAATGGCTTGGAGCTCAGCTTCTGTTTTTGTACAGTAACTATTTTAAACATAAGATTTTTAGGTATCTTTTATCCCATTGTATTAAGTAAGATTGTATTTTTCTGTAGCGAAGGATCTTGGTAACTGCTGAACAGATATGGTTCACCAACCTCCTCTTTTTATCTTTTTAAAACTAAAATTGAAGGTTAGGGGTGGGGGTCGTATCCCCTTGCATTCTAAGTGCACCTAGAGGCCTTTGCGGGGGCGTACTGAAATACACAAAAAATAAAACCAAATTTTAATTTAACTTTTAAAGGCAGGTATTTTAATTGTTAGTTGCCCCTATACTTGTAAAGTTGAGTACACTTTTGGTCTACTAGGTGTCCAGTTCACGTATATAAAGGGATAAGACAATGGCCATTAAATTGATCTACATCCCTAATAATTATAGACAAAATCACCCCATCCGTAGATTACCAATTAGTAGTTGAAACGATTGGACACTAAACTTGATGAACCAACCAATCAAATTCAAAATAAGTTCCCAAAGTTATAAGGCCAATGAATCAGAAAACCTTATAATAAAACTTTGGGGACTAGTGTAATAAACAGCCCAATGTCGCCTCCCTGTATTCGGTTAAAGTTTTGATTAATAAGTTTGAAAATAAATGGTTGCTTGTTAGTATTAATGAATTTGTGGTTATTTGTTTTGTAATGAATTCATGATTAGGTTTGCAGTAGCGAAGCTGCTTCATAAATATTACATGTTGTTGGTCTGTAATGATCCCGTTCTAAATTAATTTAAGACACTTAATACCTGAGATGATACCATGGCATATGAATTGATGAATATCCTTAATGACGATAAACAAAATTATTCCTTGTGTAGATTATAACAATTAGTGGTTGAAACATTTGGACACACAACTTAGTTCAACCAATTAAAATTCTATAAAAGTCACCAAAGTTTCAATGCCAACGAATAAGAAACGATATTATAAAACTTTGGGGACTAGTGTAAAAAAACAACCCAATATCCCCTATTCTATCTCCCAACTTCATCCATTATATCTTTTTTCTAGCTGATTCATTTTAAGCGTTTTTTTTTTATTTTAAGATTGAACTATTTTCAATTGGTCTATGTCTATAGAATGTTAAAATTGTTTTTAAAAACTATGCCATTACTTAAAGTATCTATCCTTGTGTTTTGTGTATGAGTATGTGTGTGTGTTTGTTTGAGTGTGTGTGTGTGTGTGTTTGTGTGTGTGTGTGTTTGTGTGTGTGTGTGTGTGTTTGTTTGAGTGTGTGTGTGTGTGTATAAGTGTATAGACATTGCAAAGCATAAGTGCAAGTTGGTTAGAAAGAGGGCCTAAAAAGTGTCTGTCTATAGTGTGCTCAAAAATCAGCAAACTTTTGCTAAATCTAGAAAAATCAGCTTAAAATTATGGTAAAAGACTTCTCAGTAAAATGTACGATTAACTGTCTCCTCCTTTTGCTACCTATGGTCTTGTTGAACTTATGTATCATCAAAAATTGAGCAAATTTAGCTGCCATTTTTGGACGATTTATTTTACCAATGAGCATCTAATTTACAACTTACTTAGTCCGTTGGTCAGTTGGTCTGTCAGTGATGCTTAGGGTGACAATGGAATTTTACAGGAGACATATTTGTCGACAGAGGATCTACTCTACAATTTTGTTGGTCCCTCGGTCAATTTGCAATTTGCATTTTAAATCAATTCATATTTGTCTTTCTCACGTAGTATTACAGATAGATGGGTAAATTTTGTTATCTAGATTCATTTCACAAATAAGCATCTACTCAATATTTTTTTTAGAAAATTAATCTTTTTGTCTGCTATCTAAGATAGGTATATAGATTTTATGGTGGATATTCTGCTGTTTAAAGTATAATTACTTATTCAATATGTATATTTGTCTGTCAACTATGCTTTTATTTTAAAAATAAATTATTAGATATTTACAAGCCTCGCTACTTGGATGTTGTCATCCTTTTTATAATAACTAGTAGAAAAAAAATTTAAAACTTTATTTTTTTCTTTTTTCGGGGATGGAGTTAAAAATCCGCCAAAACCGTTAGCCAAATATTTTTGAGATGGGTACTTTGAAAAATAGCGACCAATCGATTCAGCGGATATAAATATCTTAAGCTTTAGACGTACGGACAGACATTATTCTACTTTGTTTGATAGATTATTAAGCCAAAACTGTTGTTTTTCTTGTACACCCTAAATAGCCTTCTCATAATGATTTATCTATACACATATCCAGACTTAGATTCCAGGCAGTGAGGGGACATTGGGATGTTTATTACACTAGTCCACAAAATTTTATAATAACTTTTTCTCATTCTTTGGCTTAACAACGTTGGGGACTTTTAATTGGTTGGTTCATTAAGTTGATTGTCCAAACTTTTCAACCACTAATTGTAATCTACAGAAAGGGTAATTTTATGTATCATCAATCGGGATGTACATCAAGTTAACGGCCATTATCTTATCCCTTTAGGTCCCTGCATAGATTCAGTACAGATGGATAGATACAGAGAGAAAGATAATTATCAACAAGGATGACAACATCCATAAAAGCTACGCTCAACATATCATACAGTAGGACAAACGAATATCAACAAAAGAATTGGTGCAAGCGTTTTAAAGTACCTATATACAGTGTTTTTTTTTATGAGAACTTTTTTGAAAACCATTTTACCCCACTTATAGTTATCAGAATTTAATGATTAATGGCTCATTTTCTTCGTTTTTTATAACCATTTATAAAACATCAAAAAAATATTTTAGTTTTTATTAAAAAAGTGCAGTAAAATCATAGATTCAAAACCTAGGTGTCAACATCTAAAAATGGTTTTAGTTAAAAATTGATACAGATACTTTTGGGGACATGTACTTAAACACATCAAAGTTTGAAGTCCATATCTCAACCAGGGAGGGAGTACTGGCCCCCCCAAAGTCGACTACTGAAAATCCAATTTTTTTCTTGCAAAGGGTAGAAGATTTGAGCTTAAGAAAAATGCGCTAAAACCAATTTTAGATGTTGACACCTAAGTTTTGAATTTTTAATTTTACTGCACTTTTTAAATAAAAACTGAAATATTTTTTTGATGTTCTATAAATGGTTATAAAAAACGAAGAAAACAAGCCGTTAATCATTAAATTCATAACTAGAAGTAAGGTAAAATTGCTTTCAAAAAAGTTCTCATAAAAAAAACACACTGTATAAGTATTATAACAAGGATGACAACATCCATGAAAGCGAAAAACTGAAACGGTAGGACAAACGGACACTAACACTTGTATAGTATCAAAACCGAATAATCAGAATATAAATGTATAAATGTCGAAGCAAAATTGTAAGTAAAATTGTTGAAAAACTGCTTGATACAGAATAATGTTTATGGACATACTTACATTTTTAGAACTTGATTATAGAGTTGCTTCGCTTATAATATTGTACTTTGTTGTCCCAGGAATCAGTATACTAAAAATCAGATCAATCGGATTATTAGATCACATAAAAAGAACACAGTAATAGTGTCTGACTGATTATGACGTAACAAAAAAAAATAGCCAATGAGAGGCCGTTATTAACCAATGGTAAAATTTATAGTGGCCTCTCATTGGCTAACTTTTTTGTTACGTCATAATCAGTCAGACACTATTACTGTGTTCACATAAAAATTTGTTGTTAAAAAAGTAAAAAAATCAACATGTTTAAAATGGACGTACGGACATTCTGGTAATGATTATAGAGTTGCTAAATCTTGCCTAACTACTACAGGAATCACCATGCAAAGTTTGAAATCGATAATTCTAACATGCCTAAATTAGCGAAAAAGCTATCCGTTATGGACGGACGGACCGACCCTAATTATAGAAAAGCTTCGCTTTTAAAAATAAATACATAGTAGAACTATAGAGATGTTTTGCATATAACATTGTCCTGAGGATGGTTAAACAAAAAATAGATAAATGTATAACATATTTTATTATATAAAATGTTGTTGAAAAAGCTGAAGTTCATCGTGCTTATAATAAACAACTTGACTTTTTGTTAATTATAATAGAATTTCTTCCTAAATTGTATTTGATGTTACAGGATAATTATACAAAATCTAAATCGATAGGGCGATTCTTTTATGCCTAAATTAAGGAATTATACTTTAAGAAAGAAAATGACTCTAAATATAGAAAAGCTTTGCCTTTAAAAATGGATCTGGTAGAAAAAGGAGGTTCATTATGCGAAAATTATGGAAAATAATACAGTAGATTATCTTTCATTCTTAACCCTTACAGATCGGGCCCCAATTATAACCTTATAGGATTAGAGGAGGGTTGTCTCTAAGAGCCCCCCCTCTATCTAGGCTCCTGCTACAGATAGAGATGTAAAAAAAAATTTCTGGTGGTTCATGTGTATTTTTAGAGAAAATTACTTTTTCTAGTCATAGCGGTCAGACCGCTCCTCAGCCGCTTTTTAGCGGCCAGCCACTAAATATTAAAACAGCTTTAAAGCGGCCAATTTTAAATCTAGGATTACCAAATTTTAGGACGAACTTTTATTTTTCATAACAAAAAAATTACTTTTTCGGACCATCCCCGAAAAACGGCAAATAAGGAATCCGCCATTTTTGGTGGTTACGGCGGTAAAACGGCGCTTGGCGGCGCTAATCAATATTTTCATCTGTTTATGATCACAATAAAAGACTACATACAAAAATTGGCTGGTCTAGAGCTGTTTTAAAATTCGGCAACTGGCAGCCTAAAAACGGCAAAACTACAGGTAGGAAATAAATAAGAAAGAAGCCACAATATTCATGATATGTGTCTATAGTATAAACCGGACAAAAAATCGGTAATAAAATTGGTCAGGGAGCGGTCAAACGGTCATAACACCACTTTTCTCAGATCTTTATTGATATCTAAGTATTCACAAAAAAAAATTTTTAGGTCTCTTGACCGGACACCACGACTGACACAGACCAGATATCCTTATAAATTCAACTCTTGCCGATGTATAATTACTAAACTTTAAAAGTCATGAGGTCACAGCTCTCTATCTTACCTAAAAAAAAATGACATTGAAAAAACTAGAGGGGGGGCCCTAAGAGACCAACCCCCAATCTGTAAGGGTTAAAAAATAATAACAATTTGAGAGTGTATTCTGGTGTTTTTACTCAAACTTTAAGAACTTTAAGTTAACTACCCTTCATTTTTAAAAATAAATGGAAAGTAATGGGAGGATTGAGAGGAGGGGGGTTTATTTTTTCGTTTCTTTATTGATCACTTTGTATCAGACCATGTCAGGTTATATTTGTTACTGGGCTCACCCTAAGAAGGTTACATAATTTTTTCCCCATATAAGGACATTTTTGTCTATAAGTAAGTGCAGCAATAACAAGCTAACAAATAAAACAGACAAACGAACAATGATAAATGCAGACTTTACTTATAGAATGAAAGAACCAGAATATTATTTCAAAATCCGAGCAAATTTTTTTTAGACACTTCTATAACCTGGGATTTAAAGACCAAATGGCCGATAAATTGTTGTACATCCCCAATAATCATGATAAACAAATTACCCCTTCTGTACATTACAATGAGTGGTTGAAACGTTTGAACACTCAACTAAATGAACCAACCAATTAAAATACACTAAAAGTCCCCAAAGTTGTTGAGCCAACAAAAAAGAAAACGTTATTATAAAACTTTGAGACTAATGTCCCCTTTCTCTCTGACAAATAATCTTAACACTTTTATCGACATACTAACGTATTTATGAATGATTAAAGAGATCACAATTTCGAAACTAATGAGAAAACTAATCAAAATGATGAAAATCATAGAGTTGCTACGCTTTCTACATTATACAATAATGCTTCAAGAATCATGCCGAGTTGAATATCAATAAGACAATTCTAACATGCCTAATCTAGCAATCAGTTACGTAAAGACAAACCAACACTTCAACTAAAAATTCAAACTATTGGATGATTTTATACAAAGTCGATGGACAGAGAAATATAAATAGTTTCAATAGATATATAAATTCTTCTATTCTCCAGGGATATTAAGGGATAAGACAATGGACAATAAATCTATCTACATCCCTTATGAGGATAATATAACTTTCCATTCTCAAGATTTGTTGAAAAGTTTAAACACTACTAGCCTAGAACCAATCAATAACAATTCAATACCCAAATTTTTTTAGCCAAAGAATAAGCTTTATAAAACCAGTGTATTTTTTATTCCAATAATCTCTCCCTCCCTGCATTCCATTTTAGCATGGATTCATACTTTTGTGATTTACCAATGTCAACCAGTCGTCTGGGTATGTGAAGCAATCTTTCATTGTATAGTGCGTAGCTTATGTATGATGGTGTATGTAGCTTGTAGATCGAAATTTTGAATTTGTTGCAGGAATGTTGTTTTAATGATTTAAATTGTTTTAAAATGTTTTTCATTGTTTTCAATTTTTATCAATGAATTTCAATGTTTTCAATTTTTATCAATGAATTTAAATATTTTACAATGTTTTTAATTGGTTTTCAATATTTTTTTAATGTTTTCAATGTATTTCAATGTATTTCAATGTTTATCAATGTTTACTAATGTTTTTCAATGTTTTGAACTCTGAAAAACATTGAGATAAAAACACTTTGAACTCAAAACATTGCGAGAAAAAAATCCTCCAATAAAAACATTAAAAAAAATATCCAAAATGCTAAACTTTCTTTTGAAAATCATTTCTTGTCATTATCTAAACAAAGCCATAAATTTAATGAGGTAGCCTTTTGGTTATCCCTTTTTATTAAAATTTGTTCAGGTTTACTTTTCTGAATGTTGAGAAGTTCTTTATAGTGTCTATAAAAATGACATCATATATAATAGTATTATTATCATAATTATCAAAACCTCGAATATTGTTGTTCCTGTGGTGTGTGAGCAAAGATGTAACTTGAAGCAAATAGTTTGAATTGCAAAAGTTATGCCCTTGTCTTAGAAATGTCAAATCAATCTTCAAGATGTCCCTCGAACATAAAAAAGTATGTCTAAGTTTGTCAGGGAGGGAGGTGACACTGGCCTGCAAATTTTAATGGTACCCACAGTTTTTTAAATACATTTTCATATTAAAACCACTGAACCAATACGGTTCTCCTTTACAAGGTTGCTTCTCATAGGTCCTGAGATGGTTTTAATATATTTGGTGGGAGGGTACCATAACCCTACCAAGAAAAATCGCCCCAAGAAAGGATTACAACCCCCCCCCCTGATAATCATAATAGAGGTCTCTAGGGGCGTAGCTGCTAATTTTAATGAATAAGTGTCCGATTGGGCATATACATTAATCTAATGTCCATTGTCTTATCCCTTAAGATCCGTGAAGTTTGTCTATGGTTGTTTTCTAAGTTGACAGTATTTGTCTGGGTATGTGACTTTATCATTTATTTATTTACATTTGTAAAAATGCAGCTTTTCTATAGTTAGGGTTGTTTTTTTCCGTCCATCCATCCCTCTGTCCGATTATCCGTCAGCTCTTTTCGTTAATCTAGACATGTTAGAATTGTCCTACCGAATTTAAACTTTGCATGGTGATTCCCATAGTCTTAGTGGGGAGATGGCTCGAAAGAAAACTTGGATCATATGCAGTTCACTGCATATGATTTTCTAGGTAACGATCTCGCAGCGCACAAAAATGCACGAAAATTGGTTATTTTACACATAAATTCTTCAGATAAGCTTTCTCTGTGCATCAATTACTATTCCAGATTATTTATTGGCATTCTTATGTGCTTATGTATGCGAACATAACATGTACAGTCATCCATTAGGCCTGTATACTGTACAGTCATCCATTAGGCCTGTATAGTTCATATATTTTTGAAAATAATCGTTACAAGGAACATTTTACTGTGAACTGCACTAGATCTGATAACTTTTATCCATGTATTCATGCAAAGAAAGGATCAATATAATTATCTCATTAAAATTACATGTAGCTAGGAACCTTTAATCCTTGAATTGATTATGATTCTCCTATATTGATATTTTTAGCTTTTGCAACGGCCATACCTGGCTTTAGAACTACCAAACCCAGCCAAAATTATGTGAATGTGTATTAATTAGTAAAATATGTATAAAATTTTATGTATTTGAAATTATATGGAACCCGATTGTTTGAGTTTTTTTTCTGAGTTTTTTCTATCTTAAATAAAAATGAAAAAAGATCCTTTATTCATTAATTAATTGTACTTTTAGATAAGCAGAAAATAAAAATTGTCAAACGTACTTTCTTTGTCACCGAAAGTGAAATAAAAATGCACTTGTTAATGTTATTATCTTTTGTTGTGACTGTAATTGATAATAAATTCTTTACTAATAACTTTACTAATATATAAGCAAACAGGGATCCAAAGGGATAAGACAATGGCTGATAAAACGATGCACATCCCCACAAATTTATCCCGAGAGTACAGTTAATGGTTGAACAAAACTCAATGACTCCACCAATCAAAATTCAATAAGGTCCATAGAGTTGTTATGCCAACGAGTAAAAAAGCGTTATTATAAAACTTTGGGGACTAGTGTAATAAACAGCCCAATGCCACCTCTCTCTGATAAGGAACAGTTTACTTTCAATGGTTTTTTTATAAATTGCTGAGGAATGTAAAAAGCCACAAAAGTTCTAGAGAAGCTTCACACAGACAAGTTTAACATTGGATTTTAAATAGAATTTTTAAGCAAGTTACATATCTTTAAAAGAATCTTTAGAAAACTTCTCATATTACTTACCAAGTAGCATTCTTTAAATATCTTCGTGTTCACATTTAGTTTTTTTTTGACGATTTTCCTTATGCTAACAATTTTAAAAGGTCAGTCCGTCCGTCTGGAACGGACAGCTTTTCTCGTTAATTTAGGCATATTAGAACTGTCCTATCGATTTCAAACTTTACATGGTGATTCCTTTAGTTGTTATGTACGATTTAGAAAGCGCAGCAACTCTATAATCATGACCAGAATGTTCGTACGTTTATTTTAAACATGTTCAGTTTTTTATTCTTTTTTTGTTCTTATTTTGATATTTGTGGAAAATTGTTTATAATACAATGCCTTACATGATTTTTCTTTAAGGCTTTGAACCGGATCTAATCCTGCGGATATTAATTGGTTTCAAAGTCATATCGATATGGAATAATTGGCGGGGATTGCGTGGCTGCCGATCCATGATAATTATCAGAGAGAGAGAGGGGACATTGGGCTGTTTATTATATATTACACATGTCCCCAAAGTTTTATAATAATGTTTTCTTATTCGTTGGCTTATCAACTTTGGAGACTTGTAATAAATTATGATTAGTGTTCAAACGTTGCAACCAATAATTGTAAACTACAGATGAGGTATTTATGTATATCATCATTTGGGATGTACATCAATTTAACGGCCATTGTCTTATAACTTTAGATTCATAATGATAATACAATAATTATTTTATATATATTTTATTGTAATAATCATAAATGTCTGGCTGTACAATTTAAATAACATGGAAAATAAAATAAAAATGATAAAATCTTTTTATGCTGCATGCGCCATCAAATAAAAGTGACCACTGAAGAATCACATACATCTAAAGGGATAAGACAATGGCCGATAAATTGATGTTCATCCCCAATGATGATACACAAAATTACCCCCTTTTGTAGATTATGATTAGTTGTTGAAACATTTGCACTCTGAACTTCAATATTCAATAATGGTTCCCAAAAATGTTAAGTAAATGTTGTTATAAAACTTTGGAGACTAGTGTAATTAACAGCCTAATGTCCACTCCCTCCCAGGGAACATCAGCAAATCAAGTCTGCACAAATAGAGACTCCTCATTTTTTATTTGCCTCAGGAAACCTTTTATATGTTAGGTCAGGTAAGATTAAGTTATATTGGGTACTCTTAATCCCCGCAGGGTTAGGGCAGTGCAGGTATAAGCATCGCATGTTATAGTAGGCATTGAAAAAAAGAATCCCCTCCCCTAGTTTTTAATTTATTTTAAAATAAGGGGATGGATGTTTCAGTGCTCGACATTGAACTTGAAGGGAAATCACCCTCAAAACATTTGTGGATTTTTACAACAAAAAAATTAAAAATTCCCTTTTAATATTCATCTAATGGTTACTGTTAATCACCTAATAACAAAAGAAAATGAAATATCAATGTACTAAAAGCATGCAAGCACAAAATATATAAAATATATTTGTTGGACTGTTTATATAATACAACAAATTATATATATTTGCCTAATTTTTTTGTGGGGGATACCATTTCCATAAATAATAAAATGTTAAATTCTTTATGACTTTTTAAAAATATTCTACTTTAGAAAAGATTCATTTTATTGTAAACCCAACTTAACCCTAGAAAGGTGGTTACTAACATTTATAAACTAACTAACATATACTAAATAAGAAAATTCCATGAAGTAGCGGGACAAAGTGTCTCAAAAATCAGCCATGTGACGTCATAAAAATGAGGGATTATCTATCTCTTTTTTGGGGGCTTTCTTTCCCATTTCTCCTCTCATCTCCCTCATTTTTATGACGGAACTTGGCTGATTTTTTATTATACTTCCATGAGAGGAAAGCCTTATTGTTCCAGCAGTCAGAGGAATCTTTATAAACAGAAATACATACACATACTACCCCTGCTCCATTAAGATATTAGCAATTTTATTATTTTTTTTTGTTTTTGTTGCTGTAATTTTTAAACACAATTGAATAATATTATGCTTGAGCATAAAAAGTCAGGAAGGGATGGGACATTGAGCTTTTTATTATTTTATTATTCGTTGGCTTATCAACTTTGGGGACTATTATCAGATTTTTATTGGTGGGTTCATTAAGGTGTGTGTCCAAACGTTTCAACCATTAATTGTAATCTTGAGAAGTGTTAATTTTGTGTATCATAAATAAGGATGTACATTAAATTATCGATCATTGGCTTATCCCTTTAGATCCCTGATAAAAAGTGCAAGTTGTCAATGTCTAATATAAATTCCGCACAGTCAAAATTTGGCACCAGTCAACCAGTTACACTAGACTCAGCAGTTTTAAATTTCACAGTGGGATAAACACAAAAATTATGGATATTTTAAGTAAAGATTTGGCACCAGTCAACCAGTTACACTAGACTCAGCAGTTTTAAATTTCACAGTGGGATAAACACAAAAATTATGGATATTTTAAGTAAAAATTTGGCACCAGTCAACCAGTTACACTAGACTCAGCAGTTTTAAATTTCACAGTGGGATAAACACAACAATTATGGATATTTTAAGTAAAAATTTGGTACCAGTCAACCAGTTACACTGGACCCAGCGGTTTTATATTTCACAGTGGAATAAATCTATCAATTATGAATGTTTTAAGTCAAAATCTGGCACCAGTCAACCAGTTACACTAGACTCAGCAGTTTTAAATTTCACAGTGGGATAAATCCATCAATTATGGATATTTTAAGTAAAAATTTGGTACCAGTCAACCAGTTACACTGGACCCAGCGGTTTTATATTTCACAGTGGAATAAATCTATCAATTATGAATGTTTTAAGTCAAAATTTGGCACCAGTCAACCAGTTACACTAGACTCAGCAGTTTTAAATTTCACCGTGGGATAAATCCATCAATTATGGATATTTTAAGTCAAATTTTGGCACCAGTCAACCAGTTACACTGGACCCAGCGGTTTTAAATTTCACAGTGGCATAAACACAACAATTGTGGCACCAGTCAATCAGTTTCATTGGACTCAGCGGTTTTAAATTTCACAGTGGGATAAATCTATCAATTATGAATATTTTAAGTCAAAATTTGGCACCAGTCAACCAGTTACACTGGACCAAGCGGTTTTATATTTCACAGTGGGATAAATCTATCAATTATGGTATTCTAAAACAAAATTCGGTACCAGTCACATTGGACCACTTTCAAAGTCAAAATATCATGTAAAATTATGGAGATTATAAAAGTGCACTATTTACCAAGAAATCAACAGACTTACATGCAAACATCCGGTTTCACTCAAAGGGTCTATTCGAGCACAACCCAACCTCCCCCTATTTTGAAATACATTGAACATAAAGGGAGGTATGTAGCTTTTTTATGTTAGGTTAGGTTCCATTGGGTTACAAGGTAACCCAGTAGTGTTAGGGCACCACAGGTATAGGATCCGCAGGGTTAGGGTCCCACACAGGGGTAGCGTTGGAAAAAAAAATTACACTGTGCACCAGACTTTAGTTGTAACTCATTTAGATTATAATATATTTGCCTCTGGGTCCAGTACACCACTTATCATGGTTTAAGATTTAGTAAACATATTTCAAATCCAATTAAATGCTGTTGGATCAAAACCAGTTCTGAGCCATACTTATAAATCATGTATTGTATCGTATTATAGGCAATCTTACAATTTTGCATTGTTATATCTGCAAATGCTTTCTGTAGTCCTATGCAAATGGCTGTATACAACAGTTGTGAACCATACTAAAAAAATCTACAACTAAAATAAAAATCTTGAATTAATTTTTGTTTTGTTGGCCCAAAAGCAAAAGTTAGATAGAGAGAGAAAGAGAGAGAGAGAGAGAGAGAGAGAGAGAGAGAGAGAGAGAGAGAGAAATTATTTCTAAGAATAAAATATCACACATAGCATATTATTGAACATGTATTTACTTAGACTAAGATAGTAAAAACAGACAATCTTTTTTTTCGGCTGTTGTATTATACCAATTTCCATGAAAATTTATATATAGTAGATCTAGATAAAAACAACCTAGAGGAGGGAATTCCTTGAGGAACTGAGAAAGAAGAATTTTTCATCTTTCAGTGAAGCCTCTACTGAGGCCCAATTCAAAGATAAATGGAGAACCATTGTGCGTGGCCTATGCTCTGGAAAGAAGAGATAAATGGCGATGATGATGAGATCTAGATGGTCCATAATCCGTCATAAGGGAAATTTAAGCAGCCAAAGACAATTGATTTTTTATACATCAGTCTCATGATATATATAATTTTTTGACTATATAATTTAAAGAAAGCTAACTTTATATTAAGAAATTCAACTATTCATTGTTGACTTATTATAAAAGTTTTGTCAAATGCTTTACATTGTACGAGGGGAGAACTTTTTAAACACGTTATAATTTATCAAAGAGAAGCTTTATCTTATAGCTTTATAGCTGACTAATTACGCGAACTAAATATAGAAATAACTGCCCTTTCAACAAATTCTTTACACTTTCTAATTAATAATATAGCGGGTTTGTTACTCCTTTCTTTTCCTATTGCCTAAATTATATCTATTTCCTGAAAACAAACATTCCACCAGTTAATGACAATTACCTACAGAGTACTAATCTAAAATTGCTTATTTCTAATTATTGTAAAGGATCTTAATGGACAAGACCATGGCCGATACATTGATGTATATCCCCAAATGATAATACACAAAATTGTCCCTTCTGTAGATTACGATTAGTGGCTGAAACGTTTGGACACTAAACTCAATGAACCAACCAATTAAAATTCAATAACATTCGCCTAAGTTTGTAATCATAACAGGTGTGTGACAGTTTGTAAGTTCATAGATTTTTGAGATGATCGATACCAGGAACATTCTATCATGAACTAAATCCCATATTATAGACATATGGACATACCATTGTTAAAGAATGGCTGCGCTGCTAATAGTGATGGAAATTTATCTGAAAAATTTTGTTGCCAAATTGTCAACGCTAGAAAATTGGAAAAATATTAGAGCTCTTTAAGAAAATCAAATGCTAGAAAATTTCTTCCAAATAAGGTTCACTTTTTTAGTACGATAATATTTAATCCATAATCTTTAAAAAAAAACTTAAATCCTGCCAAAAGCAAAGACATTTTTGTACTCAATTTATACTAAAGATGCTATTCAGATTGAATTTTTTGTATTCTTGTTTTAAGTTAGGTTAGTTAGGATTATAACATCCTTGCCAGTAAAGAATCTCGCAGCTCATAGTGTCTCTAAAAAGGGGACAATGTTCCAACATTTGGCTAAACTATGCCGATTAACTTCATAATCCCTTTAATACAACGTCATTAGAGATAGTTTATCCAAGTGTCGTAACATTTGTCCACTTTTTGAGACACTATAAGCTGCTTCAATAAAGGATTAAATGAAAGCTCCATTTTTAATTTTTTTTCACTTGCAATTTTTCTCAGAATGGTTACTTTAGCGAAGATCTAATGTTTTAAGCAATTAACAAATCCTGTAAAAACTTTGAGTAAAAAGTTCGCCAATTATTGGTTCCCATATTCTATACGGGATAAATGAATTACACATTCTGGTGTTTACAATTAGTGGTTGAAACCTTTGGACGTCTTTCTGTTTGTTCTCAAATCCTAATATATAAAGTAGTAAGCTTTTTTTGTCTGTAGCGAAGGATCTCGTTAATCGCTAAACCGATATGGTTCCCCTTTGCAGTAAATCTCCTTATGATTTTAGGCTATCTTGTTTTTATAAATAAGTCTAGGTATGGTTTTAGGCTATTTTCTGCCCTTCCATATCCCTTCTAATATAGATCCCCTTGATGCTACAGGCGCAACCGCTAGTATTATTATAAAATGATTAAGGTATGCTTTTCTGATAATCTTTCTGGAGTTAAAGTCACTGGGAGATAATTACTTTCATTATTAATATTTTGACGGAGAGACAAACGCACGTTCCGCGTCATAACTGAAGACGTCAAAAATAGTTCCTACTGCTGCTATGTCAAGTGCAAACATAAATAGTAGGAGTAGGGGAAATGCCTTGGCCCATAAACAGGCGCAACTCATTATCATGCACAGTTAGGACTTCTCAGACAAAGGTCGTGCAATCAAAGGGTTTATAGTCTGATTTGTATTGGGTGTTAGAGTATCGCATCACATTACACGTGAAAAGTGCTCTAGATGATCGAAGGAGAATCCCGCCCTTACGAAGTAATGATAACAGTCCCTTTATCCCTGAATGTCATACATTATTTTGCAAATTATTTTTCTTACCTCACTTTTCTTTAATTACCCTAAATTTTTCTTTATTGTAAAACAGCTTTTTTGCAAGGAAAAAATTCGCAAAAAGTAACCTTTTTAAGCCGAAAGTAAGCAATTAAGATTAATTTGGATTTTGTTTAACTAAAACGTCCATAAAAATAGTGTAAAATTAGTTAGATAGATAGATAGATAGTTGTTAGACATTAAATTAGAAAAATCAACCTTTATGATTTTAAAAATTATCTGGAAGTATAAACCTGACCCAAATATTGCAACCGAACTTTTCAATTTTTTTTCAAAGAATCCAAACGTGTATGAATTTCAAGCTTGGTCACTGCTTACGCGCGGCTGCCGACACCTTTCTCTAACATTTTCATTTAGGTTGCTAACCTAGATTCAATTATTGATCAGTTTGTTCATCCAGTAGTAGGGGAGGGAATGAGCTAAAGGATGTGGAAGGGGGTAATCGTCATTTTAGCCCAATGCGAGTTTCGCTTTATTAGAAAACAAAAAAAATCTTGTGTAAGATCTCTTTAATATATTCGTTGAATTCCTTGATAATGTATATAGAGTAGCTACGCTCGTAATATAGCATAACGCCGATAGTGTATAAGCGTGAAAAAGGAATGTTTTGTAATGAAGTTATGAGACGAATCTTTGAAATGTTTAAGGCACGACTCAGTAACATTGGGGCTAGGTCGGAAATTCATAACCAAACCACTTCTGGCGGAACCCAGTAAAAGTGTCGGACTGATTATGACGTAAAAAAAATAATTAGCCAATGAGAGGCCACTATAAATTTTACCATTAGTCAATAATGGCCTCTCATTGGCTAATTTTTTTTACGTCATAATCAGTACGACACTATTACTTGGTTCCTTCTGGCGTTTGGTGTTTACATTTAGTTTTTGTTTTAAAATTAGTAACCCCCCCTCCCTCTAAATTAATATACATAAGGACAAACATACATCCTATACAAAACTGTCAGGAAGCTCTTACAAAAAGTGCCTATACAAAAATGGGGTAAGATTTGAAAAGCTTTTGGCCGAAATTCCCCAAATAACGTCATATTAGAATAATACATTATTATAATATGACGTCATTTGGAATACTTTAGCCAAACGTTTTTTTTAACTTATCCCCTTTTTTTATAGGCACTATGAAAAATCTTCATTTAACCCTTAACAGTCGGTCCCCTTGCCGCACCTTAATAAGTTTAAATTGTTTATCTTTATGTAAATTTTATATTGGAAATATCAAAATATAAATTTCAGCGGCTGCAGTTGTACTTGGCAGCTACCAGCCGCCGCAGTCGGCGGGAAAATGACAGTGGATCTTTATGAAATTTTATACATTGTTTAGACATGTCAGGAAAGCTTAAGTTTAATATTTGAAGTCTCTAAGTCAAAAATTAAGGCCACAGGAGCCTTTCAAAGATTTATGGAGACCTGGAGGATCAGGATCTGCAGGATCATACCTGGAACCTGAAATTGACTTGAACACCTGTATTTAATTTGAGGATGTATAACTAGAGGATATTTTAGTATTTTGGTAAGATAAAATGCTTTGTTTACCTGGATGACCCTGCAAGATTTGCTGGCATCTTGTGCCCGCCAGGATGGGGATATTAAAAAAATTTCAACTCTTAGTTATGTGTCATACCCCTACTTAAAAAGTCACGCAGTTTGGGCTCTTTATCTTTTACACACAGAAAATGAGATAGAAAAAACTGGAGGGAGGTTGGCGTACAACGACTTCCCCCCCCCCCCCCCCCCAACTAATAAGGGTTAAAAAGGAGGTAATTAATCCCCTCCGATCCCCCCCCCCTGCTGCAAAGAGGATAAAAACAATACATGTAATAGGTCCTAAATTACAGAATATGTGTGGTAATACGACACCCAGACGGACAGGCCGTTTGCAGAGTTGCTTCGCTGTGACTTATGATAACAAACCCCCCGCACTAATCCTATTATATCACCATCCATCTCATGACCGCTGTTGACCCCGCACCCAGCGGTCAAACTAGCCTGCCTAAATGTGGGGAGGGGACTCAAACATGCAACTATCACGAGTCCCTCACGCGCTTATATAATCGGGAGGCGTTGCCTCCCCTTTTATCACCGCTGCCCCCACAGCCTGTCTACCGTCGGGCGCTAAGCCCTAGCGCCCCACACCCCCTTCAAACCTAACCATTGTTATATTTTGTTGTATATATATAGTAAACATAACTTGTAAATATTATTCAGTTTAAATATATAATTTCTGTATGATTGAATCCTGCTTGTTTGTTTGGTAGAATACTTAAAGGCTAGGGCTCGTTGAATCCGAACTCGTTACCCCGTGGGCCGAGAACGCTCGGCTTACCAGAACTTGGTGTCAGCGTGTTTCAATCGAGCCTTACAGAAACTAGCCTATTCTACCTCTGATTGGACCCTTTGGCAAGTAAGGGGACAATCAGCCGCCAACTGACCCGTGAGACGGCCTTTTTAGGTCGAATTTCCATCATTTTGAACGCAATATGTGGGCCTCTGGCCTACGGCAAGCAGATTTAGCCTGCTAAAAGCGCCAGTTAAGACGCTTTTTCCGTGTCGTGTAGGAGTAGCGCTAGGTGCGCAGCCACGGCAATCGGATAATTTAGCTCAGACGACTACAGAACTGAGTCTAAATTGGCAAGTGTAGCTGGGACAAGCCCCAGGACACCCAGGCCAAACCTACGAGACAGACAGCTGGGTGCTGGTCTCCCTAAGAAGGCAATGTGTGGCTGCGAAGCTTCAGCACACAAGTAAGCCCTACCACTGCGACGGATAGCAGATTTTGAGCCACAGGCACGGCAGGACGGGACATTCCCTGCCGCTGCCTCCCAGGATTCGAACCCGAGGCGCTGCAGGACGGGCCATTCCCTGCCGCCATTTTCGGGATTCGAACCAGCGGCGCTGTAGGACGGGTCATTCCCTACCGCCGTCACCCCTCTGAACCTTGCAGGACGGACATTCCCTGCTGCCAGTGCTTCCAGAATCACACCTAGAGCTCCTAGTGATAACAACACATAAGTGTGTATAAATGTCAACCAAGTGATAAAAATAAAGTATAAAATTGTTGACCAAGTGATAATTAATAAGCTCTAGTGATTCGAAGCTACAGTCTAAGCCACCATGGTAAGCGATACCACCATAGCTGCGGTGCGGCCCCCACCAAAGTTTCTGCCAACCCCAGCCGAACGAGAGGCCCCCTTGTCTCAAGGGCAGGACCTCCACTTCCCCTGCCATGTCAGGGTGAGGTTTCCTACTCCTGACCCTGCCCAGCATGTACAGGTTGATGCCATGATTGATTCTGGCAACCGTGTACCAGGGTCTGCTGTAATTTCTGAGCACCTCATGCACGCGATGGGCG
Source organism: Acartia tonsa (assembly GCF_053477335.1). NCBI lineage: Eukaryota > Metazoa > Arthropoda > Copepoda > Calanoida > Acartiidae > Acartia > Acartia tonsa. The sequence goes on along the minus strand of NC_137264.1, from coordinate 44,682,741 downwards.
TGCAACGCATGTTGATTCCGGACAACACCCAGATCCTGACTGCTAATGAGGAAGGCCAGCCCCTCCAGGTAATCGGAAAGTTAAAAGAGTTATATATGGCAGTCTCACACACTCTTATACTCCATCTATACCACGTGACTGTGGTCCGGAATCTCTCACACCCTCTGAACCTAGGAGGGTATTTTCTCAAGGAGTTCGGAACTAGGCTCTGTTTCGACATGCAACCACCTTGCTTGTGGGTGCGTGGGGAGTTTATCCCACTCCGTGGCGTCCCCATTGACCGGGAGACAGCCGAGAGAGAACTAAGCTATGAGGGGCCTCTGCCAGGCCCCCTGCCTGAGCAGCCGCGTGTGGTTGAGAAAAGCACACACTGGGTGGACGCTGAGCTCAACGCACACAAGGGAGCTAACCTGCTAGCCATGGGGTTGCCCCCAGTGCCCAAGGTGCCAAGGGAGAGCCTGCCAACAACGTTTCCTGAGATTGCCAGCCCTCCAGAACCAATCTTCTCCGCCGACACCTTTATCAACGGCCAGCCGTGTCCACCTGGCCCCCTCTACCTGGGACCTCCAGCCAGTCCACCAGCCAAGCCCGAGTCCAGACCCGTCAAGTCGCGGTCTGATGTACCCGGAGCCACACTCAACTCTCAGGCCCCAGCCTCTCCCGGCGCCGTGCCCGTCAAGTCGCGGCCGGACGCCCACGGAGCCAAAGCTGGACCCAGCACTTTGGCCTCTCCCAGCGCCGAGCCCGTCAAATCGTGGCCGGACGCCCCCGGAGCCACACCTGGCTCCGACACGTCAGCCCCTCCAGAAGCCGAGCCCATCAAGTCGCGGCCGGTGGGTCCCGGAGCCAAAGCTGACCCCGCACCAGCCACGTATAGGCTGAGCGCTGTCACTCCAACTGATGGCCAGCCACCCCAGCTCCGCACAGCCAAGCGGGTGGTCCTGCCTGGCCGCGGGGTTATGGCGGTCCCTGTTGAGCTAGTAGGCCATCGCACCAAGGATGCCATTCAACTAGCTGCCCCAGAACAGAGGTTTGGGGAGGATCTTGTTATTCCAGAGGGCCTGTATGCCCACAGGCCTGGCTCTGCCACTGTGTTTAGAGTACTGGTGGTCAATGAGGGGGAGGTGCCCCTCTTGCTGGATGCTGGCCTCCCAGTGGCAGGGGAGCTGGTCAAACCTGATATTTTAGAGGTCTCTGATACGCCTCCCCCGCGTCTCCACTCGTTCCAAGAACCTGCTGAGCCTATAGACATGCAGGAGTTGTGGGAGGCCCTGGAGATGGAAGACAATGAGTTCCTACGCAAGGACCCCTTGCTCAAGAAGGAGGTCTGGACTATGTTGTCAGAGTACAGGGACGTCTTCTCCAATTCTACCCCCGGCTGCACAGATGTGGTTGAGTTGCAGCTGCGCCTCAAGCCAGGGACCCAGCCGATCCGCCAGAGATTTAGGGATCTGAACCCGCGGCAAGAGGCTGAACTGGAGAAACAACTGGACACCTGGCTACAGGAGGGAGTTATAGAGCCGTCAGACTCCGCCTGGAGCAGCCCCCTGGTGCCCATCAAGAAGAAGGACGGGAGCACCCGCTGGGCCGTCGACTACAGAGCCCTCAACAAGTGTCTGGAGCTGGACAGCTACCCCCTGCCTAGGATCCAGCAGTTGGTGGAACGAGCTGGCGGGCACCGTGTCTACAGTGCTTTAGACGCGGTGGCCGCATACTACACCATCCGTGTGTCCGAGGACAGCCGGCCCTGCACCGCCTTCACCACCCCCAGGGGCTTGTATCAATGGAAAAGGATGCCCTTTGGCCTGGCTACGGCACCGTCTGTCTATTCCAGGTTTATTGCAGGGGTCCTAAACCCACTAGGCACAGCCAACCTCCAGTCATACCTTGACGACGTCCTGACCTTCCACCAGGATACCTGGGCCCACCTGGCCAGGCTCCGAGAGGTCTTGGAAGCCCACCGTAGGGGAGGGATCCGCCTCAAGCCAGCCAAGACCAAGTTGTTCCGATCCAAGGTGGATTATCTGGGTCACACCCTCAGCCGTGAGGGGATAGCCATGCAAGAGGACTATATTGACCGCATCTTGGACTGGCCAGCCCCTAGCACCCCCAAGGATTTGCTGGCGTTGCTGGGGTTCTTCGGATACTACCGCCTGTTCATCCCAGAGTATGCAGACCTCACCTACGAGATGAATCGGCAGAAGACGGCCAAGGCCCTAACCTGGACGCCTGAGATGGAAGCCCAGCTGCTGCAACTCAAGGACAAGTTCCGCAAGGCCCCCATCCGAGCGCCGCCCAGGTTTGATTTGCCAGCGGTGTTCCAGCTCACCACAGATTTCAGCAGCCGCGCCATCTCTGCCATACTGAGTCAATGCCAGGAGGGCAAGGAGAGGCTGATTGCCGCCGTGGGGCGCAAGACAACCGACCCTGAGACGCGCTACCCGTCCTGGAAGGGAGAGATGGCCGCCATTATGTATGGGATCCGAAAATTCCACGGCATCTTGTCCTACCGCAGCTTCCAGATCAACACTGATTCCTCTGCCTTGCTACAGATGAAATCACTGAACACATCCACAGGGATGGTGGCCCGCTGGCAGGAGGAGCTAGCGGCCTTGGACTTTACCGTCTGCCACAGGCCTGACACCCAGAATACCAACGCCGACGCCCTCAGCCGCCGGGAAGATGCCAACATGCCATGGCTAGCGCCGAAGAATTAGCAGAGCAGGCTGAGTATATCCACAACCTTTGCCAGCTAGGGGAGGCCGCAGCTAGCCGGCCTCCTGCCGCCCGACTGGATTCAGCTAGAGTATTGGAGGCCCAGACACAGGACCCCCTCCTGCTCCGTGTCCGCCAATGGGTGGCTGATGGCAAAGCCCCAACCAAGGCTGAGCTGCGTGGCAAGGAACGAGACGAGCAGCAGTACGCCAGCCGCTTCCCAGCCCTGGGGCTTGACGAGCACGGCTGCCTCACCACCACTGACCAGACTCTGACAGGAGAGAGGACAAGATACCTGCTGCCTTCGGCCCTCCAGCAGGACGCGTTCTTTCTAGCCCATGGGACCCCCATGGCTGGGCACTTTGGGATGGACGCAACTATCGCCCGCGTTGCCATGTGTCCAGAAAGTTACCAAGGAGAGGCTGAAGCAGGGGATCCACGTGCCCTCCCGCCAGGGGTATCCACAGCAAGTCCTATTCATCGACCTGGTGGGGCCACTGCCAGAGACCCCAGCTGGGAACCGCTACATCCTCACCTGCCAAGATGGATTCAGCCGGTTTGTCAGCCTCTACGCCATCCCCAACAAGCGCACCCTCACGGTGGCTGAAGCCCTGTTGCACCGCCACCTGGCCACGTTCGGATGCCCCCTGAAGATCCATTCCGACAATGGAATGGAATTTACCGGCCAGGTATTCCAGGAACTGGCCTCCAGGCTTGAGATTGGCCTGACACATCCACCACCCTACAACCCGCAGTCCAACCGAGTGGAGAGGTTTCATAGGACGCTCAACACAGGCATGCGCCTGTTCCTAGACCGAGACGATAACAACTGGGAGCCACACCTGCCTGCCATCGCCTTTGCCTACAACACCAAGGCCTGCAGATCCACTGGCGTGACCCCGTTCCTGGCCTTCTTTGGGAGAGAGGCCAAACTTCCGGTGGACATGGTTCTACGGCTGCCAGAGACCGAATATGCTTCAGTTCCAGCCAACGTCCAAGCTCTCTTGCAGTGTTACTATGCAGTGTATGATGCCATCCAGCAGAAGGAGGAGGGAGCCATCAGGAGGAGCGCGGCAGCTTACGAAGGCACGGCCAAGTATGAGGTTGGAGACTTTGTCTGGTACCTGGCCCCCCGCCTGGTGCCAGGGAAGGCAGCCAAGATTACCAAGAGATGGACTGGCCCTTGGAAAGTAGTGAGGAAAGCTACAGAAGTCCATTATGTCATTAAACCTGCCGCTCCAGTAGCCAGGATCTCAGAAGTTACCGCGCATGTAGGCCGACTGCGCAAATACACTGGAGATGTGACTGCCCACCAGATCCCAGAAGACATCCAAGTTGACATGGACGGCGACGAGGATGCCACCGAGCTGCCAGTTGGAGCGGCGGCGCCCGCAGCTAGCAACCCAGGAGAGCTCCCAGTGCACCAGCCAGCCGCAGCCGCCCCACAGCCTAGCGGCCAAGATCGTGACCCAGTGGAGGAGAACCTGCAGGAGCAGCCCAACGAACCACCGCCGCCGCCGCCCGCTCCAGAGCCACTCAGAGATGCCATCTGGAACACTGACGCGGACATGGAGAACCTGCCAGCCAGCAGCGAGCCTGTAGGAGAAGAGCCAGCCACTGCGATGGAAGAGGCCGCCCCAGAAGAAGAAGAAGAAGCCATGTGCCCCCTGCTGATGACAGCCATCCCCATCCGGGTAGGAGCTAGGAGACCAAGCAACCTGAATCAAGCAGGCGCCCCCATGGAATTCTATGCACCCTTTGCCATCACCATCCCCCCCTTAGGAACCACCAGAGTCTGCCTAGGCCTCCGTGTCCAGCTACCAGCCGCGACAGAACTGATCCTGCAGACGAGGCAAAATTTCCAGCGGCGGGGCTTGGCCGTCGCCAACCCACGCCTAGAAGCCAACCAGGAGCTGACAATGCTGATCACCAACCACAGTCAGACCGAGCAACGAGTGTCCCAGGGAGCCTGTGTAGCCCGAGCTGTCCTCCATCGAGCTGTGCCCCAAGAACTGCCTGTCCGGCGCAGGCATAGGCTGTCGTATCCCCAGGTTCAAGGCCTGGTGGCCCAGGAGCCACGCAACCCTTGAAGGGGAGGTTGTGGTAATATGACACCCAGACGGACAGGCCGTTTGCAGAGTTGCTTCGCTGTGACTTATGATAACAAACCCCCCGCACTAATCCTATTATATCACCATCCATCTCATGACCGCTGTTGACCCTGCACCCAGCGGTCAAACTAGCCTGCCTAAATGTGGGGAGGGGACTCAAACATGCAACTATCACGAGTCCCTCACGCGCTTATATAATCGGGAGGCGTTGCCTCCCCTTTTATCACCGCTGCCCCCACAGCCTGTCTACCGTCGGGCGCTAAGCCCTAGCGCCCCACACCCCCTTCAAACCTAACCATTGTTATATTTTGTTGTATATATATAGTAAACATAACTTGTAAATATTATTCAGTTTAAATATATAATTTCTGTATGATTGAATCCTGCTTGTTTGTTTGGTAGAATACTTAAAGGCTAGGGCTCGTTGAATCCGAACTCGTTACCCCGTGGGCCGAGAACGCTCGGCTTACCAGATATGCACAAAAAGGGCTTTGAACAATGGAGCAAAGCATCAAAATATTTTTGTGGTTTCGAAAGTTAGTCTGTGAATAATGAGTCCAAATAACCATATAATAACCATGTCATAACCATATTCCATATTAGTTGAAACATTCATATAGCTCTCTCTATTATACAGATATCTGTTATATCCATATTAGTTGAAACATTCATATAGCTCTCTCTATTATACAAATATCTGTTATAACCATATTCCATATTAGTTGTAACATTCATATAGCTCTCTCTATTATACAGATATCTGTTATAACCATATTCCATATTAGTTGAAACATTCATATAGCTCTCTCTATTATACAGATATCTGTTATAACCATATTCCATATTAGTTGAAACATTCATATAGCTCTCTCTACTAGAGATATCAAAGCTAACAACAAATTACATCCGCACACACACATAAACACACACACTGACACACACACACAAACACAAAACATTAGTTTTTGCTCATTTCGAGTTCAAGTAACTGTGATAGATTGTTAGGCAACTTAGTTTTTTTTAAAGCGAAGCTTATCTATAATTAGGGTCGGTCCGTCTGTCCGGCCGTAAAGGTTACTTCTTTTCGGTAATTTAGACATGTTAGAATTGTCCCTTAGATTTCAAACTTTGCATGATGATTCCTATAAAAGTTAGGTAATTACTACCAGAAAGTCTGTACGTTAATTTAAAACATGCTCATATTTTGCTTTTTGACATCAACTTTGTGTATGCTTTAATTATCCTTTGAAATAAAGATTTCCAGGACAACAAGGTACAATATTATTAGCGAGGCATCTTTATAATCAAATCCTAAAAATGAAAGTATGTCCTTTTACTGTTCAAGAGTTATTGTTTGTTTGTCCTTCCTTCTGATTTTAGAGCTTCACTTTTAAGGATGTTGTCATCCTTGTTTTATTGTGTAGCTACTCCTAATTTTTCATTGTGTGTCTGCCTTAATTATCAACAAGGCGTTGCTAATACAGTGGCTACGCAGTCTGCAATCAAGACGCAGTGTACATAAAGTATAAAGCTGTGTTCACTTCATTATTTGTTGATTTAAAAAAAAAGTCAGAATATTGCAATAAAAGATCATCCATAATATATTTTGTTTATTGGTCTTTTGGTCTGTAATACGCGCGCTTTATCTTTATATTAAAGTAACAAAATGACTATTTTTGCGCATACCAAAGGATCTTGCTAACCGCTGAACCAAATTGGTCCTCCTTAACAATGTAGCTTCTCTCATAGGTCCTGGAAAAGTTTATAACTATTTTTGAAAAGGAGTCACAACCCTCCTAAGCGAAATACAAATGACCACCACCAAAATAAAAGTTGTTTTTACTTCATTATTTGTTGATTTAAAAAAATATTTCAGAATATTGCAATAAAAGATTATCTATAAAATATTTTGTTTATTGATCTTTTGGTCTGTAATACGCGCGCTTTATCTTTATATTAAAGTAACAGAATGTCTGTCTTTGCACATACCGCAGGATCTTGCTAACCGCTGAACCAAATTGGTCCTCCTTAACAATGTAGCTTCTCTTATAGGTCCTGGAAAAGTTTATAACTATTTTTGGAAAGGAGTCACAACCCTCCTAAACGAAATAAAAATGACCACCACCAAAATAGTTAGTTTTTACTATTTCTTTGAAAACTAAATTGAAAATGAAAACCTCAAATGCCTCTAGAGGCCTCTAGTGTTGTATCCGGTAGTTCATTACATACTGCACATATGTTTTACCTTTTTTCTTCCAACTAATCCTCATTTTATACAACCTTTTTTTATTTTATGTTTTTTTTGTGAACATAATCACTCTTGTTGTTGTTTTTCTGTATTACTGAAATATGTAATGCTCAATTTTGAAATGTTTCATGGAGTCAATTAGATTTGCCGAGTTTTTGTTGATATTTGTAACCCAGGGAGGAAGGGCACATAGGGCTGTTTAGTATATTAGTCCTCAAATTTATTTTAATGACTTTTTCTTATTTGTAGGCTCAACATCTTTGGGAACTTTTATTGAATTTGTTTGATTTGTTCATTTAGTTAAGTGTCAACCACTAATTGCAATCTACAGAATGGGCAATTATTGGGGATGTACATAAATTTACCGGCCATTGTAATTTGTCATATCCCTTTAGTTCCCTGTTTTTAACCAGCCCACAAAAACTTTATTGAGTATTTGTTGGATATTAGTCAAATTTAACAAGGTTTTGTACGCAGTCACGTGCTCAAGGGGAGTATATCCACCACCCAACCTAAGCACTAAAATTTAGGAAATGTTTACACTACTAAAAAGTGATTTATAATGTTACCATTTTACCTCGTGAGGGCGGGATTCTCCTAAGATTTAAGTGATCATCTAGAGAATCCAGAGCATCATCCGCGTGGGATGCGATACTATAACACCCAAGGATATTAGGTTAAGAAACATCCATCAGACAACCAACCCTTTGATAATTTGATTGCACTACCTTTTTCTGTACATAACTGCGTTTTTTTAATCATTCCGTTTAACATTATCAATCAACCCGTGATTGTGGCTCAACACGTAGCGCAATCGCACGTCATCGGGGAGGTGATAGTTCGAATCTCGGCTTAACACCGCGTCATAACTAAAGACGTTAAAAATTGTTCCTCAGGGTTGCTACACTAATAGTTAAAGTAGGGGGGAATGCCTTGGCACAACTCATTACTATGCAGAGTTAGGACTCCTCAGACAAAGGTCGTGCAATCAAATGGTTGTTTGTCTGATGGGTGTTACTTAACCTAATACCCCGGGTGTTTGGACAGAAAAGGAGACATTTGGCTCCCCTTGGTTATCCTGGGTTGTTGGACCATGGCATTTAAATGTCATGGACAATTTTGCTTACCCTTGGGTGTAACATTATCAATGTTTTTGTTAGCAGTGGAAACATTAACCCTTACAGATCGGGCCCCTATTCCCACCTTAATAGATCGGGGGGGGTCATATTGACCCCCCCCTCTATCTCGGCTTCTGTTACAGATAAAGACGTAAAAATTTTTTCTGGTGGTTCATGTGTATTTTTAGAGAAAATTACTTTTTCTAGTCATAGCGGTCAGGCCGCTCCTTAGCCGATTTTTAGCGGCCAGCCGCTAAATTTTAAAACAGCTGTAGAGCGGCCAATTTTGCAGCTAGGATGACCAAATTTTAGGACGAACTTTTATTTTTCATAACAAAAAAATTACTTTTTCTGATCATCGCCGAAAAACGGCAAATAACGGAAACCGCCATTTTCGGCGGTTACGGCGGTAAAACGGCGGTTGGCGGCGCCAATTAATATTTTTATCTATTTATTGTTGCTCAAGGATTTACCAAAAAAAAATTTAGGTCTCTAGCTGTAATAGAAGCCACGATATTCATGATATATGTCTGTAGTAAAAGCCGGACAAAAATCGGTCATAAAATCGGTCAGGGTGCGGTCAAACGGTCATAACACCACATTTCTCATAAGGTCATTGATATCTCAGTATTCACCAAAAAAAATTAGGTTTCTACCTTATACACAAAAGTCATAATGTAGAAATTAAGATTTATTTAGAATATTTTTTTAATTTTGGTGCTACCCAACCGACTTTGACCGGACACCACGACCGACACAGACCAGATATCCTAATAAAATCAACTCTTGCCGACGTATAATTACTAAACTTAAAAAGTCATGAAGTCACAGCTCTCCATCTTACCTACAAAAAAAATGACATTGAAAAAACTAGAGGTGGGGGTCAATATGACCCCCCCCCCCCCCCCGATCTGTAAGGGTTAAAATTCTTATAAGCACTAGAAATATTTAGATATTCCCAGGAAGATTAGGTTTTCACTGTTTTTCGTTTTTTTCAATATTTTTGAAAAGATTAAGAGAAAAACATATTCGAACTGAAAAATATTTAGAAAAAAAAATCCTTCCATGAAAACATCCAATAATGTTTACGATAATCTTATTATAAACACCCTAAAATAACCAAATGGTGTTTTAAATGGGCAGGCACCCCATTGGCAAAACTCTGTTTATGCCTCTGTTTGTATGTATGTACCACATTTATGACAAGTCTTCATTTGTTAGTAGAACCGCTATTTTACAACTAACAGTTTTCTGAACGTCTGTCTGTCAATAGAGAATCGTCGTTAATACAGTGTTTTGTTAGGGATAAGACAATTGACGAAAAATTTATGTACATGCGCCAAATTTTGAATTTTAAACACTGTTAGTTTATACAACCCAATTAAGATATAATAAAAATAATTGTTAAGCCAGAACGAGTTGATAAACTTTGAGTGTTAGTAAAATTAATTGCCATTGATTTTTTTGCATTTAGTAAAGTTAAACTACTACTATGCAGGGAGGGAGGAGACAGTGGGCTGTTTTTTTGCACTACTTCCCAAGTTCTATAATTAATCTTTCTTACTCGTTGGATTAACATCTTTAGGGACTTTTGTTAAATTATGATTGGTTGGTTCATTAAGTAGAGTGTCCATACGTTTCAACTACTAATTCTAATCTACAATAGGGATAATTAAGTGTAACATCATTGGAGATGTACATCAATTTATCTGCCATTGTCTTCTCCCTTTAAATTCCTGACTCCCATGAATAATACCATGTTGTTATAAGAATCTTCATACGTCCTAAAAATAGAAAAACATTGCTTTTAAAAATACATATTCATGTCTACAAAATATACACAAGTTTTAAAATTGAACATCGCCAAAAAAGCTGATAAAATCATAAAAAAGAAATATTTTGTTATCTTAATATTTAAACATGTTATCTGTTAAACATGCTCCTGTCATACAAAAGTCTGTAGAAATATTGTCGATAATATTTTTATATCAACATAATTATAATGTCATTGCATCGATAGAGTGTTAGCTACGCCCCTTGCATTCAGGGGTTCTGAATTCAAATGGGAAGAGAGGGACTAGAAAACAGCTTAAAACCATCCAATAACTAAAAAAGAATACCATAAAACTATTACAGGACCTATGTGAAGGTTTTAGTTTTAGTAGTTATTTAGATTCTAAGCTTCAGACACAAACCCTTGCTACTTTATATAATAGGATAGTTAAAATAAAAAGCAAATTAGTTTTATTACAAATACAATTGTAGCATTAACCACTTTAAATAAATAGTCGACAAAGACTATGAACGTCAACATAAAGCCCTATGTTTTACAGTGTAAGTTCTTTATAATGTATCCAGGGACCTAAAGGAATAAGACAATGGCTGATAAATTAACGTACATCGCCCCTTTTTTATACACAAAATTACCCATTTTGTATATTACAATTAGTAGTTTAAATGTTTGAACTATCAACTTTTGAACAAGCCAATCAAGTTCGATAGAAGTCCCCAAGGTTATCAACCCAGCGAATAAAAATCTTTGGGGACTAGTGTTATAAACAGTCCATTGTCCACTCCCTCGCTGAAATGTATGTATGTATGGTTGTCTACAAATTACACACTGAAGATGTCTTACTTACAAACTAAGAAATTATTTCATAATCCATATAATAAAGTAAAAGGATTTCTGTCTGTCTGTACCGAAGGATCTCGCACCGCTGAACCGATATGGTTCTCCTTTACAGTGGAGCTTTTCATTGGTCCTGTGAAGGTACCATCACCCTCCCAAGAGAAATCGCCATGAAAAACCTTAAAAAGAGATGGATCTATTCACTATTGACGTCACACGGCTCGTTTTTAGGACACTGTAGAGCTTCTGTAATTCCTATTACAACACATTATCTATGATGGTATATTGGTAGTTTGAACCAACCAATCAAGATTTTATAAAAGTACCCAAAGTTTTTACTGAAATGATTAAAAGAATGTATTTACAAAACCTTGGGTACCAATAAAATGTATAGTCCTATGTCCCCAAAGTTTAATGATAACGTTTTTATATGTATTGGCTAAACATCTTTAGTGAATTTTGATTAGTTAATTCATTAAGTTGCGTGTTCAAATGTTTAAACCACTAATTTTGATCTACAGATGGGGTTTATTTTGTGTATCATCAAAGGTATGTATATGAATTCATCGGCCATTGTCTTATCCCTTTAGATCCCTGATGGAACGCGCAGAAATACAAATACATTATTTTCAATCTTTTTAGTAAAAAAACCTTGAAGTGTAAGATTGAGCAGCCTTAACACCTAAAAAGGTGTTGAAATCAAAATGATTATTAAACCTTGGCTTAAAAGTGTGTATACAAAATATTTTAAAAAGTTTTTTTTTAATTGTAAAAAAAGCTTTATGACTTTATTGACTTATGAAAATGAAAGTCAAATAAAAATTCTGTATTTTTTTGCTACATGGATTGCAGTATACCTAGAAATAGAATATAGATAAGTAAACCTTACTTTTTTACTGTTTTGTAAGAGATCTTTAAAAGATACACCTTTGGTTGAAGCTGCCCCAAAACATCACCACACAATCTAAAAAAACAACACAATTTTTAAATTAGCAAATTTTATACCAGATTCGGTTTCTCTTTGGAGGGTGGAGATTGGTATTTTTCCCCAAAATAGGTGTCCTTCAATCTACAAGAAGCTTGATTATTACTTTTACAAAAGGATAGTTATATTAGCTGTACACCTACCCTTACTTAATATAGGGGTAAAATAGACTAAAACCTGCCTTGAAAAATATAAGCTCATCTTAAAACATACTAGAACTTTTGGAAATTTTAGGGTACAACACAACATCCTATCTTACATATTGATCATTAAATTTTTATATTTTCCATGGGAACACTATCGTAACATCAGAAAAGGAAAGAAGAAGATTAGTTTTTAACCAACACAGCTCAAAGTATAAATTCAGTACAGTAGACTTTTTTTTAAATGATGAAACATTTTTTTATATAAGTAAGCAATAAGAAACAAAATTTAATATCATTTTGCTCATTTTTCTATTCTTATCAAGATTACAGCAACAAAAAAAATCTTCAAAAAATTAGTCTAAAACTAATTATTTTGGAAAGTATACCCCTATACACATCTCATATATAAATGCTTAAAACCCATATAGGTAAAGTAAGGTGATGAGGTAATACTGGGGTTGTCTATAAAACAGTAGTTTTTTTAGAAACTAGTAAGTATTATTAAATAAAAACCACTCACATTTTTTTTGACATTTACAAGAATAAAAACTTTAAAGTGCCAAATTAAATTGATTGAAAATATTTATTTCTTAACCCGTATTTTAAACATTCTTCCACGGATATAAAATGTTTTAATCTTATGATTGAACATTTTTATTGGATATAATATGATGCTAAACTTTTTTTGTATGGATGAGAACCGGTTTTACTCAATTGGATATTAATCGGTTTCAAATGACACCATACTAGTCTGATGAGACTGTATGGGAGGGTCATAATGTGTAGACACCATCACAAGAATGTATGGACACCATACTAGTCTGATGAGACTGTATGGGAGGGTCATAATGTGTAGACACCATGACAACAATGTATGGACACCATACTAGTCTGATGAGACTGTATGGGAGGGGCATAATGTGTAGACACCATCACAAGAATGTATGGACACCATACTAGTCTGATGAGACTGTATGGGAGGGTCATAATGTGTAGACACCATGACAACAATGTATGGACACCATACTAGTCTGATGAGACTGTATGGGAGGGTCATAATGTGTAGACACCATCACAACAATGTATGGACACCATACTAGTCTGATGAGACTGTATGGGAGAGTCATAATGTGTAGACAACATCACAAGAATGTATGGACACCATACTAGGCTGATGACACTGTATGGAAGGGTCATAATGTGTAGACTCCATGACAACAATGTATGGACACCATACTAGTCTGATGAGACTGTATGGGAGGGTCATAATGTGTAGACACCATGACAAGAATGTATGGACACCATACTAGTCTAATGCCAACCAATGGACAACCCACCTCCCCAGATGTCTCCCTGGCCTCACTTTCCCTTCTCCCCAACATAAAATGGGAAGTAAAGAAAAGTCTTGGGTCAGACCACCTTCCCATAATTATAACCATCTCAACATCTCTGAAAATATCCAAATCTATCAAAAGAACATATGTGAATTTCAAAAAAGCTGATTGGGAAAAATTTACATCCATAACTGAAGAAAAATTCTCAAAAGAACCAGCTCCAACAAACATCTTCGATGCTGAAAAAACCTTTAGACGCATTATCAATAAAGCTGCTAAAGCATCCATTCCTGCAGAAAGAATCAAGGACACTATTCCGGAAATTCCTACCTCAGCCATGGATAAAATTACCAAACGTGACGAATTAAGAGATAGTAACCCTTCCTCTCCTGAAATTCAACAACTAAATCAAGAAATAAATTCTGAAATCAACAACTTCAGAAAAGAAAAGTGGAAGGAAACAGTCAACAATATAGACAATTCAAACTGATAAAAAATCTGAGTAACAAAGACATTGCCAATCCAAACCAGGCCATCAGATTTAAAGGTAAATACCTTTCTCTTGGGAAGGACATTGCCACAGGATTTGTGAAACAATTTACATCTGTCATTCACCACAAGAGTTCCAAAAACTCCAGAAAAGTAACCAAAGATATCAAAAAGAATACCTTAGATGACTCTATCTCTTTTACCCCTGAACAAACAAGAGAAGCCATAAAGACATGCAAAGCCTCTAAGGCCGTAGGCCCAGATGGGATCTCTAATCTACACATCAAACACCTTGGACAGAAAGGAATTGAATTCCTCACCAACATTTTCAACATCTCTGTCAGCTGTAGCAAAATCCCTGATATCTGGAAACAATCATTCGTCGTACCACTATTGAAACCTGGAAAAGACAAAGGAGATTCAAACTCTTACCGTCCAGTCTCTCTGTTATGCCCAGCCATCAAAATCCTGGAAAGACTTATCTTACCAACCCTGCAGGAGAACCTACCGATTCCAGATTTTCAACATGGTTTCAGACAATTACATTCAACTGTTACTGCCCTGAATGAATTAAACGCTCAAGTTTCAGATGGTTTTAGTCAAAAAAGACCACCTGACAGGACAGTTTTATTACAGTTGGACCTCTCTAAAGCATTTGACATGGTTAACCTCAATAAACTTCTTTCAGAATTGAACCAGTGTACTCTGCCACCCTCAATTAAGAGATGGTTTTGTTGCTACTTGAAAGGAAGACAAGCACAGGTACATTTCCGCAACTCAACATCCAGATTTAAAAATGTACGAACAGGAGTCCCACAAGGAGCTGTCACTTCACCTGTTCTTTTTAATTTCTACCTTTCTAAACTCCCTAAACCTCCTTCAGGGGTTTATGTGGTTCAATATGCCGACGACATTTCAATCTACACCTCAGGCACAAACATAGCAGAAATGAGTGAAAAAATCAGCTCATATGCCAAAATTGTCGCTGAATATCTGAAAGAAAGAGACCTGATTTTATCAGCTGAAAAATCAACTGTTACTCTGTTCACCCCTGACACAAAGGAATTCAACATCCATCCACAAGTCATAGTTAACAACACCTTAGTCAAACTTGAACGAAATCCCAAACTTCTAGGGGTAACTTTTGACACTATGCACACTTTCACACCACATGTCAACAACACAATCAACACGGCAAAATCTAAAATCAATCTGATGAAATGTGTCGCTGGAATAACTGGGGCCAAAGTAAAGAAACACTTTCTATGACATATAAAGCTTTGGCCAGAAGCACTCTAGAATACGCCATACCTGTCTGGAGTCCCATTATTTCAGAAACTTGCTGGTCTAAATTACAGGTTGTTCAAAATCAAGCACTAAGAGTAATAACAGGTTGTATGCAAATAACGCCAATTGTTCACCTTCACAGAGAAACTAAAATTCTACCTCTCAGAGAACATGGACAGATGCTTACAAAACAATTTTTACTCAACTGTCACCTCCCTGGTCACCCTGGTAACAAGCTTCTTGATCATCCAGTTCCAGCAAGACCAAACAGAAAACCTACTTTTTTGAGACTGAATCAGACCATAAACCACCTACTACCAGTACCCGACAGAACAGCATTGAAACGAAGTATTAAGAGGGTACATACAGAATCTGTTCAGTCCACTCTAAACCAATATGAGAATAATAAAGTCCTAAATGGCACTCCACCAGAAATAAGCAGTGAAGAAGAAAAGCTTCCCAGAAAAGTGAGATGTCTTCTGTCACAACTAAGATCCGGCTACAGCAGCTTATTATTCTCATATAAACATAGAATTGACAAATCGGGCACAATAGAAGATAAGTAAAAATGTAAAAATGTATAACCCCTGTCTTGGGGAAATTTTTGGTTTTCTAGCAAACTTCTTTCTGTTCTTATGTAGCCATTTGGCTGTTTTTATTTACAATACTATTGGTTGATATTCAGAGACCCATTTAAAACTCCGCACAGGGTCAACAGGGTGAGGACATACAGCTATTTAACACCTTTCCCCTCTAGTGTTTTAACCTAATAAGTACAAATACTGGTCTGATGAGACTGTATGGGAGGGTCATAATGTGTAGACACCATCACAACAATGTATGGACACCATACTAGTCTGATGAGACTGTATGGGAGAGTCATAATGTGTAGACACCATCACAAGAATGTATGGACACCATACTAGTCTGATGAGACTGTATGGGAGAGTCATAATGTGTTGACACCATGACAAGAATGTATGGACACCATACTAGTCTGATGAGACTGTATGGGAGGGTCATAATGTGTAGACACCATCACAAGAATGTATGGACACCATACTAGTCTGATGAGACTGTATGAGAGGGTCATAATGTGTAGACACCATGACAAGAATGTATGGACACCATACTAGTCTGATGAGACTGTATGGGAGGGTCATAATGTGTAGACACCATCACAAGAATGTATGGACACCATACTAGTCTGATGAGACTGTATGGGAGGGTCATAATGTGTAGACACCATCACAAGAATGTATGGACACCATACTAGTCTGATGAGACTGTATGGGAGGGTCATAATGTGTAGACACCATCACAAGAATGTATGGACACCATACTAGTCTGATGAGACTGTATGGGAGGGTCATAATGTGTAGACACCATCACAAGAATGTATGGACACCATACTAGTCTGATGAGACTGTATGGGAGGGTCATAATGTGTAGACACCATCACAACAATGTATGGACACCATACTAGTCTGATGAGACTGTATGGGAGAGTCATAATGTGTAGACAACATCTCAACATAGACAATCTTTCATTATATAGGTGCAGACACAATACAGCTCTTTAAAAAAAGTATAGCAAACCATTTTTTAAAAAAGGATTATTTACACATTATCAAAATGTCTTTATATTAAAGTAATTCTTGTTATCAACTAAAGATCATAAAGTAAAAGTGGTCATAACTAATATTTTATTGGCATGACGCTATTTATGTGACATATTATGGCACTCTTTAATCTTTATCCCTCTGACCTATAGCCACCTGTTATAATTGCTAAACCGTTGTTGTCAGCCATTCCCTAAACATCTGACAATATTGCAGATGCTACCTTAGTGATTATGAATTTAGCTGTCCTAGAGGCATACCTATTATTTATTGTGATAAGACAAAAAGATGATGCATCCCAAAAACCACGACTCTCACTCAATAGGGTTTTGTAATAGATAAATTATATAGGGAGAAAACAAAAACAAAAATTTGTAATGTTACACTTTTTCAGTCCCAAATCTTAAAAATCTGGAATAAACTAAGTGATTTAGATTAAACTAATGTTTCTTTATATCATTATCTAATTTTTCTTTTAAGACAGCTAAATGAAGCTCTTTATAGTAACTCTAAAAAGGATATAAATTATAAAACTGTTGGCGAAAATAACCCAAATGGATTATTTTAATATGACGTCATCTAGTATAGTATAGCCAAAAGTTTTTAATTTATCCCCTTTTCTGTAGGTACTATATAGAGCCTTAAGCTAAACATCTTTCTTACTCTACATTACTAAAAGAGATATATTCAAAACATTATTTTTTTTTGTTTTAATTCATCCATGCAATGTTTATATTTTGGTTGAAAAACTGAATAGAGAATCCCTAATATGTTACCCAGCCTTGGTCTACACAATCTGACACAAAGTTTTTAAGTTTTTGTCTGAATTACTGTCTGATTGTAGACCTGAAGTTAAGTTAATTGGTTTGCAAAAATATTGCTTTTATTTGGATGATGAGTATTAATAGTTAATGCATGAATTTGATCAAGAAAAAGAATAAAAAAGATTTTAACAATAGAAATATGAATAGGAAAATAATTTGTATTTTTATAACTGGTAGATTATCATAAATAATTGATATCTTAGCCTTTTATTTTTCTATGAGTACTTCAGCTATTCGTAGCATTTTAGGAGCCCTTTAATTATTCAACCATTGCTAGAGAGACTTAGCCTTCTTTGGCAATTAGCTGTTCTTGTAAAAAGTCCCACTCCAACTACCAATGTTATAAAAGGAACCATCTTATGATCTTACGATAGGATGAAACTCTTTTGAGACTCAAACTCATTACTTACAAGAATATAAAAGTATAACTTTTTTATGTGAAAAAAGATTATTTAAAGATTATTCAATGGTTTAAAACAAACGCTTAAATTTTGCAAGTTGTATTAACCACTTGAAAGATAGATGCACAACAAAAAATTTGGTCTTGGGTTATGATAAATACCAATACATCAAAACTTTATTGATTAGAGGGTGTAGCCCCAGTCTCAACTCTCTCTCTCTCTCTTTCAGACAAGGATGTTTTGTTTGCTGCACTGTGCTCATGCCGCGTTTTGTTTTTAGTAGTGTTAAAACAAAACAGCATATGTTCATTATTCAAAAAAAAAAATTTCAAATCAAGTCTGAGCAACATAAACCATCCTTACTTCCCTCAAAAAAATATGTAATAAAAGAATTGCTGTTTACAATCCTATTAATTTTTTTTTTAAATTGGAGTGGAAAGCATAAATTGAGTTTTTCAAAAGGGAAACAATACAAGGTTTTAGTCACTAGCTAATGACATTTTTCTGCAAGACTTATTCTTATTAAAATCGCCAACATGTGGAGCTACCCTGTTACTCAATAAACCCAGGGAGTAAGGGAGGGGACAATGGGCAATTAATTTAATTTAAGAGTTTTCAAAGACAGGCCATGAAATCCACACTAATCTATAAAATTTGGAGGAAATTGTAAAGGGTTTGTTCATTAAATTTAGAAAATTATAAACTAAGAAAAAAATCATGCAAAGCGAAATCACATCTTGTTTTTGATGAAATATATTGAGGTTTAATAGTGCGATTTTTATCTTACAAGATTATTGGACCCAGCCAACTGCTGGCTGGCTGAGCAAAAATATGAACCAATACGCCAGCCTGCCCCTTTTTATCCTGTTTATTTCCCTTGCCCCATGCCCCCACCTCACTTCTCCCTTTTTCTATCGTGTGCTTAAAAAAAGGGAGATGGGAGGAGAGGGGAGTGAAATAGAGTATGAAGGGGGGGCCATGTATTCTCAACTCTCTGTCTGCTAGATTCAAAACTAAAACAATGAGTAGCGGCATTTTATGCGCTAGTACCCAAACTCAGTCAGAAACTGCTAAATTCTTGCACATTCCCTTTAAGCCAGTACCCAAAGTCTGAGAGTACTAAAAATTAAATATTCGATCCATTGTCCCCTCCCTTACTCCTTGCAATAAACCAGTAACTTAAATAGGTATATTTCAGTAGGGAGCACATGCATGTTCTAAATATTTATGAAAAAATTTTTTAAAAAATCTTACGAACCTATAAGATAAGGCTGCATTCTATTGCATACATTTGTCACAATGAAGGCACACAACCATTTTGTTGCAGAATCACTGGCCTATGCTTTTTTGAGTACACAGCATGAACTTAAAGAAGAATAAAGTTGAGATGGATAATAAATCATTTTAAACATTTCATTGGTCAAGTTGTGGTTGGTGGTGTTGAGAGGGGGGAAACAATCAAGGATCTAAAGGGATAAGACAATAGCCAATAAACTGATGTACATCCCCAATGTTCATAAACAAATTAATTCCTTCAATTGATTGCAATTAGTGTTTTAAAAAGTTTTGACACTCAATTTTATGAACCAACCAATTATAATTCAATAAAAGTCCCCAAGTTATTAAGCCAATTAATAAGAAAACATTGCGTTATTAAAAAAAACTGAAAAGCTGCAAGTTGATTGAATAATAAAGAGTTGTCTTTACCTACGGATTAATGTTTAAAAGATCTACTGCAGCGTTAATAAGTTCTTCTTAATACATACTTTTTCAACTGCTGATAAATAATTTCCAAAAAAATTGTTTTTTATGTTGATTTTCTAAACTTTGACAGGCTACGTCTGCTGAACAGATCAGCAGGAACAAGACAATAAATGAAATTCATAATTATACATTCAGTCTAATATGTTTATTGATGAAAAAGTGTTAAAATGAAGATTTGATAAATATAATTAAAATATTAGACCAACGAATGAGAAAACATGTTAATTGAATTATTGGTATCAGTGAAATTAAAAGTCCAAATCTCTTACCGTACAAAAAATCGTACATTAGACACAGGAAAAAAAAAAGTTTATATAAAGAATACAGTGTGCTGGAAAGTGTCATGTGTGACGTCATAAAAATACGTCTATTATCTATGTAATTTTTTAGGGGTTTTCTTTCCTACTTCTCCTCTCATCCCTACTTCTTAGACGTATTATTATGATGTCACACATGTCACTTTCTAGCGCTTCCAGAATACTTGTAGCACTACACTGGATGTATATTTTTTCTGGATGCTTTCTCCATGGTTGTTAAATCCTTTGTAGAGCAAGATGTAAACCACCACCACGCAAGACTTGCATAATGCATACCAAAACAACAGATTTAGACTCAAGATAAAATTGCAATTTTAGGCAGTTTTCCTCAAATTTCCTAGTTGAGCACAGAAAACCCCTCCTCTCCTTCATTTTAAGATAAGTTTGAAGGAGAGGGAATTTTTCGTGTTTTTTTCTTTTACTTTGGGTCAGGTAAGGTAAGGTTAAAATGAGTGTAGGATAGTCTCGCAGGGATAGTTGTAAATCACACAGGGGTAAGGCAAAAAGGAAGAAAAATATTAATTTCAATTAATTTTCAAACAGAAGGAGGGGAGGGGGAGTTCTGTGCTTGCTTTTCACTTTGAGGGAAAACACCCAATTTTAAAATAAACTAGCTTAAATCATTCCTTTAAAGGATAGGTGGCCTTTATACCAGGCTCGGTGGCCGCCGTTTGGTGGAATTTAAAGAAATTTTACTAAATACATTATTTGTGTAGATCTTTTATCAAAATTTAAAGTGTCAATGTAATTGAAAAAAAGAAATACGGCAAAAATATTTCAGTTGTTGACACTCTTAATTGATGCCATAAACGAGTCATTGAAAAACATGTCGTAAATATGTTATTTTTTTCCTCGAAAATAACTTTTTTGCAAGCTTTGTACTTAGATGGGTGGGTGAAACTACATTACTATTTTACAATGAAATAAATTTGTAATAATATTTGATATATTGAAACATTTAATTTACTATACTATTACTAAACTTTACTTACATATCTAATGGATTAAAATAATTCTAGACCTATCATTAACATTTTTTGGGGGGTAAATTGATGATTTTTAGTATTTAAGTGATCTGTATTTAAGAGTTTTAAGGATGCATTAAAATAGCCTAAACCCACTCCAAGACTTCTAACCATTCCGGAAGCTCTTTGAAGCTTTTTAAAAGTTATAAACCCAAACGGTTCGGTGGTTATCAAAATTAAGGGAACAGACAAAAAACTTTACTTCTTTATGAAATGAAAAAGGAAGGTTTGAATATAAATGGGCAATGCATTAAAGACAAAAATAGCGTGACCCGAAGATTTTCTCTATTTTAACTCTAATGTTTAGAAATAAAATGTGTATATTACATCGCAGTTATATTGTCATAAACATAAACTATAAATAGTATATACTCTAGTTACTCAGGGATCTGAAGGGATAAGACAAAGATGAAAAATGATGTAACTCCCCATTGTTGATACAACAGATCTATAGTATAAATGTATATACAGACAACTACCTCCCTTCCTTTCGACTTTCCGCTTCTAAATTATTTTCTGCTACTTGGCTGTGTTTATATAAGCGACACTATAGGTTGATTTTCAATGACCAAATTGAAAGGTTGCACAAGGCGGTTGCGATGGGGAGATACAGTTATTAAACCCTTTATCCCTCTAGTGTTTTACTCTAATCATGATACATAGAATAACTCAATCTGTAGATTACAATTATTGGTTGAACGTTTATAGACTCAACTTTGAATATCAACCAATCAAAATTAAATGCAAGTCCCCAAAGTTATTAAGCCAACGAATAAGAAAGCGTTATTTTAAAACTTTAGAAACTAGTGAAATAAACTACCCATTGTCCCCTCCCTCCCTGATAGATACTAGAGTTACAATACAAACACAAGACTTTTACTATAAACAAGGATATTAATATGCATATGGGGGGAAAATAGGGATGAAGATTCATTTATATGTCATTTACACAGTCCCTAAACAATTTTACATTGTTCGGCAGTTTGCCTCAAAGTGCCTTTTAGAGCACAGACGCCCACTCCCCCCTTAATTTAAAACAAAATAAGTATTTGGTTTGTTTATTACTTCAGGTCAGGTTAGGTTAGGTTATATTTGGTACTGGGTAGCAACGCATGCTTTTAAGGGAAGTGGGGTTCAGTGATTGATAGGCACTTTAAGGTAAAGCCCCAATTGTTTTACAAGAGCTTGGCTATGTGACATGTTTTGAATTTGTGTTTCAATATAATATACTAGCGGCTTTGCCCCTAGCCTCCAGGGGCTTTGGCCCAAGAGGTGATCAAAAAAAAGGAACCAAGGAAATCTTTAGCAAATAGTCTAATGTGTTCTCAAGAATTTTTTTTTTGAGGGGGGGTAAATTTTCATTTTTGGGGAGGTTTGGGGGTGTCCCACCCCCCAAGAAAATAGCTTAAAACCACCACAGGACCGATATGTATATACCCTGAAGAGTAGAATTCAATCGGTTCAGTGGTCTTAAGGGACGGACAGACGGACGGACAGACGGACAGACAGACGGACGGACGGACATCGTTCTACTTTGTATTATATATTGTTGAAACTAATGACTGACAAACAGACAACCTTAACTAACTAAAAGATTCTATGTCAAAAGAAAATAAAGAAACACACACCTAAAAACTTAAAGAGATATGTAACTATAGTAGAACCAAATTTAAGCTAGCAGTGTTATATTATTAAATTGTAGTTTGTATGTATACTAGCGGCTTAACCCCCTGGAAGCCTCTAAGGGCACTTAAGGTAGGAGGGGGAAAAGTCGACCACGTCCTATTTTAAATTTGAGTTTCAAAAGAGTAAACAACATTTTTTGGGGGAGGGGGGTAAAGACACCCTCCCCAAAAATAGTTTAAAACCTTCCCAGGACCTATCAGAAGCTTCACTGTAAAGGAGAACAATATCGGCTTAGCGGTTAGCGAGATCCTTTGGGACAGACAAAAAACGCTTACTACTTTATATAATACTAGCGGCTTCGCCCCTAGCCTCTAAAGCTTTGCCCCAAGAGTTAATAAAAAAAAATTATGGCGAAAATCGTAAAGGACCATGGAAATCACCAGAATCCGATCGGTTCAGTGGTTACCGAGATCTTAAGGGACAGACAGACAGACAGACAGACAGACAGACGGACAGACGGACAGACAGACATCGTTCTACTTTGTATTATAGATAGGATAGGATAGCAATATTTGAAAACTATATTTGGTTCAAAGTTAGTTTTAAAAGGGTTCTAAAGGGATAAGACTATAGCCGATAAATTGATGCTCATCCCCAATGAGGATATGTTAATTGCATATTTGTAATAATGCATGATCACCTTGATACAATGTATGGTCCCAGCAAGGCAAGCACACTCAACAAGCAGAGGGATATATGTATCAATTTTAATCGATTTCTATCATGTATTTAATCTTAGTGATTTTTAACCTTTTTTTTTATACATAAACACATAATGTATAATTGCTCGGAAAATTAATTTACAATACTTTATTCTTTTCTTTTTTTGTAATATTGATGTCTAAGTAACATAATTTAAATATATTATTATTTTTTTTTAAATTGTTGAATGCTTTTCTCTTTACCTGGACTTGCAGCAAAATAAAAGCATCCAGAAATACAGGGAGAGGTTAATCGATTTTAAATTTATTAGTACGGTGCTTTACCTCGAGGTTTTTGGCGGACGCATAACTTCCCTACTTTATTTTTAAATAAATTAAGGGAAGTTTATTTCTATATGCCTTACACCTCCGGGGGCCCCAACACTCTAGAGTAAAACACAATTCAATTTGAAGTAAGTGGGTGAAGGATTCTATTCTTGACAAGACAATTTGATGAAACCGCCAATATTTTTTTTCAATTATTCATCCCCCTACCCCTGAAGAGCACTGCATTTTCATGGGATAATAAATAATAAAGTATAATAAAACTGTTTTACCTTTACATTTATCAAAATACAAAGTATGCTTTTATTTACACAGGGAGGGAGGTGACATTAGGCTGTTTATTACCAAGTCCCAAAAGTTTTATAATTCGTTGGGTTATCAACTATGGGGACTTTATCGAGTTTTGATTGGTAAGTTCATTGAGTTTAGTGTCAAAACCTTTCTTCAACTACAAAAATAAATAAATGGTAACTTTGGCTATCATTATTGGGGATGTACAATAGTTTATCGGCAATTGTCTTATCCCTTTAGATCCATGTTTTTACTAGCGCATCTACTCTATAACCAGAAAACTCTATGAACGTATGTTTGTACGTCATACGACTTTCACTTCTGAAAAGTGTTTGGTTCGTTTTATCGCCAATACGAACCTAGTAATAGTGTCTAACTTTTTATCTTTATGACGTAACAAAAATTTTTAGGGGTTTCCTTTCCCACCTCCCCTCTCATCCTTCTTTTTGTTACGTCACAAAGATAAAAAGTTAGACGCTATTACTAGGTTCCGCCAATACTGATCAATTTATTTTGATGAACACAGTAATAGTGTCTGACTGATTATGACGTAACAAAAAAAATTAGCCAATGAGAGGCCACTATAAATTTTACCATTGGTCAATAACGGCCTCTCATTGGCTAATTTTTTTTGTTACGTCATAATCAGTCAGACACTATTACTGTGTTCATTTTGATGTATGTTTCTATCCCTTGCTTGCTTGAGGCTCTGCACCCGATGATTCATATCTCTGTGGGCGGTTGATAGTTGATCCCAAGGCACTGGTATCCCAACTAATGCATACAATCAACCCTTTGATTGCACAACCTTTGTCTGTTATTAGTTGTGCTTATTTTTGGACAAGACATTTTTAATACTCCTATAGAAACAACTTTTAACGTCTTTAGGTATGCCGCGGTTATAAGCCAAGATTCTTACTTATACTTCCCCAGTAACAAGCTTTAACCCTGTTGTTCTACTAGTCAAATTTAATCAAACCTAAAGAAAAGATATTTACCATACATTTATTTAAGTAAAATTGTCATTTATCTTGAATAACATATACCAACAGATCTATAGTATAGATGTATACAGAGATAACTACTTCCCTTCCATTTTCAATGACCTTTTCCGTCTGCTTCCAAATTATTTTCTGCTACTTTGCTGTGTTATTATATGCGGTACCATTGGTCGATGTTCAATGACCTAATTGAGAGTCGGCACAAGGACATTGTGATGGGGAGATACAGTTTTATCCCTCTAGTGTTTTACTCTAATCATATATCTACTAATAACCATAAAAAAATAAGTAATTTACTAAAAAGAAAAAAAATGACGTAAATTTAGTACTGACGGATAGACCAAAGTTCTAGAGCGGCAGCACTTCTGACAAACAACAAATTAAGATCAATATCAGGTGATTCGTGGTTATAAAAAAAGTCTTTGAAATAATATCAGAACCAAAAAAAGAAGGTTCATCTCCAAAAGTGGCGTAACAAGATCTAGATAATGAAGAAAAAAAAAATTTACACCCCCCATTTATGATGAAAAGAAATTTTAAAAATAATTGGTGGAAAAGTTTGGACACCGCTAGATTGAATAAATGTATAAGTATGTAAAAGTGGACGAGGTATCAGATACCCCGGGCCTGAGTTACCCAGCAATAGGGGATTTTAAATTTCACACCTCATTTTGAAGGTCTCAAGGCTAATTATTGGGGTTGAACACCCGGAATAGCGCTCATAAGCATTATAGATAGAATTTGTACAAAATGTGTTATGTTGTTTCATGCCAAAAAAATACAAATATTTTATAAAAGATATGTTGAGTGTTAAAAAAATAAATTAAAGTACTTAAAAATGTTCATCAAAAAAATACTAAAATAGTCAATTTATTATACAACTAAAGCATAAGGGATATTTACCCCACCCTCCTTATGAGAATTTATCCATTCCTTATAATCCTTTCCTAATGTCTCCCCCCCCCCTCATTCCCGTCCATCACACAATCTTCAAAGAAATAGGAAGTATCACATTTCTAAATTTGTCCCCCCCCACCAGTATATGTTTTTTAGATATGTAGTATCTCTATAAGTCCCTTCTTCCCTCATACACTTTGTCTTTCTTTCTTACTGTAGTTTATTACTTAAGATCAATCAAAATTCATAATTTGTAAATTGCATATTAAAAACTATAAATCAAACAAAAGTGTACATATACAACTTGTTTAACATAAAAAAAATCAACATATTTCATGAGTAGCATCCCTCATAATGACCTCATTCCTTTCTTTTCTCCTTTCTACCTCTTAAATGGATTCTTTAGTTCTACTTGATGCCATTGGTGAAAATGTCTTCTTTCTCCGTCTCTAATTCTACATCTAATTCTTATTTTATTTATAGTACATTTTGGACTATTTTGACCTTGTTTAATAAACCCCCCTCCTCTCAAACTCTTTCCTTTTATTGGGTAGAGAGTACTACTAATTAGTGACACTTGGCTTCTATAAATCCTTTTCACACCTTTAACTTACAGATTAAACAAGGATGACAACATCCATAAAAGTAATTTTCTAAAATCAGAAGGAAGGACAAACGAACAATAACTCCTGTAGAGTGTCAGCACTTATTAAGCAACGCAATAATTTATAAGCCCCAAAAAATTGTACAGAAATTTGTTGCAAAATGGTGTAAATACAGGGTACAGTAAAATCACTTTCTTTCATTATTAGAATTTGATTATAGAGACGCATTGCTCATAATATTGTACTAGGATTCATTATTCAAAATATTAAATGTATATAAATAAGATGTTTTTGTCAAAAAATCAGCATATTTTATAGACATGCGGACTTTCTGGTAATAATTATAGATATGCTACCAGATCATACCTAACAGTTATAGGAATCATCATATAAAGTTTAATATGACGACAATTCTAATATGTCTAATTTAACGAAAAGAGGTAAACATAACGGATGGACGGACCGACGCTTACTATAGAAAAGCTTCGTTTTTAAAATCATAGAATAAATACAAGTTTTGTTAGCCGAGACCTTTGGCCCCTCGGGAATAACAAATTTGGTTTTAATCTTATGATATTTCTCTTTAATATCAGCGGAAAGCTGTCTATAATACGATGCGCTAACTAACTTTTCTCGTATTTTGGGGATTCCTTCAATTTATTGACCATTATATTATCCCTTAAGATCCTTGTGTCCACTATTTTAATTTTGATTAATTTGAATGCATTACATAAAAAGGGAAGGCTTTAATGATAAAGTAAATTAAATGTTGGATGCCAATTGGTATAGAAAATCTCTACAAAAAAAATTCCATTCGTAGCTCTTGCATAGCAGCCAAGAAAATCAAAGGATAAAAATTTATAATTAATGAGTGGCTTTGCATGGTGTGTGAAGTGAAGGATCTTGCTAACTATGGTTCTCTTTTACATTGAAGCTTCTCATAGGTTTATTACAATTTAAGGGGAGGGTACCACCCTCTCTAAAGAATCCGCCCGTTAAAAAACCCTACTCCATAATGCAAGTGCTCCTAGAGGCCTCAAGGGTATCAGCAAGCTAGCAATATTGTATCCATTTTCCCCACTACATAAAACTAGCATTTTTGGAAGAGAAAAATATTTTCAACTTCTAAGCTAGTAATTGAAATGTTTTAATACATCTATAAATAAAACAAGAATGACAACATCCATAAAAGCGAAACTCTGAAACGGTAGGAATCAGTATTCTAATAATCATATAAATAATGTTATTTTATCACTTAAAAACTGTTGCTATAAAGGTAACGATCATAGAGTAAATTTGCTTATTATTAAAGACTTATTACAGAGTGGCTTCGCTAATAAATCAGTTTATTGTTGTAGAAACTGCAATACTAATGTTATGCATGGTTTAAAGATTATAAAATATGAAATAAAGGCATTGATTAAATAGGAAAGCTGCTCTATGTTACAGAAGTTACTAATTCATCAATAACGTTGTAAAAGCTGTAATATTAATATTATGCATGGTTAAAAGATAATAATAGATGAAATGAAGGCTTTGTTTTAATAGCGAAGCTGCTTTCTGTTACAGAATCTCCTTCCATTTTTCCATTTGTCTGTCTGTCTTTTTGTCCATTGAAACAGTATGGGGAAATTTCTTTACTGCTATTCATGATAGACGGCTAATTTTTGACTGAATATTATCTTTACCGAGATGAGCATGAACCTCGTAAAAGTGTCGAGCTATGACGTCAGAAAAAAATAACAATTAACTAATGAGAAGCCAGTATTCACTGTAATTGACCAATTGTAAAATATATAGCGGTCTCTCATTAATTAATTATTAGTCTTTTCTGACGTCATAGTCAGACACTTTTACTGGGTTCGATGAGCATCCATTGCAAATCTACTCCAAAAAAGTTTTTGATTTGTCGGTCAGTTTGTATTGCTCTGAAATAAACCAAATTTTCACAGGAAATGAACAAAGAAAACTTTTCACCGCTCATAATATTACAGAGCTTCTTTTTAACTCACTATATCCGTCAGTCTATATGTTATGCTGTGTTTCGTATTTTTAAAAGCGAAGCCTTTCTATAATTAGGGTCGGTCCGTCCGTACGTCCGTCCGTAACGGATAGCTTTTTTTCGTTAATTTAGGAATGTTAGAATTGTCCTATCGATTTCAAATTTTGCATGGTGATTCCTTTAGTAGATAGGTACGATTTAGAAAGCGTAGCAACTCTATAATCATTACCAAAATGTCCGTAAGTCCATTTTAAAAATGTAGATTTTTTTACTTTTTAACAACAAAGTTTTATGTGATCTAATCATCGGATTGATCTGATTTTTGATATATTGATTCCTGGGACAACAAATTATAATGTAATAAGCGATGCAACTCTATAATCAAGTCCTGAAAATGTATGTATGTCCATAAACATTATCCTGTATCAAGTTTTTTTTGTATCTGCTTTTCAACAATTTATTTACAGATTTGCTGACTCTTATACATTTATATAGTGATTATTCAGTTCTGACACTATACAAGTGTTCATGTTTGTTTGTCCTACTGTTTCGGTGCTTTGCTTTTATGGATGTTGTCATCCTTGTTTTATTCTGCTGACTTTTCCTTCACTATTTCTTCTATCTTTTGGGCTATGTTTCTGCCTTTTTATGGATATTATTGCTACTTATAGATATTGTCCTCCTTGTTGTTTATTTCTTAAATTGGGAATTATAAAACGGGAGGGATTATTCTATGTATTACAAATGTAATACTTAATCATATGTACGCCATTATAAACATTGCTTGCTAAAGCAAAAATTTTTCCAAATTCTATATAAATTTTCAAAGAACCACTTTGTCTTATTTCACTTGTAATTGCAATATTTTACCATTCCTATTTGTATAGTAGTGGCACTGCAGAAACAATATAATCTTCAGTTAGAATTTCCCTCCTTTTTGTGAGGTAGTTATGAATTATAATACAACTCCTCCCCATCTTAAACAGTTTATCAGGGAGAGAGGGGACATTGGGCTGTTTGTTATGCTGGTACCTAAAGTTTTGTAATAATGTTTTCTTATTCGTTAGCTCTACAACTTTGAGGGACAAAGTGAATTTTTAATGGTTATATCAGTAAGTTGAGTGTTAAAACGGTTAAAGCACTAATTGTAATCTACAGGAGGGGTAATTATATGTATCATCATTGTGAATGTATATTAATTTATAGGCCATTGTCTTATCCCCTTAAATCCCTGCAGTTTATTTATCATATAGCCCGGTGACCTTAGTTGGGTTTATGACACATTTATTACCTCTTTCCTCCCCCCCCCCCATCTTCCTCGATATAGTAATGCCACGTCTCGCGGTCGTTGCGGTCATGCGTCATATTGAAAGGGTGACGCATATTTCAGATCTCAGTTTTTGCTATTTGATTTACTATTTTTCTCTATAAGATAACAACGATGTTTGCAAGATTATTTAATTCGCTATAATATAAAGATATTTTTTTCAAATCGCGAAATCTGGGATCTGAAATTTGCGTCACCCTTCCAACCTGACGCATGACGGCGTATGTCCGGGAGATATGGCATTTTTTAGTCCACTATCTTTATCAATTCTAAATCAATTTCCTTTACCTCATATACCCCCTCCCCAACCCTTAAAATCCTTTTTAAAGTGTAAATTTCAACCCCAATAATTTGCCTTGAGATTTATGGGATTTCTGAAATTTGAAACAAAAAGTTTATTACTGGCTTTCTGAGTCGGGCTTTCTGTATCCTAACCCGTAAAAGTCGACACAGGGTCCCTTTAGGTAGAGTTATATATAGCCCTATATCTATCTAGATTGTACTAACCAATCAAATTCACAAAGGCAAACAAATGAGATAATATGTTTATGAGCACTAGTATAAGGGTAATTAATCTAATCATAATAACAAACAAAACATACATGTAAGATTTGTAGAATAACTTTACTACTAAAAAAAAGTATGTATTTAGAACCCCTTTCATCTCTGTAAACTTTCTTAGATAAATTTTTATTATCTTTTTTTTCAGGGAGGGAGTGGACATTGGACAGTAAATTAAAATACATAGTATTCATACTAAGGTTGGGCCGGATATCCGGTGTGGCCGGATATCCGACCGGATAGTTTCGATATCCAGTCCGGATACCCGGTGTGGCCGGATATCCGGCCGGAAAGTTTCAATATCCGGCCCAACCCTAATTCATACAGGATCTCTCTTTGGTTAGTTAAAAATCTTTGGGTACACTTATTGAATCTTGATTGAGTATGGAAAAAGTTTAGTGTCCAAACATTTTCACCAATAGTTTTAATTTACAGAAGTTGTTTACCGTAAATTGGCAGTTAACATCAATTTATCGCCCGTTGTCTTATCCCTTAAGATCCCGCTATTTTTTCAGTTTGTATGTAAGGTATGGTAAGGTGATCCATTATGACCGTGATTCTATCTGAACTTTTTTATATTGCAGGGACTAGGTATAGACAACAGAAGAAAGTAATAATTTTTATGCATTTGCAGGGAAAGGGTATAGGAAACATTAGCAAGTACAATTAGATAGGTACAAGAATAGCACATCTATTATTAGAATGTTATATTTTAATAGTTATTTCTCGCATCGTATTATAAACGGGTTTTCGCGGATATAGAATGTACAATTGGAGATGCGATCCTCAATTTTCAAATTCTTTGAACGTACATATGAGACTTTTACAGAAATGCTTCGCATCCACAACTATCTATCTATGCTTGATATAAAATCAACACTATATAGATCATATTATGAACCTTTGATTGACACGTGCCCTGCAATTAACTAGTAGCACTCAGGGGCAAGACACAATTACTTTAGCTAGGCCCAAGGCATTATTTGTATCAATTTATGCATTCATAGGCCTGTTTCTACCTATATGACACCATATATGGGCAACGAAAGCCTATTCATGGTAATCTGTATGTGATTTGCTAATAGTATATGTTTATTAAAGATAGTATGTTTATAGTTAATGTAATCATATAAACAACCAGTACATATATGTATGCCTACAACTATGCCTGATTTACGTCACATATTAACACACAGATATTTAATTGCACAGACAAACACTAAAATCCTGGTCCAGAGCTAATGTTATAGCATGTACCTCTTGAATTTATTCAGTTATTTACTAACTCTCCTACCATCAACTTCTCTTTCTGGCTTTAAAAAGGTAATGACTTAGTTGTTTGGCATGCATTGTAGTTTAAATTTAGGCCCCTTAGTACTTAGCATGAATTGAGCTCAGGCCTTATGTTAGAACTCTAACACTTAGCACAATTCACTGCTTGGGACTTAGGGCACTTTTCTGTCCTACTCTACTTATAATTTTAACACTTATCCTGTAAATATTTCCATACTTAACTTATGCACTTGTGATATAAATACACTTTATAAAAACATTTTCTTTCCTTAATACTTAATATACTTATATGATTCTAATCGAATATCAAAACCAACCATTTATTCTTAGGTTAAAGCAACATAATACTTCGCGTGGGTCTTTTGTTGAGCTTCCACCAGCTCAACCAAATTCGTATTATACTTGTGGGAATAGAGGGTTAAGCATTCTAAATAAACGAACCGACGATGAGAATGTCTATGTGTATTGCATTAAAATTAGGTTTTAGTAGTACTCATAGAAGAGCGGTCTCCATACCTAAATATGGACAAACGCCCCATTCGCACACACAATGGTGCAACTTACCGGTTGTATCTTAGAAAAATTTTACTTCATAAATTTTTTTTTCTTCTTTTTTCCTTACCGTACCCGAACCGCCTAAGGCAGGTATTTTTACCAAAATCGAATAATTGTAGCTATGGCAAAATCGGATTTACCAAAACCTGTGATACTATTTGAGAGCAAGGTTAGGACTATGAGGCGTTTGAAGAGATAGGGACTGAAAGGCACGACACAAATGCAATTGAGAGCCTCGTGTACGAGCAGTTGCACTAGCTGACACTCTAGAGGCCCTAGAGAATGCTAGCATATTTGTGGCCATTGGTCGCCGCCCTATAAGGACACTCGCACTGGTTGACACTCTAGAGGCCCTAGAGAATACCAGCACACCGGCACCTCCATGTCCGCCTCTCTTTAGTAAAACACTTGGGTTGGAATAATCTATGATTGAGCTATGTGCAAAATTTTGATTTCTGGACTTAGTCAGAGTTTTGAAATTTAGGAGTTGTGCTAGGTGGCGGAGTATATATATAAATCTTCGGACTTAGTATGATTTTTACTTATTCGAAAGTTCTCTAAGTGTTGAAATACTTGAATCTTTGATACTTAAGCCAGAACTTATTAAGAATCAAGCATGGAGTAACTTTTCATTTATAAGCTATCAAAATACTATTTGTAAAGGACCATTTTGAACTGCCTTATTAAATGAAAACTTAGGAGCAAATCCTATAGAACACGGGAAACGCTGTTAGTTGGGATACATATTGTCTTTGGAGCCATGTTTCTGAAACAATATGCCGAAAGCAGTTAGTACTCTTGAGTCGTAGTAAAGGGCCAAAAGATTATTACAAACTTGTAGCATTTATACACAAGTTAAACTGTACTAATACTTTGGTGCCGTTAGAACCGATTTTCTGAGATTTGCACTTACTTATACATGCCTAGGACTTATATTCTTAATGCAATTCTGATTTATACGCGGATGTATCAAAATAAAACTATTGCCCCTAAAATTTTGAGTTAAACAAAATATTTCAAGTCTCAAAGATATTCTCAACATCGATCGGTTGGAATGATATAAGTGTAGACAAATTGCTGTATGTAATCAGAGAAATAATTCCTGAGACTCTGAACAAAATATTCCACTTTTGGACTTAGCACCGTTTCTATTTCTTTTGTTACAGAGAGAATCTCGAATTTCTGGACTTATAGTAATTTTTATGAAATTGTGAACTTGGTTGGAAATTTACCAAAATTTCGGACTTGTAATAATTACGATTTTTCCAACTAGATTAACAAATTTCATTTTCCACACTTAAAAGAAAATTTTGTCTTAGAGTATTTTTGTCTTAGCCAAAATATTCCAATTATGGACTTAGAGAGATTCTACTTCTTTTGGTGAAGGATAATTCTAACACTCTAATACTTTATAATTTTAAAATCCTTAACTTAGCGAGATTTGCATTTAGTCAAAATATTCCAATAGTGGACTTAGAGTGATTCTACTTCTTTTGACTTATAGGCAATCTCTAAAGTAGCTTTGTGTATGAACTGTTAGGAAATTTCATCTCGGACAAAATATTCCACGTCTGGACTTAGAGTAATTCTATTTCTTTTGTCTCAAGAAAATTCCACTATTTTTGTACTTAGCATAATTTCATTGAAAGATTTTTGGACTTAGTCAAAATTCACAAATTCTGTACTTGGTATAATTTCAAAAAAAAAATCTTTTTGACTTAGTCAAAATTTGCTAACTTTTTGTACTTAAGATAATTTTTGATTTTTTTCAAGCCGAAATTTGTTGATTTTGTACTTAGAATAATTTCATTAAAGACTTTTTGGACTTAGTCAAAATTTTCCAACTTTGGACTTAGAATGATTCTATTTTATTTTGACTTAGAAAGTTTTTAATTCAATCTTAACTTAGAAAATTTTTGTTTGTATATTCCTTACAAACACATACATAAATATAATAAGCAATTCACTCAACAATAAGTAGGACATGAAAACTAAATTTTTACTCACTTTGCTAATGCTAACATTTCTATTTCATGTACCACCAGGATTCAGCAGTGAAAGTGAAGACAAGTTAATTACTAGTGATAGTGACCATTAGTGATATAAAAGTATAGTCAACAATATAGGCCCTATATGTACTGAATAGCACACTTTAAGAGACAAAGTTCTATACACCAAACGCAGCAGGAGGTTGCAGCAGCCTACCTTGGGAGAGTAGGACGTCTCTAAAAGAAGTAGCAGAAGTACTACGGAAAAGTACCCTACTGTCTTTAAATATCCGGAATCATAAAATTTTATATCGAGAAACGTATGTTTACTTAGGCTTACTAGCACATAGACTATAACCAAGTAACATAAAAGTGTGTCTACATATAGCCCAGAATTTTTATAACCTAACAAATTACTTTTAGATAAGTTAGAAAAAAAAAAAGGTGCACTAAAATCAGTCAGATTAGTTTTCAGAAAAAAAAAAGAGAATAAGTATTGCTTAATTTAAAGTTGATAGGCTCCTTTGAAGTTTGATTGACAACCTCCACATTCTAGGTTGGCCACCTAGTGTAGGATCTCACACTTCCTCAGAGTAAACTTGCACTTGAATATTGTATTACTACTAATTATAATTAGATTACATCCGGTCAGATAATTTTGAAAACAATCTTTACATATATAAATATAGGAATATCTAAATTGTATATCCCACTACAGTTATAAGAATTGAAGTCATAAGTGAAGCCCCAATTTTGCGCAAATTACGTTATAGGATTGGAAGGAAACCCCTAATACAACTATAAGTAAGAGGTGGCGAGATCTTTGACATTCAGGCAAAATTGTTGCAATATTATTAGAATATAGACGATCCTTTGGGAGTGAACCTTAGTAAGTTATATTCATAATAGCCTTACAGGAATAAGTAGATCGTAAGCTATAAACACATATCCTTGGAGTGAAGTAAGAGTTCAACAAGGATTATAAATTGCTGTTTTTTTTTTTTTTTCTTCTCGACAACCATAATTTGCTGGGAAAGTCGACTCCTGAGCAAACTAAAAGTTAATTTGTGATAGTATATAAGCATACCCAAATTAACTCCGCTGCAAACATTACTTAACTTAATAACCAATTTGAATAGCTAACTAGCTCAAATTGACTCCATAAATAAAACTGTATAAAAGTTAAGTAGGAGTGTTTCTACAGTTGAGCCAAATTAAGGATAAGGGTGCATTAGCGCACATCTTTAGAATATCAATCAAAAGCTCACACGTACATATATACGACGTAGAAACAACTATAGGTGAAGCATATATCATACCCATCTATAGCTAAACACAATTTAAAGCAAAGAATTGTTAACTTAAACAAATTCTTGATTGTTTTAAACTATAACCATTATTTGTACCCCTCTCGAACTTCCGCTATTTTTATCATAAAAATAGTACAACATTCCACTAGCATCTAAAAGAACTTATAATTAGTTCTAAGACTTTACAACTATTATCATGTCATCTGCCCGCAAGCAAGGCCAGCAGGATGATGAAGCTGGTAAGGAAACCACTCCTTGTCGGGGACGCTCGACAACACCTGGTATGAACACCCCTTCAGCTAATACAGACATTAGAGACTCCGATGCTTATGAGGAAATACAAATATCCAACTTAGAAGAGTCAGAACAAATTGACAAAAGGAATATGAGCCCTGAGGTGAATGTGATACCTCTGGCCTCACTAGCAACACAAGCTAACTTATCAGACTCATGGAAAACTGTTTCCCACAGGCGAACAAAAGTAGCAGAACCAGCAGAAGAACTTCTACTCTCGCAGAAACTGAACACAATACAACTTGGAAGACCTAATACGAGCGGTTCACTTGAAGTTGGAAGGCATCTCTGCACAAACTGTACAACGAGTATAGAACACAAGAGAATCCACACCACCAACACTTCGAAATCTAAAGAGAGAAGAGCTAACTATAGAGACAGACAAATTGCCAAAATAGAGGCCATCTCAAATTATCATAGAAGAAAATCCACCGTTAAAGAAATGGCTACAAAGTCACCCAATCCCAAACCTCATCACAGGGATAACAGGGACAGGCATTCTCAAAGGAATACCAAACGGGATTATCAAGCTTCTTATAGGTTATCACCTGGACGCTACTGTGTAGCATGTGGACAATATTCTCATGATATATCTGATGGATGTAGATTACTATGTGATGATACAGGGCGATTATACCCAACTGTAATGACATCAGCTTTCTGTACAAACTGTTATAAGACATATGGTAAAGAGTTATACCATTCTCGACACTTATGTCCTGGAAGGCCAGCCATGATGGAATTATACCATAGTGGTAAGGTGAGACCTAGTGGTGTCTTCAGGCAAACATATGAAGACTGGGCTAAAGCCAATGCTGAGGAATCATCTAGAGATTGTAACCTCAGTGGAATCACAGCTGACACAGCAGACATAGATCTCAATGAACCTAAAGATCAAGTAGGAGATAATACTACACCAGCAAAAGAGGAAGAAAGAAAATTGTACCTCCATTGCTCTGGCTGTATGCCAGAAGAAATAGATTGTAAATATGACTATGATGTACGCATGACAGCTTTACTTGACTCAGCAACAGATAAAAACATCATATCAGCCAGGTACTATAGCAAGTTGTTCGGTATAGTAATGAACGATGATGAAAATCAGCTGGAAGAAAGTCATGATCTACCAGTTACACATGTAGATCACAAGATCCCCGAACCCAGAGAAGTAACCCTCATGATTCGCCCCACATCATTCTCGAGCCGTCACTACCCAATTCCCTTCTCAATTGTAGCTGAAAACCATGAGGATGTCGCACCTATGATAATTGGACTAAATGGTATTAGAAGCCTACAGCTAACATGGACGCCTGTCACAGACAAATACCGGTTAGCACCGTGTTTGTATTCCATTCTTCACCCTGAAGGACCGCTGAGCAGTATCTTCTGTTCTGAACTTGAGCTCCAGCTCTGTACAGGAGTAGTTAAAAAGATCAAAGCTAAAGAAACCCAAGTGATAGTAATGAATATCAACCACTTTTTCAACCTAGCACCTGGAACACAAGTAATCCTCAGCGACGATCATATTTCAAACGAAAATGCAGGCATCAAAATCTTACCTGGACAAACACAACTCATTATCAATGATGATGGACAACTCAGTGGCAGAGCTTTAATAATCAACAACTCCGATCACACTATCACCAACACAGTTATCACTGGTTACATAGAGTCCAGCGACCAATCTATTGTCAGAGAGGTAGTCGTTGATTTTGACTTCTCAGGATCATTCATATATGGACTACCTATGCTACCAGAAGTAGACGAATCTGATGACGAATTGGATCAACTTGCCATAGCACGAAACACGCCAGCTATTAATTAGATTACTCTAGTTACTAGTAGCCAACCCAATGACACTCTTATACCAATCTGAAACACAAAATCAATTATTACATTGATTAACTTATTAAGCTGATATATACACTTTAATTCATACAGCTGTCAAACAGGGCACTCACATATCATGAGTGATCTTAATCTGATTATCATCTTAATGCTAAGTAAAACTCCAGTCTCATCTACTCCTGAATACAGTAAATTCATTTCATTGAACATATAGATGATGATGTAGAAATTAGGTTAAGGTGTATGGCCAAGATTGAAAATTTCACACAATACTTTTTTAAAAAAAAAGAGAGAGAGAAACTTGAATAATAATATAGCTGATAATTTATGGCATAATTCTAAAATCTTCATACATTCACGTGTAGACAAAAGAAAAGATCCTGAACAATCAACAGTGCCAAAATACCACTGGGACTTTGTCTAAAAGACTATTATTGCTTGTGAAGCAAACTTTACACTAAAACTCACCCTAAGACAGACAAGACAAAATTGTATAACAAAAACATATATTAAGGACATGACCTAGACAGTACACTCCACCCCAGGAGCCCAGTATACTTAGGGAGTATCATTAAATTGATTGAACTATTTTAAAAACGAAGTCAAAATTACTGAACGTATATTTTGAATATTCTGAAGAAAGTTGTGGAGAATACGCACATAAAAGAAAATTTAGTTTGAGAAAATTTCACTTACCTTGAAAAGCTGTAACTTTTCCTTGGTTCTAGATTTACATGTCTATTGCAGTATAAATTGAAAACAAGCATAGCAGTTTTCAAAAGATATATGGACTTACAGTTTTACAAAAAAAAAACTTTTTACGCGCATATTCACAACAATAGGCATAAATGAACCAATAGCACATTCGAGCTCACTTATACCTTCGGGTTGGATGAACTTTTGTCTCAATCCCAGCACAACGGTGAAACTTAGAGGACACTATGAAAGTTTGGCAATTGGACCAATTTTGGTAGAATTAACTAGCACATTGACATGTAAAATAACCCTATCAAATAAAGTTAGTACCACCTCTAGCTTTTATGTAATAGTCTTATTATATACTGCATTATTAGAACTCACAAACCACTTTTACCACCTGATCTAATCTTTATATAAGCATACAATACTATATCACCCCTGGTGATAAGATACCAAACTTATCATTGCATTTGCAAGCAAGGAAAAACCGTATTGAATCGCTTGAACTTTGATTATCTTGAAACCCTATGAATTATAATTCCCCAGTAACCTTGCAATTAACATTAAGTCTAAGAAATACATCTCAGATACTTAACCCATCAGCCTTTAATAATGCCTGAAACATGTACCCAAAACTATACTGTGGCAAAAGTGCATCTAATTTGTATATAATAGTGATAAAGACAAAATTGATTAAGGTCTGTACGAACAAAACTATACTTTTCATACTTTTATTATGAAAGCACAATAACAGTATATATTGTGATATGCCACAATTTCACCCATCAATGATTTTATTTAAAGATCTAGTAATTAAGCAAAAACCATTGCCTACCCTTAAAGGAAATTTCAGTCAAAACAAAATTAAGTTTTTCTTGCATATTGTACTCAGACTTCTTTAAAACTTTAAAAACTTAAAGCGAAAATTCCTTCAGAACTATAATATACCAATGCATTTTGTCAACAAATGAATAACAGGTATTTTACAATTTTAACCAAAGTAGATTTGAGCTGTTACAACAACAACACAACTAATAATAATGCCATAAAATATTTAAGTTATAAACCATATGAACCAATTATAGCTCATACTATAAGAAGGGAACACTTTTGCCTTTCTTTCCATACGCAATATTATATGCTGTACGCAATTTTTGATAAAACAGGGATATTTAAAAGTTTAAATAATAAAACTCCCCTATATCTATTTTAAACGAAGCCAAAACATGTTTTAATTGCTAAATTAAAGATAAAATTACAACTAAAAATCACATAAAAAAAAAAAAAAATATATATATAAAGGTAAACTTACAGAAAATTCATGGAATTAACTAAATACCTTCCACGTGAGACCAATCCTAATATCACACATACCCTCTCACATATTAACAAATTGCAAGTGTTCAAAATAAACGGTACTACGTCAAACCCTAGATACGTCAAACAGTAGATGCGACAAACGCTAGACAGACAAACAGTAGACAGACAAACCCTAGATACGTCAAACAGTAGATACAACAAACGCTAGAATGCGACAAACACTAGAATATGACGAACGCTAGATTTTTTCTAAAGGCGACAAACAATAGATACGACAAACGCTAGAATTAATCCTATTATAATAAAGTAATGTACTTTTTGTCTGTAGCAAAGGATCTCACTAAATGCTGAACTGATATGGTTCTTCTTTACAGTGAAGCTTCATATGTATCCAGGGAAGGTTTTTAAATAATTTTGTGGAAGGTATCTCCACCCATCCAATAAAACACCCCCCCCCAAAAAAAAAAAAAAAATTTTTCTTTTTAAAACTTAAAATGAAAAGGAAATAAGCTTTTTTGTCTGTAGCAAAGAATCTCACTAACTGCTGAACCGATATGGTTATTTTTACAATGAAGCTTCATATAGGTCAATGGAAAGTTTTAAATTAATTTTGTAAAGGGAATCTCCACTCTTCCAATAAAACTAACCCCCCACCCCCCTCCCCAAATCTGCGCATTAGATTCTTATTATAGGCAGCTAGAGATCTTACGGGCACCAGATTTTTATTTTAGCTGCGGCTGCAGATATTTAAAACTTATTGCAGTTGTAGACTTTCAACTTACTGGCAGCTACATAATTGCTACGGTTTGCAAAAATTAGGAGGTAAATCCATATAACTTTGGTGAAATACAGCTGCCGAGCCCAAATATTTAAACATTTATGGGATTGTTCATTTTTTCTAATGAAATTGGTATTTATTACTTGAATCTTGTTAATAACCTGCCACAAATTTATATTATCTATTAATGACTAAAATTATAAAGCAATAATTATTTAAAGTAGTGCCTGCGGTAGGAATTTGAAGAGGGGTGACAACACCTCCATTCAAATTTAAATTAGGAATGCCTGCCTTCCCCTTTTCTAACCCCCAAATGACCCCAGATGAATTGCTGTACTGATACAAAGACAAGGACAATAACATATGTAAGTAGTGAAGCAATAATAAAAAAATAATTATAGGAATATCCCCATCCCTAAACAAAAAAAAACAAGTTTAGGTAAAAGCATTTTACGGTTTTAAGCAAGTATATTCAAAATCTATTTCAAAGTTTTTCTTATTTTTAAACCATTGTATTAAAAAAGTAGTGTAAGTACGAATCTAAAATGAAAAATTTCAATAGAATTGAAATTATTTTATATATATCTTTATTTGATTTAACCCATGACCTAGGTGAAATAGACATACTAGTGCTACTAAATAGCTGCGCTGTTGAACAAGGATGACAACATCCATAAAAGTGAAGCACTGAAACGGTAGGACAAACGGACATTAACACTTGTATAGTGTTAGAACTTAATAATTATCATAATATAAATTTATAAGAGTCAAAGCAAAATTGTAAGTAAATTTGTTGTAAAACTGCTTGATACAGGATAATTTTTATAGACATACTTACATTTTTAGGACTTGATTAAAGAGTTGCTTCGCTTATTACATTATACTTTGTTGTCCCAGGAATCAATATACCAAAAATCAGACCAATCCGATGATTTGATCAAATAAAAATTTGTTGTTAAAAAAGTAAAAAAATCAACATGTTTAAAATTGACGCACGGACATTTTGGTAATGATTATAGAGTTGCTACGCTTTCTAAATCGTACCTAACTACTAAAGGAATCACCATGCAAAATTTGAAATCGATAGGACAATTCTAACATGCCTAAATTAACGGAAAAATCTATCCGTTACGGACGTACGGACCGACCCTAATTATAGAAAAGCTTCGCTTTTAAAAAGTGTTGTAAGGAAAGTCATAAAAGGTCAAACAATTAATGCTCATAAAACTGGCTCATCCTTAATGTCACATATTACTCCACCCATTTATATCTTCCTTTGTTGTTTAAACAAAGCAACTGTAAAAAAATATAGTTATACAAATATGTTATTTCAAAATAGTTATAATTAGATTACCCGAATTATAATATTCTTTAATTATATTAGACTTAGTTTAAAAAACCTTCTTTAATATATCTTTAATATCAAAACTGGTAAGGATTATAAATACAAAAAAATGTAACATGCAGGTTTTTTAAAACTGTATTGCAAAATCACCTTTTCATTGCTATATCACATTTTCTGCAGGGAAAGGACAATAATAGCAGAGAGAGAGGGAACAATGGGCTGTTTATTATACTAGTCCCCAAAGTTTTATAAGACCGTTCTTATTCGTTGGCTAAACAACTTTTGGTACTTTAATGAATTTTATTTGGTTGGTTTGATAAGTTGAGTGTTCAAACTTTTCAACCGCTAATTTTATGCTACGGGGGATGTACCTAGATTCTTCGGCCATTATCTTATCCTTTTAGATCCCTGCATTGATATTTAATATAAATTTAGTATTTATGAACGAAAAAAGATAGTAATATAAATTTAGTATTTATGATTTTTTTAAAGTTTAAATTCTAGTGTATGTCGCTTCTAGTGTTTGTCGCACTTTAAAAATTCTACTGTTTGTCGCGAAATTGAAAATTCTACTGTTTGTCGTAGTCTAGGGTTTGACGTATCTATTGTTTGTCTGTCTAGCGTTTGACGCATCTACTGTTTGTCTGTCTAGCGTTTGTCGCATCTACTGTTTGACGTATCTAGTGTTTGACGTAGTACCAAATAAACATGGTTGAAAGGAGATCTGATATAAATACAGACAAGTTAAATACCCTTTCAAAATTAAAGAGTTTCAAACCAATTGGCTAATATTTTGACACTTTCATAGAGAATACAAAAGAGTAATTATAAAGTCTTACAATAAAGTCATGGACTAAAAGATAACTAACTAAGCGAGACGCTTCCGCTTACAAGTTTAGCCAAAGCAAAATCTGCAAAAAAAAAAAAATAAAAATATGTGCACAAGTCATTCCTTTATGCACAAATAAGTTACATAATGACTATCATCATAACAAAACGCAAACTTAATTAATACAAAGCCTATAATTCTGCACACGTACAGAATTCATATCTATATAACATTAAACATAAATTATAATATCAAATTTCAAGAGATATAAATCAAAACCAATAACAATCACTTGCATTTCCGTTTACCCTGTAAACTCGGGAACAATATAATAGCATGTTATTCTAATCTGATAACAGAGATATCATAATTTATGTAGAATTTTCCCACTCAAGGTTATATATCCAGTGGTAAAATTTACGTCTTCTCTCTTGACAGGGGGAGACCAACCATATACAATACATGTCGACTAAATAAGTCGATCCCTTCAAAAATATTTATACACAAAAATATATAATAAAAGGAAAATTGTATATGTATAAGTTTTGAATCTGTATAATCTAAACAGAGTCAAACGAGTAATACAAACTGTACAATTATACGCATGTCACTGCGTAACCCAATATATACAAAATTGAGTTAAAAGTTAAAATATCTAATACTTTTGTGTAAATCACGCAAGCATAAAAACATTATTAGACAACCTATATATAAATGCCTTGAATTGAGATGAACTTGATTAGTTATTAAGCTTATAACCAATCTACATACAAAAAAAATTATGTCAAAAACTTTAATTATAGTTAGAAACCGGAAACGCCCACTCAGGATCTAGCAGTAGCGAAAGTGGGATAATAAATAGATTTTGGAAAAATAAGTCAGTTTATCATAGAACTCCAAGCAGTGAAGACCTTAACTATTAGTGTAAGTGTACCAGTCAGAAAAATAGCTTTTGATTGTGGATATAAGCATCTAGTAAATAAACTTAACTGTTTAACAATGTACTCTAAGATAATATTAATAATACTAAGTATGTACTACTATAGTACAACAGCAGACACAATAACAGATTTGATACCCACTCACTATCAAAGTGGAGAATATATAGGCTACACAGCTGTAGCAATTCGATCCATTCAAGTTGATATATCTGTAGACAATACAGCGCCTGAAATAGCAATCTATGATGGCCTGAAGAATCAAGTAGACATTAGCTATGATGGACGCACATTCACTTCAGCACAAACTAAACTTATAGGCAAGTTATATACCAAAAAGATTAAGGACTTGCTTAATGACGTAATAAAACTTATTCGCGACATCAAGGAAGCTATTGAAACAATAACTCCTTTAATAAGTTCTAACCGCATTGAAGTGACTAATAACGTAAATAAGCTTTCTTATAAGCTAGATCATGATAAGTTTGACTTTACACAGTTATTGCTTGCGGAGATAGTACCACAAATTGTAAGTGGTATAATCCTTCATGCCAAAGCAGCTAACTTTGTGCAAACAGCAGA
Source organism: Acartia tonsa (assembly GCF_053477335.1). Taxonomy (NCBI): domain Eukaryota; kingdom Metazoa; phylum Arthropoda; class Copepoda; order Calanoida; family Acartiidae; genus Acartia; species Acartia tonsa. The sequence continues at coordinate 44,638,591 of NC_137264.1, read as the reverse complement.
ATACTCTTATGTTGATAGCTTGAGCAACTTAGCCATCACGAACTTAGAAGATCTTAAAGCAGACTTGAACTTCAGACTTACTCTAATTCAAGATCTTGCAAAGACAGACATCACAGACTCTATTAAAACTTTTGTAAGGCAAGAACTTAACTTGGACTATACTCATAATCTTGGATTAGAAGTCCAAAGTCGTTTAAGTGGTGGCACCACATCATTCACCACTATCCTATCCATGGAATTAAGTTCTGAGCCAATAAAAATCTACAGATATGCACCAATTCCTTTTGATGAGTGCTATATCGACTCCATTTATTACTTGGATAAAACCAAAAGAGTTTACAGACAATCTTATTATAACGCTTATCTACCGGTTGAAGCTGACCAGTGCCTTAAAGGACTACTTAGCGTTAATGAAACATTGATAACCAAGCACTGCCCTTTGGCAAAACAGACTTATCCCTACACTCATGTGCAAGATGGAATTGTCTTTACTAGCTTGAGCGAAAATACTAATCGCAGTTTAGAGAATGCATCAATAACTATTACATCCACTCCTTTTATTATAACAGGAGGATCATATAATCTCACATTAGGAGATACAATAGCACAGTTCGCATTAGGATATGACCGACAGACCACGGCACGAACTTTACCATTTGCGTCAGAAGCACTGTGCCCACCAAAACCTAAAGAACCATTGACCATTAGAACTATCTTCGCTCATATAGAAGAAATAGCTATATACGTATCAATAACAATTATCATGGTTATAATATTAGACAGGATCACTACATTCCTAGTCAGACTCTTGAAAAGAATATTAAGAGCATTTCAGAGGAGTTTGCGTATACGCGGTAGAACGCTTATCCCTCAACGACCAGACGCACATCATCATAACTTAACGGTAATCTACGGCCGGAGAGGTCACCCCGCCGCGCATACCGCTAGTTATCGACCTAGAAACTCAAACAGAATTGTTAGATAAATATACAAGTTAACATGTTTCCTATGATTTAACTTCTAAGGCATTCAGATGGAAAGACTAACGGACATTCCCAATGATATAAAAGACCTTGCCAAACGGAAAATATAACACTCTCGTAGTTACCTATACAATATTGTACTTGTATTCTTGTATGTTTCTCATAAAAATTTCCACGTTATTATTATATGAGTTATCTAAAAGGGTAATGATAGAAATGGTAAGAAAATAAACCACATATATAGTAACTATGACACCAAAAGAACATAGTAGGTAATATTATTACTCATTTTAATTGTTATAAAATAAGCAAGCTTTAAAACTAGGCTAAACGCTTCCTAAAGGTAACAATTTAATTTAATTATTATCACTATTAACGTGACAAACAAACAAGTAACGCTTATAGAGTAAGCTACGTAATTTTATACAACATATATTAAACCAGTAATTAACAAGTTATGTATGTTACTTAAAAATCTCTATATTTATTTTAACAAAAGTAGATAATCTTTAGAAAAGGTATAAAATTTGACAAATATTTCTCTTTGGTGAAAATTATAAAGTTAAGACAATTTCGAAAACAGAATATAAACTTTCATTTAACAAAAATCGTTGGCAAACAAAATTGTGATAATAAGAAAGATTTCTGACAAGTTTTAACAAATTTAGTTAATATTTTTTTTGGACTTAAGCTGTATATTGGCACATAAGAAAAATTCCGAGATCATTAAAAACAATTGAGCAATAAATGCAAAGACTTATATGTATAAATATAAGGACACATCTTATCAACGACTCTACTTGAATCAGGAAATTCTATTTGGTGGAAATAAAAGTTTAGATTTAACTTTAATGACAGGCCTAAGAAAATTTTACCCCAAAACCTAAGTTTCACGGTTATTGTAGCAAGAATTAAAGGGATGTAAAGATCTATAGTTTTGAAGAGGAATGATATATATTCTAAATCTTAATAAGTTAAATAATCCTCCTTAATGAAATTACTCGATCCATGAAACTACTTTAATTGCTCAAATATTAAAATTTACAAACAGTCTTTACATATCTCTCTTATAAGTACTTGAATAAGCATATTTAAATAGCTTTGGCTAACGTCAGTCCTTCAGTCTACTTAGATATTGGTTACAAAAATATATGCTATTTACAGGTCCTCTATATATATCACAGCACAATTAAAATTCACGATTAATGCACAGGGATGGATATAAATGAAAAGATCAGAGAAAAGGTACTGAGGCGCAAGTTCGACTAAATATCTATATACATAACCCTTAAAGCTAACAAGAATGAATAAATTGTGATATAAGGCTGAAATTAAAATTGTAAGTATAATATTGAGGAAAGAAATTTAGCTCAACTAGGACGAAAGTAATTGAGATTACACGAAGTTTTAAATTAGGGGAAAGAAAATACAACCTTATACCAATATTTCCTTACATACTAGGTTCCTTACAAGCTAACACGTAATGATATAACAAAATAACAATGGTGTAAATTATTTGGTCTTGTACAGTATGAAAGTCATAACGTTTAATATTTTACTGAATAGTAATCACTATTTTGACTAGTTACATAGATTAAGAATTTTGTCACAAGTGTCTGAGCAGTCTTTGTCTAATAAAATTTACAATGTCTATGACCAAGCTAACATTCGCCACTTCAGCGCGTACGCTTAGGGCCGGCAGAACCCCGTCGCCGAGGGACACCTTCAGCATCGGACTCCTCTCTGCTGTTATCCGACGAACGCACAATTGAAGTCAGGCTAGCAGTCTCTGAGGCAGTCTCTGGTGGAAGAGATGGAGTAGGAGTCTCGACTGTAAGACGCAGCCGCTCTAAACCTCCAACCACTCTCTCTGGCAATAGGAACCGAATCTCACTACCCATGGAACCGAACTGGCTGGACGGTATATCGATCTCGAACACGTTCACCAGAGGAAGGGTATTCTCTGCTTCCTAAAATAGGGAAGTAAATATTAGTGAAAATAGAAAATCTTAACAATAATCAGGGAGAAATATAATAATGTCTACCCATATAGATAATTGAACAGTCTTGATACTTTTAGAAAATTTTTATTAACTCTGCTAAAGTCATGATGCTAACCAATGGAACGAAAATAGCACCATGATTAAAATAACTTATTGTAAATATGCATAGCTAAAGTCACCAACTTCTTTACCTCATGTCACGTAGCTTTGGCGACTAATAATATTAAAACGAATGTAGCAAACTTACCGCTGAAAGGTCCGCTGCAGATGGGGAATCAATTCGACTCAAGCACAGGGATGAACTATAGCTGGATCCTTCTGCAGACCCTCCAGAATTGGGTGGGCTAAATCTTAGCATGTTTGTATAGTGTTCCTCCAGATTAACTGAGTTGGTCGCCTAAAATATAATAAATCTTATTAGTTTAATCGCAATATTAACAACGAGTCTAGGAAAATCAGGAAATGAGAATGCCTAAAATCCTGTAAAGCTATATGATTAGGTAGCAATTCAACCCACTTTATACTAGAATTAAAATCTTAGATCGTTTCAAAAATGCTTATGCAACCATACATTTTAAGATTAATATTCTACCAATAAAAGAATTTTAGTTGCAAATACCTCTAGATACGTGTACAAATATACAGCCTCTTTCTGAAAATTAATAGAAAACTAAAGCATGGATACTTACATGTAAACGCTCTGTTTGATCAACAATCAACGGACGGAAGCCAGGACTTCCCGTCGAGGTTTCCAAGCCCACAGGCACACTTCTTCCAGTAATCCGATCCTCAGGGGCAGACAAACAGTGTACGGCAAACAGGCCAATTCTGGACCTCACTTCTGCTGGAGTCGATGGACTAGCAGAGGGAGCCTAAAACAAAAGGAAAACATTAAAGTCTTGATCTAACATTTAAACCCCAATGAGAAACGTACGGCACGAGCAAACTCTTAACTTTCCCAGAGGGAAATAATATTAGGTTGCTACTTAAGATTTTAGTAAATGTTAACTGGTATCTCAACTTAATTGCGGTAACCGAGCAGATTTCTCTGGCGACATAAAACGATGACAAACGGTGAGCGATATATATGGAAGAGCCGAAAGTCAACGTTGAGGAAGTGAGAATAGGACAGAACAACCATACACCAACATGATGCTTAATTATACAAATCGGGTGGCTAGAAAAAAAAAAATTATACAAAACACAAAAAAAAGAAATATACAACAGAAGAAAACTCACCTGTGTATCCGACAGAATATCATCAATCTCAGAGGACGCGGCTTCATACATGGTGTCCGACGGTTCCGCAGTTGGCGACATAGCCCCAGCTCTAGTCCTGTTGGTCCTGTTACTGCAGTGGAGAAGCTCAATGGTCCTGACGCCTATGTTTCGGAGGCGCGTACATACATCTCTTATCCAGCGAGCCAGCGACCTGTCTGAGGTGTTGTCAACACGTGTGAGAGTCTCAAGCCCTACAGCGCCGAAGAAGACCACTATAAGAGCACATGAAAACAAGCCAAACCCCAACAACATGTTAATTAAGCCATCCATGTTGAAGGTGTCCAGACTCGTCTTCTGGTCTCTCCCCAGCTCGGCAGACCCAGAATCACCTCCGGCAACATCGTCACCAATGTCACCGCAGGAGTTCTGCATCACCGAATTGAGGAGAGACCAGATGATTTGTATCGTTCTACTAAGCATCAGTGAGAGATGCTCGTTGCCGAACATCTCCCCTTGATCCCTTTCGGACTCTACAGTACTTGTGCCCCCATAGTCATCGACATCAGCAAGGCTTGGCATCCCAGACTGGTCGCTGTACACTGAACTCGAGTCGTCTAAGGAATTTTCAAGAAACGAGGAATTGGCGAGAGTGGCCGCAGCCGCCCTCATTGATTCCTCGAATCTTTCCTTAATATTCTGATGCGCGTCCAGGCTGTCAGGCACATACATTATGAGCGAATGTAAATTTAAAATAAGAGGACTAGTGATTCTGAAAGGCAATATAGTAAAGTTAATTTTATGAAAAAGACTGTACACACGAATAATTCTTTTGTATTTTAAGCAACTATGGTTGAACCTCCTAACCATTAAAACTTTGATTTATCATCTAAAAGTAAAATTCTTTAAATTAAAGAATATGTAATTAATTTTACATGATTGAATGCTTGAAAATAGCTATCGTTAAGCTATTCAAACATTAAAAACTTTATTTTATTAGATTCAATTAAGTTAAAGAATATGTAATTAATCTTACATGATTCAACGCTTAAAAATAGCTATCGTTAAGCTATTTAAACATTAAAACTTTGTTTTATTAGACTCAATTAAGTTAAAGAATATGTAATTAGTTTTACATGATTCAACGCTTAAAAATAGCTATCGCTGAGCTATCAAAAACATATTCATTATGATGTATCAAGCAGTTAAAACTTATGTACTAGCTAAATCTGAATATCTTCAATGATGTTTTAAAAACACTTTAGATAAAGCTAGCTAAATATAATTTTTGTAAGCGACCATTTTTATATAATATGGTTGAGTTATTCGTAACGTAAATAATCTATCAATTAACATCATTATAATTGAATTACGTAAAAAGAAAATCTTATTTTTAAACCTATAGTAAAATTGTTTTAGAAGATTTGAATCAGGACTCAAATAAGTTTTGATTATACAAAGGGAACCCTATAATCAAAAGTTAAAACGAGTAGAATGATGGAATATATCTGTGTCATTATAAGTTTTGTTTACGATGAACGAATTTAACTTTTGCAGACGGAAAACGTAAACAAAACAAGGTACGTCAATTTACTTGCTGACTCAGATATGTCCTATCAAAACTACAAATATCATATAGAACAAAATTGTCATATATTGAAGATGTACCCATACTGCTTCAAACCCACTTTCGTTTAAAATACAGTGATAAAGGTCTTATCGACGAAGAAAAATAAGATTCTTAGGTCTTAAATAATGGCTAACGAATGCAATAATGGGCACATCAACAATCTATAACATAAAAACATTCATATAAAACAAACGGGTTACTATATTTTATCACTTTTATATAAATTCTCTTGGAATTTAGCGGTAAAATTAAAACACTCGAACGCAAGCTCCGCTCGCAAGGACAATTATTATATAAATGAGCATAATTACTGGGCCGCCAGCTTTTTATAACCTCGCTCAAAGCCAACCCCTATCACTTTTGACCGCCCAAACATAAACAAAGGGTTGACAACTTATTGTTACGTAAAATTTAATTACGGACGTCGAACGATATATTTTATAGATATTAAGTTTAAAAGGTACACTTGATAGCGACGTAATGTAAGATATTAGTCTTTAAAATGATTAAAATTTATTCATGTTAAAAATAACATAAATACAGCTAATACCAACAATGGTATAAACCATATGTACATATACAAAATATACAAACAAAGGGTTACCAACTTTTGTTAGTAAAATCTTATATTTTTACATATATACGAGTAATGTAACCAAAGAAAATAATACGATATGTAAATACTAATTGTACTTATACATTTTTATATATAATATTGTTTATATTCAGGAAACAGTTATATTTAACAGAAATAGAGATAACTAACCAATCCATTATAGGTCTATCTGTAACGAAAGAATTTCTAGAATATCCCAGGGATAAAAGGATTAATAAAAGATTATTAAAACTTCTTTTGTTTAGATTACCATAGCCAGGATACCCCAAGGAACCGGTTGGAGCACGCGCACTAACTCTTTTTAGGATCTACCATGGACCAGCCTGGAGATAACCTAGATGATCATGGAGTATTGGAGCCCTACCACCACCCTACCTTGGACGGATTGCGGTTGTGTTCCTGTCAACACCTTGACACAATAGACGAGAACAACAACATCATCACCACACCTGAGTACGATGGATTCTCAGAGAACCTGTCCATCACCATCAGGAATTTCTTGTTAAATACAGCCCTGACTACCAGAGAAGATAGTAGAGTGGAGACCGATAGTAACACCAGCTCCAGCAGCACACTATCCCTCTCTACCGATGACCTCAACCAACTCTACTATGACCTGGAAAATCACTCAATCACCTTGGACGAGAATGGAAACGAGGTAGCACAAGTGGACGCCCTTGGCTACATATCTACCTCACCCCCAACCTCAACCTACACTTCGAACGAGAGCACTTCACCACCTAGTTCATCATCAGAAGAAGCTGAACTATCCAGAACTACCAACGCAAAAACATTTATTGATGTGACAAAGTTAGATAAAACTAAACCCCTCAAGAAAAGAATGTATTCTATTTGGGAGGTTTATCATCTTGTATACCCAGCTATGAAGATACGCAAATCATATTTTCTTAATGGAAAGCGTATTTAACTTAGCTTGGAATACATTTATAGTTTATTATATATGCCTATATACTGGGACTACTAAAATTTTTCTTTTTCTCTTTTTTCTTTTTTAACAACTTACCCCCATTGGAGATGCGATCCTCAATTTTCAAATTCTTTGAACGTACATATGAGACTTTTACAGAAATGCTTCGCATCCACAACTATCTATCTATGCTTGATATAAAATCAACACTATATAGATCATATTATGAACCTTTGATTGACACGTGCCCTGCAATTAACTAGTAGCACTCAGGGGCAAGACACAATTACTTTAGCTAGGCCCAAGGCATTATTTGTATCAATTTATGCATTCATAGGCCTGTTTCTACCTATATGACACCATATATGGGCAACGAAAGCCTATTCATGGTAATCTGTATGTGATTTGCTAATAGTATATGTTTATTAAAGATAGTATGTTTATAGTTAATGTAATCATATAAACAACCAGTACATATATGTATGCCTACAACTATGCCTGATTTACGTCACATATTAACACACAGATATTTAATTGCACAGACAAACACTAAAATCCTGGTCCAGAGCTAATGTTATAGCATGTACCTCTTGAATTTATTCAGTTATTTACTAACTCTCCTACCATCAACTTCTCTTTCTGGCTTTAAAAAGGTAATGACTTAGTTGTTTGGCATGCATTGTAGTTTAAATTTAGGCCCCTTAGTACTTAGCATGAATTGAGCTCAGGCCTTATGTTAGAACTCTAACACTTAGCACAATTCACTGCTTGGGACTTAGGGCACTTTTCTGTCCTACTCTACTTATAATTTTAACACTTATCCTGTAAATATTTCCATACTTAACTTATGCACTTGTGATATAAATACACTTTATAAAAACATTTTCTTTCCTTAATACTTAATATACTTATATGATTCTAATCGAATATCAAAACCAACCATTTATTCTTAGGTTAAAGCAACATAATACTTCGCGTGGGTCTTTTGTTGAGCTTCCACCAGCTCAACCAAATTCGTATTATACTTGTGGGAATAGAGGGTTAAGCATTCTAAATAAACGAACCGACGATGAGAATGTCTATGTGTATTGCATTAAAATTAGGTTTTAGTAGTACTCATAGAAGAGCGGTCTCCATACCTAAATATGGACAAACGCCCCATTCGCACACACACAATTATGAGATTAAAACTAGTTTTTTTAGCCCCGAGGTGCTGGTAGAAAGCTGGATATAATACGATGCTAGACATAGTTTTTTCGTATGGATGAGAACCGGTTCCTATCCACCGGATTCAAATGAATACGAGAAAAGTATATAAGACAAAAGGATAAATTTAGGAAATACAATTTTTGTTTGATCTAAATAGAAATCTTTGATAAATAGGTTGAATTATGATTGTCTGTATGAAGCTTAAGATCTCGGTAATCTTTACCAGTATAAATGGACCAACTGGTCATACCAAGCCCGAACCAACAATAGAATTAATTCGAAAAAAGATATTTCATAATTTAGGGGATTGCCTTAAATAACAAAATAGATCATACGAATGGTTTTAAGCTGTTTATTTTAGGTAACGAAAAATTATTTATATACTTTAACCCTGAAGTTAAATAGATCTAACTCTTTATATTCATTCTCTCTCATATACCTAGCTTTTAAAATCAGGGATCTAAAGGGATAAGACAATGGTTATTAAATTGGTGTACATCCCAATGATCATACACAAAATTTCCCTTCCTGTAGATTACAATTAGTAACTGAAAAATTTGAACACTCAGCTTAATAAACCATCCAATGAAAATACAACAAATGTCCCTAAAGTTGTTAATCCAACTGATAAGAAACCGTTATTCAAAACGTTGGTGACTAGTGTAATAAACAATTCAGTGTACCCTCCCTTCCTGAGATCTAACTCTTTATATTCATTCTCTCTCTTGTATACCTAGCTTTAAAAATACAAACGATCCTCACACAAAATGACTAAAACATTTTCTGATAAGAGACAGTTAAAAGAATGAAATCTTATTTTTCAGCAAAAAAATGGAAAATAGTAAAAATTATCTTAAATACAATAGAAAATTAATTTTAAGGGCCCTTTTTAGAAATCCTGGTATGTGCACCGAAGGATCTCGCTAACCAGTCAACCGATATGGTTCTCCTTTTCCATGTAAGTTCTTAAAGGTCCTTGGAAGGTTTTTAACTAATTTGGGGTAGGGTATCACTACCCATCCTCCTTTTTCTAATTTGAAAATAAAAGGTGAAAAGAGTCGAATTCAACCCCCCAATGCCGCAAGTGAATCTAGATGCCTCTAGGGGCCTAGCCGATAGTAGTTTACATAGAGCAATATTTTTGAAATCCAAAAAAGGGGATTTTTGTTTTATATTTAGTTTAATTCTCTAACAATAATAACTTATGGATATAATCGTCCATTTGTAAGAATGTGAAAACTCTTTCCTTGTTGGACATTGCTGGGATTTGAACTGTATTTTATGGTCTCCAGGCCCAGATATGCTGATCTCGAGATTAGATCTATCAAACATAAACAAACACAGATATATTTCAGGGAGGGGGGGGGGGGGGGACATAAAGATTTTCATTGTACTAGTCCCCAAAGTGTTTTAATAAAGGAGCTGTCTATATTGCCCTTGCAAAATGTGGAAAGATGTTATTGTTTTACGCCTACCTATTCTATTGATGCCAGGAAATACCCTATATCTCCTCTCTTTTCTAGGGGGTTTCTTTCCCTTTTCACCTTCTCTTCCCTCTACTTAGACGTCAATAGAATAGGTAGGCCTAAAGCGGTGACATCTATCCCCATTTTCCTAGGGCACTAAACACAGCTACTATAATAACATTTTCTTAATATTTAGTTAGCTCAACAATTTCGGAGAATTTTATTGAATTTTGATTGGTAGGTTCATAAATTTGAATGTCCCAACGTTTCAACCAAAAATTATAATCTACAGAAGGGGTCATTTTGTGTATTAATATTTGGGATGTACATACATTTTACGGCCATTGTCTTATCCCCTTAGATCCCTGGATACATTTGGTCAAAAACAAATTTAAACAAATAAATTATCCGACAATATGAACCACTGTTTTTTTTTAACAGGTAAAGAATATACAACAAACAAACATTTTTAAAAAGCAACTTACTCAAAATATTTGTCACTTTTTCAAACTTTTTAGCTAGTCAATAAACAATTACTTTATATTATAGTAACTATGAATTATAATTGCATATAATATGTCCACCGGCAAAAGATTTATAAATGAAAGACATGTACACTTAAATTTTCCAGGACTATCCGCGAGATGATTTTTTATTTTACTATCCGCGGAAAAAGTCAATTCAAGAATAGTTATTTATCCCATCGTATTATAGACATCTTTCCGCGGATATTAAAATGAAAAATTATATGATTAAAACCAGTGTTAGTCTGGTAAGCCGAGCGTTCTCGGCCCACAGGGTAACGAGTTCGGATTCAACGAGCCCTAGCCTTTAATTATTCTACCAAAATAAACAAGCAGGATTCAAGCATACAGAAATGATATATTTAAACTGAATAATATTTACAAGTTATGTTTACTATATATATCAAGGGTTGCGTGGCTCCTGAGCCACCAGGCCTTGAACCTGGGGATACGACAGCCTATGCCTGCGCAGGACAGGCAGTTCTTGGGGCACAGCTCGATGGAGGACAGCTCGGGCTACACAGGCTCCCTGGGACACTCGTTGCTCGGTCTGACTGTGGTTGGTTATCAGCATTGTCAGCTCCTGGTTGGCTTCTAGGCGTGGGTTGGCGACGGCCAAGCCCCGCCGCTGGAAATTTTGCCTCGTCTGCAGGATTAGTTCTGTCTCGGCTGGTAACTGGACACGGAGGCCTAGGCAGACTCTGGTGGTTCCTAAGGGGGGAATGACGATGGCAAAGGGTGCATAGAACTCCATGGGGGCGCCTGCTTGATTCAGGTTGCTTGGTCTCCTAGCTCCTACCCGGATGGGGATGGCTGTCATCAGCAGGGGGCACATGGCTTCAGCTTCATCTTCTGGGGCGGCCTCTTCCATCGCAGTGGCTGGCTCTTCTCCTACAGGCTCGCTGCTGGCTGGCAGGTTCTCCATGTCCGCGTCAGGATTCCAGATGGCATCTCTGGGTGGCTCTGGAGCGGGCGGCGGCGGCGGTGGTTCGTTGGGATGCTCCTGCAGGTTCTCCTCTACTGGGTCATGATCCTGGCCGCTAGGCTGTGGGGCGGCTGCGGCTGGCTGGTGCACTGGGAGCTGTCCTGGGTCGCTAGCTGCGGGCGCCGCCGCTCCAACTGGCAGCTCGGTGGCATCCTCGTCGCCGTCCATATCAACTTGGATGTTTGCTGGGATCTGGTGGGCAGTCACATCTCCAGTGTATTTGCGCAGTCGGCCTACATGCGCGGTAACTTCTGAGATCCTGGCTACTGGAGAGGCAGGTTTAATGACATAATGGACTTCTGTAGCTTTCCTCACTACTTTCCAGGGGCCAGTCCATCTCTTGGTAATCTTGGCTGCCTTCCCTGGCACCAGGCGGGGGGCCAGGTACCAGACCAGGTCTCCAACCTCATACTTGGCCGTGCCTTCGTAAGCTGCCGCGCTCCTCCTGATGGCTCCCTCCTCCTTCTGCTGGATGGCATCATACACTGCATAGTAGCGCTGCAAGAGGGCTTGGACGTTGGCTGGAACTGAAGCATATTCGGTCTCTGGCAGCCGTAGTACCATGTCCACCGGAAGTTTGGCCTCTCTCCCAAAGAAGGCCAGGAACGGGGTCACGCCAGTGGATCTGCAGGCCTTGGTGTTGTATGCGAAGGCGATGGCAGGCAGGTGGGGCTCCCAGTTGTTATCGTCTCTGTCTAGGAACAGGCGCATGCCTGTGTTGAGCGTCCTATGAAACCTCTCCACTCGGTTGGACTGCGGGTTGTAGGGTGGTTGATGTGTCAGGCCAATCTCAAGCCTGGAGGCCAGTTCCTGGAATACCTGGCCGGTAAATTCCATTCCATTGTCGGAATGGATCTTCAGGGGGCATCCGAACGTGGCCAGGTGGCGGTGCAACAGGGCTTCAGCCACCGTGAGGGTGCGCTTGTTGGGGATGGCGTAGAGGCTGACAAACCGGCTGAACCCATCTTGGCAGGTGAGGATGTAGCGGTTCCCAGCTGGGGTCTCTGGCAGTGGCCCCACCAGGTCGATGAATAGGACTTGCTGTGGATACCCCTGGCGGGAGGGCACGTGGATCCCCTGCTTCAGTCTCTCCTTGGTAACTTTCTGGACACACTCAGGGCAAGTTTGTACCATCAGACGGACGTCACGGGCCAGGTTGGGCCACCAGAAGTGCATGGCAACGCGGGCGATAGTCGCGTCCATCCCAAAGTGCCCAGCCATGGGGGTCCCATGGGCTAGGAAGAACGCGTCCTGCTGGAGGGCCGAAGGCAGCAGGTATCTTGTCCTCTCCCCTGTCAGAGTCTGGTCAGTGGTGGTGAGGCAGCCATGCTCGTCAAGCCCCAGGGCTGGGAAGCGGCTGGCGTACTGCTGCTCGTCTCGTTCCTTGCCACGCAGCTCAGCCTTAGTTGGGGCTTTGCCATCAGCCACCCATTGGCGGACACGGAGCAGAAGGGGGTCCTGTGTCTGGGCCTCCAATACTCTAGCTGGATCCAGTCGGGCGGCAGGGGGCCGGCTAGCTGCGGACTCCCCTAGCTGGCAAAGGTTGTGGATATACTCAGCCTGCTCTGCTAATTCTTCAGCGCTAGCCGTTGGCATGTTGGCATCTTCCCGGCGGCTGAGGGCGTCGGCGTTGGTATTCTGGGTGCCAGGCCTGTGGCAGACGGTAAAGTCTAAGGCCGCTAGCTCCTCCTGCCAGCGGGCCACCATCCCTGTGGATGTGTTCAGTGATTTCATCTGTAGCAAGGCGGAGGAATCAGTGTTGATCTGAAAGCTGCGGTAGGACAAGATGCCGTGGAATTTTCGGATCCCATACATAATGGCGGCCATCTCTCCCTTCCAGGACGGGTAGCGCGTCTCAGGGTCGGTTGTCTTGCTCCCCACGGCGGCAATCAGCCTCTCCTTGCCATCCTGGCATTGACTCAGTATGGCAGAGATGGCGCGGCTGCTGAAGTCTGTGGTGAGCTGGAACACCGCTGGCAAATCAAACCTGGGCGGTGCTCGGATGGGGGCCTTGCGGAACTTGTCCTTGAGTTGCAGCAGCTGGGCTTCCATCTCAGGCGTCCAGGTTAGGGTCTTGGCCGTCTTCTGCCGATTCATCTCGTAGGTGAGGTCTGCATACTCTGGGATGAACAGGCGGTAGTATCCAAAGAACCCCAGCAGCGCCAGCAAATCCTTGGGGGTGCTGGGGGCTGGCCAGTCCAAGATACGGTCAATATAGTCCTCCTGCATGGCTATCCCCTCACGGCTGAGGGTGTGGCCCAGATAATCCACCTTGGATCGGAACAGCTTGGTCTTGGCTGGCTTGAGGCGGATCCCTCCCCTGCGGTGGGCTTCCAAGACCTCTCGGAGCCTGGCCAGGTGGGCCCAGGTATCCTGGTGGAAGGTCAGGACGTCGTCAAGGTATGACTGGAGGTTGGCTGTGCCTAGTGGGTTTAGGACCCCTGCAATAAACCTGGAATAGACAGACGGTGCCGTAGCCAGGCCAAAGGGCATCCTTTTCCACTGATACAAGCCCCTGGGGGTGGTGAAGGCGGTGCAGGGCCGGCTGTCCTCGGACACACGGATGGTGTAGTATGCGGCCACCGCGTCTAGAGCACTGTAGACACGGTGCCCGCCAGCTCGTTCCACCAACTGCTGGATCCTAGGCAGGGGGTAGCTGTCCAGTTCCAGGCACTTGTTGAGGGCTCTGTAGTCGACGGCCCAGCGGGTGCTCCCGTCCTTCTTCTTGATGGGCACCAGGGGGCTGCTCCAGGCGGAGTCTGACGGCTCTATAACTCCCTCCTGTAGCCAGGTGTCCAGTTGTTTCTCCAGTTCAGCCTCTTGCCGCGGGTTCAGATCCCTAAATCTCTGGCGGATCGGCTGGGTCCCTGGCTTGAGGCGCAGCTGCAACTCAACCACATCTGTGCAGCCGGGGGTAGAATTGGAGAAGACGTCTCTGTATTCTGACAACATAGTCCAGACCTCCTTCTTGAGCAAGGGGTCCTTGCGTAGGAACTCATTGTCTTCCATCTCCAGGGCCTCCCACAACTCCTGCATTTCTGGAGGCTCAGCAGGTTCTTGGAACGAGTGGAGACGCGGGGGAGGCGTATCAGAGACCTCTAGAATGTCAGGTTTGACCAGCTCCCCAGCCACTGGGAGGCCAGCATCCAGCAAGAGGGGCATCTCCCCTTCATTGACCACCAGTACTCTAAACACAGTGGCGGAGCCAGGCCTGTGGGCATACAGGCCTTCTGGAATGACAAGATCCTCCCCAAACCTCTGTTCTGGGGCAGCTAGTTGGATGGCATCCTTGGTGCGATGGCCCACTAGCTCAACAGGGACCGCCATGACCCCGCGGCCAGGCAGGACCACCCGCTTGGCTGTGCGGAGCTGGGGCGGCTGGCCATCAGTTGGGGTGACAGCGCTTAGCCTATACGTGGCTGGTGCGGGGTCAGCTTTGGCTCCGGGACCCACCGGCCGCGACTTGACGGGCTCGGCTTCTGGAGGGGCTGACGTGTCGGAGCCAGGAGTGGCTCCGAGGGCGTCCGGCCACGATTTGACGGGCTCGGCGCTGGGAGAGGCCAAAGTGCTGGGTCCAGCTTTGGCTCCGTGGGCGTCCGGCCGCGACTTGACGGGCTCGGCGCTCGGAGAGGCTGAGGTAGCGGAGCCATGCATGGTTCCGGAGGCAGCCGGCCACGACTTGACGGGCACGGCGCCTGGAGAGGCTGAGGCCTGAGAGTTGAGTGTGGCTCCGGGTACATCAGACCGCGACTTGACGGGTCTGGACTCGGGCTTGGCTGGTGGACTGGCTGGAGGTCCCAGGTAGAGGGGGCCAGGTGGACACGGCTGGCCGTTGATAAAGGTGTCGGCGGAGAAGTTTGGTTCTGGAGGGCTGGCAATCTCAGGAAACGTGGTTGGCAGGCTCTCCCTCGGCACCTTGGGCACTGGGGGCAACCCCATGGCTAGCAGGTTAGCTCCCTTGTGTGCGTTGAGCTCAGCGTCCACCCAGTGTGTGCCTTTCTCAACCACACGCGGCTGCTCAGGCAGGGGGCCTGGCAGAGGCCCCTCATAACTTAGCTCTCTCTCGGCTGTCTCCCGGTCAATGGGGACGCCACGGAGTGGGATGAACTCCCCACGCACCCACAAGCAAGGTGGTTGCATGTCGAAACAGAGCCTAGTTCCGAACTCCTTGAGAAAATACCCTCCTAGGTTCAGAGGGTGTGAGAGGTTCCGGACCACAGTCACGTGGTATAGATGGAGTATAAGAGTGTGTGAGACTGCCATATATAACTCTTTTAACTTTCCTATTACCTGGAGGGGCTGGCCTTCCTCATTAGCAGTCAGGATTTGGGTGTTGTCCGGAATCAACATGCGTTGCACGCCCATCGCGTGCATGAGGTGCTCAGAAATGACAGCAGACCCTGGTACACGGTTGCCAGAATCAATCATGGCATCAACCTGTACATGCTGGGCAGGGTCAGGAGTAGGAAACCTCACCCTGACGTGGCAGGGGAAGTGGAGGTCCTGCCCTTGAGACAAGGGGGCCTCTCGTTCGGCTGGGGTTGGCAGAAACTTTGGTGGTGGCCGAACCGCAGCTATGGTGGTATCGCTTACCATGGTGGCTTAGGCTGTAGCTTCGAATCACTAGAGCTTATTAATTATCACTGGGTCAACAATTTTATATTTATTTTTATCACTTGGTTGACATTTATACACACTTATGTGTTGTTATCACTAGGAGCTCTAGGTGTGATTCTGGAAGCACTGGCAGCAGGGAATGTCCGTCCTGCAAGGTTCAGAGGGGTGACGGCGGTAGGGAATGACCCGTCCTACAGCGCCGCTGGTTCGAATCCCGAAAATGGCGGCAGGGAATGGCCCGTCCTGCAGCGCCTCGGGTTCGAATCCTGGGAGGCAGCGGCAGGGAATGTCCCGTCCTGCCGTGCCTGTGGCTCAAAATCTGCTATCCGTCGCAGTGGTAGGGCTTACTTGTGTGCTGAAGCTTCGCAGCCACACATTGCCTTCTTAGGGAGACCAGTACCCAGCTGTCTGTCTCGTAGGTTTGGCCTGGGTGTCCTGGGGCTTGTCCCAGCTACACTTGCCAATTTAGACTCAGTTCTGTAGCCGTCTGAGCTAAATTATCCGATTGCCGTGGCTGCGCACCTAGCGCTACTCCTACACGACACGGAAAAAGCGTCTTAACTGGCGCTTTTAGCAGGCTAAATCTGCTTGCCGTAGGCCAGAGGCCCACATATTGTGTTCAAAATGATGGAAATTCGATCTAAAAAGGCCGTCTCACGGGTCAGTTGGCGGCTGATTGTCCCCTTACTTGCCAAAGGGTCCAATCAGAGGTAGAATAGGCTAGTTTCTGTAAGGCTCGATTGAAACACGCTGACACCAAGTTCTGGTAAGCCGAGCGTTCTTGGCCCACAGGGTAACGAGTTCGGATTCAACGAGCCCTAGCCTTTAATTATTCTACCAAAATAAACAAGCAGGATTCAAGCATACAGAAATGATATATTTAAACTGAATAATATTTACAAGTTATGTTTACTATATATATACAACAGATTATAACAATGGTTAGGTTTGAAGGGGGTGTGGGGCGCTAGGGCTTAGCTCCCGGCGGTAGACAGGCTGTGGGGGCAGTGGTGGTAAAAGGGGAGGCAACGCCTCCCGGTTATATAAGCGTGTGAGGGACGCGTGATAGTTGCATGTTTGAGTCCCCTCCCCACATTTAGGCAGGCCAGTTTGACCGCTGGGTGCGGGGTCAACAGCGGTCATGAGATAGATGGTGATATAATAAGATTAGTGCAGGGGGTTTGTTATCATAAGTCACAGCGAAGCAACTCTGTAAACGGCCTGTCCGTCTGGGTGTCGTATTACCACATTAGCCCTGAGGGGCTGAATACCAGGGCTAGCAAAAATATTTTTTTAATTGTATGCTTTTTATTTCATTATTCGCAGAAAATTGTTTGTAATTCGATGCTATACATAATTTTTTATTATGGCTGAGAACTGGTTCTAATCTAGCGGATAATAATCGGTTTCGAAGCCATACTGGAAAAAAGGTTTTTAATTTGGACATAATTTAAATTATGATGTAAAGGCTGGTCTAAAATTAGCAGATACACATAATGATAATATTTTATAATTTGTTGAGTCAGGCTAGTAGATGAAATATTGTTAGAGAGACAACCAATGTACAAAATTATAAATTACAAAATTTCCTTTAACTAGAAACAAACCAGATATAAGATATTTATGCATACTACAGATTAAACTTGGTCAATAAAGAAAGTTTTTTTTTTAAATAGGTTTATACAAAGATGTATTTCATTTAAAAGATTTAAATGTCCTTCAGGTAATAAAATAATTTTATTTTCTTTTATTTTCTTGTATATGATTAACAAACAATATCTAAAATAACTGTATGTCCCGACCCTGAGGACCCTTTACCGACTTTTATTTTGGTCTTTAAAAATCGACCAATAGCGTCGGGAATATTAACACAGCCAATTCGCTACAAAAGTTCAGAAAACAAGTTGGTTTTAGACGAAAAGGTCCCCAACAGAGGATTCCAGGTAGTCTGATTATACTGTGGTAGCCGGACAGACAGACTGTCACTTCCTAGAGCATACTATGCTCTGAGACTCCCGATAAACACGCAGGTGTTAAAGCTCCACCCAGCACATTTTTCAACAAACCCTTTTTCTTTTGTTTGACCGCCAGATAATGCGGCCGCCGACGGGGGGAAGGGGTTGCCCCTCCCCCCCCATGTTCCAGATAACCTACCCTTTTCTGGGGGACGTCTACCTTACCCCCACAGGGGCCTGCCCGACTGCTATTCACCTGGCTTGCAGCCCCTCATTTTCTCCACACCCATTTTCTACCTAACCCAATATTGTAATCTGTTTGTATATAAAGCCATTAATTTGTTATGTATAATCAGTTCTAAATAAACCTTCAAACTGTAACTACTTGAAGTACTTTATTGATAGAATCCTTAAGGCTAGGGGCTCTTTTGACCGGACTCGCTCAGTAGGGTTGAACTGCTTCACCCCTACCACAATACATCCATATAATTTTTTTTCTAGCCATACGGGACCTAGGCCTACCCATTAAAAATCTGTAAAATAAACATAACAATTATAAATAAAAAATCAAGTAACAAAAAATAAAAATTTTGGTTGTATCTCTATAACCTAAAACATCTATATAAATTGTCCCTAAAAAGTCTAAACAAACAGGAGAGAATATCTAAACCTAGAATTAAAGATACACTTCATACCCTTATGTATCTTTATGCGCACACCACAGGGATAGGGGATAACTAATATGATGTATTATTTTTGGACAGAATTTACAATAAAAATGTTATTCTTATAATAAAGTAAAAGGATCTTTGTGTGTCTGTCTGTAAAGAAGAATATCACTAACAGCTGAACCTTTACAGGGTAGCTTTTATATAATTTTTTTGGGGTAGGTTAATACCACCCTCCCGAGAGAAATCGCCCCTAGAAAAAAATCTCCCTCCAAATAAAGAATTATTAATTGTTACAAAAGTAATAGATTGTCAATCTATATTTAGCGTAGGATCTCGCCAACCACTGAACCGATTAGGCCCACAAGCTACCCGAAAATTTCTGGTCACTTGATAATGTGTAAAATTGCTAAGCTACTTCATTTTTTCATTAGCTATACAGTTTCCCTGGTAGTATAAATGGAACCCCTCCCATATTTCCATATAGCCATCCCTCTAATTAGATTCCCTACAAAACATAAGAATTTGAAAGCATTCACAGTCCAGTAATCCCCAAAGTTTTATGATAACGTTTACTTATTAATTAGCTTAACAACTTTGGAACTTCAGTGAATTTTTATTGTTTGGTTCATTAAGTTAGGTATTTAATATTTCCAACTACTAATTGTAATCGACAGAAGGCGTAAAAACAAGGATGATAATATCCATAAAGCCGAAGCCCTTCAAATCGAATA
The DNA here is from genome assembly GCF_053477335.1 of Acartia tonsa. Taxonomy (NCBI): domain Eukaryota; kingdom Metazoa; phylum Arthropoda; class Copepoda; order Calanoida; family Acartiidae; genus Acartia; species Acartia tonsa. The sequence continues at coordinate 44,619,055 of NC_137264.1, read as the reverse complement.
TTGATAGAGCTTATGATAAGTTGTACTTTTTAGTAGTCTGTTCAACAGAGAGTTTGAAATTGAAAGGACAATTCTATCATGCCTTTAAATTTCAGAAATTTAAACAGATGGACTTTTTGTTATAGAAAATTCTTGCTCTATAATAAACTTTGCCAAAAATGTGAATTTCGCAGTTTTGTGAAAATATACGCTTGTTAAGTAAATTATAGGTTTTCCGAGTTTTAACCATTCTTGTTAAACTTTACGTCGTCTTTAGGTTGTCTAAACAGATACTTTACTTAAAAAATGATTCACAAGATGTAAGTATGTTGAAAAGTTTAAATAAGAATGCCGGAGGTTACGGAAAAAATAGCTTAAAACCATCCCAAGACCTAAAGGAAACTTTCCTCAAACTTATACTAATTTTCAGACCAATTTACCCTTCCTCCCCGGTTATACTAGCCGTAAAATAAACACACCTTGAAATGAAATCAAATAATATATGATTATAATCTTTCATCATGATTTTTATTTGTAAATTACAGAAAAAAAGTCGATAAATTTAGTTAAAGTCTAGAAATAAGAATAAGAAAAAAGCTGAAATAAACAACTTAAGATTAATGTTGATGTTAGATGTTTAAAAAAAGTTTACTTACTATTATTATAATTAATCTTAATATAACCGTTTTGTTGCTGCCCTGCTTAAAGACATAATGATCTTGTTTAGTTTCGAATAGAAATGACAAATAATACCTTCAGCTGCTATGTCAGACAAGTGACAATAATAGTAAGAGTAGGGGTAATGATATGGGCCCTAAACAGGCACATGTGATTGCTATGAAAAGTTAGAACAAACGCCGAGCAATCATAGGGTTGGTTGTGTGTTGGCAAAGAATTAGCTCCCCTTAGTTATCCTTGGTTGTTGGACCTGACGTTTCAGTATCATGGATAACAGCCTCTTGAACATAGAGCATTAGATAATAAAAGAACAAGGATGACAACATCTCTAAAAGCAAAGCTCTGAAATAGTAAGACACACGATTTTTAAAACTTGTAGAGTGTCAACACTGAATGAGTGGAATAGAAATGTATAAGTCGAAACAAAATTGTAAGTAAATTTGTTTAAAAACTGGCTAAATACAGGATACTGTTTAAGGACATTTATAGAACTTGATTATATATATGAATGTCTTACAACATTGCACCTTGTTGCAATAGGAATCAGTAATCCAAAAATCAGATGAATATGATAACTATACTATATTACATAAAACTGTTGTCTAAAAAGTTAAAAATCAAAATGTTTTGAATGTACGTACAGACATTCTGGTAACGATTACAGAGTTGCTACACTTTCTAAATCGTACCTAACTTCTTTAGAAATCACCATGCCTAGTTTAAAATCGATAGGAAAATTATGACATGCCTAAATTAAAGAGTAGAGCTAACCGGTCCAGACAGACGGACAAACCGACCTTGATTATAGAAAGCTTCACTTTTTAAAATATTTAAAGTTAAGATACCACTCGACACTTCTGACAATCAACTTGAAATATATTTCATTAACAGATCCTAGTTATCCTTATCTAATGCCATTATGCATCATACTTTTTTCCAGTATGGCTTCAAAACCGTTTAATGTCCGCTGGATTAGAACCGGTTTAAAGCCATACTGAATAAAATGTATAGCATCGTAGCATCATCGGTTGAGACTAGTTATTTATCGCATCGTATTATAGACAACTTTCCACGAATATTAACAAAAATTTTACCGCTGATTGTTTGATGAAAATAAACTGATTGGAAGACAGTTGAAATTAAACTAAGATGATTAAAGTCCCTCTACAGAGTATGACGTCATACGGTAGATTAGCCAGTGAGAGGCCAGTATACACTGTAATTGACCAATGGTAAAATTTAATAATATGGGACTTTAATCATCTTCATATTAAATCATCGGATTTAAAGCAGTACTGGAAAAAAGATATTTAGTATCCAACATTGAACATGCACGAATTTTGAATTTCAAGTTTTATATCAAAACTGCTTAGAATCTTAGAAAATATTTGAATAAAAATAAAGTAATTCTTTCTAACATAAAGTAGTGGCGACTCCCCCAGACACCTCTAGGGGCACAAGAAAAGAGGATAACCAAATTATGTATTTGTTTATATTTCATCTATATTATATTTATATGCATTATTAGTTTTTTACTAAAATCTTATATTGGTAGTTTGGTATGGAAACGATAAAAAATGTGCATATAAATATTCAGGGAGGGAGGATACATTTCATAGTTTGTTACACTAGTCCCCAAAGTTTTATAATAACTTTTTCTTATTCATTGCCTTAATAACTTTGGGGACTTTTACTAAATTTTGATTGGTTGGTTCATCAGGTTGAATGTTCAAACGTTTCAGTCACTAATTGCAATCTAATTTGTAATTTGGTGGATCACCATTGGGTATGTACATCAATTTATAGACCATTGTCTTATCCCTTTATATCTTGATATGTATTACATATGCATGTTAGCTAATTAAGTTACTCCCTCGCCAACTCCCCCCCGACAACTTTGCATGTAGTTGCTTCTAATTAATTTTGCCGACACTTGAACCATTTACAATTAATAAATGCGAAGCTTTTTAATAATTAGGGTTGGTTTGACCGTTCGTCTGTAAGGAACAGTTAGCTCTTTTCGTTAATTTAGGCATGTTAGAAAAGTCATATATATATATCAAACTTTGCATATGTAATGTGTTCTTTGTGGTTTAGTCACAATTACTTATTTCTTATTTGGTCTAGGAAATGTTAATGATTATATTGGGGGAGGGTTAACCCTTTCCCTCCCCCCCCAAAAAATTACAAAACTACCGTTATTTACAATAAGGACTTCCAGACAAAGGTCTTTCAACTAAAGTTTTGTTTTTCATTGGGCTGAGTTTTTATAAAACCAATGTCTTTATTAAGCAACGCTTTTATTATACCTAATCGTTCTGGTTTATTTATTAAAACATAGAAAATTAATAAGAATTATACACCTTTGTAATGTGTATTGAAATTTGTGAAATAAACTTAAAAATTGATGTTAATTAATATAGGAGACCTACTTTTTAATGATAATGCTAGTATAATAAATAATATTCTTACCAGAACTAATTATTTTATTAATTTTAACAAGGAAAATTTTGTCCACAAATAATTAAAATCTGATAGATAAAAGTTTTTGATAAAATTGAAGTTAGATTGATGTTTTTCAATTAAATTACTATCTATCTGGTTTTGTCTGAAGCTTAACCCTTACAGATCGGGCCCCAATTCCCACCCTAATAGATCGGGGGGGGGGGGTCATATTGACCCCCCCCCTCTATCTCGGCTTCTGTTACAGATAAAGACGTAAAAATTTTTTCTGGTGGTTCATGTGTATTTTTAGAGAAAATTACTTTTTCTAGTCATAGCGGTCAGGCCGCTCCTTAGCCGCTTTTGAGCGGCCAGCCGCTACATTTTAAACCAGCTGTAAAGCGGCCAATTTTGCAGCTAGGATGACCAAATTTTAGGACGAACTTTTATTTTTCATAACAAAAAAATTACTTTTTCTGATCATCGCCGAATAACGGCAAATAACGGAAACCGCCATTTTCGGCGGTTACGGCGGTAAAACGGCGGTTGGCGGCGCCAATTAATATTTTATCTGTTCATTATTGCTCAAGGATTTACCAAAAAAAATTATAGGTCTCTAGCTGTAATAGAAGCCACGATATTCATGATTTATGTCTGTAGTAAAAGCCGGACAAAAATCGGTCATAAAGTCGGTCAGGGTGCGGTCAAACGGTCATAACGCCACTTTTCTCATAAGGTCATTGATATCTCAGTATTCACCAAAAAAAATTTAGGTTTCTACCTTATACACAAAAGTCAAAAGTCATAATGTAGAAATTAAGACTTATTTAGAAGTTTTTTTTTAATTTTGGTGCTACCCAACCGACTTTGACCGGACACCACGACCGACACAGACCAGATATCCTAATAAAATCAACTCTTGCCGACGTATAATTACTAAACTTAAAAAGTCATGAAGTCACAACTCTCTATCTTACCTACAAAAAAAATGACATTGAAAAAACTAGAGGGGGGGGTGTCAATATGACCCCCCCCCGGCCCCCCCCCCCCCTCGATCTGGAAGGGTTAAGATTTCAATAACTATTTATCCAATTGAGTTCACCATTTCGGAGAAGATTTAAATATGTATCGGTATGGTTTCAGGCTGTTTCATTTTTAAAATTTCGGGCTTGAGATTTTTTATACTATTTTTCTATTCCAACTTACCCCTTTAAATACAGAGCCCCTTGATACTAAGTATTATATAAAATAGTAAGGTTTTTTTAGAAGCTTAAGATTTTAATAACTTCAAAAACTTATCCATTCGAGTTAAACATTATTAAGTATTCATTTTGTCTGTAGCTTAAACGTTTGAATTCTTCATTTTAGGGACGCTTCTCAATGGACCCTGGATGGTTTTAGTCTACTTTCTTCCCTTCCTTTGAATCCAGAACACACATATGTTTGGGGCGCAACCGGTACTATACTATATAGAACAATGTCTGTTTGTCCGTCTATACAACCCAAAAAATAATGACATACGCTTATTAAAGACCCTAGTCATATAGTAGCTGCGATGCTGTTTTAAATAATTCACAAAATTTACATATTATATTAATTAACTTTTGTATAATAAGATTTGTAATTTATTGACTGTTAAAAATTAAACTTCAATTAGTTTTGTTATTTAAATTTTTTTTCAAACAAGAATGATATCATCAAGAGAAAGGCTTAAAACATTAAAACATTAATAGTATATATAAATCTTCTAAAATGATCAATAATCTATATACTTGGTGATTAATATGGACATACATATGGACATTTTAATCTTAATTTTAGAGAGGCTTTTCACAATCTTAAAATCTGCTTGCATCGTATTATAGACAACTCTCCGCGTATATTAAAACTTGCTACGCATATTTAAATTTTTTTTAAAAGACATTTCTCTTGAAACAGCCTGTAGATTTACATTTTTGTGTGAATAGCATGATTATTAAACCTATATTTGTATCAAAAGAATGACAATAAGTATTTTTCTCGTATTCATTTGAATCCGGTGGATAGGAACCGGTTCTCATGGATACGAAAAAACTATGTCTAGTATCGTATTATATCCATTTTCTACGAATATAGAAATGTACAATCATAAGATTAAAACTAGTTTTTTTAGCCGGTGCCTTCGGCACCACGGGGCTAAAAAAACTAATTTTAATCTTATAATTGTACATTCTATATCCGCGGAAAGCCGTTTATAATACGATACGAGAAATAACTATTTCATTACATACGACAAAATCTAAATAGGTGCGTGCAAAGAAATATAAGCTATGGGGAAGATGGCCTTCAAGAAAATCATTTAGTCCTTAACTTTTCCGACAGTCAAAAGCTATAAATGATGCAAAAAAATGTATTATTATTATGTTTTCATGCTATATAAAGTAGTTAAGTTTTAGTAGTCTGAAGCTTAATATATAAGCCTAACCGAATAAGCTCTCCAATTTAAGGTAAGCTTAAAATGGGTCTTAAGATGATTTTAGGCTTTTTCATTATTTAGATTTAATTCTTCGAATTGGTTTGTGCTATTTATTGAATTTTCATAAATTTTGGCGGCGGCAGCTTTCTACTGTCAAGGGCTAAACCTAATAGTTGCAAGAATCATCCAGCAAGTTACATTACTATAAAAAAATATAGGCTGATAAAGCTATTGATAGAAAGTATTTGCTGTTTTAAAAAATAGTTGTTTCATGTAAACCTGGTGTATTTGTATAAAATGATGACAATACAAAACTTACGAGTCCTCACAAAAGATATCAACACAAAAAAGCTAATTTATATCAAAATTCACAAAGCACTGAATAAAAAAAAAGAAAATGTAAAATAGCTATATTTATTTAAGGTGTAAAATAAGAGTAAATTATTATATATCATTAATACCAAAAATGTTCATTACCTTTTTTGCAGTAATAGCCAAATCGCTTCATTCAAATAAACTTTTATAGTGTCAAAATGTCATATATATTGACATTATTTTTATAATAAAGTAACAGGATCTTAGTAACCACTGTACATATATGGTCCTCCTTTACAGGATAGCTTCTCATAGGTCCTTTTGGGGGAAGGTACCCTACCAAGAAATCGTTCCTAGAAAAAAATGTACCCCACCCCCCCCCCCTAAATTTTTTTTGTTTCAAACTAAAATTGAAAGTTAACTTCTCCCCCTCTTCAAGGGCCCCTAGAGGCCTTTAGGGGCGCGCGTAACCGCTACCGTTTAATATAAATGAATTATATGCAGCTATTTTTGTTTTGGTAATACTCGTAAGAACACCCCTATAATAATCTTACAAGTCCTTCTAATGGGCATTTGATTGTCTTCGTGATGTTTACAATGACGGGCGGTTTTTATTCAAAGGATGGCCGTGTTAAGGGATCCAAAGGGATAAGACAATGGCCGATTAATTGATGTACAACCTTAATGATGATACACAAAATTACCCTGCTGTAGATAGTGGTTGAAACTATTGGACACTCTACTTAATGAACCAAACATTCAAAATTAAATACAAGTCCCTAAAGTTGTAAAGCCAACGAATAAGAAAGGGTTATTATGAAACTTTGGGGACTAGTGTAATAAATAGCCAAAAGTGGAATCCTGCCTTTTGTACCTAAAAGCCTGTTATAGCAAGATTATTGCTTTCTTCTTTCTTCGTGTTTTTGCCAATAAAACAGTCATTTTTTGCTTCCTGACCCCTTTATTGTTGCGATTGGACGGACCTAGCCTAAGAAAAGCTTTACTTATTAAAAGTATAAATATTATAAATTGCTATTACAAGGGCCTGTCCAAGTTTCTGTAGGATCTGGACCAGCAGGATCATACCTGGAAATTGGAATTAGGTAAGCCTTACAGATCGGGCCCCAATTCCCACCTTAATAGATCGGGGGGGGGGGGGGGGGGGGCTCCAAGAATCCCCCCCCCTCTATCTCGGCTCCTGGTACAGATAAAGACGTAAAATTTTTTCTGGCGCTAAATTTTAAAACAGCTGTAGAGCGGCCAATTTTGCAGCTAGGATGACCAAATTTTAGGACGAACTTTTATTTTTCATAAAAAAAAAATTACTTTTTCTGATCATCGCCGAAAAACGGCAAATAACGGAAACCGCCATTTTCGGCGGTTACGGCGGTAAAACAGCAGTTGGCGGCTCAAATTGATATTTTTATCTGTTTATTATTGTTCAAGGATTTACCAAAAAAAATTATAGGTCTCTAGCTGTAATAGAAGCCACGATATTCATGATACATGTCTGTAGTAAAAGCCGGACAAAAATTGGTCATAAAGTCGGGCAGGGAGCGGTCAAACGGTCATAACACAACTTTTCTCAGAAGGTCATTGATATCTAAGTATTCACCAAAAAAATTTTAGGTTTCTACCTTATACACAAAAGTCATAATGTAGAAATTAAGATTTATTTAGAATTTTTTCAAATTTTTTTTGCTACCCAACCGACTTTGACCGGACACCACGACCGACACAGACCAGATATCCTAATAAAATCAACTCTTGCCGACGTATAATTACTAAACTTAAAAAGTCATGAAGTTACAGCTCTCCATCTTACCTACAAAAAAATGAGAATGAAAAAACTAGGGTTAAACACCTACATTTCATATCGTACCATTCCAGGATATTTTGGTAAAATAGTTGTTTAAATTTATTTGATTAAGTCCAAAAATAATTTTAATATTTTACCTGGATGACCATGCTGGCGTTCTGTGACCGAGAGGATGGTGATTTTCAAACAAATCAAGAATTGAATCAAGCCAATCTAGATTTTTTATTTAAGTCAATGTTCTAAAGATTGATTTCAGCAGTTGGTACAATTTAAATGTTTAAATCTAAGAAATTAAGATATGATGCATAAAGAAAACCAACTGCAGTTCACGGTAAAATATTCCTGGTAACGAATATTTCCAAAAATCTATGAATTTTGGAGGCTGCTAGCTGACAAATGGCTGGAATATTTTACCGAGAACTGCAGTTGATCCAAGAAAACAAATGTTCTTTTTGTGCAGCATGACCCAGCTTATAGTTCCAACAGGGATAGTTTAAACCAGGGATCTAAAGGGATAAGACAAAGGCCGATAAATTGATGTACATCCCCATTGATCATTCGTTATTATAAAACTTTGGTGACTAGTGTAATAAACATCGCATGGTCCCTTCTCTCCTCGTGTATACCCAGTCTAGTCGAGAGAAATTTAATATTTTCCCAAAACCCCATATAAAGCTTTCCTAAAAATTGAAAACTCAATCGGTTCTGTCAGATCTTAACAGACAAACAAACAAAAATTTACTAATTCGAATAATAGAGTTTCATTGACAAAAATTATACTTTCTAATTGGAATCCTTATCCCTTAATCCTGGACTCTTGGTGGGTGGTCTACAAAGGCCTTTTATACGAGGCATTAAATAAGGTGACAGAAAAAAAGAGTGAGAGAGAGAAAGATAGAGATGGAGAGACTGAGAGAGAATAGGGTAGAGAGAAACATGGAAAAGCCGACAGAGAAAAGAAAGAGTGAAAGATGCTTAATGTCATATGGAACAAAAACGCTTATTACACTGAGTAACTGCGCTAAATATGCCACGTAGCATAAAAGACTTTTTTATGCTCAATATAAAGGGATTGTTATTTGAGAAAAACAAATTAATAAAATTGGTATCAATTGGATATAAATAATAGTTATTTCTCGCATCGTATTATAAACGGCTTTCCGCGGATATAGAATGTACAATTAAAATATTAAAACTAGTTTTTTTAGCTTCGAGGTGTCTCCTTAATTTTTAAGGTTCGCTACTTATGGATGTTGTCATCCTTGTTTGTTTCTATGTAATGCTTAGGAAACTCTACTTGTACTAGACTAAGAAATTTTATAGAATTTCGCCTTGTGTCCCTTTGATCTTGGCACACATTTTGATGTTGGTACACATTTAAATGCGGCTGAATAATTACGGTCAATAACATTTGCCAGCATCTGTAAGTTGTTATTATATCAAGTGTTTTTTTAGATAGTTATTGTAGAAATACTCAGCGAGCGAATTTCGTTGTAGCATGGATCAAAGTGACACTTTTTTGTAAATTTTTTTAGTGAAAATAGCTAATACTAAAAATGAATATAAAACATTTAATTTTATCCCTGACAGACCTGACTAGACATTAAGGCATCATTCTTTTTCTTCTTCTTAATCTTTCTATTTATCATAATAGCTACCTTTTTACTTCACGTCTGTTGTCTGGGCTTCACATCATATTCATTTCAAGTATTTTTAATTATAACTAGCGGCTTCGGCCCTACAGGCCTCTAGGGGCACCTGAGGAATTTATAACCCTTTTTTTATTTGGATTTAAAAAGATAAAGAAATATTTTATTGGGGGATTTTTTTAGGGAGGAAAGTTAACCACCCTTCCCCCTAATTTCAATTCTAATTCTTAAAAAAAATTTAGGAGGGTAATTTTTTTTTCAAGGGGCGATTTCTCTTGGGATGGAGGTGGTACCCTCCCAAAAATAGATATGAACCTTCCCTGGACCTTAGAGAAGCCAGCCTGTAAAGGATAACCATATTGGTTCAGATGGTACTGAGATCCTATTGGTACAAATATGGTAAGCCGAACGTTTCAGCTCACAGGGTTGCGAGTTCGAGTTCAACGAGCCTTAGCCTTGAATTATTCTACCAAAACAAACTAGCAGGATTTAGTCATACAGAAATTATATATTTAACTGAATAATATTTACAATGAATGTTTACTATATATATACAACAGATTATAACAATGGTTAGGTTTGAAGGGGGTGTGGGACGCTAGGGCTTAGCTCCCGGCGGTAGACAGGCTGTGGGGGCAGCGGTGGTAAAAGGGGAGGCAGCGCCTCCCGGTTGTATAATCGCGTGAGGGGCGCGTGATAGCTGCGTGTTTGAGTCCCTCCCCACATTTAGGCAGGCCAGTTTGACCGCTGGATAGCGGGGTCAACATCGGTCATGAGATAAATGGTGATATAATAAGATTAGTGCAGAGGGTTTGTTATGATAAGTCACAGCGTAGCAATTCTGTAAACTGCCTGTCCGTCTGGTTGTCGTATTACCACAACCTCCCCTTCAAGGGTTGCGGGGCTCTCGAGCCACCAGGCCTTGAACCTGGGGATACAACAACCTATGTCTGCGCAGGACAGGCTCTTCCTGGGGCACAGCTCGGTGGAGGACAGCTCGGGCTACACAGGCTCCACGGGACACTCGTTGCTCTGTCTGGCTGTGGTTGGATATCAGCATTGTCAACTCCTGGTTGGCCTCCAGGCGTGGGTTGGCGACGGCCAAGCCCCGCCGCTGGAAATTTTGCCTCGTCTGCAGGACTAGCTCTGCCTCAGCAGGTAGCTGGACACGGAGGCCTAGGCTAACTCTGGTGGTTCCCAAGGGGGGAATGACGATGGAGGAAGGCGCATAGAATTCCATGGGGGCGCCTGCTTGGCCTCCTAGCTCCTACCCGGATGGGGATGGCTGTCATCAACAGGGGGCACATGGCTTCAGCTTCGTCCTCTGGGGCTGCCTCTTCCATTGCCGTGGCCGCTTCTCCTCCTGCAGGCTCGCTGCTGGCCGGCAGGTTCTCCATGTCCGTATCAGGGTTCCAGATGGCATCTCTGGGTGGCTCTGGAGCTGGCGGCGGCGGCGGTGGTTCGTTGGGTTGCTCCTGCAGGTTCTCTTCTACTGGGTCACGGTCCGGGCCGCTAGGCTGTGGGGCGGCTGCGGTCGGCTGGTACACTGGGAACTGTCCTGGGTCACTCGCTGGGGGCGCCGCCGCTCCGACTGGCAGCTCGGTGGCATCCTCGTCGCCGTCCAGGTCGCCTTGAATGTCTGTTGGAATCTGGTGGGCAGTCACATCTCCAGTGTATTTGCGCAGTCGGCCTACATGCGCGGTAACTTCCGAGATCCTGGCGGTTGGAGAGGCAGGTTTGATGACATAATGGACTTCTGTAGCTTGCCTTACTACCTTCCAGGGGCCAGTCCACCTCTTGGTAATCTTGGCTGCCTTTCCTGGCACCAGGCGGGGGGCCAGATACCAGACCAAGTCTCCAACCTCGTACTTGGCCGTGCCTTCGTAGGCTGCCGCGCTCCTCCGGATGGCTCCCTCCTCTTTCTGCTGGATGGCATCATACACTGCATGGTAGCATTGCAGGAGAGCTTGGACGTTGGCTGGAACCGAGGCATATTCTGTGTCTGGCAGCCGGAGCACCATGTCCACTGGAAGTTTGGCCTCTCTCCCAAAGTAGGCCAGGAACGGGGTCACGCCGGTGGATCTGCAGGCCTTGGTGTTGTAGGCGAAGGCAATGGCAGGCAAGTGTGGCTCCCAGTTGTTGTCGTCTCTGTCTAAGAACAGACGCATGCCTGTGTTGAGCGTCCGATGGAACCTTTCCACTCGGTTGGACTGCGGGTTGTAGGGTGGTGGATGTGTCAGGCCAATCTCAAGCTTGGAGGCCAGCTCCTGGAATACTTGGCCGGTGAACTCCATCCCATTGTCGGAGTGGATCTTCAGGGGGCATCCGAACGTGGCCAGGTGGCGGTGCAGCAGGGCTTCAGCTACCGTGAGGGTGCGCTTGTTGGGGATGGCGTAGAGGCTGACAAACCGGCTGAACCCATCTTGACAGGTGAGGATATAGCGGTTCCCGGCTGGGGTCTCTGGCAGTGGCCCCACCAGGTCAATAAACAGGACTTGCTGTGGATACCCCTGGCGGGAGGGCACATGTATCCCTTGCTTCAACCTTTCCTTGGTAACCTTCTGGACACACTCAGGGCAAGTCTGAACCATCAGGCGGACGTCACGGGCCAGGTTGGGCCACCAGAAGTGCATGGCCACACGGGCGATAGTCGCGTCCATTCCAAAGTGCCCAGCCATGGGGGTCCCATGGGCTAGAAAGAACGCGTCCTGCTGGAGGGCCGAAGGCAGCAGGTATCTTGTTCTTTCCCCTGTCAGGGTCTGGTCAGTGGTGGTGAGGCAGCCATGCTCGTCAAGTCCCAGGGCTGGGAAGCGGCTAGCGTACTGCTGCTCGTCTCGTTCCTTGCCGCGCAGCTCAGCCTTAGTTGGGGCTCTGCCATCAGCCACCCACTGGCGGACACGGAGCAGGAGAGGGTCCTGTGTCTGGGCTTCTAATACTCTAGCTGGGTCCAGGCGTGCGGCAGGGGGCCGGCTAGCTGCGGACTCCCCTAGCTGGCAAAGGTTGTGGATATACTCAGCCTGCTCTGCTAATTCTTCGGCGCTAGCCGTCGGCATGTTGGCGTCCTCCCGGCGGCTGAGGGCGTCGGCGTTGGTGTTCTGGGTGCCAGGATGGTGGCAGACAGTGAAATCTAGGGCCGCTAGCTCCTCCTGCCAGCGGGCCACCATCCCTGTGGATGTGTTCAGTGACTTCATCTGCAGCAAGGCTGAGGAATCAGTGTTGATCTGGAAGCTGCGGTAGGACAAGATGCCGTGAAATTTCCGGATTCCATACATAATGGCGGCCATCTCTCCTTTCCAGGACGGGTAGCGAGTCTCGGGGTCGGTTGTCTTGCGCCCCACGGCGGCAATCAGCCTCTCCTTGCCGTCCTGGCATTGACTCAGAATGGCAGAGATGGCGCGGCTGCTGAAGTCTGTGGTGAGCTGGAATACTGCCGGCAAGTCAAACCTGGGCGGCGCTCGGATGGGGGCTTGACGGAACTTGTCCTTGAGCTGTAGCAGCTGGGCTTCCATCTCAGGCGTCCAGGCTAGGGTCTTGGCCGTCTTCTGCCGATTCATCTCGTAGGTGAGGTCAGCATACTCTGGGATGAACAGGCGGTAGTATCCAAAGAACCCCAGAAGCGCCAGCAAATCCTTGGGGGTGCTGGGGGCCGGCCAGTCCAGGATATGGTCAATATAATCCTCTTGCATGGCTATCCCCTCGCGGCTGAGGGTGTGGCCCGGATAATCCACCTTGGCTCGGAACAGCTTGGTCTTAGCTGGCTTGAGGCGGATTCCTCCCCTGCGGTGGGCTTCCAAGACCTCTCGGAGCCTAGCCAGATGGGCCCAGGTATCCTGGTGGAAGGTCAGGACGTCGTCAAGGTATGACTGGAGGTTGGCGGTGCCTAGTGGATTTAGGACCCCGGCAATAAATCTGGAATAGACAGACGGTGCCGTAGCCAGGCCAAAGGGCATCCTTTTCCATTGATACAAGCCCCTGGGGGTGGTGAAGGCGGTGCAGGGCCGGCTGTCCTCAGACACACGGATGGTGTAGTACGCGGCCACCGCGTCTAGGGCACTGTAGACGCGGTGTCCTCCAGCTCGTTCTACCAACTGCTGGATCCTGGGCAGAGGATAGCTATCCAGTTCCAGGCACTTGTTGAGGGCTCTGTAGTCGACGGCCCAGCGGGTGCTCACGTCCTTCTTCTTGATGGGCATCAGGGGGCTGCTCCAGGCGGAGTCTGACGGCTCTATGACTCCCTCTTGTAGCCAGGTGTCCAGTTGTTTCTCCAGCTCAGCCTCCTGCCGTGGGTTCAGATCCCTAAATCTCTGGCGGATCGGCTGGGTTCCAGGCTTGAGGCGCAGCTGCAGCTCGACTACATCCGTGCAGCCGGGGGTAGAGTTGGAGAAGACGTCCCTGTATTCTGATAACAGAGTCCAAACCTCCTTTTTGAGCAAAGGGTCCTTGCGCAAGAACTCGTTGTCTTCCATCTCAAGGGCCTCCCACAACTCCTGCATATCTGGGGGCTCAACAGGCTCTTGGAACGAGTGGAGACGCGGGGGCGGCTTGTCAGAAACCTCTAAAATGTCAGGCTTGACTAGCTCCCCAGCCACTGGGAGGCCAGCGTCCAGCAGGAGGGGCGTCTCCCCTTCATTTACCACCAGCACTCGAAACACACTGGCGGAACCAGGCCTGTGGGCATACAGGCCTTCTGGGATGACAAGATCCTCCCCAAACCTCTGTTATGGGGCAGCTAGTTGGATGGCATCCTTGGTGCGGTGTCCTACTAATTCAACAGGGACAGCCATGACACCACGGCCAGGCAAGACCACCCGCTTGGCCGTGCGGAGTTGGGGTGGCTGGAGTTGGAGTGACAGCGCTTAGCCTATACGTGGCTGGTGCGGGGTCAGCTTCGGCTCCGGGACCCACCGGCCACGACTTGACGGGCTCGGCCTCGGGAGGGGCTGACGTGTCGGAGCCAGGTGTGGCTCCGAGGGCGTCCGGCCACGATTTGACGGGCTCGGTGCTAGGAGAGGCCGGGGCGCTGGGACCAGCCTGGGCTCCGTGGGCGTCCGGCCGCGACTTGATGGGCTCGGCGCTAGGAGAGGCTGAGGCAGCGGAGCCATGCGTGGCTCCGGAGGCGGCCGGCCACAACTTGACGGGCACGGCGCCGGGAGAGGCTGATTCCTGGGAGTTGAGTGTGGCTCCGGGTGCATCAGACCGCGACTTGACGGGTCTGGACTCGGACTTGGCTAGCTGACTGGCTGGGGGTCCCAGGTAGAGGGGGCCAGGTGGACACGGCTGGCCGTTGATAAAGGTGTCGGCGGAGAAGATTGGTTCTGGAGGGCTGGCAATCTCAGGGAACGTGGTTGGCAGGTTCTCCCGCGGCACCTTGGGCACTGGGGGCAACCCCATGGCTAGCAGGTTGGTCCCCCTATGGGCGTTGAGCGCAGTGTCCACCCAGTGCGTGCCTTTCTCGACCACACGCGGCTGCTCTGGCAGTGGGCCTGGCAGAGGCCCCTCGTAACTCAGCTCTCTCTCGGCTGTCTCCCGGTCAATGGGGACGCCACGGAGTGGGATAAACTCCCCACGCACCCACAAGCAAGGTGGTTGCATGTCGAAACAGAGCCTAGTTCCGAACTCCTTGAGAAAATACCCTCCTAGGTTCAGAGGGTGGGAGAGGTTCCGAACCACAGTCACGTGGTATAGATGGAGTATAAGAGTGTGTGAGACTGCCATATATAATTCTTTCAATTTTCCTATTACCTGGAGGGGCTGGCCTTCCTCGTTAGCAGTCAGGATTTGGGTGTTGTCCGGAATCAACATGCGTTGCACGCCCATTGCGTGCATGAGGTGTTCAGAAATTACAGCAGACCCTGGTACACGGTTGCCAGAATCGATCATGGCATCAACCTGTACATGCTGGGCAGGGTCAGGAGTAGGGAACCTCACCCTGATATGGCAGGGGAAGTGGAGGTCCTGCCCTTGAGACAAGGGGGCCTCCCGTTCGGCTGGGGTTGGCAGAAACTTCGGTGGTGGCCGAACCGCAGCTATGGTGGTATCGCTTACCATGGTGGCTTAGACTGTAGCTTCGAATCACTAGAGCTTATTAATTATCACTGGGTCAACAATTTTATATTTCTTTTTATCACTTGGTTGACATTTGTACACACTTATGTGTTGTTATCACTAGGAGCTCTAGGTGTGATTCTGGAAGCACTGGTAGCAGGGAATGTCCGTCCTGCAAGGTTCAGAGGGGTGACGGCGGTAGGGAATGGCCCGTCCTACAGCGCCGCTGGTTTGAATCCCGAAAATGGCGGCAGGGAATGGCCCGTCCTACAGCGCCTCGGGTTCGAATCCTGGAAGGCAGCGGCAGGGAATGTCCCGTCCTGCCGTGCCTGTGGCTCAAAATCTGCTATCCGTCGCAGTGGTAGGGCTTACTTGTGTGCTGAAGCTTCGCAGCCACACATTGCCTTCTCAAGGAGACCAGCACCCAGCTGTCTGTCTCGTAGGTTTGGCCTGGGTGTCCTGGGGCTTGTCCCAGCTACACTTGCCAATTTAGACTCAGTTCTGTAGCCGTCTGAGCTAAATTATCCGATTACCGTGGCTGCGCACCTAGCGCTACTCCTACACGGTACGGAAAAAGCGTCTTAACTGGCGCTTTTAGCAGGCTAAATCTGCTTGCCGTAGGCCAGAGGCCCACATATTGCGTTCAAAATGATGGAAATTTGACCTAAAAAGGCCGTCTCACGGGTCAGTTGGCTTCTCAGTTGGCGGCTGATTGTCCCCTTACTTGCCAAAGGGTCCAATCAGAGGTAGAATAGGCTAATTTCTGTAAGGCTCGATTGAAACACGCTGACACCAAGTTATGGTAAGCCGAACGTTTCAGCTCACAGGGTTGCGAGTTCGAGTTCAACGAGCCTTAGCCTTGAATTATTCTACCAAAACAAACTAGCAGGATTTAGTCATACAGAAATTATATATTTAACTGAATAATATTTACAATGAATGTTTACTATATATATACAACAGATTATAACAATGGTTAGGTTTGAAGGGGGCAGCGGTGGTAAAAGGGGAGGCAGCGCCTCCCGGTTGTATAATCGCGTGATAGCTGCGTGTTTGAGTCCCTCCCCACATTTAGGCAGGCCAGTTTGACCGCTGGATAGCGGGGTCAACATCGGTCATGAGATAAATGGTGATATAATAAGATTAGTGCAGAGGGTTTGTTATGATAAGTCACAGCGTAGCAATTCTGTAAACTGCCTGTCCGTCTGGTTGTCGTATTACCACACAAACACTGACATCCTCATACTTTATATAAGGATTTAACTTGTGGATGCGCCCCTAACATATAGGAGCTCTGTATTTGAAGTGGAAGGGTAAAACAATATAAAGAATAAAATTTAAAAAATATTGTCGAAAATTATCCTGGGGCCTATGTCAAGCTTCCCTTAAAATGGAGAACTCAATCGATTCAGTGGTAAGCGACATTATTTTAATGTCTATAAAAAAGTTTTTAAAAGTTGTTGGGTATTTTTTCAAGAAGCTTTATCGGTTCAGCCGTTAGCCAGATCTTTTACTACAGATGCTTACTACTATACATAATAGGATAGTAGCTGCACCTCTAAAAATGTATCAAAAAAACCAATATTGAAAAGAATTTACATGGTGATTATTGCTAATTATTGTTTTTATTTAACCCCAGTGTTGAACACATAATGGCATGGCACAATAGATATCATATAGACCTCTATTTAAAATCATTTAACCCTTAACAGTCGGGCCCCTTGCCGCAACTTAATAATGAAATTTTAATACGTTATGTAGACATGTAAGAAAAGCTTGAGTTTAAAATTTGACGAGCCTAAGTAAAAAATTGCGGCCTCATGAGTCTTTTTAAAATTTCTGGAGACCTGGAGAATCAGGACCTGCAGGATCATACCTGTAACCTGAAATTGACTTGAACATCTGTATTTCATATCAGGATGTACTACTAGAGAATATTTTAGTATTTTGGTAAGATAAAATGCTTTGTTTTAGTCAAAAAATATTTTTGCTCTTTACCTGGATGACCCTGCCAGGTTTGTTGGCATCCTGTGCCCGCCAAGATAAAGATATTCAAAAAATTCCAACTCTCAGTAATGTGTCATACACATACTTAAAAAGTCACGCAGTTTGGGCTCTTTATCTTTGACACACAAAAAATGAGATAGAAAAAAACGGAGGGGGGGGGGTGGGCGTTCAACGCCCCCCCTTCCCGACTGTTAAGAATAGTTATTTATCCATCGTAATATAGAACTTTCCGCGGATATTGAAATAAAAAATTATAAGCTGACTCCGATGTTAATGCTATGGTTTTTCGATTTTTTATTCGTAGGTAAATGGCTTTTATACGATATGATACATAATTTTTCAGTATGGTTTAGGACCGGTTCTGATCCAGCATATATTAATTGGTTTCTAAGCCATACTGGAAAATTAAAGGCATATTAGAATTGACGAGTTATTTTTTATCTAAAGAGGTAACAATACATTATTATAAGCAGTGGCGTGCAATACTAATGTCAAAAATACATTGCAATAATTGAATTAGGATTATCCTGTTTGTTTTGACTGTCTAAATTAACAACATCCCCAAAGGGACAAGACAATAAATAGATTTACAATTACATCCCCAATGAAGATACACAAAATTACCCATTCTTTAGATTCCATTAATTGTTGAAACGATGGATACACAACATAATGAACCATTAAATTCAGCTTGTATTAACAATGAAATTAATTCGGAAAGAAATCACGAAACCTATACGTGTTTTTCAGCTGTCGTTGGGGGGCAACACATCGTAAAATTGACGACCTCTCCATTTGCCCCCCAAATGTTATTTTAGATTTATTTCGCTTGTTGGTTATACCTCATTCCTGCATTAAATTAAAGTTCGATAAAACTCCTTAAAGTTATTCAGCCAACAAATAAGAAAATGTTATCAAAAATTTTCGGGGACTACTGTAATAAATAGCTCAATGTCTCCACCCATTTCTAAAAGCGTTTTTTCTAATCAAAAATAATTTGTCTAGTATAAAAATAATGAGAGCCCCTGCCTTCAGATGATGAGAGGGAGGGGTGATGTAAGCGTGTCAAATAAAGGATGAGGTCAGAGGTTAAAGGTGGGAGGGGGGGTTTGTTGTTGTTGTTGTTGCGGTGGCAGTGGAGTGGTGGGGGGAGACAAAGTGTTGTAGGGGTCACAACAGCTAAAATAATCATCAGCCCAAAAATCAATAAAATATGTCCACATAATCAGACAATTTTGTTTAAGAGCAAAACCAAATTTTATTTTTTCCTTAAAATCATTCATTTCTTTTTTTATTAGAGGCTTTTCTTTGATCATAATTAAGTGTAAAAATCATCATTTTCACTTCTTCTGAATGCGCCAGTTGAAAAGTATTTGTTTTTAAATTTTTCTAGGGGGTAGAGGCGAGATTCGTTGTGGGATTAAATTTTTTTTTACAGGAGCTTTTTCTCCTTTGGAAATTTGTCCTACCCTTTTCTAATCTATATTAATACCAGACTTTTACTTGCGATTACTGAGATCTTATAGTACAAACAGACCCACTCATATCAGCCAATAGCGGCGCATATATTAACACAGCCAAGTCGCTACAAAGGAGCTTTTTGCTAGCAGACGAATAAGATCTCCAATATACATATAATGGGTTATACATATAATTTGAATACATTTATTACCATATTACCGTTTTTATATAAGGTTATCAAAATACTATTACAAAATATTTAAAATATTGTTTACATTGAAAGGACACCCAAAT